>NC_067114.1:21644818-22264653 GCF_021347895.1 Acanthochromis polyacanthus | reverse complement strand
AGGTACAGAATGGATCCAGCCTTTCGGAACAGGCAAAAAAATAATGTTCTCAAGAGGTACAGCACGGATCCAGCCATTCTGAACAGCAGAAAAAGTATGTTGTCCACAGGTACAGGAAGGATCCAGAGTTCAGGCTACATCATATTCAACGCTGTAGCCTGCTCAGAAGACGCAGGTTGGCTGCTAATCCTGACATGCGTCACAAGTTGTGGAGAGCACTGAGCATCAGGTGGAAATACCGACAGCTCGGAACCTCTCGCCAGCCAGTGCTCACTTCAGTGATGGCAGCGGCAATAGCAGCATTCCGTGAGACCATCAGCCATGGACCAACATACGTCTGTACCGTCTGCCACAGGACTATGTTTCCAAATCAAGTCAAGTCATGCAAGAGAGTTAAATACTCCACCAACATCGACGTGGCACAAGTTGGCTTGACTGGAAAATATGTGCATGTCTGTGACTGAGTGCTCCTCCCCTTGCTCAATGCCACCAGAGAGACTGCAGGAGTGGATCTGCCACAACTGTGACAGCCACCTCAGCCGTGGAGGATGCCAACAACATTGCAGTAGCCGAACAATTTTAGAGTTGGACCCATTCCCCGGAGTTGGCCCAACTCAACGTGCTGGAGAGACAGCTCATCGCAAAATTCTCCCGTTTGCGAAGATCATCGCCTTACCGAAAGGACAGCAGCGAGCAGTCCACGGAGCTGTTGTGTGCGTTCCATCGGAAGTGGAAAGCGTTGTCAACCAGTCTTCCACGTCCCCTCCCAGAAGCACAGCTACTGCAGGTGAAATTAAAGCGTCACATTCGATTCAAAGGTTACCAGCACTTTTACACTGTCAACATGAGAAGTGCTGGTAGCCCTGGGAAAAACTCAGAGAGCAGCACTCTGAGTATTCCGATGTGACCATGATGAACAGGCCACGTTCCAAAATCTCCTCCACGACTCAGACAACGAGTGCACGGATGATGCGCAGTGGGGAGAAGACAGCATGCTCGACGAGGAGCTGCTGGAGGCGGCTGATAGCTACACTGAGCCAGTCTGGCCGATTTGTGTCAGCCGCAGGAACGAGTCGGCCAGAAGACGACCAAAGACGCAATACTGACATGCCATCACCAAGCACTGAGCTGGAAAACCGGTCCAATGATGTCACGACAGAAACCCTCTTGGAGGAGTCTGCTGATGACATAGACTCTCAGCACGACGGCATGGATGCTGCCCAGTGGGGAGAAGACATCTTGGACCAAGAGCTGCTACAAGTGTCTGACAGCTACCAGACTAATTTAGCTGCAGACATACCCACCGAACAGCAGGAGGAGCTAAGACCTGGACTTGCTCTGGACACCTGCATGCAGCCACCAGACATTGCGCAGGAAATCCTTTCCTACGGAGATGGCATTTTCAGCGTTGCCCCCGCCCAAGGCAACAACCTGTGGGATTTTTGCAATCCCCAAACTGGAAGCCATGGCGTTCCCTGTGCAGTTTCCACGGGGAGAGAACACGCTGGATGAAGACCGTCCCATCAAACTTTCACCCAGCAGATACTTTAACGCCAGGCTTTTCGGGGCAGACACGCGGTTTGCCGAGGACCAGACTTACCTTTTCTTTGCGCAGTTTGTAACGGAGACGAACCTCGCGAGAGGAAGTATGTCGATACAAATGCGCAAAGGAAAGATGCGCACAAAAGACGGGCGTGCCATCAAAAACTCCATGCTCCAGGACAAAGAGGAGTGGAGAGATTAATTCAGGCCAAAGAGGCCATGCGATTTATGCAGCCTTCTGAGAGGCACGCCCGCATATTGGAATAAAAGCCTGAGAGATTTGCATGCTATGCTCAGGCAACTCGGCAAACCGACGTTCTTTTTGACTTTTTCGGCAGCTGAGATGAGATGGCCTGAAATAATTGGGGGTCATCAAATCTCAGCAAGGACAAACACTTGGTGACTTTTCCGAACTGGACTGGAAAGCCAAGTGTGACATTTTGCGCAGTAACCCTGTCACCGTAATGCGCATGTTTGAAAAACGCGTGGATGCCCTTATGGCAAAGTTGATCCTCTCACCAGCGCGGCCCGATCGGCGAGGTGGAGGATTATTTTACCGCGTTGAATTTCAGGCCCGCGGAAGCCCACACATTCACATGCTAGTGTGGGTCAAAGACGCCCCTGTGTACGGCGAGGACTTGGACCACACCGTATGCAGGTTCATTGACCGCCACATTTCCTGCCAGATGCCTGACCCGAGAAGGACCCGGAGCTCCACAAATCGTCTCGGAGGTTCAGGTACACAGCAGGAGCCACACCGGCTCTTGCCGAAAGGGAAACGTGGCGTGTCGTTATGGCTTCCCCAAGCTGCCGTTTGATATCACCTGGATCACGGAGCCCTTTGCTGCCGATGTGGAAATGGAAGATGGTCAAGACCAGGAAGAGGTGATGAAGGAACGGAGGGAGCAGATCCGTCGGCAGCAAAGGGAAGCAAAGGAAAAGCTTCGGCACCTGAGAGAGCTCCTCATGGATCCGAAGGCCTCCTTTGAGAGCTTGTCAGATCTCCTCCGTCGATGCGACTTGGAACACGACGCCTATATGAAGTGCGCCGAAAATCTGACAAGCGGGAGCGTGGTCATGCTGAAGCGGCAGCCGAACGAATGTTGGGTTAACGCCTATAACCCAGACCTTCTCCGCGCTTGGAACGCAAACATGGACATCCAGTACGTCCTGGACGAGTACTGCTGTGCCATGTACATGATGTCGTACATCACCAAGCCGGAGCACGAGATGACCGAGTTCCTGAACTCGGTCGTGAAGACCAGCAGAGAGTCTGCCTTCAACCAATGTGAGGAAATGAGAAAGATCATGCAGGCCTATGCGAAGCACCGAGAGGTCAGCGCCCAGGAGGCAGTGGCTCGCACATGCAGCTTGCCCCTGAAAAAGTGCTCGCGGTCTGTGATTTTCCTCTCGACGGACGAGGAAGCCATGAAGATGAGTCTTCCTATGAGTCGCCTGAAGGACATGGCACCTGAGTCTGAAGAGGTCTGGATGTTGGGGGTACCTGAGAAGTACCTGTTCAGACCAAAGACTCCTGAGTTTCAGGGCATGTGCCTGGCCGAATTTGCATCAGACTATCGGGTAGTCTACGGCGAACAAGCACAGGGCCCCAGTGCCATTGCCCTTTTGTGTGACAAAGGACATATTGCCAAGAGGACAGCCGGAAAACCAGCAGTCATTCGATATGCGCGCTTCTCTGAGACCAAGGCGCCAGAAAAACATTTCAGACGACTGCTAAAGCTGTACCTCCCCCACCGATCTGACGACGAACTCAACGACGGGGGTCGCACCTCGTACGAAGAGTTCTACAAATCCCGACACGACGTCAAGGACATCGTTGAGCACAACAGGAAGCGATTCGAGGGACGAGGCGCAGGCATGGATAAGGCACTCCAGAACGTCCAGTTCGGTCCGGTCCTCAACGCTTGGAACACGTTCGCACCCGAGGTTGAGGCGGAACGGCAGGAGTGTCTTGAGCTCCGTGAAAAGATCCCAGAGGAGCAGGACGAAGACGCCGTGCCCGACTTTGAAGACCTGAATGTCGGTGAACCCCTTCCCCGAATCGAGGCGCCTCGGTTAAGTCCAGACTTTGTCCGCAAGATGTTTCAGAGTCTGAACGAGACCCAGGCATGCGTCTTCTACGCTGTGCGCCAGTGGTGCCTTCGGCGTGTGTGGGGCCAAGATCCAGAACCGTTCCACTACTTTGTCTCTGGTGGAGCTGGTTGCGGTAAGTCCCACGTCATCAAGTGCATTCATGAGGAAGCAACGAGGATTCTGCGGCAGCTCCCGAGATTCCGGGACGCAGCTGACATGTCCCAGCCCACTGTCCTTCTGACTGCCTTCACGGGCACGGCAGCCTTTAACATCGCGGGCAAAACGTTGCACTCTGTCCTTAAGCTTCCCAGGTCCCTGGAACCGCCGTACCAGGGCCTGGGCAATGCACTTGATGAACTTAGAGCAACTTTGTCTTCGGTGGAAATTCTCATCATCGATGAGATTTCCATGGTTTCCAAGAAGCTGTTTGCCTACGTCAACTGGCGATTCCAGCAGCTCAAAGGAAACCGAAGACCTTTTGGCGGCATTTCCGTTCTTGCAGTCGGCGACTTTTACCAGCTGCCGCCGCTGGGCAGGGCCAAGCCGCTCTGTGTCTACGAGGAGACAGAGTTCGATCTCTGGAGAGAGCGCTTCACCATGGTCAACCTCACTGAGATCATGCGCCAGAAGGATGACCGAGCGTTCGCCGAACTCCTCAATCGACTGCGTGTCAAGCGCAAGCAAGATCCTCTGTGCGCTGCGGACAGAGGCTTGCTCACGAGAGCCGTCTCTGACGGCAAAGATTGCCCGCCAGGAACGCTGCACGTCTTTGCCACCAACAAGCAGGTAGATGGTCACAACGCAGCCACCGTGGCCTCCCTGCTTAAAGGGGACGTCAAAATAGCGGCCGAGGACTACAGGAAGGATGTCGCTACCGGCAGGAAGGTGCCTGTGCCCAACATCAAAGGCACCAAGAGAGATTTGCCTGACAGCATAATGGCAGCTGAAGGAGCAAGAGTTATGCTGATCAGGAATCTCAACGTGGAGGATGGCCTTGTCAATGGAACCTTTGGGACCATCTCCACCATTCTGCCTGACAGACGTGACCCTAAAGTCGTGAGCTTTCTTGGACTTAGACTGGATAATACCACAGCAGGACAGACTCTCCGCAAAAAGCTTCTGGGCCCCTCGGACGACTTGGTGTACGTCGAGAGATCCGAGGAGAGCATCGGTCGCAAGGGCGGAGTCGTGAGACGTCAGTTCCCCGTCAAGCTGGCCTTTGCGTGTACAGCCCACAAAGTTCAGGGAATGACGGTGACGTCGGCTGTCGTGAGCCTGAAACGCATGTTTCAGCCAGGCATGGCGTATGTGGCGCTTAGTCGCACCACTTCGCTTCAGGGTCTCACCATCACTGATTTTGATGAGACAAAAATCTATGCTGACCCTGCCATTACGACAGCTTTGGAAGACATGCGCAGCGCGAGTTTCCAGAGTGTTACTCCGCTGTTGCACCGCTTCAACCGGACGGAGCGACCAGACGCAGAGGTGACAATCGTCCATCATAACACCCAAGGGCTTCCATCTCACATGGTGGACCTGAAGTTGCATCACGAACTCAGGTTGGCAGATGTGCTTTGTCTCACCGAGACACATCTGTCAGGGTCCTCTGTATCCTCGTCCTTTGATCTGGAGGGATACACTGTGTTTCACCGCAGCAGACAGGCGTGTTACACCACGTGCAGGGACATGGCGTCAAAGGCCGGGGGTGGAGTTGCCGTGTACTGCAGGAGCGCTCTGATGGCGGAGGCGCCGAGCTGCATGGGACGTGTCACAGATCTCGAATGTCTGGTCGTGAAGGTTGAGGTCCCAGTCAAAGTGCTAATAGCAACTGTGTATAGACCTCCAGATTTTGGTTTGCAAAAGTTTCTGCCAAACCTCAACGCTCTCTTGGACACATTGGAACTGTTGGATCACCACCCTATTGTTGTTTGTGGTGACTTCAACGAAGACCTCCTTTCGAGAGGCAAAAAAAGCATAAGAGATGCACTTCTGTCCAGAGGCTACAACCAATTGATCACAGAGTCTACCACAGACAAGAACACTGTGATTGATCACATTTACATTTCCCAACCTGAGAAATGTGTTCAGTCAGGTGTTCTCCAAACGTATTATAGCTATCACAGCCCGGTCTATTGCATTTTGACTGGCTAAAGCCTCACCAGCCAACACTGATTTTGTGTCACACACTCACTTTGTGACACATCAGCGTGTTGTGCTGTCCGATTTTACAGTTGTGTCACACGTTTTTCATGTGGCACATTGTTCTGCTGTGTTTTGTTCTTGGTCTGATTTGTTCTTTGAGTTCCAGGCCTGAGGGGGTCCAGGAGGTGCAGTGGTGAGATCAGACGTCCTCCCACAAGTCCCCTCCTCTCGGACGCCCAGTCCTTTTGGAAGTCTTCTACAGCCTCCCCATAGGCATGTCTCAGGTAGGAACAAGTGTTAAATAGATATTCGTTCTAATCGTGCACATCACTTTACTTAATTGTTGAAAAATGTCAAACTAATTGATTTTAATTTGCCACTCTTGATTGTTCACCTTTTAGAATTTGGACTTGGCTTCCTGTGGTCCAGGGAGCGGGGTGTGTAGTGTGCAGTGTCGGCCGACGGCCTGTATAGGTCCGGTAACGGCTGCAGCTCCACATCTGCTTCCACGACCTGCTACGACGGGACATGCCTCAGGTAAAAACCGCAGTACAGATTTGCACTTGTTTCACATTTCAATTTCCCCAGTTAATTTTGATCTTTTAACACCCACAGACAACACAGAAGACCTCCAGAAGGCTGAAAGAAAAGGCTGAATGTTGTAAATAAAAAATGTATAGTATATGAAAATATTTCAAGTCTGAAGTGTCTTCTTTGGTTGCTATAATAGTACTACATGTACAGTATTTTGTATTGCATTGTTACATTGGTCCTTCTCTCTATGTATATGGGTCATTCCAGAATTGGAGGACAATTTAGGCATCCTAACCTTTGAAAAATCTCATATTTTTCTGTCATATATTTAAGAAAACCAGATAGCAAGCCATCAAATAATGTGATTCGGCCAGCTCAGGCATTAAAGTTACACTTTTTATGAAATGTTTTATTTGATGTGCGCCATGCATAGTACAATCCTGTTATGAATACTCAGGAACCTGAAAAAGTATATTTTTTTCAAAAATGTTTAATAAATCCTTTACCATTAAGTAAAGAAGGCCACATGCACATTGGATAATCATTTAATTTCAGTTAAGACTTGACCTCGATTAATTTAAACAACTTTTGAACTCTGGCATGCCCAACTTTTCAGTATTTGCTTGTTTTTTTTAATTAAATTGCAAATATTTGCTCAAATCTATTTCAAATTAAATCATTCAAACCACTAAAAGTACAATAGGTCAAACCCTCATGAGTTTGGGAAAATCATTTAAGATTATTTTGATAAAAATTATTTGGTAACGGTTGAAATTAGAGTAACAGGGTTGAATGGATCCATTACTTCTTATTATAGATCATAACATAAATTTGACAAATACTCAGGACCACAGGAATGTTGTTTCGTAACATCTTATGCTGTGTATTAACCTGCAATGCCTATCATTCAATTTCTTGCATATTTCAAATATTAGGTTTTGGGGCTTTCTCTTTCATATAGGTGTAACTATAACAAGCTGGAATGTATGATATGAACATATTTTCAATAAAGGATCAGTGAGTAGGAATGATACATCATGTCACTAAGACCACAACTGGACCTGATCAAATATTCAATAGTCAAACATGAAAAACAGTAGTACTGTAGGCAGACAACTATAAAAATGAATGAGGATGTCAAAAGTAGTCATGAACAACTGATCAATGTCATAGAAAGCTGATGTCCAGGTTTAAATTCCGTGGCTGGCCAGAGCATCCCACACCTCTCTTGCAATGGCCATATGACGTGACGTAACATTCTCTGGAGGACGAATGAGGGACATCACATCCTCAAAGGGATACCAATGAAGATCATCCCTCAATGGCCAGAAGAAACGATTTTCCCCCACTCTGCATACATTTCACCTGGCAGTGGTGCGACAGACCGGAAAACATCAGGTATGTTACGTCCCTAGTCTAGGGGAAACATGAACGCAACATGATAATGCTCTGGACTCAGCCACCCCCAATGAAGCCAGCCTGGAAAAATTCTCAAAAGGTGCACAAAAGGTTTATTCTTTAAACAAAACAAACAAAGGTAACTTAAAACTCCCAGTAACATAAAAATTCTAATTTTATAAAGCAAACTATAAACTGGGGTTTCCCGAATAAACAATTAACAAACTTAGTCACAAACAGGTCTTTGGGCTTCCTGCCCCTACCACAGGATCAGTCTCCAACTATCACATGAACACACAGAGCTGACAACAGGCTGCTTCATCGAGGGTGGCCGGATCAGGAGAGAGTGAGCAGGTTGCAGCAGCTGGTTTTTGTAGCCTCCAGGCAGACTCTCAGGTGGCAGCAATCCTCCCAGCAGCCCAATCAGCCTCAGCACCAGGAACTAGTCACAGCTACTGACTCTGCTGGACAGCCACACCCACTCACACGCACACACACACACAGGAGGAGGAGAGGAGACCAAGTTTCTCAACATGAACACTGCACAAAATGACCCAGGGTCATCACAGTAAACCTCTCAGCTTCACACATCCTGAGGAGTGACTTCAATCCAAATTTTGACCAGGTGAGATCCTCCTGTCTCTGCCTTTCAAAATAAAAGCACAGCAAAATTTCAAAATAAAATCCTGCCACAGACCGGAAAACGCCAGTTAAACCTCTCAGCTTCACACAGCCTTTAGAGTAACTCCAATCCAAATTTTGAGCATGTGAGATCTTCATGTCTCTGCCTTTGAAAATAAAAGCATAGCACAATTTTAAAATAAAAGCCTGCGACGGACCGGAAAATGCCAGTTAAACCTCTCAGCTTCACACAGCGTTTAGAATAAATACGCCGCTCCGGACATGCACCCATCCCGAGCCCCTCCCACGATTTCCGCACCAGCGGGAATTGTCTAGTTAGGGGCTCGGGCTTCGACACGAGCCACTCTCCTCTCCATTGCAAAGCAATGGGAGGAGAGTGGCTCGTGGCGAAGCCACGAGCCACTATTGTTCTCCTGCTGCGTTTATCTTTTATTCTTCACGTTTCCGCCGTTTTTCGGTCGCTAACTAGTCCCAGGGCTTTGAGAAAACCAAAACAAATTATATATCAAAACGTGCGGCTTCATTGGGAATAGTGTGCTATGACTTTTCTAAGACATTCGTCATTTTATCGCAGAATTATTCGCAAAAAACTGCGAAAAAAGTCCCATAGGAAATGAATGGGGAGTGAAAAAAATCGGCTCAAAAAATCCACTTTTTTCCAAACGCCACTGCTTCGCCATACGTTCACCTAGAAACTTCATTTAACCATCAAAATGCAGTGATTTTCTTGTCTCCGCAGGAATGTAGTTTATGTCAGGCTGAGATTTACAGTTTTTGATCAGTGAGTCCTCAAAAAAGTGAAAATTCTCAAAATCTGCTCTGGTTAGAGTGCGGCATGTCAGTTGGTAGAGTGGAGGAGAGGTGAAAAATCCGCCTGAAAATTTCCCGATCGCATCGCCCTCACGACCAAACCATAAATGGTAGGGGAATGAAATTTAGTCAGATTGTAGACAAATTTCCTGGGGTTTAAATGAATCCAAGTTTGATAACCTAGCTCTTTCTGAAGTGAAATGGCAGGCAGCAGTTTAGACCAAAGTCGCACCGTTCTCTCCATAGGAACCAATGTAAACTGAATCATCTGCCTCATGGAGGGACAGTGTTTTTTAAATCGCTGTAACTCGGTCATTTCTCACAATATGTGGAAAATAATTACATTTATGGAAAGCCACAGCCTTCCTCTCGCTCACGGTCATTTTAGTTTTCAGCTACCATTCACGGTTAGCCCACAATTAGCGCCAGAACGAGACATTGCGCGCTGCTCCTGAGAAGCACTTTTTGCTGTCTGTGGCAGGCACCGTTGCTATGGGGGCCATAGCAACCGCTCTTACACACGCGCAGGCATGGTCCCACGCACACACACAGACTCATTGGAGTGCCACACCCACCTTCACACCCAATACCTACACAGGAGCTGCATTTCAGCCTGAAAATCAGTTCAACCTCTCAGCTTCACACAGCCTTTACAGCAGGGGTGTCAAACTCAGTTCCAACACACCTGATTCAAATCATCAGGCTCGTTATCAGGCTTCTGCTGAGCTTGATGATGAGCTGATCATTTGAATCAGGTGTGTTGGAAGAGGGAAACATCTAAAACATAGAGGATAGTGGACCTCCATGAACTGAGTTTGACACCCCTGCTTTACAGTAACTCCAATCCAAATGTTGACCAGATGAGATCTTCCTGTCTTTCCCTTTCAAAATAAAAGCACAGCACAATTTCAAAATAAAAGTCTTCGATGGGCCTGAAAACACCAGTTCAACCTCTCAGCTTCACACAGCCTTTAGAGCAGGGGTGTCAAACTCAGTTCCAACACACCTGATACAAATGATCAGGCTCGTTATCAGGCTTCTGCTGAGCTTTATGATGTAAGAAGGAAACATCAAGAACACAGAGGATAGTGGACCTCCAGGAACTGAGTTTGACACCCCTGCTTTACAGTAACTCCAATCCAAATTTTGACCAGGTGAGATCTTCCTGTCTCTGCCTTTCAAAATAAAAGCACAGCACAATTTCAAAATAAAAGCCTGTGACGGACCAAAAAATACCCCTCTCCTGCCCAGCTCCGGACATGCACACATCCCGAGCCCCTCCCACGATTTCCGCGAGCGGGAATTGTCTAGTTAGGGGCTCGGGCTTCGACACGAGCCACTCTCCTCTCCATTGCAAAGCAATGGGAGGAGAGTGGCTCGTGGCGAAGCCACGAGCCACTATTGTTCTCCTGCTGCGTTTATCTTTTCTTCTTCAACATTCCGCCGTTTTTCGGTCGCTAACTAGTCCTAGGGCTTTGAGAAAACCAAAACAAATTATACATCAAAACGTGCGGCTTCATCGGGAATCCCGGGCTATGACTTTTCTAAGAAATACGTCATTTTTTCGCAGAATTATTCGCAAAAAACTGCCAAAAAATTCCCATAGAAAATGAATGGGGACCGAAAAAAATCGGCTCAAAAAATCCACTTTTTTCCAAATGCCACTGCTTCGCCATACGTTCACCTAGAAACTTCATTTAACCATCAAAACGCAGTGATTTTCTTGTCTCCGCAGGAATGTAGTTTATGTCTGGCTGAGATTTACAGTTTTTGATCAGTGAGTCCTCAAAAAAGTGAAAATTCTCAAAATCTGCTCTGGTTAGAGTGCGTGATGTCAGTTGGTAGAGTGGAGGAGAGGAGAAAAATCCGCCTGAAAATTTCACGATCGCATCGCCCTCACGACCAAACGATAAACGTTAGGGGAATGAAATTTGGTCAGATTGTAGACAATTTTCCTGGGATTCAAATGAATCGAAGTTTGAAGACCTATCTCTTTCTGAAGTGAAATGGCAGGCAGCAGTTTAGACCAAAGTTGCACCGTTCTCCCCATTAGAACCAATGTAAACTGAATCATCTGGCTCATGGAGGGACAGTGTTTTTTAAATCGCTGTAACTCGGTCATTTCTCACAATATTTGGAAAATAATTACATTCATGGAAAGCCACAGCCCTCCTCTCGCTCACGGTCATTTCGGTTTTCAGCTAGCATTCACGGTTAGCCCACAATTAGCGCCAGAACGAGACGTTGCGCGCTGCTGCTGAGAAGCAGTTTTTTGCTGTCTGTGGCAGGCACCGTTGCTATGGGGGCCCATAGCAACCGCCCTTACACACGCGCAGGCATGGTCGCACGCACACACACAGACTCATTGGACTGCCACACCCACCTTCACACCCAATCCCTCCACAGGAGCTGCATTTCAGCCTGAAAATCAGTTCAACCTCTCAGCTTCACACAGCCTTTAGAGCAGGGGTGTCAAACTCACTTTCAACACACCTGATTCAAATGATCAGGGTCGTTATCAGGCTTTTGCTGAGCTTAATGATAGTGTATAATTTGAATCAGGTGTGTTGTAAGCAGGAAACATCGAGAACTCAGAGGATAGTGGACCTCCAGAAAAAGAGTTTGACACCCCTGCTTTACAGTAACTCCAAACCAAATTTTTACCAGCTGAGATCTTCCTGTCCTTGCCTTTCAAAATAAAAGGACAGCACAATTTCAAAATAAAAGCCTGCGACGGACTGAAAACTCCAGTTAAACCTCTCAGCTTCACACAGCCTTTACTCCAATCCAAATTTTGACCAGGTGAGATCTTCCTGTCTTTGCCTTTCAAAATAAAAGCACAGCACAATTTCAAAATAAAAGCCTGCGACAGACTGGAAATGCCAGTTAAACATCTCAGCTTCACACCGCCTTTACAGTAACTTCAATCCAAATTTTGACCAGGTGACATCTTCCTGTCTCTGCCTTTCAAAATAAAAGCACAGGACAATTTCAAAATAAGAGCCTGTGACGGACCAAAAAATATCCCTCTCCTGCCCAGCTCCGGACATGCACACATCCCGAGCCCCTCCCACGATTTCCGCGAGCGGGAATTGTCTAGTATTTCCATTACTACCCCAATATCATTTTTTCTTCACGTTTCCGCCGATTTTCGGTCGCTAACTCGTCCTAGGGCTTTGAGAAAACCAAAACAAATTATATATCAAAACGTGCGGCTTCATCGGGAATAGTGTGCTATGACTTTTCTAAGACATTCGTCATTTTTTCGAAGAATTATTCGCAAAAAACTGCGAAAAAAGTCCCATAGAAAATGAATGGGGAGCGAAAAAAATCGGCTCAAAAAATCCACTATTTTCAAAACGCCACTCCTTCGCCATACGTTCACCTAGAAACTTCATTTAACCATCAAAACGCAGTGATTTTTCTTGTCTCCGCAGGAATGTATTTTATGTCAGGCTGAGATTTACAGTTTTTGATCAGTGAGTCCTCAAAAAAGTGAAAATTCTCAAAATCTGCTCTGGTTAGAGTGCGGCATGTCAGTTGGTAGAGTGGAGGAGAGGAGAGAAATCCGCCTTAAAATTTCCCAATCGCATCGCCCTCACGACCAAACCATAAAAGTTAGGGGAATGAAATTTGGTCAGGTCGTAAACAATTTTCCTGGGATTCAAATGAATCCAAGTTTGAAGACCTACCTCTTTCTGAAGTGAAATGGCAGGCAGCAGTTTAGACCAAAGTCGCACCGTTCTCTCCATAAGAACCAATGTAAACTGAATCATCTGCCTCATGGAGGGACAGTGTTTTTTAAATCGCTGTAACTCGGTCATTTCTCACAATATTTGGAAAATAATTACATTTATGGAAAGCCACGGCCTTCCTCTCGCTCACGGTCATTTCGGTTTTCAGCGAGCATTCACGGTTAGCCCACAATTAGCGCCAGAACGAGACGTTGCGCGCTGCTGCTGAGAAGCACTTTTCTGCTGTCTGTGGCAGGCACCGTTGCTATGGGGGCCCATAGCAACCGCCCTTACACACGCGCAGGCATGTTCGCACGCACACACACAGACTCATTGGAGTGCCACACCCACCTTCACACCCAATACCTGCACAAGAGCTGCATCTCAGCCTGAAAATCAGTTCAACCTCTCAGCTTCACACAGCCTTTAGAGCAGGGGTGTCAAACTCAGTTCCAACACACCTGATTCAAATGATCAGGCTCGTGATCAGGTTTCTGCTGGGATTAATGATTAGGTGATTATTTGAATCAGGTGTGTTGTAAGAAGGAAACATCTAAAACATAGAGTATAGTGGGCCTCCAGGAACTGAGTTTGACACCCCAGCTTTTGAGTAACTCCAATCCAAATGTTGACGAGGTGAGATCTTCCTGTCTTTCCCTTTCAAAATAAAAGCACAGCACAATTTCAGAATAAAAGCCTGTGACATACTAGAAACGCCAGTTAAACCTCTCAGCTTCACTCAGCCTTTTGAGTAACTCCAATCCAAATATCGACCAGCTGGGATCTTCCTGTCTTTGCCTTTTAAAATAAAAGCACAGCACAATTTCAAAATAAAAGCCTGTAACACACTGGAAACTCCAGTTAAACCGCTCAGCTTCACACAGCCTTCACAGTAACTCCAATTAAAATGTTGACCAGGTGAGATCTTCCTGTCTTTGCCTTTCAAAATAAAAGCACAGAACAATTTCAAAATAAAAGCCTGCGACGGACTGGAAACGCCAGTTAAACCTCTCAGCTTCATACAGCCTTCACAGTAACTCCAATCTAAATTTTGACCAGGTGAGATCTTCCTGTCTCTGCCTTTCAAAATAAAAGCACAACACAATTTGCCAGGTAAACTTCTCAGTTTCACACAGCCGTTACAGTAACTCCAATCCAAATTTTGACCCGGTGAGATCTTCCTGTCTCTTCCTTTCAAAATAAAAGCACAGCAAAATTTCAAAATAAAAGCCTGCCATGAACTTCAAATGCCAGTTAAACCTCTCAGCTTCATACAGCCTGTACAGTAACTCCAATCCAAATTTTGACTTGGTGAGATCTTCCTGTCTCTGCCTTTCAAAATAAAAGCACAGCACAATTTCAAAATAAAGCCTGCAATGGACTGGAAAACGCCGAAATACGCCTCTCCGGACATGCACACATCCCGAGCCCCTCCCACGATTTCCGCACCAGCGGGAATTGTCTAGTTAGGGGCTCGGGCTTCGACACGAGCCACTCTCCTCTCCATTGCAAAGCAATGGGAGGAGAGTGGCTCGTGGCGAAGCCACGAGCCACTATTGTTCTCCTGTGAAAAAAGCGTTTATTATTCTTCACGTTTCCGCCGTTTTTCGGTCGCTAACTAGTCCTAGGGCTTTGAGAGAACCAAAACAAATTATATATCAAAACGTGCGGCTTCATCGGGAATCCCGGGCTATGACTTTTCTAAGAAATTTGTCATTTTTTCGCAGAATTATTCGCAAAAAACTGCGAAAAAAGTCCCATAGGAAATGAATGGGGAGCGAAAAAAATCGGCTCAAAAAATCCACTTTTTTCCAAACGCCACTGCTTCGCCATACGTTCACCTAGAAACTTCATTTAACCATCAAAACGCAGTGATTTTTCTTGTCTCCACAGGAATGTATTTTATGTCAGGCTGAGATTTACAGTTTTTCATCAGTGAGTCCTCAAAAAAGTGAAAATTCTCAAAATCTGCTCTGGTTAGAGTGCGGCATGTCAGTTGGTAGAGTGGAGGAGAGGTGAAAAATTCGCCTGAAAATTTCCCGATCGCATCGCCCTCACGACTAAACGATAACAGACAGGAGAATGAAATTTGGTCAGATTGCAGACAAATTTCCTGGGATTCAAATGAATCCAAGTTTGAAGACCTAGTTCTTTCTGAAGTGAAATGGCAGGCAGCAGTTTAGAGCAAAGTTGCACCGTTCTCTCCATAAGAACCAATGTAAACTGAATCATCTGCCTCATGGAGGGACAGTGTTTTTTAAATCGCTGTAACTCGGTCATTTCTCACAATATTTGGAAAATAATTACATTTATGGAAAGCCACAGCCTTCCTCTCGCTCACGGTCATTTCGGTTTTCAGCTACCATTCACGGTTAGCCCACAATTAGCGCCAGAACGAGACGTTGTGCGCTGCTGCTGAGAAGCACTTTTCTGCTGTCTGTGGCAGGCACCGTTGCTATGGGGGCCCATAGCAACCGCCCTTACACACGCGCAGGCATGCTCCCACGCACACACACAGACTCATTGGTGTGCCACACCCACCTTCACACCCAATACCTCCACAGGAGCTGCATTTCAGCCTGAAAATCAGTTAAACCTCTCAGCTTCACACAGCCTTTAGAGCAGGGGTGTCAAACTCAGTTCCAACACACCTGATTCAAATGATCAGGCTCGTGATCAGGCTTCTGCTGTGCTTGATGATGAGCTGATTATTTGAATCAGGTGTGTTGTAAGAAGGAAACATCTAGAACATAGAGGATAGTGGACCTCCAGGAACTGAGTTTGACACTCCTGCTTTCGAGTAACTCCAATCCCAATGTTGACCAGGTGAGATCTTCCTGTCTTTCCCTTTCAAAATAAAAGCACAGCACAATTTCAAAATAAAAGCCTGCGATGGGCCTGAAAACACCAGTTAAACCTCTCAGCTTCACACAGCCTTTACAATAACTCCAATCCAAATTTTGACCAGGTGAGATCTTCCTGTCTCTGCCTTTCAAAATAAATGCACAGCACAATTACTAAATAAAAGCCTGCGACAGACTGGAAATGCCAGTTAAACATCTCAGCTTCACACAGCCTTTACAGTAACTTCAATCCAAATTTTGACCAGGTGAGATCTTCCTGTCTCTACCTTTCAAAATAAAAGCTCAGCACAATTTGCCAGTTTAACCTCTCAGCTTCACACAGCCTTTACAGTAACTTCAATCCAAATTTTCACCAGGTGACAGCTTCCTGTCTCTGCCTTTCAAAATAAAAGCACAGCACGATGTCAAAATAAAAGCCTGCAAGGTACTGGAAACGCCTGTTAAACCTCTCAGCTTCACACAGCCTTTACAGTAACTCCAATCCAAATGTTCGCCAGGTCAGATCTTCCTGTCTCTGCCTTTCAAAATAAAAGCACAGGACAATTTGCCAGTTACACCTCTGAGCGTCACACAGCCTTGAGAGTAACCCTGATCCAAATTTTGACAAGGTGAGATCTTCCTGTCGCTGCCTTTCAAAATAAAAGCACAGCATAATTTCAAAATAAAAGCCTGCGACTGACCAAAAATACCCCTCTCCTGCCCAGCTCCGGACATGCACACATCCCGAGCCCCTCCCACGATTTCCGCGTGCGGGAATTGTCTAGTTAGGGGCTCGGGCTTCGGCACGAGCCACTCTCCTCTCCATTGCAAAGCAATGGGAGGAGAGTGGCTCGTGGCGAAGCCACGAGCCACTATTGTTCTCCTGCTGCGTTTATTATTATATTTTCTTCACGTTTCCGCCATTTTTCGGTCGCTAACTCGTCCTAGGGCTTTGAGAAAATCAAAACAAATTATATATCAAAACGTGCGGCTTCATCGGGAATCCCGGGCTATGACTTTTCTAAGAAATTTGTCATTTTTTCGCAGAATTATTCGCAAAAAACTGCGACAAAAGTCCCATAGAAAATGAATGGGGACTGAAAAAAATCGGTTGAAAAAATCCACTTTATTCCAAACGCCACTGCTTCGCCATACGTTCACCGAGAAATTTCATTTAACCATCAAAACGCAGTGATTTTTCTTGTCTCCGCAGGAATGTATTTTATGTCAGGCTGACATTTACAGTTTTTGATCAGTGAGTCCTCAAAAAAGTGAAAATTCTCAAAATCTGCTCTGGTTAGAGTGCGTGATGTCAGTTGGTAGAGTGGAGGAGAGGAGAAAAATCCGCCTGAAAATTTCACGATCGCATCGCCCTCACGACCATACGATAAATGTTAGGGGAATGAAATTTGGTCAGATTGTAGACAAATTTCCTGGGATTCAAATGAATCCAAGTTTGAAGACCAAGCTCTTTCTGAAGGGAAATGGCAGGCAGCAGTTTAAAGCAAAGTCGCACCGTTCTCTCCATAAGAACCAATGTAAACTGGATCATCTGCCTCATGGAGGGACAGTGTTTTTTAAATCGCTGTAACTCGGTCATTTCTCACAATATTTGGAAAATAATTACATTTATGGAAAGCCACGGCCTTCCTCTCGCTCACGGTCATTTCGGTTTTCAGCTAGCATTAACGGTTAGCCCACAATTAGCGCCAGAACGAGACGTTGCGCGCTGCTGCTGAGAAGCACTTTTCTGCTGTCTGTGGCAGGCACCGTTGCTATGGTGGCCCATAGCAACCGCCCTTACACACGCGCAGGCATGCTCCCACGCACACACACAGACTCATTGGTGTGCCACACCCACCTTCACACCCAATACCTCCACAGGAGCTGCATTTCAGCCTGAAAATCAGTTCAACCTCTCAGCTTCACACAGCCTTTAGAGCAGAGGTGTCAAACTCAGTTCCAACACACCTGATTCAAATGATCAGGCTCGTTATCAGGCTTCTGCTGAGCTTGATGATGAGCTGATTATTTGAAACAGGTGTGTTGGAAGAGGGAAAGATCTAGAACATAGAGGATAGTTGACCTCCAGGAACTGAGTTTGACACCCCTGCTTTAGAGTAACTCCAATCCAAATGTTGACCAGGTGAGATCTTCCTTTCTTTACCTTTCAAAATAAAAGCACAGCACAATTTCAAAATAAAAGCCAGCTATGGGCCTGAAAACACCAGTTAAACCTCTCAGCTTCACACAGCCTTTACAATAACTCCAATCCAAATTTTGACCAGGTGAGATCTTCCTGTCTCTGCCTTTCAAAATACAAGCACAGCACAATTTCTAAATAAAAGCCTGCGACAGACTGGAAATGCCAGTTCAACATCTCAGCTTCACACAGCCTTTAGAACAGGGGTGTCAAACTCAGTTCCAACACACCTGATACAAATGATCAGGCTCGTTATCAGGCTTCTGCTGAGCTTAATGATAGCTAATCATTTGAATCAGGTGTGTTGTAAGAAGGAAACATCTAGAACACAGAGGATTGTGGTCCTCCAGGAACTGAGTTTGACACCCCAGCTTTACAGTAACTCCAATCCAAATTTTGACCAGGTGAGATCTTCCTGTCTCTGCCTTTCAAATTAAAAGCACAGCACAATTTGCCAGTTCAACCTCTCAGCTTCACACAGCCTTTAGAGTATCTCCAATCCAAATTTTGACCAGGTGAGATCTTCATGTCTCTGCCTTTGAAAATAAAAGCACAGCACAATTTTAAAATAAAAGTCTGTGACGGACCAGAAAATATCACCAAAACCTCTCAGCTTCACACAGCCGTTAGAATAAATACGCCTCTCCGGACATGCACACATCCCGAGCCCCTCCCACGATTTCCGCGAGCGGGAATTGTCTAGTTAGGGGCTCGGGCTTCGACACGAGCCACTATTGTTCTCCTGCTGCGTTTATCTTTTATTATATTTTCTTCACGTTTCCGCCATTTTTCGGTCGCTAACTCGTCCCAGGGCTTTGAGAAAACCAAGGCAAATTATATATCAAAACGTGCGGCTTCATCGGGAATAGTGTGCTATGACTTTTCTAAGACATTCGTCATTTTTTCGCAGAATTATTCGCAAAAAACTGCGAAAAAAGTCCCATAGAAAATGAATGGGGAGTGAAAAAATTCGGCTCAAAAAATCCACTTTTTTCCAAATGCCACTGCTTCGCCATACGTTCACCTAGAAACTTCATTTAACCATCAAAACGCAGTGATTTTTCTTGTCTTCGCAGGAATGTAGTTTATGTCAGGCTGAGATTTACAGTTTTTGATCAGTGAGTCCTTAAAAAAGTGAAAATTCTCAAAATCTGCTCTGGTTAGAGTGTGTGATGTCAGTTGGTAGAGTGGAGGAGAGGAGAAAAATCCGCCTGAAAATTTCCCGATCGCATCGCCCTCACGACCAAACCATAAGAGATAGGACAATGAAATTTGGTCAGATTGTAGACAAATTTCCTGGGATTCAAATGAATCCAAGTTTGAAGACCTCGCTCTTTCTGAAGTGAAATGGCAGGCAGCAGTTTAGACCAAAGTTGCACCGTTCTCTCCATAGGAACCAATGTAAACTGAATCATCTGCCTCACGGAGGGACAGTGTTTTTTAAATCGCTGTAACTCGGTCATTTCTCACAATATTTGGAAAATAATTACATTTATGGAAAGCCACAGCCTTCCTCTCGCTCACGGTCATTTCGGTTTTCAGCTAGCATTAACGGTTAGCCCACAGTTAGCGCCAGAACGAGACGTTGCGTGCTGCTGCTGAGAAGCACTTTTCTGCTGTCTGTGGCAGGCACCGTTGCTATGGGGGCCCATAGCAACCGCCCTTACACACGCGCAGGCATGGTCCCACGCACACACACAGACTCATTGGTGTGCCACACCCACCTTCACACCCAATACCTCCACAGGAGCTGCATTTCAGCCTGAAAATCAGTTCAAACTCTCAGCTTCACACAGCCTTTACAGCAGAGGTGTCAAACTCAGTTCCAACACACCTGATTCAAATGATCAGGCTCGTTATCAGGCTTCTGCTGAGCGTGATGATGAGCTGATCATTTGAATCAGGTGTGTTGGAAGAGGGAAACATCTAGAACATAGATAGTGGACCTCCAGGAACTGAGTTTGACACCCCTGCTTTACAGTAACTCCAATCCAAATGTTGACCAGGTGAGATCTTCCTGCCTTTCCCTTTCAAAATAAAAGCACAGCACAATTTCAAAATAAAAGCCTGCGATGGGCCTGAAAACACCAGTTAAACCTCTCAGCTTCACACAGCCTTTAGAGCAGGGGTGTCAAACTCAGTTCCAACACACCTGATTCAAATGATCGGGCTCGTTATCAGGCTTCTGCTGAGCTTCATGATAGGTAATCATTTGAATCAGGTGTGTTGTAAGAAGGAAACATCTGGAACACAGAGGATGGTGGTCCTCCGGGATCTGAGTTAGACACCCCTGCTTTACAGTAACTCCAATCCAAATTTTGACCAGGTCAGATCTTCCTGTCTTTGCCTTTCAAAATAAAGGCACAGCACAATTTCAAAATAAAAGCCTGCAACGGACTGGAAACGCCAGTTGAACTTCTCAGCTTCAGACAGCCTTTACAGTAACTCCAATCCAAATGTTGACCAGGTGAGATCTTCCTGTCTCTGTCTTTCAAAATAAAAGCACAGCACAATTTGCCAGTTAAACTTCTCAGTTTCACACAGCCTTTACAGTAACTCCAATCCAAATGTTGACCAGGTGAGATCTTCCTGTCTGTGCCTTTCAAAATAAAAGCACAGCACAATTTCAAAATAAAAGCCTGTGTGTTGGACTAGAAACGCCAATTGAACCTCTCAGCTTCACACAGCCTTTACAGTAACTCCAATCCAAATTTTGACCAGGTCCAATCTTCTTGTCTCTTCCTCTCAAAATAAAAGCACAGCACAATTTGCCTGTTAGACTTCTCAGCTTCACACAGCCTTTACAGTAACTCCAATCCAAATTTTGACCAGGTGAGATCTTCTTGCCTCTCGTGCTCTGCTCCGGACATGCACACATCCCGAGCCCCTCCCACGATTTCCGCGAGCGGGAATTGTCTAGTATTTCCATTACTACCCCAATATCATTTTTCTTCACGTTTTCGCCGATTTTCGGTCGCTAACTCGTCCTAGGCCTTTGAGAAAACCAAAACAAATTATATATCAAAACGTGCGGCTTCATCGGGAATAGTGTGCTATGACTTTTGTAAGACATTCGTCATTTTTTCGCAGAATTATTCGCAAAAAACTGCCAAAAAAGTCCCATAGAAAATGAATGGGGAGCGAAAAAAATCGGCTCAAAAAATCCACTATTTTCAAAACGCCACTCCTTCGCCATACATTCACCTAGAAACTTCATTTAACCATCAAAACGCAGTGATTTTTCTTGTCTCCGCAGGAATGTAGTTTATGTCAGGCTGAGATTTACAGTTTTTGATCAGTGAGTCCTCAAAAAAGTGAAAATTCTCAAAATTTGCTCTGGTTAGAGTGCGGCATGTCAGTTGGTAGAGTGGAGGAGAGGAGAGAAATCCGCCTGAAAATTTCCCGATCGCATCGCCCTCACGACCAAACGATAAATGTTAGGGGAATGAAATTTGGTCAGATTGTAAACAATTTTCCTGGGATTCAAATGAATCCAAGTTTGAAGACCTATCTCTTTCTGAAGTGAAATGGCAGGCAGCAGTTTAGACCAAAGTCACACCGTTCTCTCCATAAGAACCAATGTAAACTGAATCATCTGCCTCATGGAGGGACAGTGTTATTTAAATCGCTGTAACTCGGTCATTTCTCACAATATTTGGAAAATAATTACATTTATGGTTTGCCACGGCCTTCCTCTCGCTCACGGTCATTTCGGTTTTCAGCTAGCATTCACGGTTAGCCCACAATTAGCGCCAGAACGAGACATTGCGCGCTGCTGCTGAGAAGCACTTTTCTGCTGTCTGTGGCAGGCACCGTTGCTATGGGGGCCCATAGCAACCGCCCTTACACACGCGCAGGCATGGTCGCACGCACACACACAGACTCATTGGTGTGCCACACCCACGTTCACGCCCAATACCTACACAGAAGCTGCATTTCAGCCTGAGAATCAGTTCAACCTCTCAGCTTCACACAGCCTTTAGAGCAGGGGTGTCAAACTCAGTTCCAACACACCTGATTCAAATGATCAGGCTCGTTATCAGGCTTCTGCTGAGCTTGATGATGAGCTCATTATTTGAATCAGGTGTGTTGGAAGAAGGAAAGATCAAGAACATAGAAGATAGTGGACCTCCAGGAACTGAATTTGACACGACTGCTTTACAGTAACTCCAATCCAAATTTTGACCAGGTGAGATCTTCCTGTCTCTTCCTTTCAAAATAAAAACACAGCAAAATTTCAAAATAAAAGCCTGCAAGGTACTGGAAACGCCAGTTAAACCTCTCAGCTTTACACAGCCTTTACTCCAATCCAAATATTAACCAGGTCTGATCGTCCTGTCTCTGCCTTTCAAAATAAAAGCACAGCACAATTTCAAAATAAAAGCCTGCAACAGACCAAAAAATACCAGTTAAACCTCTCAGCTTCACACAGCCTTTAGAGTAACTCCAATTCAAATGTTGACCAGGTGAGATCTTCCTGTCTTTCCCTTTCAAACTAAAAGCACAGCACAATTTCAAAATAAAAGCCTGCGATGGGCCTGAAAACACCAGTTAAACCTCTCAGCTTCACACAGCCTTTACAATAACTCCAATCCAAATTTTGACCAGGTGAGATCTTCCTGTCTCTGCCTTTCAAAATAAAAGCACAGCACAATTTCAAAATAAAAGCCTGCAACATACTGGAAATGCCAGTTAAACATCTCAGCTTCACACAGCTTTTAGAGTAACTCCAATCCAAATTTTGACCAGGTGAGATCTTCCTGTCTCTGCCTTTCAAAATTACTTTACAGCACAATTTGCCAGTTAAACCTCTCAGCTTCACACAGCCCTTTGAGTAACTCTAATCCAAATTTTGACCAGGTGAGATCTTCTTGTCTCTGCCTTTCAAAATAAAAGCACAGCACAATTTGAAAATAAAAGCCTGTGACGGACCAAAAAATACCCCTCTCCTGCCCAGCTCCGGACATGCACACATCCCGAGCCCCTCCCACGATTTCCGCGTGCGGGAATTGTCTAGTTAGGGGCTCGGGCTTCGACACGAGCCACTCTCCTCTCCATTGCAAAGCAATGGGAGGAGAGTGGCTCGTGGCGAAGCCACGAGCCACTATTGTTCTCCTGCTGCGTTTATCTTTTCTTTTTCTTCACGTTTCCGCCGTTTTTCGGTCGCTAACTAGTCCTAGGGCTTTGAGAAAACCAAAACAAATTATATATCAAAACGTGCGGCTTCATCGGGAATAGTGTGCTATGACTTTTCTAAGACATTCGTCATTTTTTCGCAGAATTATTCGCAAAAAACTGCCAAAAAAGTCCCATAGAAAATGAATGGGGAGCGAAAAAAATCGGCTCAAAAAATCCACTCTTTTCAAAACGCCACTCCTTCGCCATACGTTCACCTAGAAACTTCATTTAACCATCAAAACGCAGTGATTTTTCTTGTCTCCGCAGGAATGTAGTTTATGTCAGGCTGAGATTTACAGTTTTTGATCAGTGAGTCCTCAAAAAAGTGAAAATTCTCAAAATCTGCTCTGGTTAGAGTGCAGCATGTCAGTTGGTAGAGTGGAGGAGAGGTGAAAAATCCGCCTGAAAATTTCCCGATCGCATCGCCCTCACGACCAAACGATAAATGTTAGGTGAATGAAATTTGGTCAGATTGTAGACAATTTTCCTGGGATTCAAATGAATCCAAGTTTGAAGACCGAGCTCTTTCTGAAGGGAAATGGCAGGCAGCAGTTTAGACCAAAGTCGCACCGTTCTCTCCATAGGAACCAATGTAAACTGAATCATCTGCCTCACGGAGGGACAGTGTTTTTTAAATCGCTGTAACTCGGTCATTTCTCACAATATTTGGAAAATAATTACATTTATGGAAAGCCACGGCCTTCCTGTCGCTCACGGTCATTTTGGTTTTCAGCTACCATTCACGGTTAGCCCACAGTTAGCGCCAGAACGAGACGTTGCGCGCTGCTGCTGAGAAGCACTTTTCTGCTGTCTGTGGCAGGCACCGTTGCTATGGGGGCCCATAGCAACCGCCCTTACACACGCGCAGGCATGGTCCCACGCACACACACAGACTCATTGGTGTGCCACACCCACCTTCACACCCAATACCTCTACAGGAGCTGCATTTCAGCATGTAAATCAGATCTACCTCTCAGCTTCACACAGCCTTTAGAGCAGGGCTGTAAAACTCAGTTCCAACACACCTGATTCAAATGATCAGGCTCGTTATCAGGCTTCTGCTGAGCTTGATGATGAGCTGATTATTTGAAACAGGTGTGTTGGAAGAAGGAAACATCTAGAACATAGAGGATAGTGGACCTCCAGGAACTGAGTTTGACACCCCTGCTTTACAGTAACTCCAATCCAAATTTTGACCAGGTCAGATCTTTCTGTCTCGACCTTTCAAAATAAAAGCACAGCACAATTTCAAAATAAAAGCCTGCGATGAACCCGAAAACGCCAGTTTAACCTCTCAGCTTCACACAGCCTTTAGAGCAGGGGTGTCAAACTCAGTTCCAACACACCTGATTCAAATGATCAGGCTCGTAATAGGGCTTCTGCTGAGCTTAATGATGAGCTAATCATTTGAATCGGGTGTGTTGTAAGAAGGAAACATCTGGAACACAGAGGATAGTGGTTCTCCAGGAACTGAGTTTGAGACCCCTGCTTTACAGTAACTCCAATGCAAATGTTGACCAGATGAGATCTTCCTGTCTCTGCCTTTCAAAATAAAAGCACAGCACAATTTCAAAATAAAAGCCTGCGATTGGCCTGAAAACACCAGTTAAACCTCTCAGCTTCACACAGCCTTTTGAGTAACTCCAATCCAAATTTTGACCAGGTGATATCTTCCCGTCTCTGCCTTTCAAAATAAAAGCACAGGACAATTTCAAAATAAAAGCCTGTGACGGACCAAAAAATAACCCTCTCCTGCCCAGCTCCGGACATGCACACATTCCGAGCCCCTCCCACGATTTCCGCGTGCGGGAATTGTCTAGTTAGGGGCTCGGGGCTGCAGTATGCAGCCCGAGCCACTATTGTTCTCCTGTTGGCGTTTATTATTATTCACGTTTCCGCCGTTTTTCGGTCACTAACTCGTCCTAGGGCTTTGAGAAAACCAAAGTAAATTATATATCAAAACGTGCGGCTTCATCGGGAATAGTGTGCTATGACTTTTCTAAGAAATTCGTCATTTTTTCGCAGAATTATTCGCAAAAAACTGCAAAAAAGTCCCATAGGAAATGAATGGGGACTGAAAAAAAATGGCCTTGAAAAATCCACTGTTTTCCAAACGCCACTCCTTCGCCATACGTTCACCTAGAAACTTCATTTAACCATCAAAACGCAGTGATTTTTCTTGTCTACACAGGAATGTATTTTATGTCAGGCTGAGATTTACGGTTTTCAATCAGTGAGTCCTCAAAAAAGTGAAAATTTTCAAAATTTGCTCTGTTTAGAGTGCGGCATGTCGTTGGTAGAGTGGAGGAGAGGTGAAAAATTCGCCTGAAAATTTTACGATTGCATCGCCCTCACGACCAAACGATAAGAGATAGGAGAATGAAATTTGGTCAGATTGTAAACCATTTTCCTGGGATTCAAATGAATCCAAGTTTGAAGACCTAGCTCTTTCTGAAGAGAAATGGCAGGCAGCAGTTTAGACCAAAGTCGCACCGTTCTCTCCATAGGAACCAATGTAAACTGAATCATCTGCCTCATGGAGGGACAGTGTTTTTTAAATCGCTGTAACTCGGTCATTTCTCACAATATTTGAAAAATAATTACATTTATGGAAAGCCACGGCCTTCCTCTCGCTCACGGTCATTTCGGTTTTCAGCAAGCATTCACGGTTAGCCCACAATTAGCGCCAGAACGAGACGTTGCGCGCTGCTGCTGAGAAGCACTTTTTTGCTGTCTGTGGCAGGCACCGTTGCTATGGGGCCATAGCAACCGCCCTTACACACGCGCAGGCATGTTTGCACGCACACACACAGACTCATTGGAGTGCCACACCCACCTTCACACCCAATACCTCCACAGGAGCTGCATTTCAGCCTGAAAATCAGTTCAACCTCTCAGCTTCACACAGCCTTTAGAGCAGGGGTGTCAAACTCACTTCCAACACACCTGATTCAAATGATCAGGCTCGTTATCAGGCTTTTGCTGAGCTTAATTATAGTGTATCATTTGAATCAGGTGTGTTGTAAGCAGGAAACATCTTGAACTAAGAGGATAGTGGACCTCCAGAAAAAGAGTTTGACACCCCTGCTTTACAGTAACTCCAAACCAAATTTTTACCAGCTGAGATCTTCCTGTCTTTGCCTTTCAAAATAAAAGGACAGCACAATTTCAAAATAAAAGCCTGCGACGGACTGAAAACTCCAGTTAAACCTCTCAGCTTCACACAGCCTTTACTCCAATCCAAATTTTAACCAGGTCTGATCTTCCTGTCTCTGCCTTTAAAAATAAAAGCACAGCACAATTTCAAAATAAAAGCCTGCAACAGACCAAAAAATGCAAGTTAAACCTCTCAGCTTCACACAGCCTTTAGAGTAACTCCAATCCAAATGTTGACCAGGTGAGATCTTCCTGTCTTTCCCTTTCAAAATAAAAGCACAGCACAATTTCAAAATAAAAGCCTGCGATGGTCCTGAAAACATCAGTTAAACCTCTCAGTTTCACACAGTCTTTACAATAACACCAATCCAAATTTTGACCAGGTGAGATCTTCCTATCTGTGCCTTTCAAAATAAAAGCACAGCACAATTTGCCAGTTAACCCTTTCAGCTTCACACAGCCTTTAGAGTAACTCCAATCCAAATTTTGACCATGTGAGATCTTCATGTCTCTGCCTTTGAAAATTAAAGCACAGCACAATTTTAAAATAAAAGCCTGCGAAGGACCGGAAAATGCCAGTTAAACCTCTCAGCTTCACACAGCGTTTAGAATAAATACGCCGCTCCGAACATGCACCCATCCCGAGCCCCTCCCACGATTTCCGCACCAGCGGGAATTGTCTAGTTAGGGGCTCGGGCTTCGACACGAGCCACTCTCCTCTCCATTGCAAAGCAATGGGAGGAGAGTGGCTCGTGGCGAAGCCACGAGCCACTATTGTTCTCCTGCTGCGTTTATTAGGGGCTCGGGCTTCGACACGAGCCACTCTCCTCTCCATTGCAAAGCAATGGGAGGAGAGTGGCTCGTGGCGAAGCCACGAGCCACTATTGTTCTCCTGCTGCGTTTATTATTATATTTTCTTCACGTTTCCGCCATTTTTCGGTCGCTAACTCGTCCTAGGGCTTTGAGAAAATCAAAACAAATTATATATCAAAACGTGCGGCTTCATCGGGAATCCCGGGCTATGACTTTTCTAAGAAATTCGTCATTTTTTCGCAGAATTATTCGCAAAAAACTGCGACAAAAGTCCCATAGGAAATGAATGGGGAGTGAAAAAAATCGGCTCAAAAAATCAACTTTTTTCCAAACGCCACTGCTTCGCCATACGGTCACCTAGAAACTTCATTTAACCATCAAAACGCAGTGATTTTTCTTGTCTTCGCAGGAATGTATTTTATGTGAGGCTGAGATTTACAGTTTTTCATCAGTGAGTCCTCAAAAAAGTGAAAATTCTCAAAATCTGCTCTGGTTAGAGTGCGGCATGTCAGTTGGTAGAGTGGAGGAGAGGTGAAAAATTCGCCTGAAAATTTCCCGATCGCATCGCCCTCACGACCAAACCATAAGAGATAGGACAATGAAATTTGGTCAGATTGTAAACAATTTTCCTGAGATTCAAATGAATCCAAGTTTGAAGATCTCGCTCTTTCTGAAGTGAAATGGCAGGCAGCAGTTTACACCAAAGTCGCACCGGTCTCTCCATAAGAACCAATGTAAACTGAATCATCTGCCTCATGGAGGGACAGTGTTTTTTAAATCGCTGTAACTCGGTCATTTCTCACAATATTTGAAAAATAATTACATTTATGGAAAGCCACAGCCTTCCTCTCGCTCACGGTCATTTTAGTTTTCAGCTAGCATTCACGGTTAGCCCACAGTTAGCGCCAGAACGAGACGTTGCGCGCTGCTTCTGAAAAGCACTTTTTTGCTGTCTGTGGCAGGCACCGTTGCTATGGGGCCCATAGCAACCGCCCTTACACACGCGCAGGCATGCTCCCACGCACACACACAGACTCATTGGTGTGCCACACCCACCTTCACACCCAATACCTCCACAGGAGCTGCATTTCAGCCTGAAAATCAGTTCAACCTCTCAGCTTCACACAGCCTTTAGAGCAGGGGTGTCAAACTCAGTTATAACACACCTGATTCAAATGATCAGGCTCGTTATCAGGCTTCTGCTGAGCTTAATGATGGCTAATCATTTGAATCAGGTGTGTTGTAAGAAGGAAACATCTAGAACATAGAGGCTAGTGGACCTCCAGGAACTGAGTGAGACACCCCTGCTTTAGAGTAACTCCAATCCAAATGTTGACCAGGTGAGATCTTCCTGTCTTTCCCTTTCAAAATAAAAGCACAGCACAATTTTAAAATAAAAGCCTGTGACGGACTGGAAACGCCAGTTAAACCTCTCAGCTTCACACAGCCTTTACAATAACTCCAGTCCAAATTTTGACCAGGTGAGATCTTCCCATCTCTGCCTTTCAAAATAAAAGCACAGCACAATTTTAAAATAAAAGCCTGTGACGGACTGGAAACGCCAGTTAAACCTCTCAGCTTCACTCAGCCTTTAGAGTAACTCCAATCCTCTATGTTTTAGATGTTTCCCTGTTCCAAATCACCTGATTCAAATGATCAGGCTTGTTATAATGCTTCTGCAGAGCTTCATGATAAGCTGATCATTTGAATCAGGTGTGGTGGAAGAGGTAAACATCTAAAACACAGAGGATAGTGGACCTCCAGGAACTGAGTTTGACACCCCTGGTTTGGGGTAACTCCAATCCAAATTTTGACAGGGTGAAATCTACCTGTCTTTGCCTTTCAAAATAAAAGCAGAGCACAATTTCAAAATAAAAGCCTGCGACACACTGGAAATGCCAGTTAAACCTCTCAGCTTCACACAGCCTTTATAGTAACTCCAATCCAAATTTTGACCAGGTGAGATCTTCCTGTCTCTGCCTTTCAAAATAAAAGCACAGCACAATTTCTAAATAAAAGCCTGCGATGGTACTGAAAACACCAGTTAAACCTCTCAGCTTAAAACAGCCTTTACTCCAATCCAAAGTTTAATCAGGTCTGATCTTCCTGTCTCTGCCTTTCAAAATAAAAGCACAGCACAATTTCAAAATAAAAGCCTGCAACAGACCAAAAAATGCCAGTTAAACCTCTCAGCTTCACACAGCCTATAGAGTAACTCCAATCCAAATTTTGACCAGGTGAGATCTTCTTGTCTCTGCCTTTCAAAATAAAAGCACAGCACAATTTCAAAATAAAAGCCTGCGACAGACTGGAAACACCAGTTAAACCTCTCAGCTTCACACAGCCTTGAGAGTAACTCCAATTGAAATTTTGACCAGGTGAGATCTTCTTGTCTCTGCCTTTCAAAATAAAAACACAGCACAATTTCAAAATAAAAGCCTGCGACAGACTGGAAATGCCAGTTTAAACTCTCAGCTTCACATCGCCTTTTGAGTAACTCCAATCAAAAGTTTTGACCAGGTGAGCTCTTACTGTCTCTGCCTTTCAAAATAAAAGCACAGCACACTTTCAAAATAAAAACCTGTGACGGACCGGAAAATGCCGAAATATGCCTCTCCGGACATGCACCCATCCCGAGCCCCTCCCACGATTTCCGCACCAGCGGGAATTGTCTAGTTATTATTCCTAACGTTTCCGCCGTTTTTCGGTCGCTAACTCGTCCTAGGCCTTTGAGAAAACCAAAACAAATTATATATCAAAACGTGCGGCTTCATCGGGAATCCCGGGCTATGACTTTTCTAAGAAATTTGTCATTTTTTCGCAGAATTATTCGCAAAAAACTGCGCAAAAAGTCCCATAGAAAATGAATAGGGACGGAAAAAAATCGGCTCAAAAAATCCACTTTTTTCCAAACGCCACTGCTTCGCCATACGTTCACCTAGAAACTTCATTTAACCATCAAAACGCAGTGATTTTTCTCGTCTCCGCAGGAATGTATTTTATGTCAGGCTGAGACTTACAGTTTTTCATCAGTGAGTCCTCAAAAAAGTGAAAATTCTCAAAATCTGCTCTGGTTAGAGTGCGGCATGTCAGTTGGTAGAGTGGAGGAGAGGAGAAAAATCTGCCTGAAAATTTCACGATCGCATCGCCCTCACGACCAAACCATAAATGTTAGGGGAATGAAATTTGGTCAGATTGTAGACAATTTTCCTGGGATTCAAATGAATCCAAGTTTGAAGACCTAGCTCTTTCTGAAGTGAAATGGCAGGCAGCAGGTCAGAGCAAAGTCGCACCGTTCTCTCCATAAGAACCAATGTAAACTTAATCCTCTGGCTCATGGACGGACAGTGTTTTTTAAATCGCTGTTACTCGGTCATTTCTCACAATACTTGGAAAATAATTACATTTATGGATAGCCACGGCCTTCTTCTCGCTCACGGTCATTTCGGTTTTCAGCTAGCATTAACGGTTAGCCCACAATTAGCGCCTGAAGGAGACGTTGCGCGCTGCGGCTGAGAAGCACTTTTCTGCTGTCTGTGGCAGGCACCGTTGCTATGGGGGCCCATAGCAACCGCCCTTACACATGCGCAGGCATGCTCCCAAGCACACACACAGACTCACTGGAGTGCCACACCCACCTTCACACCCAATACCTCCACAGGAGCTGCATTTCAGCCTGAAAATCAGTTAAACCTCTCAGCTTCACACAGCCTTTAGAGCAGGGGTGTCAAACTCAGTTCCAACACACCTGATTCAAATGATCAGGCTCGTTATCAGGCTTCTGCTGAGCGTGATGATGAGCTGATCATTTGAATCAGGTGTGTTGGAAGAGGGAAACATCTGGAACATAGATAGTGGACCTCCAGGAACTGAGTTTGACACCCCTGCTTTAGAGTAACTCCAATCCAAATGTTGACCAGGTGAGATCTTCCTGTCTTTGCCTTTCAAAATAATAGCACAGCACAATTTCAAAATAAAAGTCTGCGACGGACTGAAAACGCCAGTTAAACCTCTCAGTTTCACACAGTAACTCCAATTCAAATTTTGACCAGGTGAGATCTTCCTGTCTCTACCTTTCAAAATAAAAGCACGGCAAAATTTCAAAATAAAAGCCTATGACAGACTGGAAAACGCCAGTTAAACCTCTCAGCTTCACACAGCCTTTACAGTAACTCCAATCCAAATTTTGACCAGGTGAGATCTTCCTGTCTCTGCCTTTCAAAATAAAAGCACAGCACAATTTCAAAATAAAAGCCTGTGAAAGACTGGAAATGCCAGTTAAACCTCTCAGCTTCACACAGCCTTTACAGTAACTCCAATCCAAATTTTGACCAGGTGAGATCTTCCTGTCTCTGCCTTTCAAAATTACTTTACAGCACAATTTGCCAGTTAAACCTCTCAGCTTCACACAGCCTTTTGAGTAACTCCAATCCAAATTTTGACCAGGTGAGATCTTCTTGTCTCTACCTTTCAAAATAAAAGCACAGCACAATTTGAAAATAAAAGCCTGTGACGGACCAAAAAATAACTCTCTCCTGCCCAGCTCCGGACATGCACACATCCCGAGTCCCTCCCACGATTTCCGCACCAGCGGGAATTGTCTAGTTAGGGGCTCGGGCTTCGACACGAGCCACTCTCCTCTCCATTGCAAAGCAATGGGAGGAGAGTGGCTCGTGGCGAAGCCACGAGCCACTATTGTTCTCCTGCTGCGTTTATTATTATATTTTCTTCACGTTTCCGCCATTTTTCGGTCGCTAACTCGTCCTAGGGCTTTGAGAAAATCAAAACAAATTATATATCAAAACGTGCGGCTTCATCGGGAATCCCGGGCTATGACTTTTCTAAGAAATTCGTCATTTTTTCGCAGAATTATTCGCAAAAAACTGCGACAAAAGTCCCATAGGAAATGAATGGGGAGTGAAAAAAATCGGCTCAAAAAATCAACTTTTTTCCAAACGCCACTGCTTCGCCATACGGTCACCTAGAAACTTCATTTAACCATCAAAACGCAGTGATTTTTCTTGTCTTCGCAGGAATGTATTTTATGTGAGGCTGAGATTTACAGTTTTTCATCAGTGAGTCCTCAAAAAAGTGAAAATTCTCAAAATCTGCTCTGGTTAGAGTGCGGCATGTCAGTTGGTAGAGTGGAGGAGAGGTGAAAAATTCGCCTGAAAATTTCCCGATCGCATCGCCCTCACGACCAAACCATAAGAGATAGGACAATGAAATTTGGTCAGATTGTAAACAATTTTCCTGAGATTCAAATGAATCCAAGTTTGAAGATCTCGCTCTTTCTGAAGTGAAATGGCAGGCAGCAGTTTACACCAAAGTCGCACCGGTCTCTCCATAAGAACCAATGTAAACTGAATCATCTGCCTCATGGAGGGACAGTGTTTTTTAAATCGCTGTAACTCGGTCATTTCTCACAATATTTGAAAAATAATTACATTTATGGAAAGCCACAGCCTTCCTCTCGCTCACGGTCATTTTAGTTTTCAGCTAGCATTCACGGTTAGCCCACAGTTAGCGCCAGAACGAGACGTTGCGCGCTGCTTCTGAAAAGCACTTTTTTGCTGTCTGTGGCAGGCACCGTTGCTATGGGGCCCATAGCAACCGCCCTTACACACGCGCAGGCATGCTCCCACGCACACACACAGACTCATTGGTGTGCCACACCCACCTTCACACCCAATACCTCCACAGGAGCTGCATTTCAGCCTGAAAATCAGTTCAACCTCTCAGCTTCACACAGCCTTTAGAGCAGGGGTGTCAAACTCAGTTATAACACACCTGATTCAAATGATCAGGCTCGTTATCAGGCTTCTGCTGAGCTTAATGATGGCTAATCATTTGAATCAGGTGTGTTGTAAGAAGGAAACATCTAGAACATAGAGGCTAGTGGACCTCCAGGAACTGAGTGAGACACCCCTGCTTTAGAGTAACTCCAATCCAAATGTTGACCAGGTGAGATCTTCCTGTCTTTCCCTTTCAAAATAAAAGCACAGCACAATTTTAAAATAAAAGCCTGTGACGGACTGGAAACGCCAGTTAAACCTCTCAGCTTCACACAGCCTTTACAATAACTCCAGTCCAAATTTTGACCAGGTGAGATCTTCCCATCTCTGCCTTTCAAAATAAAAGCACAGCACAATTTTAAAATAAAAGCCTGTGACGGACTGGAAACGCCAGTTAAACCTCTCAGCTTCACTCAGCCTTTAGAGTAACTCCAATCCTCTATGTTTTAGATGTTTCCCTGTTCCAAATCACCTGATTCAAATGATCAGGCTTGTTATAATGCTTCTGCAGAGCTTCATGATAAGCTGATCATTTGAATCAGGTGTGGTGGAAGAGGTAAACATCTAAAACACAGAGGATAGTGGACCTCCAGGAACTGAGTTTGACACCCCTGGTTTGGGGTAACTCCAATCCAAATTTTGACAGGGTGAAATCTACCTGTCTTTGCCTTTCAAAATAAAAGCAGAGCACAATTTCAAAATAAAAGCCTGCGACACACTGGAAATGCCAGTTAAACCTCTCAGCTTCACACAGCCTTTATAGTAACTCCAATCCAAATTTTGACCAGGTGAGATCTTCCTGTCTCTGCCTTTCAAAATTACTTTAAAGCACAATTTGCCAGTTAAACCTCTCAGCTTCACACAGCCTTTAGAGTAACTCCATTCGAAATTTTGACCAGGTGAGATCTTCTTGTCTCTGCCTTTCAAAATAAAAGCACAGCACAATTTCAAAATAAAAGCCTGTGATGGGCCTGAAAAAGCCAGTTAAACCTCTCAGCTTCACACAGCCTTTACAATAACTCCAATCCAAATTTTGACCAGGTGACATCTTCCTGTCTCTGCCTTTCAAAATAAAAGCACAGCACAATTTCTAAATAAAAGCCTGCGACAGACTGGAAACGCCAGTTAAACATCTCAGCTTCACACAGCTTTTACAGTAACTTCAATCCAAATTTTGACCAGGTGAGATCTTCCTTTCTCTGCCTTTCAAAATAAAAGCACAGCACGATTTCAAAATAAAAGCCAGTGACGGACCGGAAAATGTCACCAAAACCTCTCAGCTTCACACAGCCGTTAGAATAAACACGCCTCTCCGGACATGCACACATCCCGAGCCCCTCCCACGATTTCCGCACCAGCGGGAATTGTCTAGTTAGGGGCTCGGGCTTCGACACGAGCCACTCTCCTCTCCATTGCAAAGCAATGGGAGGAGAGTGGCTCGTGGCGAAGCCACGAGCCACTATTGTTCTCCTGCTGCGTTTATTAGGGGCTCGGGCTTCGACACGAGCCACTCTCCTCTCCATTGCAAAGCAATGGGAGGAGAGTGGCTCGTGGCGAAGCCACGAGCCACTATTGTTCTCCTGCTGCGTTTATCTTTTATTCTTCACGTTTCCGCCGTTTTTCGGTCGCTAACTAGTCCTAGGGCTTTGAGAAAACCAAAACAAATTATATATCAAAACGTGCGGCTTCATCGGGAATAGTGTGCTATGACTTTTCTAAGACATTCGTCATTTTTTCGCAGAATTATTCGCAAAAAACTGCGAAAAAAGTCCCATAGAAAATGAATGGGGAGTGAAAAAAATCGCCAGAAAAAATCCACTTTTTTCCCAACGCCACTGCTTCGCCATACGTTCACCTAGAAACTTCATTTAACCATCAAAACGTAGTGATTTTTCTTGTCTCCGCAGGAATGTATTTTCTGTCAGGCTGAGATTTACAGTTTTTGATCAGTGAGTCCTCAAAAAAGTGAAAATTTTCAAAATCTGCTCTGTTTAGAGTGCGGCATGTCAGTTGGTAGAGTGGAGGAGAGGTGAAAAATTCGCCTGAAAATTTCACGATCGCATCGCCCTCACGACCAAACTATAAATGTTAGGGGAATGAAATTTGGTCAGATTGTAAACAATTTTCCTGGGATTCAAATGAATCCAAGTTTGAAGACCTAGCTCTTTCTGAAGTGAAATGGCAGGCAGCAGTTTAGACCAAAGTCGCACCGTTCTCTCCATAAGAACCAATGTAAACTGAATCATCTGCCTCATGGAGGGACAGTGTTTTTTAAATCGCTGTAACTCGGTCATTTCTCAGAATATTTGGAAAATAATTACATTTATGGAAAGCCACAGCCTTCCTCTCGCTCACGGTCATTTTAGTTTTCAGCTACCATTAACGGTTAGCCCACAGTTAACGCCAGAACGAGACGTTGCACGCTGCTGCTGAGAAGCACTTTTCTGCTGTCTGTGGCAGGCACCGTTGCTATGGGGCCCATAGCAACCGCCCTTACACACGCGCAGGCATGGTCGCACGCACACACACAGACTCATTGGAATGCCACACCCACCTCCACACCCAATACCTCCACAGGAGCTGCATTTCAGCCTGAAAATCAGTTCAACCTCTCAGCTTCACACAGCCTTGAGAGCAGGGGTGTCAAACTCAGTTCCAACACACCTGATTCAAATGATCAGGCTCGTTATCAGGCTTCTGCTGAGCTTGATGATGAGGTGATCATTTGAATCAGGTGTGTTGGAAAAGGGAAACATCTAGAACATAGAGGATAGTGGACCTCCAGGAACTGAGTTTGACACACCTGCTTTAGAGTAACTCCAATCCAAATGTTGACCAGGTGAGATCGTCCTGTCTTTGCCTTTCAAAATAAAAGCACAGCACAATTTCAAAATAAAAGCCTGCGACGGACTGGAAACGCCAGTTAAACCTCTCAGCTTCACACAGCCTTTAGAGCAGGGGTGTCAAACTCAGTTCCAACACACCTGATTCAAATGATCAGGCTCGTTATCAGGCTTCTGCTGAGCTTAATGATAGCTAATCATTTGAATCAGGTGTGTTGTAAGAAGGAAACATCTGGAACACAGAGGATAGTGGACCTCCAGGAACTGAGTTTCACACCCCTGCTTTACAGTAACTCCAATCCAAGGTCAGATCTTCCGGTCGTTGCCTTTCAAAATAAAAGCACAGCACGATTTCAAAATAAAAGCCTGCGACAGACTGGAAACGCCAGTTAAACCTCTCAGCTTCACACAGCCTTTACAGTAACTCCAATCCAAATTTTGACCAGGTGTGATCTTCCTGTCACTGCCTTTCAAAATAAGAGCACAGCACAATTTCAAAATAAAAGCCTGCGACAGACCGGAAAACGCCAGTTAAACCTCTCAGATTCACACAGCCTTTACTCCAATCTAAATTTTGACCAGGTGAGATCTTCCTGTCTTTGCCTTTCAAAGTAAAAGCACAGCACAATTTCAAAATAAAAGCTTGCGACAGACTGGAAAACGCCAGTTAAACCTCTCAGCTTCACACAGCCTTTAGAATAAATACGCCTTTCCAGACATGCACACATCCCGAGCCCCTCCCACGATTTCCGCGAGCGGGAATTGTCTAGTCTTTTATTCTTCACGTTTCCGCCGTTTTTCGGTCGCTAACTAGTCCTAGGGCTTTGAGAAAACCAAAACAAATTATATATCAAAACGTGCGGCTTCATCGGGAATAGTGTGCTATGACTTTTCTAAGAAATTCGTCATTTTTTCGCAGAATTATTCGCAAAAAACTGCGAAAAAAGTCCCATAGAAAATGAATGGGGACCGAAAAAAATCGGCTCAAAAAATCCACTTTTTTCCAAACGCCACTGCTTCGCCATACGTTCACCTAGAAACTTCATTTAACCATCAAAACGCAGTGATTTTTCTTGTCTTCGTAGGAATGTATTTTATGTCAGGCTCAGATTTATAGTTTTTGATCAGTGAGTCCTCAAAAAAGTGAAAATTCTCAAAATCTGCTCTGGTTAGAGTGCGGCATGTCAGTTGGTAGAGTGGAGGAGAGGTGAAAAATTCGCCTGAAAATTTCCCGATCGTATCGCCCTCACGACCAAACGATAAATGTTAGGGGAATGAAATTTGGTCAGATTGTAGACAAATTTCCTGGGATTCAAATGAATCCAAGTTTGAAGACCTAGCTCTTTCTGAAGTGAAATGGCAGGCAGCAGTTTAGAGCAAAGTCGCACCGTTCTCTCCATAGGAACCAATGTAAACTGAATCATCTGGCTCATGGAGGGACAGTGTTTTTTAAATCGCTGTAACTCGGTCATTTCTCACAATATTTGGAAAATAATTACATTTATGGAAAGCCACAGCCTTCCTCTCGCTCACGGTCGTTTCGGTTTTCAGCTAGCATTAACGGTTAGCCCACAATTAGCGCCAGAACGAGACGTTGCGTGCTGCTGCTGAGAAGCACTTTTTTGCTGTCTGTGGCAGGCACCGTTGCTATGGGGGCCATAGCAACCGCTCTTACACACGCGCAGGCATGGTCGCACGCACACACACAGACTCATTGGTGTGCCACACCCACGTTCACGCCCAGTACCTCCACAGAAGCTGCATTTCAGCCTGAAAATCAGTTCAACCTCTCAGCTTCACACAGCCTTTAGAGCAGGGGTGTCAAACTCAGTTCCAACACACCTGATTCAAATGATCGGGCTCGTTATCAGGCTTTTGCTCAGCTTGATGATGAGCTGATTATTTGAATCAGGTGTGTTGGAAGAAGGAAAGATCTAGAACATAGAAGATAGTGGACCTCCAGGAACTGACTTTGACACACCTGCTTTACAGTAACTCCAATCCAAATTTTGACCAGGTGAGATCTTCCTGTCTCTGCCTTTCAAAATAAAAGCACACCAAAATTTCAAAATAAAAGCCAGCGATGAACCGGAAAACGCCAGTTAAACCTCTCAGCTTCACACAGCCTTTTGAGTAACTCCAATCCAAATTTTGACCAGGTCAGATCTTCCTGTCTCTGCCTTTCAAAATAAAAGCACGTCAAAATTTCAAAATAAAAGCCTGCAACAGACCAAAAAATGGCAGTTAAAACTCTCAGCTTCACACAGCCTTTAGAGTAACTCCAATCAAAATTTTGACCAGGTGAGATCTTCCTGTCTTTGCCTTTCAAAATAAAAGCACAGCACAATTTCAAAATAAAAGCCTGTGACGGACTGGAAACGCCAGTTAAACCTCTCTGATTCACACAGCCTTTACAGTAACTCCAATCCAAATTTTGACCAGGTAAACGCCGAAATACGCCTCTACAGACATGCACACATCCCGAGCCCCTCCCACGATTTCCGCGAGCGGGAATTGTCTAGTATTTCCATTACTACCCCAATATCATTTTTTCTTCACGTTTCCGCCGTTTTTCGGTCGCTAACTCGTCCTAGGGCTTTGAGAAAACTAAAGCAAATTATATATCAAAACGTGCGGCTTCTTCGGGAATAGTGTGCTATGACTTTTCTAAGAAATTCGTCATTTTTTCGCAGAATTATTCGCAAAAAACTACGAAAAAAGTCTCATAGGAAATGAATGGGGAATGAAAAAAATCGGCTTGAAAAATCCACTGTGTTCCAAACGCCACTGCTTCGCCATACATTCACCTAGAAACTTCATTTAACCATCAAAACGCAGTGATTTTTCTTGTCTTCGCAGGAATGTATTCTATGTCAGGCTGAGATTTACAGTTTTTGATCAGTGAGTCCTCAAAAAAGTGAAAATTCTCAAAATCTGCTCTGGTTAGAGTGCGGCATGTCTGTTGGTAGAGTGGAGGAGAGGAGAAAAATCCGCCTTAAAATTTCACGATCGCATTGCCCTCACGACCAAACGATAAGAGATTGGAGAATGAAATTTGGTGAGATTGTAGACAATTTTCCTGGGATTCAAATGAATCCAAGCTTTAAGACCCAGCTCTTTCTGAAGTGAAATGGCAGGCAGCAGTTTAGACCAAAGTCGCACCGTTCTCTCCATAGGAACCAATGGAAACTGAATCATCTGCCTCATGGAGTGACAGTGCTTTTTAAATCGCTGTAACTCGGTCATTTCTCACAATATTTGGAAAATAATCATATGTATGGATAGCCACAGCCTTCCTCTCGCTCACGGTCATTTTAGTTTTCAGCTACCATTAACGGTTCGCCCACAATTAGCGCCAGAACGAGATGTTGCGCGCTGCTGCTGAGAAGCACTTTTTTGCTGTCTGTGGCAGGCACCGTTGCTATGGGGGCCCATAGCAACCGCTCTTACACACGCGCAGGCATGGTCGCACGCACACACACAGACTCATTGGTGTGCCACACCCACCTTCACACCCAATACCTCCACAGGAGCTGCATTTCAGCCTGAAAATCAGTTCAACCTCTCAGCTTCACACAGCCTTTACAGCAGGGGTGTCAAACTCACTTCCAACACACCTGATTCAAATGATCAGGCTCGTTATCAGGCTTCTGCTGAGCTTAATGATAGTGTATCATTTGAATCAGGTGTGTTGTAAGAAGGAAACATCTAAAACATAGAGGATAGTGGTCCTCCAGAAACTGAGTTTGACACCCCTGCTTTAGAGTAACTCCAATCCAAATGTTGACCAGGTGAGATCTTCCTGTCTTTCCCTTTCAAAATAAAAGCACAGCACAATTTCAAAATAAAAGCCTGCGATGGGCCTGAAAACACCAGTTAAACCTCTCAGCTTCACACAGCCTTTAGAGCAGGGGTGTCAAACTCAGTTCCAACACACCTGATTCAAATGATCAGGCTCGTTATCAGGCTTCTGCTGAGCTTGATGATGAGCTGCTTGTTTGAATCAGGTGTGTTGTAAGAAGGAAACATCTAGAACATAGAGGATAGTGGACCTCCAGGAACTGACTTTGACACACCTGCTTTAGAGTAACTCCAATCCAAATGTTGACCAGGTGAGATCTTCCTGTCTTTGCCTTTCAAAATAAAAGCACAGCACAATTTCAAAATAAAAGCCTTCGACGGACTGAAAGCGCCAGTTAAACCTCTCAGCTTCACACAGCCTTTTGAGTAACTCCAATCTAAATTTTGACCAGGTGACATCTTCCTGTCTCTGCCGTTCAAAATAAAAGCACAGCACAATGTCAAAATAAAAGCCTGCAAGGTACTGGAAATGCCTGTTAAACCTCTCAGCTTCACACAGCCTTTACAGTAACTTAAATCCAAATGTTCACCAGGTGAGATCTTCCCATCTCTTCCTTTCAAAATAAAAGCACAGCACAATTTCAAAATAAAAGCCTGCGATGGACGGACTGGAAAACGCCAGTTAATCCTCTCAGCTTCACACAGCCTTTACAGTAACTCCAATCCAAATTTTGACCAGGTGAGATCTTGCTGTCTCTTGCTTTCAAAATAAAAGCACGGAACAACTTCAAAATAAATGCCTGTTATGGGCTGGAAAACGCGGAAATACGCCTCTCCGGACATGCACACATCCCGAGCCCCTCCCACGATTTCCGCGAGCGGGAATTGTCTAGTTAGGGGCTCGGGCTTCGGCACGAGCCACTATTGTTCTCCTGCTGCGTTTATTATTATATTTTCTTCACGTTTCCGCCGTTTTTCGGTCGCTAACTCGTCCTAGGGCTTTGAGAAAATCAAAACAAATTATATATCAAAACGTGCGGCTTCATCGGGAATCCCGGGCTATGACTTTTCTAAGACATTCGTCATTTTTTCGCAGAATTATTCGCAAAAAACTGCCAAAAAAGTCCCATAGGAAATGAATGGGGACCGAAAAAAATCGGCTCAAAAAATCCCCTTTTTTCCAAACGCCACTGCTTCGCCATACGTTCACCTAGAAACTTCATTTAACCATCAAAACGCAGTAATTTTTCTTGTCTCCGCAGGAATGTATTTTCTGTCAGGCTGAGATTTACAGTTTTTGATCAGTGAGTCCTCAAAAAAGTGAAAATTTTCAAAATCTGCTCTGTTTAGAGTGCGGCATGTCAGTTGGTAGAGTGGAGGAGAGGTGAAAAATTCGCCTGAAAATTTCACGATCGCATCGCCCTCACGACCAAACTATAAATGTTAGGGGAATGAAATTTGGTCAGATTGTAAACAATTTTCCTGGGATTCAAATGAATCCAAGTTTGAAGACCTAGCTCTTTCTGACGTGAAATGGCAGGCAGCAGTTTAGACCAAAGTCGCACCGTTCTCTCCATAAGAACCAATGTAAACTGAATCATCTGCCTCATGGAGGGACAGTGTTTTTTAAATCGCTGTAACTCGGTCATTTCTCACAATATTTGGACAACAATTACATTTATGGAAAGCCACAGCCTTCCTCTCGCTCACGGTCATTTCGGTTTTCAGCTACCATTCACGGTTAGCCCACAATTAGCGCCAGAACGAGACGTTGCGCGCTGCTGCTGAGAAGCACTTTTCTGCTGTCTGTGGCAGGCACCGTTGCTATGGGGGCCCATAGCAACCGCCCTTACACACGCGCAGGCATGGTCCCACGCACACACACAGACTCATTGGTGTGCCACACCCACCTTCACACCCAATACCTCCACAGGAGCTGCATTTCAGCCTGAAAATCAGTTAAACCTCTCAGCTTCACACAGCCTTTCGAGCAGGGGTGTCAAACTCAGTTCCAACACACCTGATTCAAATGATCAGTCTCGTTATCAGGCTTCTGCTGAGCTTAATGATAGCTAATCATTTGAATCAGGTGTGTTATAAGAAGGAAACATGTACAACACAGAGGATAGTGGACCTCCAGGAACTGAATTAGACACCCCTGCTATAGAGTAACTCCAATCCAAATATTGACCAGGTCAGATCTTCCTTTCTCTGTCTTTCAAAATAAACGCACAGCACACTTTGAAAATAAAAGCCTTCCACACACCGGAAAACACCAGTTGAACCCCTCAGCTTCACACAGCCGTTACAGTAACTCCAATCCAAATGTTGACCAGGTGAGATCTTCCTGTCTTTGCCTTTCAAAATAAAAGCACAGCAAAATTTCAAAATAAAAGCCTGTGAAAGACTGGAAATGCCAGTTAAACCTCTCAGCTTCACACAGCCTTTACAGTAACTCCAATCCAAATTTTGACCAGGTGAGATCTTCCTGTCTCTGCCTTTCAAAATAAAAGCACAGCACAATTTCTAAATAAAAGCCTGTGAAAGACTGGAAATGCCAGTTAAACCTCTCAGCTTCACACAGCCTTTACAGTAACTCCAATCCAAATTTTGACCAGGTGACATCTTCCTGTCTCTGCCTTTCAAAATAAAAGCACAGCACAATTTCAAAATAAAAGCCTGTGACGGACCAAAAAATAACCCTCTCCTGCCCAGCTCCGGACATGCACACATCCCGAGCCCCTCCCACGATTTCCGCGTGCGGGAATTGTCTAGTTAGGGGCTCGGGCTTCGACACGAGCCACTCTCCTCTCCATTGCAAAGCAATGGGAGGAGAGTGGCTCGTGGCGAAGCCACGAGCCACTATTGTTCTCCTGCTGCGTTTATTAGGGGCTCGGGCTTCGGCACGAGCCACTCTCCTCTCCATTGCAAAGCAATGGGAGGAGAGTGGCTCGTGGCGAAGCCACGAGCCACTATTGTTCTCCTGCTGCGTTTATTATTATATTTTCTTCACGTTTCCGCCATTTTTCGGTCGCTAACTCGTCCTAGGGCTTTGAGAAAATCAAAACAAATTATATATCAAAACGTGCGGCTTCATCGGGAATCCCGGGCTATGACTTTTCTAAGAAATTTGTCATTTTTTCGCAGAATTATTCGCAAAAAACTGCGACAAAAGTCCCATAGAAAATGAATGGGGACTGAAAAAAATCGGTTGAAAAAATCCACTTTATTCCAAACGCCACTGCTTCGCCATACGTTCACCGAGAAATTTCATTTAACCATCAAAACGCAGTGATTTTTCTTGTCTCCGCAGGAATGTATTTTATGTCAGGCTGACATTTACAGTTTTTGATCAGTGAGTCCTCAAAAAAGTGAAAATTCTCAAAATCTGCTCTGGTTAGAGTGCGTGATGTCAGTTGGTAGAGTGGAGGAGAGGAGAAAAATCCGCCTGAAAATTTCACGATCGCATCGCCCTCACGACCATACGATAAATGTTAGGGGAATGAAATTTGGTCAGATTGTAGACAAATTTCCTGGGATTCAAATGAATTCAAGTTTGAAGACCAAGCTCTTTCTGAAGGGAAATGGCAGGCAGCAGTTTAGAGCAAAGTCGCACCGTTCTCTCCATAAGAACCAATGTAAACTGGATCATCTGCCTCATGGAGGGACAGTGTTTTTTAAATCGCTGTAACTCGGTCATTTCTCAGAATATTTGGAAAATAATTACATTTATGGAAAGCCACGGCCTTCCTCTCGCTCACGGTCATTTCGGTTTTCAGCTACCATTCACGGTTAGCCCACAATTAGCGCCAGAACGAGACGTTGCGCGCTGCTGCTGAGAAGCACTTTTCTGCTGTCTGTGGCAGGCACCGTTGCTATGGGGGCCCATAGCAACCGCCCTTACACACGCGCAGGCATGCTCCCACGCACACACACAGACTCATTGGTGTGCCACACCCACCTTCACACCCAATACCTCCACAGGAGCTGCATTTCAGCCTGAAAATCAGTTCAACCTCTCAGCTTCACACAGCCATTGTTGCAGGGGTGTCAAACTCAGTTCCAACACACCTGATTCAAATGATCAGGCTCGTTATCAGGCTTCTGCTGAGCTTGATGATGAGCTGATTATTTGAAACAGGTGTGTTGGAAGAGGGAAAGATCTAGAACATAGAGGATAGTTGACCTCCAGGAACTGAGTTTGACACCCCTGCTTTAGAGTAACTCCAATCCAAATGTTGACCAGGTGAGATCTTCCTTTCTTTACCTTTCAAAATAAAAGCACAGCACAATTTCAAAATAAAAGCCAGCTATGGGCCTGAAAACACCAGTTAAACCTCTCAGCTTCACACAGCCTTTACAATAACTCCAATCCAAATTTTGACCAGGTGAGATCTTCCTGTCTCTGCCTTTCAAAATACAAGCACAGCACAATTTCTAAATAAAAGCCTGCGACAGACTGGAAATGCCAGTTCAACATCTCAGCTTCACACAGCCTTTAGAACAGGGGTGTCAAACTCAGTTCCAACACACCTGATACAAATGATCAGGCTCGTTATCAGGCTTCTGCTGAGCTTAATGATGGCTAATCATTTGAATCAGGTGTGTTGTAAGAAGGAAACATCTGGAACATAGAGGATAGTGGACCTCCAGGAACTGAGTTAGACACCCCTGCTTTAGAGTAACTCCAATCCAAATTTTGACCAGGTCTGATCTTCCTGTCTCTGTCTTTCAAAATAAAAGCACAGCACAATTTCAAAATAAAAGCCTGCAACAGACCAAAAAATGCCAGTTAAACCTCTCAGCTTCACACAGCCTTTAGAGTAACTCCAATCCAAATTTTGACCAGGTGAGATCTTCAGGTCTCTGCCTTTCAAAATTACTTTACAGCACAATTTGCCAGTTAAACCTCTCAGCTTCACACAGCCTTTTGAGTAACTCCAATCCAAATTTTGACCAGGTGAGATCTTCTTGTCTCTGCCTTTCAAAATAAAAGCACAGCACAATTTCAAAATTAAAGCCTGCGACAGACTGGAAACACCAGTTAAACCTCTCACCTTCACACAGCCTTTACAGTAACTCCAATTGAAATTTTGACCAGGTGAGATCTTCTTGTCTTTGCCTTTCAAAATAAAAGCACAGCACAATTTCTAAATAAAAGCCTGCGACTGACTGGAAACGCCAGTTAAACCTCTCACCTTCACACAGCCTTTAGAGTAAATATGCCTATCCCATGCTGCTCCGGACATGCACACATCCCGAGCCCCTCCCACGATTTCCGCGAGCGGGAATTGTCTAGTTAGGGGCTCGGGCTTCGACACGAGCCACTCTCCTCTCCATTGCAAAGCAATGGGAGGAGAGTGGCTCGTGGCGAAGCCACGAGCCACTATTGTTCTCCTGCTGCGTTTATTATTATATTTTCTTCACGTTTCCGCCATTTTTCGGTCGCTAACTCGTCCTAGGGCTTTGAGAAAATCAAAACAAATTATATATCAAAACGTGCGGCTTCATCGGGAATCCCGGGCTATGACTTTTCTAAGAAATTCGTCATTTTTTCGCAGAATTATTCGCAAAAAACTGCGACAAAAGTCCCATAGGAAATGAATGGGGAGTGAAAAAAATCGGCTCAAAAAATCAACTTTTTTCCAAACGCCACTGCTTCGCCATACGGTCACCTAGAAACTTCATTTAACCATCAAAATGCAGTGATTTTTCTTGTCTTCGCAGGAATGTATTTTATGTGAGGCTGAGATTTACAGTTTTTCATCAGTGAGTCCTCAAAAAAGTGAAAATTCTCAAAATCTGCTCTGGTTAGAGTGCGGCATGTCAGTTGGTAGAGTGGAGGAGAGGTGAAAAATTCCGCCTGAAAATTTCCCGATCGCATCGCCCTCACGACCAAACCATAAGATGATAGGACAATGAAATTTGGTCAGATTGTAAACAATTTTCCTGAGATTCAAATGAATCCAAGTTTGAAGATCTCGCTCTTTCTGAAGTGAAATGGCAGGCAGCAGTTTACACCAAAGTCGCACCGGTCTCTCCATAAGAACCAATGTAAACTGAATCATCTGCCTCATGGAGGGACAGTGTTTTTTAAATCGCTGTAACTCGGTCATTTCTCACAATATTTGAAAATAATTACATTTATGGAAAGCCACAGCCTTCCTCTCGCTCACGGTCATTTTAGTTTTCAGCTAGCATTCACGGTTAACCCACAGTTAGCGCCAGAACGAGACGTTGCGCGCTGCTTCTGAAAAGCACTTTTTTGCTGTCTGTGGCAGGCACCGTTGCTATGGGGCCCATAGCAACCGCCCTTACACACGCGCAGGCATGCTCCCACGCACACACACAGACTCATTGGTGTGCCACACCCACCTTCACACCCAATACCTCCACAGGAGCTGCATTTCAGCCTGAAAATCAGTTCAACCTCTCAGCTTCACACAGCCTTTAGAGCAGGGGTGTCAAACTCAGTTATAACACACCTGATTCAAATGATCAGGCTCGTTATCAGGCTTCTGCTGAGCTTAATGATGGCTAATCATTTGAATCAGGTGTGTTGTAAGAAGGAAACATCTAGAACATAGAAGACAGTTGACCTCCAGGAACTGACTTTGACACACCTGCTTTACAGTAACTCCAATCCAAAGTTTAACCAGGTCTGATCTTCCTGTCTCTGTCTTTCAAACTATAAGTACAGCACAATTTCAACATATAAGCCTATGACAGACTGGAAAACTGCAGTTACACCTCTCAGCTTCACACAGCCTTTTGAGTAACTCCAATCCAAATTTTGACCTGGTGAGATCTTCCTGTCTTTGCCTTTCAAAATAAAAGCACAGAACAATTTCAAAATAAAAGCCTGTGACGGACTAGAAACGCCAATTGAACCTCTCAGCTTCACACAGCCTTTTGAGTAACTCCAATTCAAAGTTTGACCAGGTGAGATCTTCCTGTCTCTGCCTTTCACAATAAAAGCACAGCACAAATTTCAAAATAAAAGCCTGCGACAGACTGGAAACTCCAGTTAAACATCTCAGCTTCACACAGCCTTTAGAGTAACTCCGATCCAAATTTTGACCAGGTGCGATCTTCCTGTCTCTGCCTTTCAAAATTACTTTACAGCACAATTTGCCAGTTAAACCTCTCAGCTTCACACAGCCTTTTGAGTAACTCCAATCCAAATTTTGACCAGGTGAGATCTTCCTGTCTCTGCCTTTCAAAATTACTTTACAACACAATTTGCCAGTTAAACCTCTCAGCTTCACACAGCCTTTTGAGTAACTCCAATCCAAATTTTGACCAGGTGAGATCTTCTTGTCTCTGCCTTTCAAAATAAAAGCACAGCACAATTTGAAAATAAAAGCCTGTGACGGACCAAAAAATACCCCTCTCCTGCCCAGCTCCGGACATGCACACATCCCGAGCCCCTCCCACGATTTCCGCGAGCGGGAATTGTCTAGTTAGGGGCTCGGGCTTCGACACGAGCCACTCTCCTCTCCATTGCAAAGCAATGGGAGGAGAGTGGCTCGTGGCGAAGCCACGAGCCACTATTGTTCTCCTGCTGCGTTTATCTTTTATTCTTCACGTTTCCGCCGTTTTTCGGTCGCTAACTAGTCCTAGGGCTTTGAGAAAACCAAAACAAATTATACATCAAAACGTGCGGCTTCATCGGGAATAGTGTGCTATGACTTTTCTAAGACATTCGTCATTTTTTCGCAGAATTATTCGCAAAAAACTGCGAAAAAAGTCCCATAGAAAATGAATGGGGAGTGAAAAAAATCGCCAGAAAAAATCTACTTTTTTCCAAACGCCACTGCTTCGTCATACGTTCACCTAGAAACTTCATTGAACCGTCAAAACGCAGTGATTTTTCTTGTCTCCACAGGAATGTATTTTATATCAGGCTGAGATTTACAGTTTTTGATCAGTGAGTCCTCAAAAAAGTGAAAATTCTCAAAATCTGCTCTGGTTAGAGTGCGGCATGTCAGTTGGTAGAGTGGAGGAGAGGAGAAAAATCCGCCTGAAAATTTCACGATCGCATCGCCCTCACGACCAAACGATAAATGTTAGGGGAATGAAATTTAGTCAGATTGTAGACAAATTTCCTGTGATTCAAATGAATCCAAGTTTGAAGGTCTAGCTCTTTCTGAAGTGAAATGGCAGGCAGCAGTTTAGAGCAAAGTTGCACCGTTCTCCCCATAAGAACCAATGTAAACTGAATCATCTGCCTCATGGAGGGACAGTATTTTTAAATCGCTGTAACTCAGTCATTTCTCACAATATTTGGATAATAATTACATTTCTGGTTAGCCACAGCCTTCCTCTCGCTCACGGTCATTTCGGTTTTGAGCTAGCATTCACGGTTAGCCCACAATTAGCGCCAGAACGAGACGTTGCGCGCTGCTGCTGAGAAGCACTTTTCTGCTGTCTGTGGCAGGCACCGTTGCTATGGGGGCCCATAGCAACCGCCCTTACACACGCGCAGGCATGCTCCCATGCACACACACAGACTCATTGGAGTGCCACACCCACCTTCACACCCAATACCTACACAGAAGCTGCATTTCAGCCTGAAAATCAGCTCAACCTCTCAGCTTCACACAGCCTTTAGAGCAGTGGTGTCAAACTCAGTTCCAACACACCTGATTCAAATGATCAGGCTCGTTATCAGGCTTCTGCTGAGCTTCATGATAGCTAATCATTTGAATCAGGTGTGTTGTAAGAAGGAAACATCTAGAACACAGAGGATAGTGGACCTCCAGGAACTGAGTTTGACACCCCTGCTTTAGAGTAACTCCAATCCAAATGTTGACCAGGTGAGATCTTCCTGTCTCTGCCTTTCAAAATAAAAGCACAGTACAATTGCAAAATAAAAGCCTTCGACGAACTTCAAATGCCAGTTAAACCTCTCAGCTTCATACAGTCTTTACAGTAACTCCAATCCTCTATGTTTTATGTGTTTCCCTCTTCCAACACACCTGATTAAAATGATCAGGCTTGTTATAATGCTTCTGCTGAGCTTAATGATCAGCTGATTATTTGAATCAGGTGTGCTGGAAGAGGGAAACATATAAAACATAGAGGATAGTGGACCTCCAGGAACTGAGTTTGACACCCCTGCTTTAGAGTAACTCCAATCCAAATGTTGACCAGGTGAGATCTTCCTGTCTTTCCCTTTCAAAATAAAAGCACAACACAATTTCAAAATAAAAGCCTGCGATGAGCCTGAAAACACCAGTTAAACCTCTCAGCTTCACACAGCCTTTACAGTAACTTCAATCCAAATTTTGACCAGGTGAGATCTTCCTGTCTCTCCCTTTCAAAATAAAAGCACAGCACAATTTCAAAATAAAAGCCTGCGACGGACTGAAAACTCCAGTTAAACCTCTCAGCTTCACACAGCGTTTACTCCAATCCAAATTTTAACCAGGTCTGATCTTCCTGTCTCTGCCTTTCAAAATAAAAGCACAGCACAATTTCAAAATAAAAGCCTGCAACAGACCAAAAAATGCCAGTTAAACCTCTCAGCTTCACACAGCCTTTAGAGTAACTCCAATTCAAACTTTGACCAGGTGAGATCTTCCTGTCTCTCCCTTTCAAAATAAAAGCACAGCACAATTTCAAAATAAAAGCCTGCAACGGACTGGAAACGCCAGTTAAACCTCTCAGCTTCACACAGCCTTTACAGTAACTCCAATTAAAATGTTGACCAGGTGAGATCTTCCTGTCTTTGTCTTTCAAAATTAAAGCACAGCACAATTTCAAAATAAAAGCCTGCGACAGGCTGGAAACGCCAGTTCAACCTCTCAGCTTCACACAGCCTTTAGAGTAACTCCAATCCAAATTTTGACCAGGTCTGATCTTCCTGTCTCTTCCTCTCAAAATAAAAGAACAGCACAATTTGCCTGTTAGATTTCTCAGCTTCACACAGCCTTTACAGTAACTCCAATCCAAATTTTGACCAGGTGAGATCTTCTTGCCTCTCCTGCGCTGCTCCGGACATGCACACATCCCGAGCCCCTCCCACGATTTCCGCACCAGCGGGAATTGTCTAGTTAGGGGCTCGGGCTTCGACACGAGCCACTCTCCTCTCCATTGCAAAGCAATGGGAGGAGAGTGGCTCGTGGCGAAGCCACGAGCCACTATTGTTCTCCTGTTGCGTTTATCGTCTTTTATTATTATCCACGTTTCCGCCGTTTTTCGGTCGCTAACTCGTCCTAGGGCTTTGAGAAAACCAAAACAAATTATATATCAAAACGTGCGGCTTCATCGGGAATAGTGTGCTATGACTTTTCTAAGAAATTCGTCATTTTTTCGCAGAATTATTCGCAAAAAACTGCGAAAAAAGTCCCATAGAAAATGAATGGGGACCGAAAAAAATCGGCTCAAAAATCCACTTTTTTCCAAACGCCACTGCTTCGCCATACGTTCACCTAGAAACTTCATTTAACCATCAAAACGCAGTGATTTTTCTTGTCTTCGTAGGAATGTATTTTATGTCAGGCTCAGATTTATAGTTTTTGATCAGTGAGTCCTCAAAAAAGTGAAAATTCTCAAAATCTGCTCTGGTTAGAGTGCGGCATGTCAGTTGGTAGAGTGGAGGAGAGGTGAAAAATTCGCCTGAAAATTTCCCGATCGTATCGCCCTCACGACCAAACGATAAATGTTAGGGGAATGAAATTTGGTCAGATTGTAGACAAATTTCCTGGGATTCAAATGAATCCAAGTTTGAAGACCTAGCTCTTTCTGAAGTGAAATGGCAGGCAGCAGTTTAGAGCAAAGTCGCACCGTTCTCTCCATAGGAACCAATGTAAACTGAATCATCTGGCTCATGGAGGGACAGTGTTTTTTAAATCGCTGTAACTCGGTCATTTCTCACAATATTTGGAAAATAATTACATTTATGGAAAGCCACGGCCTTCCTCTCGCTCACGGTCGTTTCGGTTTTCAGCTAGCATTCACGGTTAGCCCACAATTAGCGCCAGAACGAGACGTTGCGTGCTGCTGCTGAGAAGCACTTTTTTGCTGTCTGTGGCAGGCACCGTTGCTATGGGGGCCATAGCAACCGCTCTTACACACGCGCAGGCATGGTCGCACGCACACACACAGACTCATTGGTGTGCCACACCCACGTTCACGCCCAGTACCTCCACAGAAGCTGCATTTCAGCCTGAAAATCAGTTCAACCTCTCAGCTTCACACAGCCTTTAGAGCAGGGGTGTGAAACTCAGTTCCAACACACCTGATTCAAATGATCGGGCTCGTTATCAGGCTTTTGCTGAGCTTGATGATGAGCTGATTATTTGAATCAGGTGTGTTGGAAGAAGGAAAGATCTAGAACATAGAAGATAGTGGAACTCCAGGAACTGACTTTGACACACCTGCTTTACAGTAACTCCAATCCAAATTTTGACCAGGTGAGATCTTCCTGTCTCTGCCTTTCAAAATAAAAGCACACCAAAATTTCAAAATAAAAGCCAGCGATGAACCGGAAAACGCCAGTTAAACCTCTCAGCTTCACACAGCCTTTTGAGTAACTCCAATCCAAATTTTGACCAGGTCAGATCTTCCTGTCTCTGCCTTTCAAAATAAAAGCACAGCACAATTTGCCAGTTAAACCTCTCAGCTTAACACAGCCTTTACAGTAACTCCAATCCAAATTTTGACCAGGTGAGATCTTCCTGTCTCTGCCCTTCAAAATAAAAGCACAGCACAATTTCAAAATAAAAGCCTGCGACAGACTGGTAATGCCAGTTAAACCTCTCAGCTTCACACAGCCTTTACTCTAATCCAAATTTTGAACAGGTGAGATCTTCCTGTCTCTACCTTTCAAAATAAAAGCACAGCACAATTTGCCAGTTAAACCTCTCAGCTTAACACAGCCTTTACAGTAACTCCAATCCAAATTTTGACCAGGTGAGATCTTCCTGTCTCTGCCCTTCAAAATAAAAGCACAGCACAATTTCAAAATAAAAGCCTGCGACAGACTGGTAATGCCAGTTAAACCTCTCAGCTTCACACAGCCTTTACAATAACTCCAATCCAAATTTTGACCAGGTGAGATCTTCCTGTCTCTGCCTTTCAAAATAAATGCACAGCACAATTTCTAAATAAAAGCCTGCGACAGACTGGAAATGCCAGTTAAACATCTCAGCTTCACACAGTCTTTACAGTAACTTCAATCCAAATTTTGACCAGGTGAGGTCTTCCTCTCTCTGCCTTTCAAATAAAAGCACAGCACAATTTCAAAATAAAAGCCTGTGACGGACCAAAAAATAACTCTCTCCTGCCCGGTTCCGGACATGCACCCATCCCGAGCCCCTCCCACGATTTCCGCACCAGCGGGAATTGTCTAGTTAGGGGCTCGGGCTTCGACACGAGCCACTCTCCTCTCCATTGCAAAGCAATGGGAGGAGAGTGGCTCGTGGCGAAGCCACGAGCCACTATTGTTCTCCTGTGGCGTTTATTCTCTTTTATTCCTAACGTTTCCGCCGTTTTTCGATTCGCTTCTCCTCCTAGGGCTTTGAGAAAATCAAAGCAAATTATATATCAAAACGTGCGGCTTCATCGGGAATAGTGTGCTATGACTTTTCTAAGAAATTCGTCATTTTATCGCAGAATTATTCGCAAAAAACTGCGCAAAAAGTCCCATTGAAAATGAATGGGGAGCGAAAAAAATCGGCTCAAAAAATCCACTTTTTTCCAAATGCCACTGCTTCGCCATACGTTCACCTAGAAACTTCATTTAACCATCAAAACGCAGTGATTTTTCTTGTCTCCGCAGGAATGTATTTTATGTCAGGCTGAGATTTATAGTTTTTCGTCAGTGAGTCCTCAAAAAAGTGAAAATTCTCAAAATCTGCTCTGGTTAGAGTGCGGCATGTCAGTTGGTAGAGTGGAGGAAAGGAGAAAAATCCGCCTGAAAATTTCACGATCGCATCGCCCTCACGACCAAACGATAAATGTTAGGAGAATGAAATTTGGTCAGATTGTAGACCATTTTCCTGGGATTCAAATGAATCCAAGTTTGAAGACCTAGCTCTTTCTGAAGGGAAATGGCAGGCAGCAGTTTAGACCAAAGTCGCACCGTTCTCCCCATTAGAACCAATGTAAACTGAATCATCTGGCTCATGGAGGGACAGTGTTTTTTAAATCGCTGTAACTCGGTCATTTCTCTCAATATTTGGAAAATAATCATATCTATGGATAGCCACAGCCTTCCTCTCGCTCACGGTCATTTTAGTTTTCAGCTCGCATTAACGGTTAGCCCACAATTAGCGCCAGAACGAGACGTTGCGCGCTGCTGCTGAGAAGCACTTTTCTGCTGTCTGTGGCAGGCACCGTTGCTATGGGGCCCATAGCAACCGCCCTTACACACGTGCAGGCATGGTCGCACGCACACACACAGACTCATTGGTGTGCCACACCCACTTTCACACCCAATACCTCCACAGGAGCTGCATTTCAGCCTGAAAATCAGTTAAACCTCTCAGCTTCACACAGCCTTGAGAGCAGGGGTGTCAAACTCAGTTCCAACACACCTGATTCAAATGATCAGGCTCGTTATCAGGCTTCTGCTGAGCTTGATGATGAGCTGATTATTTGAATCAGGTGTGTTGTAAGAAGGAAACATCTAGAACACAGAGGATAGTGGACCTCCAGGAACTGAGTTTGACATCCCTGCTTTGGGGTAACTCCAATCCAAATGTTGACCAGGTGAAATCTTCTTGTCGTTGCCTTTCAAAATAAAAGCACAGCACAATTGCTAAATAAAAGCCTGTGACAGACTGGAAACGCCAGTGAAACCTCTCAGCTTCACTCAGCCTTTTGAGTAACTCCAATCCAAATATTGACCAGCTGAGATCTTCCTGTCTCTGCCTTTTAAAATAAAAGCACAGCACAATTTCAAAATAAAAGCCTGTAACACACTGGAAACTCCAGTTAAACCGCTAAGCTTCTCACAGCCTTCACAGTAACTCCAATTAGAATGTTGACCAGGTGAGATCTTCCTGTCTTTGCCTTTCAAAATAAAAGCACAGTACAATTTCAAAATAAAAGCCTGCGACGGACTGGAAACACCAGTTAAACCTCTCAGCTTCATACAGCCTTCACAGTAACTCCAATCTAAATTTTGACCAGGTGAGATCTTCCTGTCTCTGCCGTTCAAAATAAAAGCACAGCACAATTTGCCAGTTAAACTTCTCAGTTTCACACAGCCTTTACAGTAACTCCAATCCAAATTTTGACCAGGTGAGATCTTCCTGTCTCTTCCTTTCAAAATAAAAGCACAGCACAATTTCAAAATAAAAGCCTGTGACGGACCAAAAAATACCCCTCTCCTTCCCAGCTCCGGACATGCACACATCCCGAGCCCCTCCCACGATTTCCGCGAGCGGGAATTGTCTAGTTAGGGGCTCGGGGCTGCAGCATGCAGCCCGAGCCACTATTGTTCTCCTGCTGCGTTTATTATTATATTTTCTTCAACATTCCGCCGTTTTTCGGTCGCTAACTCGTCCTAGGGCTTTGAGAAAACCAAAACAAATTATATATCAAAACGTGCAGCTTCATCGGGAATAGTGTGCTATGACTTTTCTAAGAAATTCGTCATTTTTTCGAAGAATTATTCGCAAAAAACTGCGAAAAAAGTCCCATAGAAAATGAATGGGGAGCGAAAAAAATCGGCTCAAAAAATCCACTATTTTCAACACGCCACTCCTTCGCCATACGTTCACCTAGAAACTTCATTTGACCATCAAAACGCAGTGATTTTTCTTGTCTCCGCAGGAATGTATTTTATGTCAGGCTGAGATTTACAGTTTTTGATCAGTGAGTCCTCAAAAAAGTGAAAATTCTCAAAATCTGCTCTGGTTAGAGTGCGGCATGTCAGTTGGTAGAGTGGAGGAGAGGAGAAAAATCCGCCTGAAAATTTCACGATCGCATCGCCCTCACGACCAAACGATAAGAGATAGAAGAATGAAATTTGGTCAGATTGTAAACAATTTTCCTGGGACTCAAATGAATCCAAGTTTGAAGACCTAGCTCTTTCTGAAGGGAAATGGCAGGCAGCAGTTTAGACCAAAGTCGCACCGTTCTCTCCATTAGAACCAATGTAAACTGGATCATCTGCCTCATGGAGGGACAGTGTTTTTTAAATCGCTGTAACTCGGTCATTTCTCACAATATTTGAAAAATAATTACATTTATGGAAAGCCACAGCCCTCCTCTCGCTCACGGTCATTTTACTTTTCAGCTACCATTCACGGTTAGCCCACAATTAGCGCCAGAACGAGACGTTGCGCGCTGCTGCTGAGGAGCACTTTTCTGCTGTCTGTGGCAGGCACCGTTGCTATGGGGCCCATAGCAACCGCCCTTACACACGCGCAGGCATGCTCCCACACACACACACAGACTCATTGGAGTGCCACACCCACCTTCACACCCAATACCTCCACAGGAGCTGCATTTCAGCCTGAAAATCAGTTCAACCTCTCAGCTTCACACAGCCATTGTTGCAGGGGTGTCAAACTCAGTTCCAACACACCTGATTCAAATGATCAGGCTCGTTATCAGGCTTCTGCTGAGCTTAATGATGGCTAATCATTTGAATCAGGTGTGTTGTAAGAAGGAAACATCTAGAACATAGAGGATAGTTGACCTCCAGGAACTGAGTTAGACACCCCTGCTTTAGAGTAACTCCAATCCAAATTTTGACCTGGTGAGATCTTCCTGTCCTTGCCTTTCAAAATAAAAGCACAGCACAATTTCAAAATAAAAGCCTGCGACGGATTGAAAACTCCAGTTAAACCTCTCAGCTTCACTCAGCCTTTACTCCAATCCAAAGTTTAACCAGGTCTGATCTTCCTGTCTCTGCCTTTCAAAATAAAAGCACAGCACAATTTCAAAATAAAAGCCTGCGATGGTCCTGAAAACACCAGTTAAACCTCTCACCTTCACACAGCCTTTAGAGCAGGGGTGTCAAACTCAGTTCCAACACACCTGATTCAAATGATCAGGCTCGTTATCAGGCTTCTGCTGAGCTTAATGATAGCTGATCATTTGAATCAGGTGTGTTGTAAGAAGGAAACATCGAGAACACAGAGGATAGTGGTCCTCCAGGAACTGAGTTTGACACCCCTGCTTTGGAGTAACTCCAATCCAAATTTTGACCAGGTGAGATCTTCCTGTCTCTGCCTTTCAAATTAAAAGCACAGCACAATTTGACAGTTCAACCTCTCAGCTTCACACAGCCTTTAGAGTATCTCCATTCCAAATTTTGACCAGGTGAGATCTTCATGTCTCTGCCTTTGAAAATAAAAGCACAGCACAATTTTAAAATAAAAGTCTGTGACGGACCGGAAAATGTCACCAAAACCTCTCAGCTTCACACAGCCGTTAGAATAAATACGCCTCTCCGGACATGCACACATCCCGAGCCCCTCCCACGATTTCCGCACCAGCGGGAATTGTCTAGTATTTCCATTACTACCCCAATATCATTTTTTCTTCACGTTTCCGCCGATTTTCGGTCGCTAACTCGTCCCAGGGCTTTGAGAAAACCAAAGCAAATTATATATGAAAACGTGCGGCTTCATCGGGAATAGTGTGCTATGACTTTTCTAAGAAATTCGTCATTTTTTCGCAGAATTATTCGCAAAAAACTGCGAAAAAAGTCCCATAGAAAATGAATGGGGAGTGAGAAAAATCGGCTCAAAAAATCCACTTTTTTCCAAATGCCACTGCTTCGCCATACGTTCACCTAGAAACTTCATTTAACCATCAAAACGCACTGATTTTTCTTGTCTTCGCAGGAATGTATTTTATGTTAGGCTGAAATTTACAGTTTATTATCAGTGAGTCCTCAAAAAAGTGAAAATTCTCAAAATCTGCTCTGGTTAGAGTGCAGCATGTCAGTTGGTAGAGTGGAGGAGAGGTGAAAAATCCGCCTGAAAATTTCACGATCGCATCGCCCTCACGACCAAACCATAAAAGTTAGGGGAATGAAATTTGGTCAGATTGTAAACAACTTTCCTGGGATTCAAATGAATCAAAGTTTGAAGACCTAGCTCTTTCTGAAGTGAAATGGCAGGCAGCAGTTTAGACCAAAGTTGCACCGTTCTCTCCATAGGAACCAATGTAAACTGAATCATCTGCCTCATGGAGGGACAGTGTTTTTAAATCGCTGTAACTCGGTCATTTCTCACAATATTTGGAAAATAATTACATTCATGGAAAGCCACGGCCCTCCTCTCGCTCACGGTCATTTCGGTTTTCAGCTAGCATTCACGGTTAGCCCACAATTAGCGCCAGAACGAGACGTTGCGCGGTGCTGCTGAGAAGCACTTTTCTGCTGTCTGTGGCAGGCACCGTTGCTATGGGGGCCCATAGCAACCGCCCTTACACACGCGCAGGCATGCTCGCACGCACACACACAGACTCATTGGTGTGCCACACCCACCTTCACACCCAATACCTCCACAGGAGCTGCATTTCAGCCTGAAAATCACTGAAACCTCTCAGCTTCACACAGCCTTGAGAGCAGGGGTGTCAAACTCAGTTCCAACACACCTGATTCAAATGATCAGGCTCGTTATCAGGCTTCTGCTGAGCTTAATGATGAGCTGATTATTTGAATCAGGTGTGTTGGAAGAGGGAAACATCTAAAACATAGAGGATAGTGGACCTCGAGGAACTGAGTTTGACACCCCTGCTTTAGAGTAACTCCAATCCAAATGTTGACCAGGTGAGATCTTCATGTCTTTCCCTTTCAAAATAAAAGCACAGCACAATTTCAAAATAAAAGCCTGTGATGGGCCTGAAAACACCAGTTAAACCTCTCAGCTTCACACAGCCTTTACAATAACTCCAATCCAAATTTTGACCAGGTGAGATCTCCCTGTCTCTGCCTTTCAAAATAAAAGCACAGCACAATTTCTAAATAAAAGCCTGCGATGGGCCTGAAAACACCAGTTAAACCTCTCAGCTTCACACAGCCTTTACTCCAATCCAAAGTTTAACCAGGTCTGATCTTCCTGTCTCTGCCTTTCAAAATAAAAGCACAGCACAATTTCTAAATAAAAGCCTGCAACAGACCAAAAAATGCCAGTTAAACCTCTCAGCTTCACACAGCCTTTACAGTAACTCCAATCCAAATTTTGACCAGGTGAGATCTTCTTGTCTCTGCCTTTCAAAATAAAAGCACAGCACAATTTCAAAATAAAAGCCTATGACGGACCAAAAAATAACCCTCTCCTGCCCAGCTCCGGACATGCACACATCCCGAGCCCCTCCCACGATTTCCGCGAGCGGGAATTGTCTAGTTCCAACTGATACCCGTCAAAAGAGGCCCATAATGACAGTTTTCTACTTTTGTCATCACATTTGTGATGAACAGTCACTGTCAGCGTTAGCCTGTGTGAAAAATACATCTAGTTTCCTCTAACTGCCTCAAAATAAAAGCCACCCGATGTTTCACCAGCTGAGTGCTTTTAAAGAGCCCATATTATGCACATTTGAAGGCTCACAGTTTAATTTTTTAGGCATATTAAAATAGATTTAGGAGCTTTAGAGTTAACAAAGCATTTTTACCCCTCACCGTACACTGCCACAGCACCTCTTTTTACCATCTGTCTGAAACACTGTGTATCACCTCCTGTTTTTTTAAGGACCCCGTTCCAGAAACTGCATTGTGCTCTGATTGCTCAGCTGGCCAGTGCTGGTCATGGACCATGACCACTGATTCTTTTAGTATAGGTGTAACTGTCAAGCTGGTAACAAAACATTGAAGTTAAATATTACATGTTTAGAGACCCCTGCAGAAGTTGCTATGTTACACAGTGGACAGTGTTTTACTGCGATGGTGTTGCCCTTTCCAAAATTACTTCCATCACGATCATTTATTTTTTTACATTAGTACAGGCAAGAAATTTGAACTAAAAGGTGAGTCCAATTTAGGTTGCACTGAATCACAATTTTTTTTAATGTTGCTAAATGGTTGAGCTTTTTCCATTTCTGAATTACAGTTTTAGCACAGCTCTAACCTGGGAGCCCTAACCTTTTCCTACTGCTGAGGTAACATTGCTATCAAAATTAAAACCAATCCACCATCCTTTCAGTTCTTTAGATTCTGCAACTCTTGTGTTCACAGTCGCGGCTAATAACAATATTTGACATGAGACATTTAGAGTTAGCAGAAGTTGCTGTAGAAAACCAAAACCAGTGGTGGACTGTCAGCTGCTCACTCTTTGTATGAAGGTGTGCCAAACTGGCTGGTAGGCAAGTGCAATGCAAATACATTGCATGATGACGTAGACATGTAATGTAAGAAAAGCCTGGACTGCCAATAAGGCATTTCACTTAGGTCAGGATGTCTGTTTTAGGGAATAACTCAAAATTTTGGAACTTTTCAGGCATGTTGCTTGGATAGAATGGCTGTAGAAACACATAAGGGGAAATAAATTCACATAGCATAATATGGCCTTTTCATTGGGCAGCAGCAGCCGGAATGAATTGGAAGTGAGGATGAGATACATGAAACAAACACTAGATCACATAGCTGTTTTATTTCTTGTGAATTCATTGTGGTTTAGTAAACATTTTAAATCCAACATCCAACCTTGCCAGGAATGATTTAAACCATTGTATAGAGAGGTACTTACAGGATGTAATATAATATATAATAATATATAGTATAAATACCAAGCACAAATAGTATCAAGAGTCAGTTTTATTGTAATGAAAAGCTTACGGATTATAAATTTAAAGTTTAAGAAATTATCAAATGAAAATGCTTGAAGCAGTTGTTTAATGTCAGAAAATGGGTGTTTTATCAACACGGCAGATTATATGGCAGCACAATCTACAAGAAAATTGGCATTTTGTTTATCTTTGTTAATTAAATGCCTCTCTAAAGGCCTGCAGAGCTGAGCTCAGCCTTCATCAAACTAACCAGATCACAACAGAAAATTCTCGTAAATGATCAAATGGGTGATGTAACATGACAATAAAGACTTTGCCCACCCTTTGTTTTTCTTGCTGCCCTATTTTTGTCAAATGGTACCGAGGGAGACTTGAGGTACTGTTGCAGTAATTCAAGCTTTTATCCACATATGAGGAGAGGAAAAGGAAACACTTTGAACTCCACAGGAACAGCAAACAGATGCTAATGAACATGATGTTCTAGTACAGGCCTCTGGCAACAGGATTAAAACAATTTAATGGGGAGTAAGGAGGAGAAGATATCCATACGAGCAAGGATGAACCTGAAAATACTGTGCTGATCATGATTCATACTTGGCCTGGTTAGTATTACCAAGAAAATGATTTGCCTTATTAAGTGTTCTCATGAACAGCAGAGCTATTTCAATATTGCAATGATCCAATTCAAATGTTATGACAGAGTTCTTTCCATAGTTTAAATTGTTAAATTGCCGTAACTACAGCATCGTATTCCTGCAAGCAATTATGTTTTTAAGGCCAATCAGTGAATAGAGACTAAATTGAAATTAAGGGCTAAGGTGAAGGTCTCTCCAACTTCAAGCATTTTGTAAATGACCTTTTTTCAATTAAACTCCATGAAGGACAAAGTATGATGTTTTCAACTTATCACACATAGTGCTTTGCATTTAACCCATATCACTAAATAGGAAATAGTAATTTCTTGCGTCATCATTTCGGATGTGGATGAGAAAAATGTTTTTAATAAGCACATGGCACAAGGTGGGGGGAGGAGGGGGGCTTATTGATCCATTTTCCTGATATAATGTAAAGTGTCAGAGTTTTGTCCATTATTGTAGTGAATTGAGTGTCCCCTGTCTTGCACCCCTGTAATAGGAGAGCCAGGTGTAATTGGTTATTTGACCAGCGTAGTTTATCTGAGATGGACTGTGATGGATGCAGCAGTGAAGGGTGAGGCATAAAATTACATATACTGAGACAGCCAGCCAGTTCTGGTACAAAAGGTTGGAAAATGTCATAAGCAGTGTCTGTGTGTAGCAATAACAAGCAGTAGCATAGTACAAACAGAAGCATGAATAATGTATTTACATGTGCGCACACGTGCCCCCCCACACACACACATACACCACCATACACTACAGTACACACGTGCTTACGCACGCACACAAAACAAATCACGTCAAATAAATGCTTGATTATAATGTATGAAATGTTTCTGATCAGTCAGCTGAAAAACTAATTTCATTTTCTCATTAGAAGTCTCTGCCTGAGGCTCATTCTCATGTCAATGTTTATTACTCTGAAAACAGAAAATTAAAATCATCAGCTTGGTCAGAATCAGAGCTGTGAATCACTATTTATGACTTAGAGGAAGAAAGAGAGGCAGAGAGAGCGAGGGAGGGAGGGAAAACATATGAAAGACTGGACAACAATTGAAAGAACTCATCTCATTTTACTGAGGCAGTAGATTTATAGTCAACATGACCTTTTCTTCTCCAGAGATTTGTTGCAATGCAGTCATCCATCATGCTTCTAATTCAGCATAAGGTACAGTAGGTTAGTGAACAGTTTCCATTAGGTTAGTGAGTATATTTGTGCAAGTTAATGAATTGGTTTTAGAGCTGAGATGACGACAGAGTAGTTTTCAGTGCATCTTTGCTTATAAATGGAATAAACAGCTAATCATTTTTATTGTATTCATGACCAGAATAGATTTGTCTGTGTGGTAATAAAGACTATTGAAAAACTGTGCATAATAATTCAGTAAATGATCATAGCATGTTTTGACTCTAGGGATTATCAACAGAACCAAACCATCCTTGAATGATCAACATACTGTGGTGGAACGTACACAACATAGAAAAAAGACTACTTTCTAAAATTTCTTTTGAAGACCAACAACTACCAAAATACAGCCACAGCTGAAAAAGACAAGAATTTCTAAAGATACTTATTGCATTCAATGCAAGATTTTTGCAGAAAAATACCGCTAGAATTACAGAGTATTCAATTTGTTTGTCAGAGATGTACTTACAGCTGCCCTGATCAATATTTTTTAGTAGATTAAATGACCTATGTATAATAGGGAAAAGGTCACTCACAGTGATTAACCTTTAGAAAATTAGCACTTGACCCTGATGTTCCCTTTAGCTGTATAGAGCATTTTTGCATCTTTTAGCTCAGTAGTTTCAGGACTCACGACTTTACTGTTTTAGCTCACTCCCACATTTTTCATCACATCCAGATACAGCAGGCGGCTCAGAGAAAAAAAGCTTCTAAAACCCACAGTCACAAACTCCAGACAGATAGTGACTTGCTAATGGAGCATTCAGCAACTAAAAAGTCCCACATTTCCCTTAATTATGCAGCTAAAAGGCATGATTTGATAAACAGTAAGCACTGTATGAAAATAGTTACCATGTTAAAAAATGTTATATGTGTAAATTTGGAACTCATTCATACCTTCTAACCTTGGCTGGTATTTTGATCCCCTCTCCTTGGATCTCAGTACATAAGACAGGCTCCAATTTCCATTTGTGCCTAACAGCCTGCCATGGTGCTGTAAACTACTGCAACAGTTACAACATGGACCCACATTCGACAGGCATATGGTTTCTTCTCTTCTGGATTTCAGGGTTGTTTTTTTTCTGGGTACAGTTAATGTCAGTGTAAGGTCTCACTGCAGACACATCAAGCCTCCCAAATCCCTTCAAGTGTGAAATAATTTTGATATGATTAAATAAAGATCAAACCTGGTGTTCCCCCCATAGGGGCTGATTATACACAGTACTTTTTATTTTTAACTAGGTTTACCTGACCTTACACACCAAAGCACTCAGACTGTATGTGTATTTTTCAACACTTTGATTACTATTTCATAGCCTACAATGAAAATATCAGGATAAATCATTATTTTTACAGGGATAAACTGAAAATTATATGGCTAATACTTTAATAACACTGCTATTCCTCCTAGTCTGTGGTGATTTATCTCTAAGTACTGGTTGTCTGGAAAAATGTCATTTATACAGAGATGAATGAAATGAGCCGCTCCTAAATCAATTTAGTTCTGTCTGAGTTACAGTAGTTAAAAGAATAAGGCTTCTCTGCACTGAGATGTCTGCAATGCCCTGCTCAGAATCAAGCTCTCGGGTCATGTACGCTCTTTACTGAAGGGCCAGCTTCCCTATGCAAACTCAGGTAAGTCAGGCACATTGCTGTCTGTTACTGCCTCTATTATTACGACACTGTAGGCAATAATTTTGATACCATTTCTGCAAATCACTGCTGCTGTAAGTTGAGCATCGCTTGAGGTAATACTGCAAAAACATAACCTTGAACTATAAATTGTTTTATATGCTACTAATGTCACAAGTCATGTTGAGGTATATATGAGTACAAGTTACTAAACAATATCATTGTAAACTTAAGTCTAGGTGAAAAGTTTGTCTTTTATGCTGAATATTGTGCTGGATTGTGCAGATTCTATACCTAATAAGCAATGTATTTTCATATCACTATATGTGTACAGTATGGATTTTGAAGCTATGTCTGCAACCATATATTGACCCGTCTCCAGTGCCTTGTTATGTGTTCTCCAAATAGTATTCCAGCCTTACAGGCATGAATGTCACATCTGCTGTCAGCAGGTGTGCTTTATTTGTTATCTATCGTTATGCGTATAAGTCTTATTTTTTTCCAGCATCTGTACAACCAGGAAATCAAAGCCAGGTAAAATCTAAGCTGCACAGGTATAAACAAGTGCCGTATCATAGCTTTTCTGACAGCATTGATTATTATGAATCCACTTTAGTTGGTCATTCCTCCTGAAAAGGAAAATAAACTCAGTGGCTAAAGTATTTGGTTACGTAAGCCGGTCCTTTCAGCCTTAGCATGCCAACCACATGATGTTTCACAAATTCCAAAGACATGATCATACCGTTCTGTAAATGCGCAGAGGATTGCCCTGAGACTCATTAGGACTTGATTTGTTGAGGATTCTTTGCATTGAGGCGCAGCCAGCCATACCTTGCTATAAACAGACTTTATTCCACATCTCAGAAACATGTGTCCTGACCTTTCCACCGAGACCTTTCATTTATTTTCTAATACAGTTTCCCTTGTGAGTTACTGTGTTCTATAGTCATAGAAAAGGTCAAAGCAAGCATTCATGTCTGATGTCTGCCTGCTGAATTGACTGTGTCACCTCTAATTTCTCCAGAATTTCTTTTATTTGACATTGTATGCTCAGTATGCTGCATTAAGCACTAGTGGATGAGCTGAATTCTGTATTTGACTGCAGAAACACAATGGTAGTAATAGGCGTAAATGTCCCAATAGAGCCATTAGAGACTTCTCTTAAGAATTTACCAGATATTTGGATTTGTAAACAATTAAAAAATCTTTAGCTGTGATAAATAATAACAGACATTCGTATCATGCCTTGCCTTGAGTGGGCACCATAAACAACCATTCGGTATCCACTGAGTAAAGCAGACATAAAAGAAGTGCAGAGTGGTGCATCTCTTACACCAGCCCCATTCATCCAAAACGCAGACGTTCCTTTAATAACCAAAAAAAGAATGAGGGGATGTGATTTTCCATTAATCAACAATGGCAGAGCAAGCTCATTTGTATTGTTCTGGAGTGCAATTCTGAATTTAGGACATTGTGAAGAAATGACCCCCTTACGCATGTGAACAGCCTCTGAGAGGGGAGGCGGGGGCTGGCGCCTGTCAAGCCGATGTTGATCGATGATGCTGCCTCAGATTATGAACACAGAATTAGCACATTAGGACTTGTATGATAAATAGACCAACCACCAACCAGTCCCCAAATCACCTCAAAGAGCAGCTAGACAAACCGGCTGCACCCACAGCTTAAGCCGCAGTGACCAGTGCGTGATTGTGTAGAAAGTCTTAGTCAGCTTGCTTGGTTTACTCAACTGTTAGTGTCACACTGGGCAACAATGGAGGGTAAAGGTGACGGCAGAAGTGCATGCATTACTGTGAGGATCTGGTCACGGCAGCAGTTTAAATGGAAAAATGTTCATCTATTTGAATGAAGTCAGCGCAAACAGTGCTGGCAGGGGTGTGCACAAGAAAATTCATGCAAATGTTTCACATTATGTTCAACTTTGCTGAACTGCAATACAGAGACTGGTGCTGTTGACCACAAGCATCTGCATTGACAGCGCTGACCTTTAAGGATACAGAGAGCTGGAGAATTCAAAATGCAATGAGCGATCATAGCTCGTTAGCTGTGTGGCACTGCTCACTTTCCTTTAACTCTCCTCTGTCTGAGTAAAAGCGTCTTCACAAAACCATAATGGCTTCCAGTCAGAGTTAGGTTAGGCAATTTTATAAATCTGTTTTTTGAATGAACTTCATTTGCTCACAGATTTAGCTGTTGGTGTTTGTTTATTGCAGCAACGCGAAGCATTACCTCCAAGACAGGAGGTCTTCCCACATAAAAGAAAATTAATTTTTAACTGATTGCCCAGGTCAATCGCAAAGGTCACGTATGCATTAATGATGTTCTGCAGGATACCTAAAGGCTTTCTGTTAGTTTGTTTTTAATACCAAAACCTTCTTTTGTACACAATAACAGAAATATTTCTACTTGTAGCATTTAAAATGTATTTACTAAAGTAGTTCTATGTGTATTCTTGGTATTATAAAATGAGTTCATTGTGTACTTTTGATTATAATTTTTGGAATAAAGACTTAATTAGTGACATAATTTCAGCATACATGTTCAGTGAATTTTTACATTTTGATCGACTGATCATTTTTTTTGTTTTATTTTCTTCTTTTTTTCCCCCAACTATATTTAAAGTTTCAGTGATCACAAACAAAATTATTTTCCTTTTCCTTTTCCATTTTTTAACCGTTCCCTACCCATTTCGACAACATACAATGAAAAAAAAATGTGTATCAATACTTAGAATATTAATAGTACAGCAAAAAAAAACAACAATAGTAGACAAGAGAGAGAAGGAAGAAAAACCTTCATAAAGATAATAGTTATTAATTAACAAACACGAACAGTTCAGACAAGAAAAACAAAGCAAAACAAGAACAAGCAGACAAAGAAAAAAAAGGGCGGGGGGGGGGGGGGTGCAGTCACCTACAAGCTGTCCTTACAGATAAACTTGTACTATAATGACGTTATATCTGCTGTAACAGATACAAAATAAAAGGTTGCCAGATACAGAGAAACCTGTCCTTAGAACCTTGCCATGAAAGACGTATTTTTTTCTAGCTTCAAGTAGTATAATGTATCCCTGACCCAGTGTTTGAATGGGGGGGGTTAGGGTGTATCCATTGTGTTAAAATAAGCCTTCTAGCTAGGAGAGTGACATATGCTATACAGTGGCAGATTGCTGTCCTCAGGTTGGATTCCAAAAATGGCTGTAAGAGGGTTTGGGGTAATTGGTCTTCCAAGTATTTTGGACAGTGCATTAAAAATGGGTAACCAGTCTTTTGAAAGTCTTGGACAATGCCAGAAAGTATGAGCTAAAGTTGCAGGAGAGTTACCGCATCTAGTGCAGGAGTCAGTAACTGATGGATAAATTTTTGAAAGTCTGGCTTTAGATAGATGAAGTCTATGTACTATTTTGAACTGGATCAGTCCATGCCTGGCACATATTGATGAGGAATGTATTCTTGACATTGTATTTGACCACTCAGTATCTTTAAAGTTAATGCGTCACAAGAAGTTGTTTGATAAGATGAAAGCTTTAAGTATAAGATAGATATTGTGCCCCTCGAGGATGGATCAGCTGGGAACAAAGTGTCGATCGGCTGCTGTTCAGGAATTATTGGAAATGATCTGGTATGATTGCGAAGCCAATCTTGAACCTGCAAGTATCTTAGGAAATAAGAGTTCAATCATTTGTTTTTAACCTAATCTTCGTGAAACATCTTTCTCATTTACACTTAAAGTTGTTTTACTCACAAAAAAATAACTATTAATAGCAAGGAGCTTCAGTGCAACGGGTACACATTCTAATAAAATAGTTGTACAGTCAAAAGATAGGTTAATATTTATGAAACAGCTCATTGTGCCATGGAAAATAGAACATTACTTAAATAATGTAAAGCATTTTTCTTCACTTGATAGTTAGCCCCTTAACATAATGTGGTCAATCACAGTCCTAATGTTAGCTTAAAAGAAGGATTACATGTTTGAAATAGTACATTGTTGTAAAATTATTTTTAAAAAATTGTTATTCTATGGTACTTGGTTTTGGCATTTCTTTCGTAAAATCTCCAAAACAGGCTAAAGGAAAATCTAAAATCATTTTGCAATATGGCACCAGTTTAAACTCACCTCATGTGTACATTTTCACATCTACATCTTTGGGTTTGCTAGTTAGCATTAATTTAGCGGCATTATCTCAGTTTTCATGTAGTTTTCTCACTTCAGAAAAACTTATTAATGAATGAAATGATGTGTAATCCAAAGAACAAAATGGTGTGAAAGAGTAATTGGCCTAGTAAAGACACTAGAAATAGAAATAGGCGCTTACCAGCAATATTGTTAGTTAGCTAACTAGTGTATCATCCATTAGCTTATAATAGAAGAACCTGTGGAAGTGACTTCTTCTGCCACAGCGCTCTACACATTATACCTGCACTTTGGTATTTACTCGTTGTTTGGTTCAGAATGAGCAATAAACAATACGTGGTTAGATTTCAGAACGTCTTGGTTGGCTCTTTCAAAACCTCTTTAAGTTTAGGCACTAAAAATTACTTTGTATGGTTTCAGCAACTTTCATGGTTTTGGTTTAACACAACCCTTTCACAATATGGTAAATGTTTTTCCCTATTTCTATTTTCTAAATGTTTCTATTTTCACTTTAGAGGATGTGCTTTCTGTATTATTATTCTTATTCAGAATGGATTATTTCCATGTTAAAAAAAAAAGACTTCTTAGCACAAAAGTATTAACTGGATGATGTCAAGATTTACAAATAAACTTTAACCGATGAATGTGTTCTCCACGCATTTCAATCAACATTTCTTTTATTTTGGTCCTACAAAGATGCTATTGTTATTAACTCCCTAAGTTAATTAGCTAAAGTAACAGTGGCAAAAGTTAAACTCCAGAAAATCATAACATCTTCTTTTAGGGTGACTAAATCTTATTTTTCCTCATAAAAGACAAGCCAAGCACCAAACACACTCACTTATGTTTTGAGCAAATTTGACTTGTTAACAGAACGTTTTGTGATGAGGGAACAGAAGTTTGTCTGACATGACCCGATGAACACGATGAACTGTCACCTGTCAGATGTGTTGACATCAATATGGCAGCAGAAAACTTATCCCAAGACGCACAGTTTGTTGAAAGCAAACACTGTAAAGTCTTTATGAGAAGAGAAATAGCTACTTCAGAGTGCATAATTGGCTGTACACCCACACCTGACACTGACACTGCTGAGATAAGGCTGGAAATAGGAAACTTTTCAAAGAGCAGACAAGCATGAGCCATTTGTGACCTGTTTCTTTTAATTAGTGATACAAGAAATCTAAACATCTTGAACTGCATCTATTAACAATAACAACATACTTCTTCTTGTGGCATGTGAATGGAAATTTTGTAAAATGAGGCCTGCTTTGCAAAAGTAATGTCTATGCTGTAATCATTAACACAAAGAGGGCCTTATTTCTGAAAGAATATGAAAATGTGAGACCTTCTTTCAGGTTCACAAAGGATCTGGATTCTAAGACGACATACAGAACTGCAGTGGGGAGATGACCTATTCACTGTCAGGATAATTGTGAAACAGTTGTATGCAGAAGCCACATAAACACCACTGAGCAGACATAGAGCCATACAGTGCTCGTACACTAGTGCATACACTATCGGTCAAAGGTTTTAGAACACCCCAATTTTCTGTTTTTTATTGGAAATTATGCATGTTAATGTCTCATTGTACTCTGACATGAAAACACAGCACAAAATAACAAATTCAGTAAAAATAATCCATTCAAAAACCAAAATGTATTCTAAACTTTTAACCCTTCAAAGTAGCCACCTTTGGCAGATATAACAGCTAAACACACTCGTGGCATTCTTTCCACAATGGAGATCAAATATTCTTCAGAAAGTTCTTCCCAACTCTGTAGCAGAAGTTCCCATAAATGTGTGACACTTGTAGGTTGCTTTGCTTTCACTCTTCTGTCCAGTTCATCCCAAACCTGCTCCATGGGGTTTAAGTCTGTGCTGCCACTCCGTGTTTTCAACCTTACCATCTTGTTCTTTTTTCTTAAGGTAGTTTTGTCAAAGCTTGGACTTCTGTTTTGGGTCATTATCTTGCTGTAGGATGAACCTCTGACCAACTAGGAACATACCAGAGGGCACTGTATGGTGCTGCAGAATGCTGTGGTAGCTGTTTTGGTTCAGGGTAGCTCTCACTCTGTACAAGTCACTGACCCTGGATCCAGCAAAACAGCCTCAGACCATCACTTCTTCCTCCATGTTTGACAGTTGATGTCACACACTGAGGAACCATCCTTTCGACTACTTTATGGCGTACAAAAATCCTGCGTGATGAACCACAGATTTCAGATTTTGATTCATCAGTCCATAAGACCTTCTTCCAGTCTTCAGTAGTCCATTGGTGGTGTTTCATGGACTCAGGCAAGCCTCTTTTCCTTATTCTGACATCTTAGCAATGGCTTTCTTGCTGCGATTCGACCAGTCAAACCTGTAACTCCAAGTCTTCTCTTCCCATTTGAAACTGAGATGTGCTCACTACGACCACTATTAAGCTGTGATTGAAGCTGTTTTCCTGTGAGTCGCCTATCACAAAGCTGTTGACTCTCAGAAACTTGTCTTCTGATTCTATTGTGGGTTTGGGTTCTCTAGTCCTCCCTTTCAGAGTTTCCCCAGTTTCATTCATTTTGCTACGACAAAATTTTTATTTTGTATCTGTGTGGATTAATCGATTTATCTGTGCAGTTTCACTGTTCAAATAGTAGCATTATTAGTCGATTAGATAGTCCACAGCATTGATCAACAGTGAAATACACTGCCTCACCACCTGGATTTAATGAAGCAAATAGATTAGAGCCTTCCATTGGATAATTACTGCAGTGATGAATATGCTTCAGCAGGCAACAACTTATTTAACCCTAGCTGATGCAGTGAGGAGCTTCTCATGACTTGAACAACTATGTCGTAAGATGTATCCTGTGGTCATGGAAAGGATGGTAATGTGTCTCAGAAGGGTCAAATTATTGGCCTGCATCAAGCAAAGAAACAACTAAGGAGATTTTTGAAACTACTAAAATCAGGTTAAGAATCATCCAAAGCATTATGAAAAACCTGAAGGATAGTGGTGAGTCATCATCTTCAAACAAATGTGGTCGGTCATGTGGTCTGATGAGTCCAGATTTACCCTGTTCCAAAGTGATGGGTGCATCAGGGTAAGAAGAAAGGCAAATGAAATGATGTACTCATCATGGATAGTTTCTACAAGCCTGTGGGGGTTAGGGTTATGATCTAGGGTTGATCAGATGCAGCAACATTATGTGCCCGAAGAATGAGGTCAGCTGACTACCTGAATATTCTGAATGATCAGGTCTTTCCATCAGTGGAGTTTGTCTTCCTTGATGTCACGGGTATGTTCCAAGATGATGATGCCAGGATTCATGGGGCTCACATTGTGAAAGAGTGGATCAGGGAGCATGAGACATCACTTTCACACTTGGATTGGCCTCCACAGAGTCCAGATCTTAGCCCCATGAAGAATCTTTGGAATGTGCTGGAGAAGACTTTGCACAGTGGTCCGACTCTCCCATCATCGGTATAAGACCTTGGTGAAAAATTAATGCATCTCTGGACAGAAATAAATGCTGTGACATTGCAGAAGCTTATCAAAACGATGTCACAGAGAATGAGTGCTGTACTCAAAGCTAAAGGCAGCCCAACAAAATATTAGAGTGTGCAACTTGATCTATTAGGCGGTTCACTTTGAATTTCTGTACAGATATTCTTGGTCCCCAGAGACTTAGCTGTAACAAATGTTTTCATGGTGCCCTGAGTCTTTAATTAAGGCTGACGTGTTTGTCTTACGTGAAATACTTCAGTAACTTTTGCCATCAGCTTTGGTACAGCTATGCGTGCTGCCCAGAGGATATTATCCTACAGACTACTGTGATCTCAGACTTAATATGTAGATCCATGAGCAAGCCAAACTGTTTATGCTGGGAAATAGTTTAACATCTTTTTGATGTTTAAGCTCTAAATTTTGTTCTCACATTCATGGTTCCCAGAAGCTTTATCCTAATGACTTTGGTGATCCTCTGACCTTTTCTTTAACTTCCCCATGACACTAACATTTGTGGATTTGTAGTGGGAAAACTCTACTGGCGGTATTGAAATTAAAATTTCTACTGCTACTTGTTTATAGCTAGAGAGATAGACAACTTAATTAATCTCTGGAGGGATGATGAATAGTCCTAAGTTATAAATATGCACCTGCAAAATTTTAAACATTCCCGTGAGCCTCAGCTCTACTTAGCGTTTCGTCTGAATTAGCAAATCTTAGCACGCTAACACACTAAGCTATGATAGTAGACATTATCTGTGAAAGACTACACTTGCTTCTATGCAAATAAGGTTTTCACAGTGTGTTCGCTGTTGGAATATTATTGGCTATGTTGTGAGGCAAGCAAGTAGGATGAAAATTGCTACAAGCTTCTTTTTAAGATATTGATTAATGGCATACATTTTGAGGAGGCTTTGGTCTTGTTTTATCAATAGTCTTTTTCTTCTTGTGATGAATTCATATTCAACTCTGTAATAACAGATGTGGCAGGACAATGTTAAACCAACTTCTGTAATTCTGAATCTGCTTTTGCATTCTTGAAGCAGTTATGCCTTCATGACCGATTTTTCTGCGCATTTTGAAGTGTCACTTTAGTAAATTAAAAAAAAACCTCAACATATTCACCAAAAAGTTTTGACTGAGGTGTTTTTTGTGCTTTGTTAGAGATTGAAAGCCCTTTTCTGAATAAAAATTTAAGTCACATGACTGATAAGCTGTTTGTGCTTCTTTTGCTGGCGCTGCTTCAGGACAGCATTAACTGTGGCGATACCAGCTGACATGAAAAAATGATTACAGCTTCCTAACTGAAAACAATTCCTGAAGATTTCTCTCAGTTTTCTCTTGTGAGGTTGCCAAAGTTTTAGTTGTTTCTTCTTTATTATTTAAGGTTTTTTAGCGGTTGGTGAACAACAGTAACACAGCCTATACCACCACCTTCTGATCACACTATGTGGCCTACTTTATTGGCTCCAAAGCAGTTAGTGGAAACAAACCTAATTCACATTTTCCTCCTTTTCTTTTTAATTTTTTATTTTTTTTGCAATCTTTCAAAAGTTTGCCTCAAATTCACTTGATAATTGTATGGAAACATGGCTGACCTCCCATCTGTCCTGCCTGCTTTGTGCTCAGGAAGAGTCAGTCTTTTAAATATTCCAGCTACATGTAGAAAATTATCACCTGTAGTGTAAGTCAGAAGTGCAGTGTGTGCGTGCCAAAACACTGGTACACATAATAAACATTAGGCAGCGCGGCCTTTCAGGACTGAAAGGACTGTAGGTGATAATGTGCTGAGGGTAAGTGCAGACCCCTGGCACCCAGCGAGACCTCGGCTCTGCTCCTTCCCTCCCCTCTAGCTGGCCCCTTCTCTCTCCGCAGGCACTGAACAAAGAGAGGACCCAAACAATGGATCACTCTGAGAGCTGAATGGCTTTGCAGGTCAAGCACTAACCCCCCCTCCCTCTTTGACAGAAACACAACCCACACTTGTTCTGCTGAAGAGAGGCTGACCCTCCCGGCAAAGAAATAATGAACGCTGCCTGGGCATTAAACTGATAAAACTACTGGGACTGGAATCAGTTTGGCAGACAAATCACCTCTAATGGCGTGAGGCTGGAGCCTGTCTTCTGTCCTGTCTCCCCCCTCTTCATTACAAGCCTACTGTACACTGTCCAGGCATCCACGCAGCCATGTTAAGCTGCTCGCCAGAGTTCATAGCTCAGGACGTGACCTTAAAGAACAGCTGCTCGCTGTTTCTCCAGGCATCGCTCATTTTTATGTTTACTACATTTTCTGTTTTCATTCAGGGTTGCTTGAAATTGTGTTGCAAACAAAGAAGCCACCGAGTGCAGTGGACTGGAAATGTGTTGAAGAGTTATTTGTTAGGCAAATCGACTGATCAACTGCCACGGGAGCTTCTGTTTATAAATAAAAGCTCCACCTATGACAGCTCCCACAGCATCAGGGTCCAACCCAGACATTTGCATGTTTCATAGTCAAATTGGTTAAAAATACGTTTGCAAATCATCTCCAGAATTCATTGTACTCTTTCATCCGGGAGGTTCATACTGGAGCATCTGGCAGGTTGTAAATCACTTCACAGAATCATGAAGAATTTATTTTCAACTGCCTTCCTGTGCATGTCGGAACTTTCCAGCACATATTCAGTTGTTTTATGGGTTCAAAAACACACCCGAACATCCGGTACTGTGAGGTCAAGGAATTATTTTAATGTTATGAATTATGTGCAAATGCAATTAGATCCAGGTCTGTTCATAGTCAACGTAAGGTACGATAAGATAAAACTTAATTATCCCCATGGGGACCATGGGTACGATCATCATCGTTTACTGATGCTTGCCTCCTTTTCTTCTTCCTCTGCTTTAACTTTGCTCCCTCTCAGTCCGCTGTTTAATGCCTGTATTGTGTATCAGGTGCATTTGAGCTCCTGTCAGATTTGTATATGGCCGCCGTGACACTTCTATGTGGCTCAAACAGTGGTTTTACAGCTCCCCGTCTGCATGGGCAGCTGAGGTCCGGAGGCATGCAAGCTGTTCGGTCTTTCACCTTGGCCCGCGGCCCCTCCCCCAGGTCAGCAGCCATACATTAGATCAAACTAGGCCTCACAGGGTCGAGGAACCGGTGCCAATCACATCACAATGCAGCAGTTTAGCAGTGAGTGGACGGAAACTATAAGCCTCACTGAAGCATGTATTTTTATCCCTTTATCCCTTGTTAATTAATATATTTTCCCCAGTGCAGAACTAATCCTAATTATTGTCATCTAAATTTTCATGTTTGTGAATTATTATTTGAGATTTTCTGTGTAATCTGCCTAAACTGAATTATTTATATGCACTGAAAATCTACAATTAGCAAGGTAAAGTTTACATTGCTTATGCCATTCATTTGTGATGCAATCTTTTCATTATATTTATCACGATAAAACATGTTTAATATGGTAATGAATGGCTAATAATTAAACCATTACATAATTAAATAATAGGAAAATGGCCATTTTTCTGTGTGACTACTTTTACTTATATAATAAATATAGTTTGCTGGTAATTCCTGCGTTGATCGTAGTATGGTATTACTACTTAGTGTATATTTATTTAAAAGTAACAATCACTTTAAATGAATACAATTGGTTTGTGGGGAAAAGGGAGCATTTTACCTGATTTACTTCATTATTAGTCAGTTAGTGTTGCTTACAACCATGAAACAGTCCCATTTTAATGCCATACACAGTATAAAGAACAATAGCAAAATGCAGTTCCCTGATGTCCTGTGTGTATCTCAGCCTGCATCTGCCTCAGATAGCTTCATACACTGTGAGGAGACTCTATGGCTCATTTGCCTCTGCTTCTGCACCCTGAGAATTGACTGTGTAAAAGAATCATCCTCAGCTTGAATCTATTATCACCTGATCCTGTACTGTTGCAAGTCTGCCAGGCTCACAGACTGAATGCCTCACGTTTAACCCTTTCCCCGCCTCTCTGCTGGATGGCATCCCATTTCCCTGACTATTACCAAGAGTAAATGTTTTCCTTCGCCCTCTCCAATGAGTAATTTTTGGTGTCGAACTTGTCTCTAACCTTTTCCTACCCCCTTTTGTTTGGCAACAGCTGTTATCATGGATTTCTTTTTCTTTTTTTTCCTTTCTTTTTTTTTTTTTTTTTTTTTGGTCAGCTGTGATTGCTCCGGGCAAAACAGGAGCAGATGGTGTTTTGCTATGCATGAATGGAGCGTTAGAGGAGTTGGACTGAATAGGCCAAGTTTTGAATGGTGTCTACACAGCACCTGCCTCTTGTAGCAGCAGGGACATCCTAGTGGCATGATCTGTCTTGGCTTCACTGCCATCGTAAGGGATGAAAGAAAGAAACAGAGGGGGAACCTTGTTGGGTACCGTCCATATTTATTGATTTTCCTGCAAAGTCGTGGCATAATGTGGTGTACAGTCAGTTTGAGTTAATTGGATGTGACACAGCGTGCACGTGTAATCTATCACTCTGGTCTCCTGGTACACTTTATCAGTTTTGTTGCCATAGAAACATGTTGGCTCTGTAATAGCCTACATTAACAGGCTAAGTAAGTTGCAATAAAAGGCAATTTCAGAGTTGGGATCCTCTGCTGAACACAAAGCCTATAAAATACTGATGAAATAAATCGGAAAGTGGCAGCGGGGGGAGAGCGAGCTGGATTTTACATTCTTAAACCAAACAAAGTCCAAATAAAAAGAAACTGCTATCGTTTCCATGCAATGCAGGGACATCTGTCAACCTCTGGGGCATGATGATCTGTCACAATAAAGAAAGCTTTCTCAAATCACTGACAGCTTGCTGAGCATTTTCTTTTCTTTTTTTCTTTTTTGGAGCGACTGTATAACTCAACTGAGAATAAATGCTCCAGATGCATTTGGTCTGCAAAGTACTGACAATGCACAATAACATACTGAGCTAACCATAATAATGTAAAACAAACCAGCTCCTCTCGTATGTTCACTGGTGTTATTGTTACAGTGACAACTGCTTCCAATAAACAGTTTTTCTTTGGGCTTTAGATGTTTATTCCTTGACCTTTATGACGCTGACAGCAGGATAATAGTGCTTTGCTTATCTACTCTCAGTCTAGCTTGTGCTCACTGGCACAATATAGACTCAAGTCTTTTTAACGGTCACTGGCATTAGCATGAAAAATCCTATCATTTGGAATTCTGACTGAAAGTATATAAGGATTCATGCAAAATGTATGCTCTAACGTTACATAACAGCAAATCTTGATTCCTTTCAATCCCAGATTGATTATGATTACATACTGTTAATCATTTACTACTTTGAGGGAAGAGGATTAGTCATTAACAGCAGCACCAATTACAGAGCACAGATGAGAGCAGTGTACGTTCCCTGATTGCCGATAGTCAGGATGTATCAGAGGTGTGATGGCGTAGCAGTGCGCAGGCTGACAGGGGTCACAAGGCTGCTGGATCAGACTTACCTCAACACAATTCAACAAAAGCGGGGGATAAGCCTAATGGCTGAATCACTCCGTCTCCACGGCAACATCATTGTGCAGAAATCCAAGGATGGAAAATATGTGTACACGTGCACGATGCGTGTGCAAACATGTGGTTGTGAAAGATGAAAAAGATTGAAGGGGAACAAGGGACCGGATGTGTGATCATTTCTGCTCATTTTTTCTGCGGCAAAACAAATTTCTATTTGTTGTGTGTTTTTTGTTTGATAATTCATATTAATAAGCAGTATCTTTTTTTTATTTAATTAAAATTAAAGGGCTAAATTAACTGAGGAGGAGAATTAACATCCCCGAGATTATCAAAAAGGTTGTACAAGGGTATCATAATATTTATACTAGCCCCACCGAATGTGCTATTAACTTTGCTCGGAGGCATCGTCTGTGGAGCTCCGTTTGTCTGGCAGGTCAAAAGTTCTCTAAACAAGCGATACCATTGGTCAGGGATGTCAACAGTCCAGCCAGCTAACACAGCACCCCCCCCAAACAAAGTTCACTATTCATCTCAGAGGTCAATAGTTCTCTCCGTGAAGCTCATCAACACAAGGTCAAGAATTCCTTAAATGTAGTCATCCATTTGACTGGAGGTAGCTCCCTGCTGTAAACAAGGCTTGGCATTGGACTTGTAGGGTCAGCTGTCTCTGCACTCTCATGGATTAGGTCTTATCACCAAAAAAAAAAAAAAAAACGGCCCGGTTATACTGCGTTGCTTTCCTTAAGGAGGCAAAGTTGAGGCTGTCAGGGCAGAGTGGTAGGTTCTGCATCTGCGGCCAGACTGTGAGAGAGGCTGAGCGTGGGTCTGATGGTCAGATGGCCAGTGTCAGCAGGGCTTTTGTTACGCTCACATTGTATCTGTGCACTGAACGGGAAAACAACAAAAGAGCCAAATAAATCATTAAAATACAGAATCCCTTAGCTTCCACATCTGACTCCTTAGTCATCCTCGGCACTGTGCCGAGCAACTGACCTCAGCGGGGAAGACTGGGACAATTAGGTCACCTCATGATTGCATTACTCAAATGACATATTAATGTCGTAGTGCCCTTCATGCGTTTCATCAGCGTTAGTTAATGATGAGGACAGGAAGAAAGAAGCGCATAGGATATTGATTGCTTCATGCTTCTGTGATCATATCATATCTCACTGCCAGAAGAAAGAAATCTTAGAGATACAACAGTCTAGTGCACAAAGCAGGTGAAATCTATTTATTCACCTATTCAAATAAACCAGGCTCCATTATAGGAGGAGCAGTGTATTATTCTTGTAAATTATGTGTGTGTGTATAACAGTGTTTTGAAAATATCTGTAACCTTTTTATTGCACAGTCCCATAACTCCAACCCTGGCTGTGAGATATTTGTACACACAGTGACCGCAGTACTGAGGGGTTATGGAATAACAAGGAGCTCCATGCATTATTAATGGGCTCTGCTGTGAATCTGTTCAGAATAATAACAGCGATTTCCCAGAGCCTCATTACTGTGTGTTTTTAAAGCATGTGTTTGGTATCCATGGACACCCGCTCTCACATTCTCCTCTTCTCCCTCTGTATTGAGATTCAGGTCATGCACGGCACTTGCTGTTTTTAATTTTCATTTCATCATAAGCACTTTAAGACTGTTGCCAGCGCTTATTTGCAGTTTTCCTGCAGACCTCTTCACTCGGGCTTCTGACAGGACAGATGCTGCAATTAATCACGGCAGAAAAATGGGCATCGTTTCCACGGCGAGCTGAAGAGCCAATCACCGCAGCGGCAGAAACAGCGGAGGCAGGCCTCGGCTCCAAATTACAAATGCTTTCCGAAAACTAACTAATTGAAAACAAACCAAAATTTGAAAATTCTATCAAGCTGCTATCACAGAAGCTCAGGAGCAAATTCTCTCTCCTAATTTGTAACTAACATTAACCCGTGTTTAAAATGTCTCAGCTGCCGTTGGTGAGAAAAAAAAGGGCCCTTCTCTGGGCCAGTGGATTCACAGCCTATTGTGAAGATATGATAATTATTGTTTGCCTGCCTTCCCTCCCCCGCTCGCCATATTATTCAAGGGAGCTCAGCAAACCCCTGGGGATGTCTTGGAAATGAAGCGATTTTAAAGGGAGTAAGAAAGAGGCAGAATCCAATGCACTGGTGTGTGAGAAGGGGACTGTTATTGAGACAAGTACCAGTTACATGCTGACCTTGTCCAGTATCAACACTGTTTTTACACACAGTTACAATGGACTTCCATTCAAATCACTGAGAAACAGCACACACTAGAATAATGCCAACATGAATGCTCATATATCCCTGCAAAGTATTTTTGTCTCATAGAATTACTCCATAGAAAACATACAAATTTATGTATTTTTTTATATCTCGTAAAGAACCGAGCACTACGAATATTTATCCGTGTATTTCTTTTCAATAGCTAACAAGGAGACGTGAAGATACCCCATAGAAGTTATGGCTAATATACCTTCTGAAAGAAACCGATTCCTTCAAATAAATATTTGTGATTGATAGTTTAATTTTGAACAGAGACACAAAGAAATATATAATACTTCATACAAAATTATGGCTACTATCATATTAGTGATGGAATGTCTCTGGATTCGTCTTCATGGCTGAGCAAAAAACTCCAACATTAAATTACTTTTTCTATCGTGAGCTGAAAACAACTTCTCAAGAACCTCATACCAATATGCATTTATTCTATGGACAGTTTTTCAAATGCAATTGGTCTGTAAGCAAAATACAAACAAAATTAATCGCTGCTATTGTAACTCATAAAAAAGTATAAAAGAGCAGAAATGCACTATGTGATATAGCAATCCACAGGTCGTTTAACAATGTTTTAATTAAAGCCTCACATATTAAAACTTTACAACAGGTGATATGAAAAATGTACAACATTTTCGTTTTTTTTTTTTTTTTCTCCAGGGACTTCTGTACAGCTGGCAAAAATACCTCCGATGCCTTTTTAGTTGGCTTTGGCAGTGCAACAAACTGGCTCTGCTAGTTTTCTTTTTTCCTTTTTTAAAACAATGACAGTATCAAGGAGCAGAGTAAAAATACATCAATCCCCAAACCATCTGCCTTGATCTCGAAATTTGTATTTACCATAAAATATCCCCTTTGTTACACAAAATAAAAACATAATTTAATTGTTAAACATCTGAAGTAAAAACAAATAGATTAAAGAAGAACTTTTTTTGGGGGGGGGAGTGCTGCCAGTTACACGCTTTTGGACAAATTATCTTACTGGGTAAAGGAGGTCTCGTCTCTCCCCGCTCTACAAAACATGTACAGCAGATTACAGCTACAGTTTGATGATGTGATGATGTAAATGATTTATGGCAGTTTCGGTCTCTGTCTGTTCAGTCGTTCATCCACTGATCTGCATCCTAAAACCTTTTATCAGTTCCCCTCTTCAAAGACATTGTCTGTATTTGTAACATGGTTTATAAATGTATGTTCAAATATCACTGAGCCTCCAATGTTTGATGATTTGAACAGTTACATCTGTGAGAAGGATGGGTGAAAGAGAAAGGTTGGAGTAAAGAAAGTCTGCTATATACTGGCTAGTGTGGGAACAAAGACTGATGTGTGGGTTACTGGTTTCCAGCAAGGATCCTGTGAGTCATTCAGTCCAGGCAAGTGCTGATAAAAATCCTTTTGCTGAGACGTATTCAGAATGTCCTTACACTGTCCAACTCTGGCCTCATAAATAAAGCTTTATTGTTAAATAAAACAGTGAAAGATACACATCTTTCAACATACTGTGTGCCCAGTCAGTTTAAATTGACAACTGAAAGACCTCACAAACAAACAAACAAACAATCACTGGGTGCTCACCATAACAGGCTTCTGTCATAGCTCAGCCTATTTTATAGACAAAAACCCAGCTAACATGTTTACCGCCTGTACACGCATGTGCATATCTGTCTATAACAATGGACAAGTTCTTTGTATAACATTCTAAATCTTAAACACTTCTTAAGTGCAACTTAGAAAAGCAACGTGGAATGATGCTTTTATTCTATTCCTGTTCTTTGAGAAAGGATTTCCATTTGGCTCAGTAAATGCTGACCTGGGACAGGACCTGGGCATGGGCCTGGATTTGGGAGGGGTGTGGTTGCTGCTGCGGGGCTGGCTGGGGGCTGCCGAGTGAAGCGGAGCCTCCCACTGAATGGGGTGTACCAGGAGAGTGCTGGGGTGGGGAACACTGGGACTGATGCTGCTGCTGCTGTTGTTGTTGCTGCTGCTGCTGCTGCTGAAGATGTTGAATCTGCTGCTGATGCAGCTGATGCTGCATCTGCATGTGCTGCAGTTGCATCTGCTGCTGTTGTTGCTGCTGCTGCTGCTGCTGTTGTTGCTGTTGCTGCTGCTGCATGTGGTGCTGCTGCAGCTGTTGCTGGAGGTGGTGCTGGAAATGCTGATGCTGCATCTGCTGCTGGATCTGCTGGTGATGCATCTGCTGCTGCTGCATCTGATGATGCTGGAGGTGCTGCTGCATCTGCTGTTGCTGCTGCTGCTGCTGCTGGAGCTGCTGCATCGCATGCTGTTGCACCGGTTGCATGGGTGGGCTCATCTGAGACACCGCTGTGGACTGGGCACCCGCCACCATGGCCCCTCCGGCACCCATCTGGCCGAGCAGCTGCGGTGGCATCCCGGAGGACATGTTCTGGTGGGAAACTGTAACCGAGGTCACAATCTGACTGCCCCCTAGTCTCATCTGCAGGGGTTTTGGGGCAATGGCCCGTGGCAGGGCTTGTTGGAGGGCCTGTGCAGCTGATGACATGGAGGGGTGCTGGTTGAGGGGTGATGGCAGCACCAGGCCAGGAGACAGGCTGGTGGAGGCCAGAGTCTGCTGCACTGAGCGGATAGTCTGGGCCTCAGCCGATTCTGCTGCAGCCTTGATAAAGAGAAACATATGAAAATTTATTTCCAGTCAGTTTTTAGTGGTGCACTGTATAGTTTATAGACTTGCTTGTGTTGTTTCTGTAATTACAAGTCCTTGGACATTTCACACATATAAAGAATTCTGAGAAAATTCATTCACACATTTTTAGGTGAAAAGAAGAAACACTTTCTCACCTTGGAAACCAGACTAGCACGGTATGCTGCAAGGGCTTTTAAATATTCTTTCTTGGCAGCTTCTGTTTTGCTTTTGTAAACCTGTGATGACAAAAAAAAAGTATGTGTGAGTAAAACTCTTTATTAGTAATAAATATGATCACTTAATGGCAATACTGAATATATTCAACAGACTGCATGTGTTATGTACATTTGTTTTCTCTCTAAAATTAGCTCTCTGATAATCTCGTTTTCAGTTAAAAGTCCGAAAAACTACATTTTGCACTACCTGCTTCTGCTCCTCTCCCAGCCCATCCCACATGGACGCCACAATCTTGGACACTTCTCCGAAGGTGGCGTTGGGATTCTGACCCTTGATAGCGGCCTGGGTGTCTCTGAAGAACAGAGCGTAAGCTGACACTGGCTTCTGGGGCTCATTGGGATCCTTCTTCTTCTTCTTTTTGGGAGTCTTGGGTTTCTTTGTGGGATCTATGGGGGCTGGTCGCTTCTCTCCAATGACCTGAAATAATGGCAATAGTTGAGATAAAGAACCAAATGCCCTTTAACAGCACCAAGTGGGTTTCCTAATTACCCTTTCATAGAGTCATGCAAATAGTTTCTAACTCTTCTCACCCTGTTGCCGTCGTCCTGGTCATCTTCGTTGATAGAGCTGGAGGGAGACGGGGTTGCCGACTTGCTGGCAGGTGGTGATGGGGAAGTGTGGGTGATGTTGGGACCCGCCATGTTTAAGCTCAGCTGCGCGTTGAGTTGAGATTGGTTGATGGTGGTCAGCTGATTCCTTGATATCATGCCATTGGGGCTGTTCATGCTGATGATGGACTTCATCACCATGGCTGGGTTGGGTGGGTACTGACGTAGATGACCCGGTCCAACATTCTACAAATAAAAGTGACACAAAAGCGAAGAAGGTTTGTCAAGAAAATCATCATTTAACCAATTTCAGCTGTCTTTCATTCATTATTTTCATGCTGTCTGTGAGGTTGTGGCTCAAAGATCTCTGTCTCTGTGCTCACTCCTGCCAAGCTCACGAACCTGTATCCTTTACCAGTGCAGAAATCGGGTCATTGGATTCTGTGATTGTTATGTGGCAGATCACGTGTCACGATGTCCTGGGTCTTAAATGTCTCTATTACAAACCATGATAAATTATCTTGACACCTGAGGAGCCAACTTTATAAGCCAGTAATAGATGGCTACACAGCTCAGTTGATTCATTTCAAAACTCCATTGTATGGAAATCTGTGACACAGCTGTAGAGTGCCCAGTCCCTGTAGGGGAATCGTGGACTGTGGTACATGACTTCAAACACCACAGTAAAAAGAGCCTCAGTTTGTCTGCATGCAGCTACATGTCAGTTCAGTCTGAGGTAGCCACAAGCCTGCATGCTTTATTTAAGGTTAGAAAAAGGCAGCTTTCATAGATCATGTTTGACTGTCAAGGAGTGGAAAAAAAATACTTCTATGCAATCAACTCCATAAATCAACCAGCTAAAGGCAGGACGCTTAAGAGTTCCAGACAGGCCCCCTCCGTTCCACCATGCAAGCTCTAATGTAATGACATTTTCAAAGTCTCTTTCCCAAGGTAAAACATTCAGTTCTTGAAAGATTCTTAAAGAAGGTACAGGCAACATGTTTGCATTGATTGTGGTGAGGATGAGATTACGAGGCCTGCCAGCTCTCCAGAGGGAAGACTGATCAGAGAGCCAGCAGAGCTGACGTGGAACAGAGAAGGGGAAGTGAACACAACAGAAAAGGTGATTTGTTCTCCCTGGGTACATCCATCTGGTATTCAGCAGCACAAACTCAATCTCTCCCAACATCAACACATCATAAACCCACGCACCTGGCTTTATTGAAAGAACCTTATGAATGCCCGTCTTCAAAAACAATATTGTAACACCATTTCAGACAGAAACATATTGGATCTACAATCCATTTCTTTCTCATATGCCATGTCGACTGCTTATCATAAATACAATCTATGAAGTGAGAGCGGATTTATATTTACATGTGCGAGCAGAGCAGGATTCTGGAAAAGGTGAAGCAAAGTTGGGGAAAGAAATTGAAGACATATTGTTGTGATTCTTCAAATATGGAAATCTTGCAAATAAAAGCTGCAATAAACACGCCTGCGACCAAATGACTGTGATTTACATATCTGCAACCCGCCATGTTCCAAGTGCTATTGTCATCTTCATTACTGAGAACACGATGGCTCGCCGTTTGCTCTTTGCTCGCTGTGAACATCAAAGATGCACACACTGAGCTCATTAGTCGTGGCCATCTGTATAATAACACTTTTGCCCAATCCTTATGGTGCAGTTTTGACTTAGAGCAATGGCCCATTCTGCCATTTGTTTGGAATATGCTGAATTTTTCTAGATGGCTTCAAACTGAATGTTGTACATTTTCTAAAAAAGAAAAAAGAAAAAAAAAACATGCACTAAAGACCACAGTTAGACACGTAATTGTATCACACTCAACAGCCTGCTAAATATCTTATTTCACCACATATTATAGCACTAACTGGAGTAGAAGCAATTTAGCTCCTCATGCTGGAAAGGAGAAGTGACAGTTACGTCAGTGAAACTCCAGCATTAGCACGTCTGATTTCAATGAAAACATAACAGCTAATAACAAGCCAGCCAAAAAAAAAATCCTCTTAAGTAACAGTTGTCTTGATTGTGAACATGAATCTGATACTCGGATGTTTATTTATGTCCCTCTGCCTTCTCATTTGCATTTTGATTGCAGTATTGTTAGCAGTCACAGCAGACATCTAGCTAGATATTTTGATAGTCATCATAAATCCGCAAATAAGTCTTTATCTTGAGTACACAGTGGCCAGATGTGCCCTCCTTAGTCAGATTTGTGCGTGCGTGTGTCTAGGTGTGTTGTCTGTTTGTGCATTTGCATATAAAACACTAACAGCAGAGCTGCACTCTCTAATCAATAAAATGTTTTTCGAATGTAAATTCAGTTTGTAATATTCCCCATTGTGTTGCTTTTAATGTGGAAGCTGCAATAGATAACAACAGAATAATGCTGTCAACAATATGCTGCAAAAAGAGGAAGAAACAGCTTGTTTTGTGTTTTGTACATTGTTGTTGGCCTCAACCACTCTTAACACAGCAAACACTCCACACAGAGCCACATAAAGCATTCTGGAAACTAGCAGGAGAAGGAAAAAAAATACACTATTGACAATGTGTGAAACCATTTCCACAATAAACGCAGGCCAATAAACATAGCGGTAGGATTCAAAACGCAACATTATGCATTCACCAGGTGATAAAAATCTCAACACTGATGTCAATAAAAACAGGCTCCAGTCTGTTCTTCAAGATATTGGAAATCAGAATTTGGGGAGAATTTATGAACAGTGGCACCAAGCTGTAACAGGCTGAAAAGAATGTTAACAAGTTCAATTTCCATTCAATCAATGCCAGAGCTCTTGGAAATGTTCCATGGCAGGAGAGGGGTAAAATCATCTATATGGTAATTATAAGGATGAATCCCCCAGTAACTTTCGCCAGCATGAAAGGTCAGTCCTATTAAAGATAGTTTATCAGCGCTCTGCACATATTCCTTTACTCGGCTTCTAAACGGGTACATCATTTTATTTTTTTCCTCCATTTTCAGCAACCTGCTGAAGTCTGTGCTTAAGCCAAATGAGAAAAATGGAATTTTGAATGCCGGTAAAGGCTATAATAGCACGAAGATAAATTGTTTTTCTTTCCCCTGCCCTGTCTCAGTCAAACACACTTCACTCTCTTTCTCTCTCTGTGGTGTGCAGACTCAGTCTATCTCGCAAACCTCTAACCCCCACTTAAAAACAAATCTCTCTCCCTTGTTCTCCTCCCCCCTCGGACTGTGAGGCCAATAGGTCCCCCTCTCCCCTCCTCCTTGGTCTGGTGCAGCCACTGACCCATACCCCTTTCCACCATTTCTCCTGGTGCATTATGGGTATTTAAAACTTGTCCAACATGACATCATTTCAGTTTGAGAGCTGCCTGAGAAAAGTAAATTACAGAATCAATCATGCAGAAGGTCAAGCTGAGACTTCATTACAAGTATTGCATGCCTGCATGAATATCTTTCATTTCTGACTGACCCAATATGTCACAATAGCTGTCTGTCGAGAAAGAAAAGAAAAAAAGAAACGGAGCGAGAGAAAAAAAAGCCACTCTCTTAAATTGATGTACAACTCATGTCAGTGCTTCTTGGCTTGGAAGGGAGATAAGAGGGAAGTGTAGAAAAACATACTTTCTGCAACAGTGCTCACATTTTCCATTTGATTCAGGATATAGTGGTTTTTGACCAGTCAGAACTGAGGGTATTATACTCACTGGCAATCTACACAGTATCAACGCATATCAAATCATGTGCAGAACAAACCACAAATGGCTTTTTCAACCTCACTTTCATCTTGCTTCATGCGTTTGGCCAAAACATGCTACTATTAGATATTAGCATACCTTCGCTGCTGTAAAGCTAATGACATGTGAAACAGCTAGTTTGTACTGAAAAATATACAATGCGTTGCTGCAGAGTGGTAAATGTAATAACACAGTGGGCCTCATATGTCCTAAATATTGATTTTAACATCTAATACAACCAGTTGACTACTGTAGGTTTCAAATCCAATCACGGAGGACACAGAGCCCATTTCAGTACATGCTTACACGTGTCAAGAGAAGCCTAAAGTGTGGCGAAGGCACCAGGTGTTTTTTGAAATAGAACCCAGAGACCCTTGCTGTGCAGCAGGGAGAAAATCGAGAAGAAATTGTGAATAAAGCAATACTGGCAGCTCCGACTCCAGTACTATTTGGCACTATTGAGACTCAATCACAAATCAGGAGCACACATGCTGGGAGACAAAAATGAGAGTCAGAAGCTTGTTAGGAGAGCAGATTAAATAAATAATGACTTCAGATTCAGGGCTTTCCAGGCACATTGCAGCCGAGAAAATGTATTTCTCTTTGTAGAAGCCCGGCATCTGTGGCCAATTTGCAAGACATACGCTGAACATTAAGCGGAGAGGAATTAGCAGAACACTTGGCAATGCAATGACATGGAAGAAGCTTTTGAAAATAGCCCAGGTATATTCACTGGTTCAGTTTCTCATTAAGTTCTGATAAGAGACAGGCTTTCACACACACTAAGTATTCTCCACCAGTAAGCCAGCACAGAGGAAGAAAACCAAGACAAGTGTTTAGGAAATATGAGCATGGTAGCTTGATGAAAAATGTAATTGCAATAGTGCACGGTTTATTTGTTTGCCCCTGCAGCCATAACAAATAACACAGAATGTAATCATGTATATAAGGTTGTCATTCCTTTATCAGTGTGCTGACAAAATGACAAAACACCCCTCTTAGGGCCTTCGTAAATCATTGTCTCGGTATGTGGAATGCACTGCAAACAGTGCTGTTACTTATCTCATTTAAAAGTTGTGTTCTCTTTTCAAAGCCAAGATAAAACCACAGATGAATAGAATTTCTATAGGCATTGTCACAAGACTTTTGGGGATCAATCCCATTTACAGGAAAAATGAAGGGCCACCACGAGCCTTCCTGCGGTACAATGTGTGATGACTGATAACGAGTGAGTAGTGTGCCGACGACAATGCCACGAGGCAAGGAGCAGAAACCCACATTCTCCCTTCAGTTTTTAATAGAGTCTCTGCACAATCAGAGACATGAGCCATGCAAATGGTGTTAAAGAGGAATAATGTTTGAGAATCAAATCTAATCCTCCAGCAAGTCGTGAGAACAGTCAGGAATGTAATTGTGTCAAGGTTCCGTTTCTTCCAGATGCAGAAAGCTTAACTGACCATGAAATGAAAATTCTTTAGGCAAAAAGCCTTCTGGGGATCACTTACTGTATGCGGCAGAGATATTTTAAAAGCTGCAATTATTTTACATGCCAGAAGCATGGAAGCAGGAAAAAGAGCTGTAAAATTTTATAGCCCCTTCCCATATGGAATGTAAATAAATATCTGTAATATCAGTGTGATTCAACAAATGTGTTAGAAAGAAGGGGGGAGCAGGAGGTCTAAAAGCACATTTCATTTATTCACACAGTTCTAAAGATAATAGCACCTCTTCTCAATGCAATGTGATTTGTGACTCACAAAGCAAATGCAGCATCAATATCATCATCTCTTCACTCATGCCTTTTGTCCTTTCATTTCTTCTCTCCTAAATGAATCTTCCATTTTTGTAATAGGTCTGTAAGACAACTAGTCAGCCAGTGACATTTCCATTTTTCCTCCTCAGTGCTTCTATGATTGTGGCATTTGAAAATGTCTTTCCACCCTGAGACAACAGTCTCAATCTGTAGCACATAACAGTCTCAACATAAAGAAAGTGATTAATTCACTCTACAGTTCCATGTTTGACCATCTGTGTCCTTTCAAAGGAGTTCAAACATATTCATCGCAACCTTATAGGAGAGTAATTCTCTGCCCCACTACGATACAAACTCTGGACATACCATGTGTCCTTTTTGAAGACCTCATGTGACATTGGGCTAAAGCTTGTATCAGCATTTACAACAGAAAAAAAGGCTTCTGGAGGTAACATGAATTAAATATGAGCATGTGAAACTGTGGCACTTTTGGGTCCCATTTTCACTGTCCTTCTGAGGATGAATGCGCTTTGTACTCTAACACCTGTGATCTATTCACATCTGCTCACCTTACGGAGAGGGATCATCCACGCTCTGGGTGCTTTTTTTTTTGTTTAAAAAAAAATCTTCACACTAAGTAACATAATATCATGACATTTACTCAATGTGATCATACACCTCCTGTGTTGTAAACAAGGCCAGATGCTGTGCCAGATGCGCTGACAACAGGAGGTGTACAAAAACTGTGAAGGTGACATTATGGTTCAGTAAAAGGGCTCAGTATGAGTGACTGAAATCAGAGGATCTCTAATAGTTTATACTTTTAAATCTTATCTTTCAGTTTGGATACACCATGAACAACCACATCTGGAGCTGCAGCTACAAGCAGGACATACACTGGGGCTGTAGACAAATGAGGATAAGAAACAGAAAATAAATGGACCTGATGATTTGCTAGTGGTATATATGGATAGCAGTGCTCACCACAGGCTGGCCATTGTTGACAGACACCCCCTCTTGGTCCATCATGTTGCGTGAGATGGTAATCGAGGGCAGATCCAGGCTCTGTGGGGGGAACTGAGGGATTAAGGGACCCCTGTGCGGAGCTGGGGGCTCTGGCATCGGTGGGAACTGTGAGTCGACCTCTGACAGACCCAGACCGGACTCAGTCTCAGGTGGAGGTGTAATGGGAGGAATCTCAAACTCCTCGTCTCCCAAGCTGGGCGTATGAAAAGTCTGCAAGAAAGAGGGAAGAAGAGGGAAGTCGTGAAATCCAGCAACACAAAACAGTCAGGAAGCATTTGCTGAGGTGGGCCTTATCTAACACGCCGGAAGGAAACCTTCAGGGATTAAATCAGACGACTTTGTTTAAGAGAGGGAGTGTTTTAGTAGAGTGGTAATACACTTGTCTGTAAGTGCACTAAGATGTAACATTTCCTAAACCTATTAAAGTCCACTTTGAGGCAAAAGAAGGAAAAAGGCGAGTGTGGAGGAAGATGTCAAAAGCAAAAATATCAAGCAGCAATCATGGGAGAGAGAGGATACATGATAAAAGCCCTTAATCTTGGGGATGGAAGATGTTGGGTTGAAGTGCAGTGAAAATACACGTCACAGGGAGATGGGTTTAAAGAACATTTTTAAAGATTATTACGCTTGGCCAGAAGTGTTTCTTTTTGTTCCCCTTGCCTGCACCCTTAAATCTGCTCATCAAACAGCCTAATCCTTCTGCCTTTCGAATTAAAGCTTTTGGTCACACTTAATTTGCTTATGTGCCTTCTTGGAGATGGGACTGTTCACCTACTTGGGTCTTGTTTTCATCTGCACATTGCATTAAGCCACTCTCTGTAAAGCCAAAATATTCATACCCTCACAATGACCACACTGCAGGTCCACATAAATGCAAGGCCAAACAGCATGCTATCTGTGGCGCTAGCTTTGGCTGCTGTTGTTAAGTTACCGAAAACCTCTTCAAAGCGTTGCTCTCTTACTGAAAGTGACATGGTTTTAACCGCTAACACTTCGCTTGAACACATCCTGTCATACTTTTAAAATCAAGTTAAACTCCCAGCGTTATTGAAGATGTTGAACAGGATGTGAAATGCAACAATAAAAAGCAAGTGCTGCGTTGTGAAGCTTCTTCAGGTTGATCTCAAACATTACTTTCTCGTCCCTGGGTCACTATTACAGCAGTGTTTGCATGTTAAGCTGCCTCCAGCGTCCTCATCAGCTATTTCAAATTTCTCAAGACAATCCTGGCATGAAAATAATTGGCCAAAAATAGGAGTAAACAGGCACTTACACCAATTTGAACAGGCCCAGATGAGTCTCGCACATGTCGATTCACCTTTTCACACACCTGCATTTAAGTCTCAGAGGGATTGAGGGTCCTGGAGATGATCATGCTTTGCTTTTTGAGATAAGCTTCTTTGAAAGGGGTGCTGGTTTCTCTTTTCACTCACTCATATCAAAACATTACATCATTTACTCACATGTAAAGCCTCATACTGTGCCTTAGCGTTTTAGCATGCTGTGTAAATAGTGAGCAAGCTCCAAACCCCAGCAGAGGTGAAGTTGTGCTACCTAACACAAACCTAATATTAACAGTCCTGACATCTACCAGCAGAGTTAACTGGAGTCTAAAAACCCAGCTAACAACCCTGCCTTCCTCCACTGTCTGTCTGTCTGTCTCCAGTAGGGGATGGAATAACAGAAGGGAGACAACGGAGGGAATATGCCAACACAGACCTTGATTAGGGAGTATTAATGTTCCCCTTGCTTGCTTTAGCACACAGACACTTGAAACTAATTCATTGCCTACTCAGGGCAGCTGTCTTGACAAGCACTGATGAATTCCAGTGGCAGGGGAAGCTAATAGAGTTTTTATTCTTCCCTTTTCTTTCTCCCTTCCTGCTCTCTACCACTGTTTCACTTTTCGGTGCTTGTTTCACAGCTAGAGAATCAGTTCTCCTTTCAGGAGGAGCTAAGGTCATATTCATCACAGCCCAGGCCTCTGGCTCGCAGAGTGCAAAATAAATCATGAGCACCTTCACTAGGAACCATTTACTATCAGTCCTCTGCTGTCATATTAGGCTTCGGCCCACTCAAAAAAACCCTCTGGAAGTTAGTTCACAATTATGTCTGTTCAGCAGGGTGTGGATCAAAACCCAGTGTGTGTTTATAAGGTTAATAAAACAAAACTGTCGTGAGTCATGGACAAAAAGTTCCAGTAGCACATGGAAACCATCAGAGATCGTCCATCATCACAGTCTTCACTCATCTTCTTCAACTTCCCCTGTGGAGCAGGGTCAATCTCCACGCCAGCTTTCAGATCTATGGTCCAAGTTTCATCTGGATCATATCATAGAGCAACCTGAAGACATTGGCACACTTTTATCTCTCTGACAGAAAACAATCACTCTGTCTTAGTCTTGCTTTGTCCACTACAGTCAGATGCACTGCTCAGGCTGCGATAGCTATTGCAGAGAATCATCACTTATATTTTTTGCTCTTGCTCGACTATGGATACTATTTGCTGATGCAAGTGGGTTTGCTGTGATGTTACGATATATAAAGTAAATCAGGGCAGAACTACAGTATATAGGCCACTGGAGCCTATATTCTGGTGCATTGTGGCCTGAATTACAGAGGCAACCTAGAGATTTGATACAAATGCTGAAGAGGAAGGTTGGCTGAGGTCAGCTCCACTTTTGTGGGAGAACTGCACAAGCATGACCGTGACCTTTCATGAAACACAGACATGTACTTGGAGTAGAGGAATGCTGGTGTTTAGTATCTGCTAAACAGTGTGGAATCGGAGAGAAGGGAGAAAAAAAAATCACAGTGGCATAAAGAGGATGGAGGAAGATCAGTATCAAAGACTGTGTGCATCGCCTCTCTTTGTTAATGATGACACAAATTAACATCTACACCAGGGGCACTGATAATGGAGACATGGAGTTTATGTCTCACATGGTGGTATGGGAGATGTCAGTTGTCTGTGTAGAAAAGACCTTCTCCCCAGGGAAGAGGTGCCAGATTTTAGTGGAACCCACAGAGTGTTACAGTGTTGCACACTGTCTGGTGTCATTTCACATAAAGCCAGTCTAATTCTGCACCAGGAGCAGCTTAGGGGGCTCTGATCGGAGATTAAGAGATGCACAATCCACTTTCTTCGCATCACCAGCCTGATTATCCATTTAAATTGTTCTGAAAGGCTCAGCAGAGCCAAGTGCCAAGCCAGATGCTGGCTTGGGATGTGCAGGCATGTACATGTTAAGGGGTACGCAAGGGAGAACACAACAGACAGAGAGAGGAGGAGTAATGTGTGTGTGCGTGTGTCTTTCCTTTGGCAGCTATAGGGTTGAGTGGTGTAAGGGCAGAGCAGGGCTTGTAACAGAGAGGCCTGATGTCCTTGGTATGAGCATCCTGAGCAGCTGTGTTGGAAATCCTCTGCCCTTAGTGTTTGTTGGAGGTGGTAAATCTGGACCAGCCAATATCGTAACGGAAAATTATCAAAATTTATCTTGCCTGGAAACAATAACTGTGGCATTTATATAGATTAGATCATGTTAAAAAAACCTAAGTTGTCTTTCCCAGTTGCAGATGTACTTTAATGACTCACATACACACTGCATATTGTTCAAACCCAATGCTAACATTGGCATGCTAAGTTCCTCACTATGACAATGCCAACATGCTAATGTCTAGCATGTATACATCTCAGTATAGTAACATGCCTATAACTGATAATTAGTGCTTAACACAAAATACAGCAAAGGCTGATGGGATTTGTATGCATTTAATCCTAGAGTATTTGCAAATTCAAAATCTGACTTGATATTGTGCTAATGTGAACTCGGGGAGTCAAACATATGTAATTGATGCAGCATGGTCAGCCAGTCCTGAAAGCATGAATCTGAATCTGTGGTTGATCATCAGCCAAGGAAGTTCTGTACATTTGTGCTATTTAGTTGTGAAATGCAGGGAAAATCTATTTCCACACAGTGTGTATCATTTGCTGTGTGAAAACTCGTTCTAAGTTGTATTTTGGAAATTTTATAAATAGATTTGGCAGTTTCAAGTTTTATATGACCCAAAATCACGAGTTAAGTGGGCTAAGTGTCTACTCAGTTGACTACTTGAGACATCAAACAAAGATATTTCAGAACATTTTTTTATTCACTTACTCACGTATATAGAATAATCTGTTATCTATTGCACTGAGGTTAAACACCTCAGGAATTCTAAGTGGATACAGCTCACAGATCATCTGTAAATTAAGAAAATTAAAAATTCTGAGTTGTCATAATGGAAAATAAAAACTTACTTCATTCTGGAGTAGGTTAATAACAGAAAAAAATCTGTTAATTTAAATTTTTTAATTGAAGTTAAAGGCAAAAATGTGTTGCCTAGAAACTTGGAGTTTTCTCAACTTTTTATTTTTCTAGTGTTGACATTTATGACTTAAAACCACAAACGCAAACCTCATGATGGCAGTAGACATCTGGGAATCATGATTTTCTTTACAAAATTCTGCACCAATCCATTTAGCAGATGTTGAGATATTTCACAGGATTAGTGAAAACTTATTTGGATTATCTCCTGTGAAATATCCTGGTGGTGCTGAATGGAAAGCCAGGGGATCACTGAAGCCAGGAGTCCTCAATGGCAATCCATGGTTTAATTGTCAAGACACGCCGCTAAAAACAAAAAGAAATCCACGTCACAGTGGTGCTGAAGGACAAGTTAGAGGACCACTGAAGTTATTAGGATTCATCCTCTAGAAACTATGAATATGTCTACAATATTTCAGGGATAATAGTAATCCAGTGCAATAATAACTGAGCAGTGTGCCAGGGCCGACCATCCTGCTGCTACTATGGACTAAAGCCTAATACAATGGGACTTTGACGTAAGCAGTATTCACAACATCTTTTGGTCAATAGCATAATGCAGGTTTATAAAGAATATATGAAGCCTATTTTGGCTCTCTATATAATAAATGAAACCTTGACAACAACAGAAACATAGACTGAGGTGACATGGATGTGACTCGGTGAATTTTCCCGTCCAGTGTTTTGTCTGTGATGCCGTGGTGCTTTTTCAATATCAGGACAGGGAGCAAGAAAAAGCTTTTCAGGCAATAGTCCGAGTCCTTCAATAAATGTAGTAATGCAATTCACAGATGCAATAACCAAGACTTGTTAAAGGTAGCAGCATGCAATTACTGCATATAATAGGCCTCAGAATCAATAGAGGCTGGATTGAGGATCCAGTTTCAAATATCTAGACAGGCAGAGTGCAGCTACTCAAATGACAACATCAACCATGGCACCCCTAATCAGCATTATTTCAAATTTGGATCATTTGTAGTCCATTTCTACATATTTATAGTTCATTACATGACTCTAATTTGATTGGGAAAGTAAAGTGATACATCTGAGTGGAACACAATCTCAGTATACAGTATCCTTTTCCCTGAGGGAAGCAGTCAAGCTTTCCCTGCTAGGATGTATGCTTTACCAGGCACACCAAGGTCATCTTATCTCATCCTCTAAGTGCATAAGGTAAATGATACGCCGGCCATCCACACAACAAATAAACTACTGCTCTGAAGTAGAAACGTTCTGCCTTTTGAACAACACATACTGCACATAATTTTAAGTATACAGCATGCATTGTGTAAACATGTAGTAGAGGAATGTATCTTTAAGTTTTCCTGGCACTGAAAAGGACAAGCTCTGCAATCTTCAAGCTCTACAATTGTATTGTATAATGACAATAAAGAATATTCTATTTCTATTCTATTCTTCTATTTGCAGTAAAGCAAACCATCTGTCTTTATGGCAACTTTTGAAGAAAGAATAACCCATGCTTCCTCTAGTAGACGAAATTCTCTCAAGTTACCACACTGTACCGCTAATGGTGGTGTCTATTAATACAATATACCTACGGTTTGGTTTGAAAACAATAGCCAACCAAATGCAGCAGCATAAATTTAACTGTGCTGTCAAAGTTAGCGGTTCATCACGGAGCCCTCATAAAGGAGACTTCCTTTCCTACTGTACCCACAACACAAGCCCGACACATTAAGAAGATTAATATAGCATTAGAGTGGAGATAGTGTGAAACCTCACAACTCAAAGTGGAAGTCACTTTAATCTCACTTCAGCTCAGGTTGCAACAAACAATACCTTGGACACTCCAATGCTTGAAAGGAAAAAAAAAATCTATGCTAAAGACTTCTTCTCTCTCCCTTCTTTCCTTCTAAGCACAATACCATCTGTGCCCTAACACTGGAAACAGTTGTTCCTTTTGATAAAATGCAAATGAGCTGGGCTGTTTTTATCAAGGATCCCCCCGCTCCTCCTCCTCCAGCCCATCCCCCCCATTCCCTTCACTGCCACAGTAGGCCCTCACAGCTGGGGGCTGAACGCTCTCCAAGCAGCCTGTGTCGGCGTGGTCCCTGCTGCAGTGGGCCTCAGCAGCCCGTGGATACAGAGGATGCGCCCACTCAGCGTAAATGTGGGGGAAAATTAGACTTCTTCCATAATACTCTGTGGCTTTGTGAAGCGGTCACTTTATGAACATGAGGTCACATGCTACAGACACTTCTGTGTAGCTGCCTTGAATGTCGCAGTTGCATCCCTGCTGCCCGGCTGACATGAATGAAAACAATAAGGTTAACAATGACATCTATCTCAGTATTTTGGAGCTGTGCAATGATGCTTTGCTGTGGGTTTTGAAGCCAGATCAATCTCCCCCTGCTAAACTGGATGAGATTGGACCGTTTGAACCACAGAGGATGACGGGTATTTTTGGTGCACTTGTCTCTAATGACAGGGCAGCGGAGTGGGTGGAGGGGGAATAAAATGGGTAAATTTAGCTCTCTGTTAGGACTACTATGGCTCACTGAGGCGGCTATATACCTCCACAGAAACAACTACTCTCATCTTTCTTTTAATGCATCTGTACAGTACATAATTGTTCCAGTAGCTCTGCATTCAAAGACTGCCGGAGACATTTCACTAAGTGTAAGAGGCAGCTGACTGTAGAATCTCTTTATGCTTCGCCATTATGTCTTTAAAAAGAGGAAGAAAACAGGTGTTTATATCCTCAGCTTTCTGAGATACCTCTTCATCTTAGAGTGTGGTCGAGTCGGTCAGATCACATTAGCATCAGCTCTCTGAAGTGACTACAAGCCAATATAGGGTGAACCGAGCTCATTTTTCCTCATCTTTAACTGTAAACTCTTGTATCAGTCTAAAAAAAACAGGATCACTTGAGGCAATAAATAAGTGGCCTGTGATTGAGATGAAAAAATAATAATAATTCATCATCGTATCAAACATAAAGCTTATTCGTTCTAACACTGGCTTTCACTGTGGCTAATTTCATCCATCTACACTTCCTGAAATAATGACTCACACATGACACCTATGATAACTACTGAAAACTGAATATAGGTGTTAGCAAGTAAGAAACAGAAGAAACACTTCACTCCACTGTACTTGGTCACTTTTGTACTTTTGCACTAACTGGATGTTCCATGTCTGAAAGGAAATTTGAATATGGAAAACCTAAAGTGTACTTACATCCCCAGCGGCGAGCAGGGCACCATTCGCCTCGGCCATGTTCATGTAGTTGTTGTTATTCTGGAACTGCAAATGAAGACAAAAGACACACTCAGATCACGAGTGTCCAGATAACATCAAGTGCGAGTGGAGCTGCTCCGCTTTCATAACAGACACCTGTCACTCAAACAGATTGTCACACTTGGCTCTGAATGTTTGCACACTGTTGTTAAACCCTTTCTCTGTGAACACAAGCGCATTCTGCCACTCTGCCATTATTGTGACATGACGAGAGGCACGTGAGAGGCCCTGGCCAATTCAAACCAGGGTAATGAGAATCTGGTCCGGCCATTCAGCTCTTATGGGATGGCAATTAAGGATAGGTTTGCATCACAAAGCCAAGTATCAAGATGCAGTGGCAGGTTATTAACTTCAAATAACCTATGGGAGAGGAGGGATACTGAGGGGAAATAAGGAGGCGGAGGTGTTTTTAATATGGGTGGAGTACATTTTGGGTCAATAGGAGCTGGGTTCAACAACTCATTTGACTGACTCTATACCTACAAAGAATCTCATTTCACCCTGTTTCACTGCAGCAAATTAAGTGAATTCTATACCCGTATTTACATGTTAATATGAGATTATTAACTGTGTGGAACAAAGTAGCAGTGGTGGATTTATGAGTGCCATGCTGTAGAGAAGACACATTAGTATTTAAGGCAGTTGATGAGCCATTAAAACCCTGTACTTTGGTAAGAAATAACATGTTTTCACAACATCCCCCCGCCCCTCCCAACCCACACATAGCCCTGCTGGCAAAATGGCAGCCACTTCCTTTCTTTGGAGACACAACCACGCTGACAGGTAGGAACAATGGGACATAGAATGAAGAATTATGGGCTAGCAGCTGGGCCCAGGAGCACAATGCACCTCTGTGTGAGTGAGGAGAGCATAACCCAGCCTACACAGCTCAGAGGAGAAAGAATCACGGCATGTTTGCGTCTTCATGAGGTTCCACTGAGAACACCTATTTTCAACAAAGCTTTGCAGTAATCTTTGTGTGTTTATTACAAAGTCACCCTCTTAAAACATCATGAGTGACAAACAAAAACCTCCAATAGACCGGGGGAGAGAGAAAGAGCGAGAGGAAGAGAAAAAAAAAAGCTTCTTATCTGAGCAGAAGCCAAACAATAGTGGAAACAAATTAAGATCAGAGCGAACTGAGAAGTGCATTAATATATTTTCTAGCCCTTTGTGTTTTTTTTGTATTCTCCTTTTCTTCTGAGTGGTTAGTATGCGAATGTAATTACCGAAAGAACTGCTGCTAATCAACTGCGAATGGTATCCATTAATTAGTTTATGCCCTGGAGAGAGAGCGGAGAGTCAGCAGCAATGTTAACAGTGTTACGCACCAATAAGAAGGGGAGCCACAAGCTCTGCTAGCAGTTGCTGAAGCAGGTGGTTTGAGCTGTCTAGGCCTCCGGTGCCATCTTAACCAGAGCTGCCCCACTAAACTATATCTGACTCGAGCACTGGGGTTTACATGTTTGCACAAATGTTCATATAAACGTATAAATTCTCACACACAGAGACTCACAGGCCCCCGGTGAGGAACAACTGTCAATTGCTAGCACTCCTTCATGTCCCAGCTGTGTGTAACTTTGAGACATGACATGGCTGGGTTACGTCAGCCATTCGGTTCGTAATTAACCTTACGCTAGGCTTATCTTGGAAGTGTTACTCTGTCCCCCTTCTTCTTTTAGATAATAAATTGAAGTCTCAGAGATATCCCTCTCTATTCAAGCACTAGGAACATTGTTCCGATTGTGGGGGGAGATAGGGCTTCGTGCAGGGCTGTCTCTGTTTCTTCTGTCCCTGTGTCTCTCTGGATGTGAAAAAGATTTTCAGGAGTGAGCTGACAAATGCTCTTCACTGTAAATAGTTCCCTGAGAATTTGGGGAAACCTCACACAAATGAGATACACTTGAAATCTTTCTGCTTCTTCTAATATAGATGTTTTCTATACTCTCTTGTTGACTTGAAAGAAAAGAAGCTGTAAAAGAGAGAAGAAGCTTACAGTCACACATTTTCAACTCAATTACTCGCCGTGTTACACATCAGTGGGTAAAGCAGATGACAACTTCACAAGCTTTTACATGTTTGTAAATCAGAAAGCGATGTTTCATTAAAACAAACATCACACTGAGAAGTATGGCTGAGTTACATACTGTAACCTCGGACATTGATCTGAATCACATTAGCTTCATTAGAGCAAGCACTATCAAGTTAAGTCCAAGTGCCAATTAGTAGTGTGAACCTCCTTGGGCTCTGTCTCCATGAGTCATTTTTTATTGTATTTCCTGAGTCCTTTAAGAGCAGTTCTGAATCTCCTCAGAGAACTGTGACTAACATCCCAAGAAATGTCCCCAGACACCGGTATCAATCTTCACCATTAAAAGCTGTACCATGTTGGGCCGGAGGCCTCGGTGGACGACCAGAGCAGGCAGTGAAGATTGTTATTGTTATTCCCAATTCGTTTTTTGGGGGGGCACTCTGCGCTCATGTTTGCGGTGGTGCCGATTGAGCCAAATGCCAGATGAAATTAAGTGTGATTGGAAGGGCCGCGCAGCTGACGGTAAGGGACGGTGCTAAAATGGGTCAACGCAGACAATGAAGGCTCTGTAATTAAAATGATGTGACGAGCTAGAAGAGAGCTGCCATGTGAGGGGTCACACAATGGTGTGTATGCCCACATGCAGGAATATTTTAGAAACAGAGATGGAATATAAATGAAAAGTTGAGGAAATACAAAGAGTTTAATCGCTTCCTTTCTGCAAGATGAATTCTCCTGAAACTCATCAAAGTGACCCTAAATGTCTAGTAAAGCACTAAAGCCACAGACCAGGCACTGCCGTTTCATACAGTCAAAAAAACAGCATCTCACCTCTTCCCATTTCCAAAAAAAATCGGTCATGTACTTTGTGTGCTTTGCCTCTTCTGGCAGAAGGGAACCATAGGGAAGCTGTAGAAAAGAGTGCTTTAAAATAGCTTTGGGGTTGAAGGCTTTTATTAACAGAGTGAATTCACAGTTAAAGGTGCTCTGTAATATGAGCTGCACTAAGAGCAGACATGGCTACATGGCAGAGCAAATGCTGGGCACTCAGTGTTTTTATTTCCCCTTCTGCACCACCAGCACATTTCTTCTATAACTGTTTAACAGGAGAGAATTAAGAGCTTACATGGACCCTGATCCTGATGTGAAAAGACTCCACTGTCTGCATGATCGCAGGCCGACAGAAAAAAACAAGCAGCCTCACAGTGAACAGGATGAATATGAATTTATAGGGTTGTACGTACCTGTTCGGTATGGTTTTTCTTTTAGGATTTCGTTTATTATTATTGTGAATGCTTCAGTTATTCATTATCACATTGTACAGTTGCAATCACTATCTAAACAACATTGTTTTTTTTCTGACTAAAGCTAGTGTAATTTTGATGCTTGATTTTTTTTCCTTACTTTTTAACTCCCAGTGCAGGAATATTTGTATGAAAGAATGTCCAGAGGGAAATAAGGTGTTTTACAGCTATTACAGCAAACAAAATTATTTCAACCTCAGGGCGAACACAATATTGCACCAGCATGACCCCATCTCACCTCCAATATGATGCAGTAACCACACAGATCCTATCAGTAAACATGAACTGAACAGACCAAGATTCACAGAATATACACCTGAAGAGCCTCTGATAGCACTGCTGCTTTGTCTACAAATGGAAAAACATGTCCATACGTTTATATCTGAACATCAAATACCGCTTTGTCAGAGGTGATTAAATGACAAAGCATTACTGAGAAAATTAACAAAAAAGAAAGAGTGCTTTCATTTCACTCTGCATTTTTAAATCAGGTTTAGCAGACTGCGCCTTGGTTTTACAGTGCGATCAAGGAGTCACAATATCGGTGCCGTCTGTCAGCAGGTAACCAAATTGGACACATTCTTGCTCCCCACTGAAAACCACCAAGTTAATTCAATCAAGAGCCCAGGCTTTTCCAGAAACAAATCAACTGCTGACAAGCGATTTTACAGTTCAGCTTGAGCTCAGTAATCACAGCCTAGCATGTGTTCTCTGGAACATGACACTTGTGCTAATATGTTCTCCAGTGGTCTCCATAAAAGACAGTGAAAACACCGCAGTTAAAACTCAACCTCCAGTCCCAAGAAACTTGCTGTAATTTGCTCTGTATTATTTTATGCAATTTCCTCTAAACCTCGGCCTGTCGCAAGATTGTAGCCTCTCATTGAGAGAAGGGGACAGGACACACAAAAGAGCAGCACCGTTCCCTTTCTTGCCATCCAGGTGGGGCTCTGTTGCAGCTTCTGGCAAAGTTGTCTTCTGATTCCCGAGGTCCTCCTCACCAAATACATGCTCATTTACAACCCAATTCAGCGTACACACTCTGCCTCTCTGGTGATCACAAGGCCTATTCACACCCAGCAGGTCGCTGTGCATGCAGTGCCGAGCTGACATATATAGATATATTTCCTCCTATGTGTGCAGCAGTCAATTTGTAAAGCGACTCTACAACACAGCATGTCCACACAGTCGGCTCGCAAGCTGTGTTCTGATCTGCAGGCTGAATCGATTGGTAATTCAGTTTAAAGCTAAAATCATTACTCCCCTTGCCCAGCACTGTCTTCCACCATTAAGACTGCTAGTCCTCAACTACACAAGGTAACACTGAGGGGAAGTTCATTGTAAGCATCTCACTCTTCCTTTACCTCACAGTGGTAGCGCAACGGCAGCAGCGAGGAGGATCCGACGTGAGAAAAAGTCTTATGTGGGATCTGAATCAAGCTGATGACAGTGTTGTTCAGGCTGTGTGGTGATTATCTCCCCTCTCACACCACACAGACCACTGTGGCCTCAACTAGAGTCATCACAGCTTGCTCTGCTTTAGTAAACATGGACCTGGAGGTCCATGTTTACCCTTTAAACCCTTGTAGAGATATAAAACCTCCCACGGAATTACAATGTTTCCTGGCCACTTACTGTAAGCTATCTTTATGTAATGTTTGATCAGAGAATGGTAAACAGGTATAAGAATCAGGTTGAAATTTGGACATTAAATTTTGGGAAGATGTCATCACTTCAGTCACTGAAATATGAGAGCAAGACATTACAGATGGCGTTGTCATGAGCAAACCCGCAGCAAAACCTCTGTTCTTCAAATTACTCTACATGGTAAAGGAACATTATAATTCAGTCACGGAGCATGAAGGTAAGTTTGCATATCCAACCAAAATGACAAGCTTAACTGTCAGAATAAAGGAAAAACTTGCAAGCGATTTCACAGCTCAGCAAATATGTATTATGCTTTTTCAAGCTTCTCAGTCATTATGGTAGTGTTGAAAGACAGTAAAAGCCAAACTATAGTTTGTGCATTCGGCATATTCCTTGGGGCTAAATTTATATTCAGCACAGACATGGTGTACAACAGTGATAACATGGAGACACAAACAGACCAGGGTGAAACAGCGTTTGTAAGATCTTTGCTTTTTTTAAGTATTTGCAAATAAGATTAGTTGAGTTTACTGCCTCAGTTCACACATTAGTTCAAGCAGAAAAGCTGTCAATCATGGAAAAATAAACTTGTGGCACACTGCAATCAGTTTTTTGTTTTTTTTTAGTTTGCTTTAAATCACATTTGATCACAGTAGTGTTATACATCTCTGGTTATTGCAATGATAAAATACCAGTTCCCAATTTAAAAGCACAATTTAACAGGACTAATTGTCTACAGCTACGCTAATGGTTCTGTGTAGGCATAGAGGTTAAACATATGCTAATGATTAACAGGTAATGTGCTACACTGCACCATTTTCATCGCAAAAGTACTTGTGGCCATTTTAGTTTATTGCATTTGCATGCTAACATTTTGCTAATGAGCACTACACACAAAGCAGTTGCTGCAGCTCAAGCTAATTGAATGGCAATAGTTTTCCATAAAGTACCAGACAAATGAAACACTTTTAATCAAAGCTATTAAAATTTATTCTGGGAGGAACAAAAAAGCACAAAATGTACAATCAACAGTTGTAGAGACATTTCACTCATTGGGATTCCTCTGCTGGGAACCATGAATGTATGTATACAATTCCATACAATCCATTCCACAGTTGTTGGGCTATTTAAGTCTGGACCAAAGACGTGTACTGACTCCTCCAACAGACTGACATTGTCGACATTGGAGTCACACAGCACGCATGTCCAAAAATAAGACAACTCTTAGTTTGAATTGTACATCAAGGCATTTTGGTAAAATAATACAAACATCTACAGCTTCTTTTTCATCCAGTTTTATGTGTAATCTGTGATTTTAAGCTTAAACACAGCAAATGCAGTCACACATTAACACACTAATTTTGTTGCATAGCCACAACCAATGCCACTATGATACACAATGGAACTAAAATACACTGAGGTTCACCATAGCTACTGTTTTTCTCTGAGGCCTAAGACTTGCAAATGCTGCCAAAACAAAGATGGTCTCAGCATTTGTCATAATGGACCAATAGCCTGAGCCCAGCAGTCTCACCACTATGCAGGTCAACATCCAACATCCCGTTTTTTTTTTCCCTAGCTGTTGAGTCTGTTCTGTACTCTCAAGAGCAAATCCTAAAAGAAAGCGCAAGCTAAATGGGGTTCCATCTTTGATCTGGCGGGGTGCAAAGCCATTGGCCCACAGCCACAAAGGAGCTTAGGCGATGGAGAGGGCCTCAGAAACATGGTGTAGCTTTCTCACAATGGCTGCTGTTGCATGGACACACAGCTCTTGAGGAAGCAACATGAGAAAGGCTTAGCTTGCTGGTGTTGTCTTGCTTTTACTGCTAAGCCATGTCTCAAGGCTGTTTACTCTCAGCAGCTTTGATGCAACTCCAACTCAAGATGGTATCAGAGGTGTGGATTTTAACCAAAGCTCACTCTGTCCTTCTTGACATTCTTCTAGGACAGATCAGGAGGCTACTGTGGGGTTAAAGGAGCTAATAATTAAAAGCCACATATTTAAATCACACAAGGACAGTTTTCTGATGCTGGAAACCGGTTTGTTTTTTGGTAGCACTAATGGTGATGGCTGTGCTACTTCTCCTCGTTTGTCAGCCCTGGGATTTAGATTCACATAAAGCTCTATTGAAGGCCGCTGAGAGTGGAGTCCACTCTTATTGCTCGAGCAGCACAGCTGCATTTTTCTATTCCCCATGTGCCATTACTGGTTAATACACTCATTATAGATGGCTTTGGGAATGTGCAGTCAAGAGCTTTTAGTGATGGACTCAAAAGTATTCTCTGTGTCTTACATAGTAATGTCAGAAAAAGAATATATTTGATTTTGCGAACAAAAACAAGAGGCTATGGTACACATTTATAGTGCAGCCATAATGCTACAAAGGAGTTGTTCTTCCTTTGAATCATATTTAATCATTTTGAAGCCTGAAGTAGTGAGAACATTAACATCAAGATACCTCGTAAAAGCCTCACTGTTTACTAAACCATCTTTGTGAGCAATGTTGCCAAGTGACTAACTTGGTCCAACTGCATTTGATGCTAATAAACATAAAATTAATTTCTTTCTTTTAAGAAATGTTTACAGAAAGATCTTATAAGTACACAGACGTTCGAATCTTATTACATGTGCAGCCAGCTGGATTCTTAATCTCAGTTTCTTCATCTGTTCCTGTTACTTTCCAATCAAACTTCTCGGGTCCAGTAACAGTAATGTTCCTGTGTGCACTGTGACAATACTTTCCAAGGTGGTGTGCAACCTGTGTCTTTTCTGTTATTCTTAACAGTAGACCGGAGTAAACACAAACCAGTCAGTTGTTCAATCTCTATAAATCTGAAAAGCACAAACTGCTGAGCGGTGACTCATATATCAGTCTATTATATACTACAGGCCTGACTGTATTAAACAAATGGCTAGGCCTGCAGCTGGAAAAGAGAGGCAATATAGAGAGAGCAGAGGTTATTGTCTAATTTAAATCTTGGCTGCTTTCCCAGAACTGTACCACATTCCAATTTGCGGCTGTGTTGCTTGGCGCTACTGACAGAGGTCCGGCTGCAAATACTCTCGGGCTCCTCTCCAGAAATGTGTCTCCAAACTGACAATCAACAAGTTGGCAGAGATTAACAGAATGACGGGGGCAAATTAGGTGAAATAATGAAAATGCACAGATATAGATTCTGCGCTTTGTGCCATTTCTGCACACGTGTTCCTTTTCTTTCTCCTGTGGTTGCAATAATGCATCTATAATCATTAAGACTTGATGTGCAACAACATGGGCACATAAAGAAAGCCAGTACATTGCTTCTGTAATGTCTGAGTTCCATAATGAAATAGCAGCTGGAAAAGACATCTGTGAACACATAGTAGTTACAGAATGGTTGAGTGAGCTCTTAGAAGCAATTAGCTGTTTCAAGCATTTTCTCCTTGGCATACTATTGTCCGTTCATCTGCTAGATTGACAGCACACCAGGACATCATTAGCAAACCTGACAGCTGTTGAGTCGTAGACATTGTTTTTCCTGTGACAGCCACCATCAGGCGAAGTGCTTCACTAGTGTTTTTAACAGTATTTAAACTCAAAATGTCACTTTAACATTTCCTACTTCAAAAGCAGCGTGAGATTAAGATACAGGCTTTGAATAATTACAAACACTAAGCCTCAACTTTGATTCCATATCATTGCACTGACATTTAAAGAGATTCGGAACAAAGACATGTTACACATCTTTTAGTCATAATGCAAAAATTATTTCTTTCCTCGGTGTAAAACGACAGGTTGGAGATCAAAGACGCACAAAAACCTGGAGGTCTGCCATGTGTGGAAGCAGCACTTTTGAAAGAGAACAGTGTGAGTTAGCAAAGTGTTTGCACATGGTAGGGGGAAAAAAAGTTAAAAACCTCTATGCAAAATTCCTTTCTGTTTGATGAGACTTGTCAGTGTGTGGCCAATCAAATGTGACTATTTCTCGACTGAATTTCCCTATTGATAGTATCAGGCAAACAAGTGAGCATTCATTTGTCAGACAAATCGTATCCTTGCATGCATGTTATATATACTCGGTTACTGTAGGTAAAAAAGAAAAAAAAAGCACATGCAACAGTGTGATATTACCAGAGCAAATAGGGCTGAATCTCTTCTCTTTCCACAATTGAAAATAACCATATACACTGTATCTGTTCTTCCCCTTTTACAGCTCTATTGATTGGCCCATTTGACAACTACCTCCAAGCACTTTCAAACCATTTCTCTAGTGCAGGCAGCTAAAAAAAAGGGAGGGTCACTGACATTTTCTGTATTTGAGCCTTGACCTCTATTTTAGGAGTATGCTGTGAATTTCTCTACGAAAAATAAATGAGATCAGGGTGCAGTCTGCTCTGCACTTACACCTTCCTGTGCACATCTTCTGCCATCACTCATTTGTCTTCATTAAGCTTGTTTGACCCGCTTTTCCAACCCTCTGTCAGTACATGTATATAAATATATACCTACATGTAATCTGTAGACAGCATCTGTGAGTGCAATCCTTTAAGGCATGTTTTTCTTGGTATGTAGAGGTGATGAAAAATTAAATGTAAATACTGCAACAACCAAACTATTTAGAGCCAAAGTATATGTGAAAAGCTCTCCCCAGTCAGTCACCAGCATTCAGTCAACAAACACTGGATGACAAATGCCACTAAACCAATTAATCAATATGTAAACAAAGCCTGCAAGGGGAAAATCAGTGATTTCAACAGGGGGCGCCATGCTGTACAATACTGACTGCAGCTTTAAGTAGGAATGAGAAACAGAATTCCCACTGTCAACTTGTCATCGGCTAATTTACCTGGAGCCAGAGGGGGAGATTCACTGGACACATAGGGAGAGTTAATCTCTTCATTCATCTTCGCTAAAGAGATCGACCCAATTAGCTCGCCACATTGACTGACAGCCCTTGTGTTTGCTTTTCTCCTTTGACTCCCTCCCCACCTTCTTAAATCAGGAGTTATGCAGTTTATGCGAGCCCTAGCTGAAGGACTCTAACATTATTCGAGAGCACTGTACAACAGTGAAATGATCATGATGTCTTCATTCAAATCTGTCGAGTCTGAAATATTCACCACTGCAATTTGCTGTGACTGATTAGCCAGTGGAAGGGTTGCTTGGGGATAGCTCTCCAGAGCTCTGTAATTGAGCGGATTTGACTTGGGAGAGGGTTTTTTTTTCTGCTGATAACTACAGACATTCCCTTTTTTAATGTATTTTTCCTTTTTCAGCCTTTCCTAAGAGCCAGTGCACATCACAATTATGACGCTTGCAGAAACAGCAATATGTAGGACAGTTTGTACTCTGATTGCTGTCCAGAGAAAATGTGATTCTTCATCATGTTTCATCTGATTATTTTACACTGTATCATTGACTGTAGCCCAGAGACCGGTCAGTGTAGAAATGCCAGGTCTGGAAACTCAAAGATCAGGAGTAACAACAGCTCTATATTTTCCACAAATAATACAGCACAAAATAGAAGATGTTGACAAAATTCTAGAGTTATGCCTAAAATTGTTCAAACCCATGCCAGATTTTGATTAATAGTAAACTGATATTTGACTGAGATGTTTCTTCTGGCTGGAAATGATGTAAATAACTGAGAAAGAGACATGTCAATGATAAATTTGAACTATTGCTGTCATTTTTTAAATACATTTTTTCACTTTTTTTCACAAAATGCAGCATCTACTTCGTTCTAAATGGTCATGGTAATTTCTACCATGTTCTAGAGCATTTTAGTACACTAGGAATTGAGAAGTTAGTTCTCTAGTGAGTCAATTTCAAGCCATGGCTAAAACCAATGAGCTTTCGCAAGTTTACGGTTAGGACCCATCATTGAGAGAGTGTTGGGTGTTGTGACTGCTCATGGCATGGGAAAAGGCTAAGAAGCCATATCCAAGAGTTTTCAAGTGCCAGTGGCCCCAGTGCAAAACATAATGAAAAAGCACAAGGAGTTCCACATTGTGAACTATCTCAAAGAGCAAGATAAAAAAAAAAGCCAAAAGTGACTCCTGCAAGAATGGTACTGCGAGAAGCCAAGAAGAATCCAAAGATCCCCACCAGGGCCATTCTGATGAATCTGAGCAAATTTGGTACCAACATCTCAAGACAGACACTCCAGCACACACTGAACAAGGATGCCAACCAGGAAGGACTCCACTTCTCCAAGACAGGCACACAAAAGGTCCCCTGAATGTTGCAAAACCTCACCTGGACAGAGTGGAAAAGCTTTTCTTCGTCAATTCTGTGGTTGGATGAGAGAAAAATGAGCTGGTATAGACACGGGCACGTGACTTTCATTTTGTAACCGGCTCAGGAAGTTTTCAACCTCAAGAACATCATCCCCACAGTCAAGTAGGGTGTGGTGGGTATGTAATGCTTTGGGGGTGTTTCTCAACCCGTGGGCCAGGCAATTTTGTCAAAGTAAGCTTCACCATGAGAAAAGAAGTCTAGATTAGGATTCTGGAGGAAAACATGAGGCAGTCTGCAGAAAAACTCCCAACAAGACAATGATCCGAAAAATACTGCCAAAGTGGTCAAGAAATGGTTAAAAGAAAAAAAATGTTGTGAACATGTTGGAGTGACCCAACCAAAGTCCAGATCTGAATCTCATTAAATATTTGTGGTGGCAGATGAAGACCAGAGTGATGGAAAAGGAAGCCTTCCAACCTCAAGGACCTGAAGGTCATTGCAAAAGAGGAGTGGTTCAAAATCCCAGTAGACACATGTGAAGAGCAGCTACAGTTGTACTCATAAGTTTACATACTCTGGCAAAATTTGTGAAATATTGTCTTTTTTTTTTAGAAAATATATTTGATGATGGAAAAACTTCTCTTTCGGTTTGGGTTAGTGGTCAGACAAAGTTACTTATTGTCCGGCAACTGTATTTGCTCTGATCGTTCATGTTTTCATTAAAGAATGGTACATATTTTACAAATTCTGAGAAAGGTATGCAAACTTATAAGCACAACTGTATAATACCTATTTGATTACTGTGATGGCAATGCTTTGCCACTGATAACTGAGCAAGGGTATGGATTATTTTGTGCTGTCATGAATTTCATCGATCACTATCTTTTAGATGTTTGTTGGGGAGAAAGATAATCAAGTCATTATCCTTAAAACTATTTTATTCAACAGAGACTATGTATTAACTGGAATAAGAAGTAACACTTTCTCCTTCTTACCAGTGAAAGCTAAACTCACAAGCAATTAAATGCATCATTGCACAATTTAATATAGTCGGGGGTTTTGCTGAAACAGCCCTGCTTTGTGTGGTATGAGCAGTGGCTTGTGGTGGCTAATATTAGCTAATACGAGGAATTTTTTCGTAAATAATGTTGTGTAACTTCTAATATTGAGTTTAATGGCTTTGAACTAGTGAATTTTAACATTGTACAACACTGGACATGTGAGACTAGACAAATATTCACCGTGATGACCTGTGACACTTTGACATGTGTATGATTATATACAGCATTTGGCTTAAAATTGCAATTTAGCCTCCACACCACCTCTTGTGGGGACGTTCTGAGAGCAAACTAATTTAAATATTTCTTGTCCTCGTTGGCAATTACTAAAAATCCATCTGTATGAGTTTGAGCCCGAATCAGATATGGAATATGAAAGTGGGCAGCACCAACATCCGCAGCAAAGAGGATTAGAGCAGGATGTCTGTGTTTGGTAAATATTATGCTAATCACCTGCTTATTGTGTGACATAATGGTGGATTTAGTCTTACAATCACAAGCTGCATATAATGTTTTTTTTTTTATAAATATATATGCCCCAGTTAAGAGATGTATGTGTGGGAAAAATACACTAAAAATGCCAACTGAAGTGGAAAAAACAGAAAATACCAAACACAGCTAGCAAAATGTTCTTCTGCTGTTGCCACATGATGGTATAGTATCTTCCTGCACCATTGTGCCTCTAGTAGATGACCATATAAAGAAATCTATGGTGAACTGATTGTTACTAAAACAGAAAGAAAAAAATGTGTTCAGAGCAGAAACCTGAGCTTTTGGCTCACATGGATCATTTCTACATATGTTTACCTCATTATTTCAAACTGGCCCTATTTACAAAAAACATCTGACACTGTAACATTATATTAGGAAATCAGGAAAAACATAATATGTCCCCTTTAAAAGGGATGATAAACAGTGCACTGACAGGGTAAGCCATCAAATAACGTCTAATAATGAGCCGTTTCATTCTAATCCTGCATGGGTAATTATGAGATTAATATGTCAATCCTAGTTTTGGCAGATTCTGGAGCCAGGAAAGGCTGTGTTTACAACAATCCCTGCACCACAATTCACTGAAAACAGCTTTCCTCTTTCACATTAAATCTCATTTATTTTGTACAGGGGTTAAAAAAAAAAGAAAGATGCTGTTATTCTTTTCCAAAACACACCACTAATGCTCTGGGGCATGATTTGTCATTGTTATTCAGTGCTCGCTCACCTACACTTAAAACATGATCCTTCTGGATTTTAATTAAGCACCAAGGTACCTCCCAGGGGGTTCTGGCTTGGCAAAGGAAAATACTTTGATTTATGTACTACTTTGTTGTTCCTGCTTGAAGCTTGCCTGTTATGAGAGACGCTGGTGATGAATGAAAGAACTGGGCAGTTACTCTTATTTGTTAATTAGTTCCTGTTGGGGATGTATTCTGAGAAAATCAACACCTTCCAAGAGTGAAGCTCAAAGCAGAGCTGCCCCTCTCCAACTATGTCAACAATTACATTAGGACTGGATAAACTGGGTATCTGACTTTAAGCTGGCTACATGTTCAGCTACATTTGGTGGAAATTCACTTCTAAATCAAACTAAAGCTGATAGGAATTTGCCTGTGTGTGTCAAGCATGCCAGCAGGATAATACAGCAATTTACATGCATCCCCTTTATGCCCACCCAACCCACACAGCAGAAAAACAGCACAGATCAGCAAAAATACTTATTTGCAGGACATTATAGAATGTTATTTCAGCAGCAACAGTATTCAAACTGAACATACTGGCTGTTACAATAGTAATTAACCGTAAACATTGCAGCAGCTCAAGAGAGTTTCGTAAGTAGAGGTTCCTATTTGTCAATTATTGATATCCTTCTCAGACTCCTGGGTATGACATTAACACAACCTTTTAGCATTGCATTTATAAGGACTTCATGGTTGTATATACTAATGCACGAGGCAAAACGATAAACATCAGAATATACATTTAGATGTTGGTGCTGCACAGCAATCTGTGAGAAAAATGGGAACATTATTCTCCTGTAGTAATAAGAAGCCTGACACATTTCAGACAGATGATCCTATAGAATATTCCAGGCAGTCTCCACATGTTCAGTAACATCCCAAAGGTATTATACTTGTTAGCCAAAACTAATATTGTTGTTTCTCTTTGTAGATAGGTATTCAGTAGTGGAAGGCAGCCAGTTTTTAAAAATGTACTGGCAAGAGTATAATCCAGGCTACCCAGGTGTACAATATGCAGCTTTTTTTCACAACTGGCCACAGGCCATGCAATAACAGATGATAAGTACTCACAAGTGATGTAACAACGTTCAGAGAATTATTTTTTTTTTAAGCAATTCTGCAAAATCTCTGCAGTCTTTGATTTCGTCGATTCAAGAACTGAAATTTGTTTCACTTTTATTAGTCGCTCTGGTTTCAGTATCAGCTGATGTGATTGATGTACCATTGCTCTCTTTCAGCAATTTCATCTTGTCCTGCTGTGCCGTATATCTACATTCACAAATCAAAGCAGTAGTTGAAGACACATGTCATGAGAAGACATGAAAGAGAAGAAGGTAAGCCACCTCGGTGACATATGAATGGTTCACAGGAAGACCTTGTGCGAGCTCTGCTCTCCTGGATGCATATCAGAAGCTAATGGAGTCCCGAAACTACAGGGGTGCTGCGGGATCGCTGCGATTAGCTCGTGGAACTGCTGAAGGTCACCACTGCTGAGCTGAGCAGCCACAAGCCTTCATAAAACCATGCAGCGTATCATTATTTTCAAAGTGTTTCATTATGGACGGTTAACCTTGGCTAACTCCAACCTAACACTTTAATCAGCTGCCTGTAATGCCTTTGAAACATTGTAATCATTCGGTTTCTCTTCTTGTTTATCAGCAGGGGAGAGAAAAATGTAGGGGAGCTTATTTAAAAAAAAAAAAAAAATCATTTAAATCCTTCTTTCAAGGTTGAGCAGGTATTTGTAAAGTTATACCATGAGTCAGAACCTTAAAAAATGAGAAACTAGATCAGTTTCCTTGGAAGGAATGTCATTTGAAAGAATCATCAGTGGCTGTCCAGGGAGGGAAACCCTGCCAACGCCGAGGCCTCACAGACCTTGAGCTTGTTTCTACTTCTGCCATCCCACACTATGACCACATACAAGAGTTCACTAGCCAGCAGAAACATACACACACACACCACAGTAAACAAGTACATGCTGTGAATGAGCCTCGACTTCAACTCCCGAAATATCAGAAGTTGACTCAAGAATTTTATGGACCCCATTCATACTCCCAGTCGAGGTTTTAGGGAATGGACCTTTATTATGTGGCTGAAGCTTTCACTGAGACTGTGTCCATTGTTCCTTTTGATCATGTAGCTGAATAAAAACTAGATGGATTCATGAATACTGCATGATTTACATCAAATGGAAAATCTCTCAGAAGAATTCTCAAAGCAGTGATATTTCATTAACATGTCGAGAGCTGTGCTCATTCAAATGAAGACAACTGATGGCAATTAAAGCCACAAGAATGATTGAAGAGATGAGTGAACAGTGTATTTTTTAAAATGCAGAGCATCTTTCATTTGTCGTCCCTGCAGGATGCAGTCCTGACAACTAAAGCATGATTAACATCTTTATGGTTGTGTTAGGCAACCATTAAAAACAAGCTCTTTGTTGAGGGTTGGGGAAAGATTAAAATCTTAGATCAATATTGAAAAAGTTGTGTGTATCGTGTCTCAAGCTTCAGGTCAGGTGTGCACAGGCTGCACAAACACAAGGGGAGAAATGGTACAACATGGTTGTAAAAACTGAGCAAAGAAAGAGACAGTGATAGCAAATTAAAGAGCAGAAATTTTTATTGTGAATGAAATCCTGTGCCTTTATACCAAAAGACAGACATTTCTGACAAACCAAAGTGTAGCAGAGACATTAAAAGCCAAATATATTCTTCTAAACTACAACTGCTTCATTTGTTTAAAGGAACAATCCTCCACAGATATTCTGTAATGAGATTTTTTTTCCTTCATACTGAACAATTACAGCAAAAAATGCAAAACTTATGTCAGAGAGCCCTTATCAGTCCACTACATGTACACACGTGGACAAAATTGTTGGTACCCCTCAGTTAAAGAAGGAAAAACCCACAATTCTCACTGAAATCACTTGAAACTCACAAAAGTAACAATAAATAAAAATTTATTGAAAATTAAATAATCAAAATCAGCCATCTTTTTTGAATTGTTGATTAACATAATTATTTAAAAAAACAAACTAATGAAATAGGGCTGGACAAAAATGATGGTACCCATAACTTAATATTTTGTTGCACAACCTTTTGAGGCAATCACTGCAATTAAACGATTTCTGTATTTGTCAATGAGCGTTCTGCAGCTGTCAACAGGTATTTTGGCCCACTCCTCATGAGCAAACAGCTCCAGTTGTCTCAGGTTTGATGGGTGTCTTCTCCAAATGGCATGTTTCAGCTCCTTCCACATATGTTCAATGGGATTCAGATCTGGGCTCATAGAAGGCCACTTTAGAATAGTCCAACGCTTTTCTCTCAGCCATTCTTGGGTGTTTTTGGCTGTGTGTTTTGGATCGTTGTCCTGTTGGAAGACCCATGACCTGCGACTGAGACCAAGCTTTCTGACACTAGGCAGCACATTTCTCTCCAGAATGCCTTGATAGTCTTCAGATTTCATCGTACCTTGCACACTTTCAAGACACCCTGTGCCAGATGCAGCAAAGCAGCCCCAAAACATTACTGAGCCTCCTCCATGTTTCACCGTAGGGACAGTGTTCTTTTTTTCGTATGCTTGGTTTTTGAGTCTATGAACATAGAGTTGATGTGCCTTACCAAAAAGCTCCAGTTTGGCCTCATCTGTCCAAAGGACATTCTCCCAGAAGCTTTGTGGCTTGTCAACATGCATTTTTGCAAATTCCAGTCTGGCTTTTTTATGAGTTTTTTTCAGCAGTGGTGTCCTCCTTGGTCGTCTTCCATGAAGTCCACTTTGGCTCAAACAACGACGAATGGTGCGATCTGACACTGATGTACCTTGGCCTTGGAGTTCACCTTTAATTTCTTTGGAGGTTGCTCTGGGCTCTTTGGATACAATTCGAACGATCCGTCTCTTCAATTTGTCATCAATTTTCCTCTTGCGGCCACGTCCAGGGAGGTTGGCTACTGTCCCGTGGGTCTTGAACTTCTGAATAATATGAGCCACTGTTGTCACAGGAACTTCAAGCTGTTTAGAGATGGTCTTATAGCCTTTACCTTTAAGATGTTTGTCTATAATTTTTTTTCGGATGTCCTGGGACAATTCTCTCCTTCGCTTTCTGTTGTCCATGTTCAGTGTGGTACACACCTTTTCACCAAACAGCAGGGTGACTACTTGTCTCCCTTTAAATAGGCAGACTGACTGATTATGAGTTTGGAAACACCTGTGATGTCAATTAAATGACACACCTGAGTTAATCATGTCACTCTGGTCAAATAGTTTTCAATCTTTTATAGAGGTACCATCATTTTTGTCCAGGCCTGTTTCATTAGTTTGTTTTTTTAAATAATTATGTTAATCAACAATTCAAAAGTAATGGCTGTTTTTGATTATTTAATTTTCAATAAATTTTTATTTATTGTTACTTTTGTGAGTTTCAAGTGATTTCAGTGAGAATTGTGGGTTTTTCCTTCTTTAACTGAGGGGTACCAACAATTTTGTCCACGTGTGTACGTATATAAAGGATGCAATCAAAGTGCTGCAGGGTGAGGTGGCAGTTTTCCAGCTCTGGGAGGCTATTAAAGCTCGTTCAGTGGGTGAAGTGGGTTTATGGGCTGCAGTATTGCTCCTATGGTTGTTACTGTTAATATTATCCAACTGCCACAGACTTTATGTTTGAGAAGGAGTAGTTGGCAATCACTGACACCTCATCATGCAAACAGGAGGCAAAACAGTGTCCAAGGTTGTTTATTTTACCTGTAAGCTGCAGAGATATCACTCTGGATTGAAGAAAGACGTTCTTTAAAGTGGTGATTGCATGTTCTGCTGCATGATAAACAGGTTGTGTTTAAAGCTGGTCTTCCTTGAACCCTGCAGCAGTTTGCTCCAACACGCCATCTATTTGACCATTCAAATGAAAGTTTTATTTACCCGCATTATTTAAGCTCTTTGTCCAACGGGTCTGAGGGATATTTGCACACCTGCTACTATTGTCAGTGCTTTTAGTGCAACCTGGTAACACACTGCATTATGGGAATGTGTGATGTGGGAGGGAGGGCAGAAAGAAAAAGGAGGATTAATCACACTGTGCAACATGTAATACTACACACCTGCAGCTCAGGCTCCTATAATGACAAAGAAATTCATGCTGAAGCCAATACCAGAACAAGGGTACAGTGAGTAATATTTGTAAGAGTAGGATGTTTTAGTTTGAATGGTCACAGCTGTATAGAAACATAGGGAAAAAAATACGGCATCTAGAAAATAACTAATTTGTGCATTTCAGGTAGCAAATCTCAATTTTGAAAATGTGGTACACTGCATTTACTCTGCTGTAAGCTCACATGCAAGTAAACAGCAGGAACAGCTAGGGCAAAGAATAACATCAAGATAAACGCAATGAATTCAACTGGTCCTGGTTAAAAAATATCACCCATAATTGTGCGAGATGGAGGACATTCATCAGTGGCCTGTGCTCCTTGAATAGAGCCAAGGGCTTAAGTCAAGCAAGCCAAGTTAAAAGCAAAACAGCAGAATGTTTTGATACAGTTTGTGAGCCCATTAAGAGAATTGGACATTAGATCTATGAAACATGGAACGGCTGCCTCTCTGGAAAGCTTTAAAAATGAATGTGTCTTAACAGCGAGGCTAACCGCTAAAGGGACACAACACTTATTGAATCAGCCATCCAGAAGTGATTGACTGGTCCTTTTGAAAACTGCTTAATTCACAGTAAAAGCAGTTTTTCTGGGGCACGGGGAGTCGTCCCCCCTCCTTTTAATAAGTCAGCAAGGTTGAGGCTGTCAAAGATGTAGCGAGCCAAAACCAGATTAAAACAGTCGATCACAGTGGAAAAATATCTCTTGCGTGGGCTCTGCTTTGATTCAAACGGGCGCAGTCTTCACAAAAAGATGACTCCTTCAAAATGACTTCTGGAGGTTAATGTTTACTCCTGACCTTGCAGGATAAACTAACCTGAGCAGTAAATGTGCTATTTTTCATGTCAGTGATATATACGCGCAGCTTAGCAAAACTCTTGTAAGTCAAGTGCTTTTGCTACTTGAGCTAAGTAGTAGCAATCTTTTCTAAAGATCATCAAATCTTGAAACTAAAACTCAACCCCCTCTCTGGCCTGGACGATGTCAGCTTTTCTTCTGTCGTGGGGAGCTGCACATGAGGTTAACAACTGTCTCGTAGATGAGTTCAGTGTCTGTGTGCAACTATGATTTATGGATGTTTTGAATGGGCTCAGCTTTTCTGGCTATGTGGCTCCTCTCACAAAAAAAAAAAAAAAAACCCACTTCACTTTAAATGTTGGTGTTTTGTCACGCAACATTTGCAGTTGAAGGGCACGTGGAAAGCTCTTTAAATCCACATACACTGCGTTTGATTAAATTCACCGTTTGAATTATTACTGTGTCATATTTCATTTGCACTTTAATGGTACATTCAATAATTACACGTTTTGGAGAAAAACAATAAGAAAGCAAAAAGCAATTCTGAGCAACAGATTGTACTATGTTGCACAAACACACTCTAGTTTGAATCTAATACCTAAAAATCTGTGGACAAATGACTAACATTCTTTTAAAAAATGAGACATTTACAGGACTCAAATAACTTGGAGTGCTGCAACTGAAAAACAAACTATTCTTCCATGACTTTAGATGTCAAGATAAACTGTTTTTCCTCAGGTGCTTAAATGGTTTGATGGATGGCATAGTGATGCTGTGTACATGATAACAAATGTGACTCCTCTTTGCGTCCGTCCTCTTTGTACCACTGAAAGACGTGTTTTTTTTAAACAGGCATCCAGCTACAAATAGTCCATAAAGAGAGTTGTTTTAGTTCAGTCTAGATGAACGCTGTCAAGGTTAATCCTCAAGGAAAAATATATTATGAGCACATTATCGCGTGGATTCTTCAATTGGTTTTAGAGAGGGGCTCTTATTTGGTCATGAGCTCACAAGCTGAAGCCAACTCTCAGTGCACCAAGATTGTCTTTGTCTTTAGCCTTGTCAGAAGGCCACATGGTACCCTGTGGGTCCTCAACCCGCAAGTTGAGAAACAACTTTCGAGTGTGAGGTCTGCTTAAATGAACCACGCTGAGTAATGCATGAGAAGATGTAATGAAGTGGATTTATGAGCAGTGATGGCAGGATTACAGAGGGTCTTTACGAGTGCTGATCTGGGTAATGGTCTATGTCTGTCTAAGATTTCAGAGCCTTTGTCACATCCACCTCATAAACAAAGCAGACAACCTGGTCTTGTGTTTCCCACAGGTTCAGACGATCACATTTTTCTGGTATAACAAGTTGAAATGAAGAACCGAATTGAGGCGGGCTTAGCCGATGTGTATGCGCGTGCATTTGTGCTGTATGTCAACATTTCAGCGTGATCAACAAAGAGAGCGACAGCTGTGATAATGTGGTGCCACAGAAATCAGAAACTATCAGGCTCACGGTTTGATAAGATGCTGTTAGACCTCTAGTTTAGGCCGCCTCTCTCTTATGTCTCTATAGCCTCGTGGCATCGCAGCAACAATCGTCAATCAGTTCACAAGGAACAGCGTGCAGGAGGTGGAGAGCTGTGTATTAACAAAACGCGAACATCTGCTCAATGTAGACACGTGTCGTGTGGTCTGTGACACAGAGCAGTCATTTTCAGAGGCAGGAACTCCAAGTACAGTGTGTGTAGCGGGCGGACTAAAAATAACACTAGTCTCAGTGGGGAAATTAGGTGTTTAATAAATCTGCTGAACTACATCTCCTGACAAGCCACAATTAAAAGGCTCGGCAATACACATCAGCTATTCACTTCTTGGACATTTAAACATTTAACATGCACCTTGGAGTCATATCCATCAACTGTTGAGTTTGACAAAGCAGACAGCCTCTAAGGTTACACCTCGCCCCCTCCCCTACACACACACACAGCATTACACACACACATTTAAAGTTGTGTTTGGATATGTTTAGAATGTGTGTGATGAAATGGCACCAGCTGTGTACACTGGAGAGATGCACAAGGCCCCCTGGTTGAGCAGAGTCTTAACCCCTTCCCTTCCGATGAAGCAAAGGGGACAGCCGAGACAAAAGAAGCCTGACACGCTGTGGTTTGAACACAATAAGAGATTATTGCCCAGGAGTTTGCTTCTGTCAAAGTACAGTAATTCACTAAGACCCTCCCCCCAGGTCCTTAAATCCTTGTTGTTGTAGGTTTCCTTACATATACATATGTCAAAGGACCCACATGAACCATAAGCAGGCCTGTTTCACCAACAGCACATTTTACAGGCTCATTAAAAGCCTATGATAACTGCAGCTACATCATCATGTCAAGTCCTGAACAACTTCCTAATCACTGGCTTTACAGCACCGCTAGTCTTTGATAGAACAGTGTGAGGATGACATGATGCAAAGTAAAATGTGTAGTCAATTAGAATTTGTTATCAAGACCATTTCTGGGGGGAAAAAAAACATTTATTATGCAGTACAGTTTGATGCAAGTTACTTTAAATTCAGCGTGGGAATAGTGGATTCCAATAAGGCTGGGAAAAACTACTACACAGAAGTAGAATTGCTGACCAATAAATTGACAAAAAACTATTAATAAATACGACCAGAAATGGGGTTAAATTAAAAACAAAAACTTTTTCATTTTTTTCATTGCCGATTATTCTGACAAATATTCTCTTGATTAATCGATTGGTTGATAGATATTTGCTATCAGTGTTTCCCAAAGCCCAAGATGGCATCTTCAAATGCCTTGTTTTGTCTACAACCCAAAGATATTGACTCTACTGACACAGAAAAGTCAAGACACATGAAAATATCCTATTTAGGTTTTTAGTATTTGGACTTCTTTCTTTAAAAACAAAAATGCTCACCGATAAAAAAAAAAATGTAATGTTTACTTGTCCTTTTGTGCTTAATGCTTTACTAAGCACAAAACTCATATGTCTCTTTACTACACTACACTACACATTAACAACATCCCAATTATGCTATGAAGCCATACATCAATGTGTTTATCCAAATCCACCTGTGACGGTGCTATTAAATGCTCTAATATGGTAAATTCCCAACTACAAAGAATTATGATGTCTCTGTGGTGCTGGAATTAGTTTTGCAAATAAACCTCAAGTGTTAGCGCCAGTGCAGGTGAAGAGTTTGTATTAACATCTGTTGGTGATTTCTTGGCGCCTGGAGGTAATGAAAGCACACACTAAATGGATACTGTATCTGAAACATTATTAAACCTCGAGGAAAAAAAGACCAGATGGCCATAAATATGGGAATAACACTGGGTCTCTTTCATGAAACCATTAAAGTCAATCACATTTGACTTTCAGAAATACCAAAACCAGTCAAATACCAACAGCTCCTAGTCTTTGGTTGATTGTGTGCATGACTGAGGAGTCTTCCCAGAAGAAACTGTTTTGGATCACTGACATCTCAAAAATAAGGAATTTGACAAAGGAGAATGAGATACACAAATATATAAGCCATGTGCTTAGTTTAAGTTTTTCAGACCTAAACTTTAAAGGCAGTTTTTTTTTTTTTTTCTGGCTAAAACTAGGTCTTCAGAGCACAAAGCAAACAGCCGGGAAAACTAAGAGTCATTATCAGATAAAGTGAAAACAACACAAGCTGCAATAACAACCAATCAGTAAAAGCAGGAGCCTTGGTGGTTTTGCCCTTGAGCATAGCTGATCCGTGTTCAACCTCAAGTCGAGGTAGTTTAAGAGCAAGGGACCCTACTGTGACAGCCCTGTCACCCACCCAAACGCTGCAGCTAATGTTTAAAAGTCCCAGAAATGAAACGCTACATATTGAGTTTTGATAAAAGGGCCATGTTTAATTCCATCAGATTACAGCAAGGGATTTTTTTCCCTGCTAAACAGATTTTAGGAGCATTATTCAGCTGTGTGAAGTTGTGGCATGTTTCTCTTCTGCACCTCTGCTTCTCCTTCATCTCAGTGCCAAAAAAAACAGGCAGCTTCATTAGTCATGACTGCAGCACCTAATTAAGTTTGTGCCACTCGTTTGGATTTTTCTGTAAATTTAAAAGAATCTCTGATGTTTCAAAGTGCCTCTGGGCCCTTCTGTCTCTGTTGTCATTAAAATTGAACATTTCCTGCGCCAGCGTTTTGGGAGGGTATTGCCTTGTTTTCAAATCAAAACTGTGAATCTAGTGAAAGTTTTGCTGTTTGCAAAAGGTGCTGTGACAGCTTATAAATAGATTAAAGAAGTAATGCTTTCAGTGGTGTGTGACTTGTAAGCATGCCACATCTTTTGGATGACTAACCGCTCTGCATTGTGCTACCTTTCAGCGAGCTGATTCAAATAAATTGGAGTCCTATTTGAAAGATGCATGCAAAAGAGCCTATTTGTTCACCGTGGAAAGGCATTGTAATTAGCATGAAATGCATGCTTTGTACTCTCCCTCCCTCTTTCTCTCTCTCCAACATAACTGGTAGAGATACTGGATAAGCACCTTCTCACCACCCTCCCTCTCGCTCGCTGCCTCCTTTTGCATTGTGGCCAATTACTGTTACAGATGGAAAATTTCACTTGACCTGGGGAATTTATGAGCAGGAATAAAATCGCACTTCGACTCTTACACCAATTCAAAGTGATGTAGTTAAAGTTTCTCAGGGCTGATGAAGACATGATGAAATTGGGCACATATGACAACTTGGCCACATGACAAAGAGCTGATGAAACAGTGAGACAAACCTGGTAACTGTTTTGAGCAGCATCAGATTGCAAACAGAGCTGCACTATAGGGCTGGATAATTTGGGGAGGGGGGCAGTAGTAGTGTGTTTGTGTGTCGGTGTGTGTGTGTGCGTTCAAGTAGGCGTGGGGGATGTAGGAGGTACCATTGTTTAGACTTCATAAAAGCCACACACAGCAGTTGTGTGATTTCTGTCTGTCATATTGATGCTCCTTGTTGCTGGTGTACACGGGAGTCCAGCTGCTGATGCATCACAGGCCTAATATTTCAAGTGTTACATCACAGACTAAATATCACAAACCATCAAGTGTGTTTTACATAAGCTCTGCCGCGCGTTTCAGAGTTAATAAACTTGTCATATCGCGGCAATGTTCTTATTCACAACTCAGACACAGAGCAGCTTGTATACAGACCCAGAGAAGTGTATGAAACAACTTGTAAACGGCGCAGAGTATATGCTATGTAACCTGGCAGTGAGCAGATAAAACTGTGCACAGTGTGACAGTCTGAGGGTATAACTGATGCCATGTGTAAGATAAGTGCACAACACAGCGCAGTGCTGACAATGATTGCATTCATGCTGCACAGATAAATAGTGAGCCGTCTATTTCTCTTTCTGCCCGCACATGTTTTTCTAATTTTCTAATTAAACTTGAAAATTGATCAACAGAGAGTTCATTTAAAAGGACTGTCTGCAAAAGCTACCCACAGGATGCTAGTTAGATGCTCAGAATAAAGTTAAATACCCTGTTTTTAACCAAAAGGAGAGGTGAAAAAAAACTGTTCCTACAACATGCATCGTGGAGCAGAGCCGTTCATTTGATACACACTATCTTATTTTCATCACATTCTCAGTGTAATGTGGGCTGCTGATGCAATGATCCACCTCTGATGTTGAGGAACATGAAACCGTAAAGGCAACAGCGCCCATGACTGTGGATCACATCCCTCTGGTAAGAGTTTAGCAGTGCAATGAGGACAAAAAGTAACACTGTGTGAGCCACTACACTTGTCCTGTGCTCCCATTTCACCAACAAGCAGCACGCAACAACTAAGTTAGTAGCTTCAACAGGACCGGAGCATTAATTAGGCAACTTCATGGAGGTTAGTGGAGGGAGGTCAAATCAGATGAACTTCACTTTTAGCCAGACTTATTAAGGCTGCTTATTAAGCCTGGTGCGCTCGTGGTTTCAGCACCAACGTGGTCGCAAAAAACAAAGCACAAAACTCACCTTGTTGAAGTTGTAGTAGCCCAAACAGTGGGCAAAATCCAGGTTGGGTGGATCTCCTGGAATAGAATTCCCACCAGCGGTCGGATAAAACCTTACATCCATGCTGAGAGTGTGTGGAGCCGCGCAGCTATAGCTGAATGTAGCCGCTGTGCACCGAGCTCAGTGTTTCTGCCGTTTACAATCCAAGCGCACAGACAGATGGAGAAAGAGAGGCGGCGGGGCTGACCCAAGCCTGGTCGGGTTAAACGACACACTGAAGGAAGCAGGGAGTGCAGGTAAAAGTTTTGGTATTCCTCTTCTACACCTGGTTCTGCCGCTTCATTTCTGAGGACATGCAGGCTGGACTGAGCCCAAGAAGAAGCTGGTGTCCCTCACAGAGCGGCAGACGCGCCGTGTCCACGCATTTACACACAGCTGCTGCTGCCGCTGCTGTATACAAAGGAGCCACGAGACCGGCGGCTGAGCGTGGGTCCACCTCCTCGTCCTCCTCCTTCTTCTTCACGCGCAGGGGAAAAAACACGCGCACACAAACTGGAGGTAAAGTAGCGAAGACAGTAGAAGTCCGTCAGAAACAGGAGCCACGCGGGACTCGTCCGTGTGTCTCCTCCGTCAGAAGTTTATCTGTCCAAGTTAGCAAACTAGTTGGAGCAGCAGTTGGAGGAAGAAAGTAGCTAACTGGCCCATCTGCTAAACACGGCGTTTGTAAAACAAGCAGCAGAACAGCACTCTACAGATGGTGCAATTAGTTAGTGTGATGTAGTACACAGCGTATCCCGCTCAGCCCTCAGCTCTGCCTGTCGGAGTGATGAACAAGGAGAAATGTGTGAACAAGCCAGCCACGCCCCAAACACACCAGGCCACTCCCATACAGCACTGCACGTTCCCAACATGGTGCCTCTGATAATTAATCACAATTAACGCTATGTATTTACTCACTACCTGCTTTTCATTGTTCTAACCTACATCATTTTTAAAAAAAATATTTTTGTATCAGCTGTGACAGTTATATATTCAGTGACGGGTTAAAACTGAGAATAACTTCACATTTCCTTCTGTTTTCACCTATGTCACCAGTGGTAATGCTTAAAGGTAGCTGCCACCATTTTTTCCCCACAGAAAAACAGCAGCTTTTGAATTTCTGCACATTTTAACCCCGCTCAGTTCAGTTTTGCCAAGTTTTTATTATGTATTCATTCACCTCAAACAGTCAGTATTTTGCTAACTTCTGAAAATGAGCAATTAGTTTCAATTACCACTTGAGTTACTCATCCAATTCTTGCATGCAAAAGTTATTAATGTTAAAGGAAAATTATTTTGTGTTACTTTTAAATATAAATTGTCTTTGTAAGCACACACTGAGGTTGTATTGTTTCAGTGTTGCTGTAGCATTGCATTCTGCAGAAGAGAATAGTCTTCCTGCACCTCCTCATTACTCTACTATAAAAAAAAAGCTTCAGTTTGTCTATTTTTCTTTAAATTACAGTTATATTGGACAGTGCTAAAGGATGAATAGTGATATGGGAAATGTTTTGGTGAAAGATTTGCATGCAGGGATGTCAATAAAAGGCTAATTCGCCAGAAGTTCCTATGCAAGATTGTCTTACTGCATGATCTTCTACAAAACTTGACATTTTCAGTGTAGTAGGTTGTTTCCCAGAGGTTGTTGTTGTTTTCTGAAGTGAAGGGGATTTTGAACAGTGGCCCATAGACAACAGAAGGTGTGGAGTCAATCATGTGAAATGTACAGTCACTGGCAGGGCTATATCCCAATCTAGTGGTTCAAACTAATTCACTTCAAAACAGTCAATGTTGCACACACTACTGAAACTAGTTAGCTACAGTTACTGGTTACTTCTTTTGTAGGTGACTGAATTACTCTTCCGATCCCTGCATGTAAAGGTAGCTAGTAACATGGAAAAGAAGCTTTTGTGCTACTTTTAAAGCAAGGCCATGTTTAACCACAAAGCCAGTCTCACAAGGGCAACTGCAGTCTGCAGCCTCCACATGGGTAACCTGTATAGGTGTGGATGAGGCAAATAGAGGCAGCAGTAGACTAGCATGCCTAAGGAGACCTGCACAGAAGATACGGGGAGAGCAATGGAGGGTGGAGGGCTGAACCCGAGCCACATTTCTCCCATGGGAGACAATAAAGAACTCTGGCTTCATGTTAAGAAAGTGGGGTCAGATGACAGCCAGACTATACTTAACCTGTTAAATCTGCAGTTGCTGATTAATATTTCTCCCAGTTAGCTTCAGTCAATTCCAGCCGTTTTCAGTACAAAAAATCGCTAATATTCTATTTTTAAATTAAAAAAATGACGAAAAATACAGGGAATATTGGACGCACATCGCGAGGTGCATTTCCTTGAAAACGACTGATTCGTGGATTTTATACCGACTTCAGGACATGTTTTGGACAAAATAGTTTACTGGCTTGTGTTGTCTGGATGTAAAAGGTTGGATTATGGCCGTTTTTGTGGAATCTTTTTTTCTGTGTGTAATAATAAACCCGGAAATGTGAGTCGCGCTGTGTGCGTTGAAGCCGTGTATAGAGAACGGATGGATGAATATTTGTTTTTGTCGGACAAATGTGTTTTTATCACCCGCTGTGGTAATCACATCTGAAAGTGGTTTATACCGGCGGATTCATGAGAATCTAAGCTTTCCATCGGCGTATAGTGTTTGTATAATCGGGTTTGCAGCCGTCGGACATTCTTGAAATTCCTATGCAAATTAGTAGGTGTACCGCCGGCGGTACACCTACTACGCACTGAAGCGTAAAGGGTTAAGTTGCAGTAATGACTTAATGGCATGTTATTTCCAGCAGTACAAACAGATACTGGATGTTAGCTGTGTAGCCTGCATTTGTGTCTTTGTGTGTGTTTTCGTCATGGATCAAACTCAGACTCAGAACTCACCACAAACTTCACTTCTCTCTGTTGTTTTCCTGCAGTTTCCGCTTCATGCTCTGTCTGAATGCACCTGTATTTTCAGACCACTGCTGCTTCTCAAAGTCTAGACATGTTTATCCGCAGCTTGTATTTCTTTATGTCTCTGCGCAAATACACAAGAACAGCCTCATGGCAACAACTGCAAAAAAATTATCAATTTGAAATGTGTAGGGGAAAACAGGCTTAGAGCTACAATGTTGTAGAGTTTGCGAGTATTATTCCAGAAATAAAAAACATTTGACCAATGGTCAGAGTTGCAACTTTCATCCTCTGAGCTGCTGTCAGTGAAAAGCACGGATCTATTTCTACAATAGTCAAAAGAGTCTGTATACCTGAGTAACTAACCTTTGCCTGCTGAGTGGTATGTTTTTGGATTGTGCTTACACTCACACCATGATGTGACTTTTCCTTCTGATGACATAGTCTCAGTCAGGACGCTGCAAGTAGAACTGCCCCACCTCCATTCAGCTGTAGCTGCGTCCCAGAGCCTTTCTGTCGGAGCCTCTGGGACTGTGGATGAGACAGTCCTGGAACAAGGCTGGTGATTACATTTAGCTCTTTGAAGACTGCCTCTGGCTGCACATATCTCTGTTGCTATGTTGCACTAGCATGATTACAATAAGTCATCTGTGTTTTTATCATTTGGTTAGCTATGCCTCGTTTGTAATTGCTTGCCGCTGTTATTCTATTCAGGGATTAATATTGAACTTCACCTTGTGTTCTGACTTTGCCATCTAATTTTAATATCCACTGCACTTGCTCTTTCAGTCTATATGCATACATATTCAGTTGCATACAGAGTAAAATAATTCAGATGCTCTTTAACATGTCTTCCTTTATTAAATACATTGCTTATAAAAAATAATAAGCTGACACTGCTCTAGATTATAGGGAAATGTAAAGCGACACTCTCCACAAAACAACATGTTTGAAATTTTCCCTGGCTGCAGTGAGTGGTGTTTTAGACACAATATAAAAATACTGTACAAATGAAATAACAACAGGCTATCTATTTTTTAAAAAAAGAGAAAAATATGAGAAAGTTCCACAGCTAATGGAAAGGGTGGAGGTGGTGGTGCAGTGAGGCCACTGAGAAAACAATACACCCTTTTCTTGTTATGCTAAATGTGGTATTTGAAACTACTTCATGGATTTTAATGATACAAGCACACATTGTACAGTTGTCAGTGTCTCAAAAAACTATTTATATGATTTTGCAAAATGGACTCAAATGTTTTTAATCTGCCTTTTTCTATTTTTAATGCATTATTACATTTAGGTAAAAAGCATAGGAATGTAGTTCAATGTGTGGTACCATGATAAAGCTTTCACTTTTCACTTTTGATTTATTCAGTTTTGAAGGAGGTATGATACATTTTATTGGTGCCGTTTTCACTGAATGTTTTTTCAAAAGCACTGACCAAACGAATGAATCAACACATTACACAAAACTGATTAAATCCACTGTATTCCCAAATGAATAACAAAAAATACAAAAAGCATTTGCCTGAATGGAGAATGATAAACCCATCAATAGCTAAATCTAATTACCAAACACATCACCCCAGCACAGTTTCTGCAGTTTCTAAAGTGGTCATTCTTTCAGTGTCACCTTCCAACATGAAATAAAATGTAACAAATAATCAACACCTAATCACTGATTACAGGAGATATTAGATTACAGAGTAAAAAACAAAAAGCTGTTATTTTGCTAAATGTAATTCTACCCTCCTAAAATCCTTTGTACACAGACTTGTACCTCTGACTCTTTGTCAAAGAAAGGGGTCTTTTTATTGTGGTTGATAATTGCAGTGGTGATTCAGCCAGGCAGGTTTCATCTCCGCCCCACTGCTGAAAGTGCTTTAGTATCCAACCGCATCATGTCGACTATAGAAATACCAAATAGTACTAATGTATCCCTGGCCACCCGACATAACCCTGTGCACTCTCTTGTTTTACTGTTCAGTAAATGCTTGCTTTGTACTTGCAGCCTGTGTACAGTTCTCCCAGCACACTTTGTTTTGTCTCTGACTTAGAAACTGATAAAAGTGTTACTTTTAGGCTGCTACTGGAAACTGTTATTTCCAGACAGCCAGATCAGAGATATTATTTTTGAGCAGAAAGTACCTCACAGCACTGGGAGAGAATATGTTCACACCAGGGATCCATAGAAGCCCACCTACTGTAAGGCTGTGTGATCAGCTTTACAGGTAGCTGCGGTGTATGTGTATAAACAAGTAAAAATAGTTTATTGGCTACTAGTGAGACAGTTGAAAGGTTTGTGTAAAAACTGAATCATAAAGAAATAAAAAGCAAAGCTCTGTGAGTGAAGTTGTGTGCACTACAAAGAAAAAACACTGAGATGGTGTTGAAGGAAATATGTTACTGGTTTCTGAAGAAAATCTTAAGAAGTTGTTTTTTGGAATTATTTAAATCAAATAGAACACTTAGCATTTGATACTGATTTTGAGAATATGTGACTAGAAATGAATGAAACTTCAAAATCTATTTATTGCATTGTTTTTCACAGCAGACATGTTGACTTGTCGTATCAAGAAAAGCACAGGTAGATTTAATAGCAATAATGATGGCTGTATTACATCAGATTCCCTCAGTGACTCACTACACAATATGCACAACACCAGCTCTCTGGAACATGCCCACCTAGATGGAACGCAGGCATAATTAATGTTATTAATTACACCTATATGACATGTCAGAATGTCTGTAATGACAAAGGACCATGAGAATTTCTAACGCACACCATCATATCAATTAAATAGCCAGTGTTTCAGTAAAGACAGGAGTAAATGGAGGATTCTGGGATGCACTGCTCACTGCACATAAAGAAGACTTTTCATCCACCTGTCACATTCAGCTCTCCAGAGGAGAAAGAAGAGGTCAGAATAAACATGAAAATCAATGCTGCTGGCCATGAGAATGCATAAGCCAAGTTCTGCTGTTATGTCATATTTGTCTGCAGATGTCAGACTTTCTTTGTAAATGTCTGCTTTGAAGTGTGTCAGAATGTGTTGTTGTATGTGGATGCTGTTTGAGTGAACATCTACGACCGTTTAATCTTCACCAGCCTCCTGAAGTAATCTGTGATGTTCAAGATTGCAGCTCTGCAAGAGTGTCAAATTCTGTAAATTCTCTTTCTGTGCAAATCACCCCTGCCCTTTAACTCTGGGAATTAATATTTAAAGTCCATGGGTATAAAATAGAATATAAGTCATAGAATGTTTTGCTCTGATGTGTTTAACCTTTGTATCTCTACTATGCCATATACACTCAACAAAAATATAAATGCAACACTTTTGTTTTTGCTCCCATTTTTTATGAGATGAACTGAAAGATCTAAAACTTTTTCCACATACACAATATGACCATTTCTCTCAAATATTGTTCACAAATCTGTCTAAATCTGTGATAGTGAGCACTTCTCCTTTGCTGAGATAATCCATCCCACCTCACAGGTGTGCCATATCAAGATGCTGATTAGACACCATGATTAGTGCACAGGTGTGCCTTAGACTGCCCACAATAAAAGGCCACTCTGAAAGGTGCAGTTTTGTTTAATTGGGGTGGGGTGGGGTGGGGTGGGGTGGGGGGTCCACATCACCTCATGTTGCAGCAGGATAATGCACGGCTCCATGTTGGAAGGATCTGTACACAATTGTTGGAAGCTGAAAAAGTCCCAGTTCTTGCATGGCCAGCATACTCACAGGACATGTCACCCATTGAGCATGTTTGGGATGCTCTGGATCGGCGTATACGTCATCGTTTACCAGTTCCCACCAATGTCCAGCAACTTCGCACTGCTATTGAAGAGGAGTGGATCCTCCCCAGTAAAACAAAACTGCACCTTTCAGAGTGTCCTTTTATTGTGGACAGTCTAAGGCACACCTGTGCACTAATCATGGTGTTTAATCAGCATCTTGATATGGCACACCTGTGAGGTGGGATGGATTATCTCAGCAAAGGAGAAGTGCTCACTATCACAGATTTAGACAGATTTGTGAACAATATTTGAGAGAAATAGTGATATTGTGTATGTGGAAAAAGTTTTAGATCTTTGAGTTCATCTCATAAAAAATGGGAGCAAAAACAAAAGTATTACGTTTATATTTTTGTTGAGTGTAATTATGAATTATACTTCTGTGTCACATAATGACTAATTAATTTATATATAAATGTATATAGCAATATCTACCAGCAATAACAGCACAGCTCTTTTGATTTAACAGAATAAATAGTGTTGCGTTCCTTTACTTATTCAGATAACATGTGTTTGTCTTTCCTAGATAGGGTGCTTTGAAGTACTTGTTATGAGACAGAGGGAAACACTATGCAAGTGGGATGTGTGTTGGCATGTAATATACGCAAGCTTAATCAATGACATACAGTGCTAAACTCTGCTGTGCTGTGCTGGAGGAGATAATCCTCATTTGAATGCTCTCCAGAGCTTGCTTAAAGATGGTCAACAATCCATGATCGTCGCCAGGAAATCTACTTTGTAATTATGGACACACTGATGCATATGCAAACCATTTTTCGTCATGTTTCTGTTTGATAGTGGTTCTTGCACGCACAACGAAGCAGTGCGTTCACATACAACACACACTGATACGCCCACCAATCAAATCTCATTCACTCTTGCACATGCAGACACATAAAAAAAGCCCACGCAGTCTCCCACACACCACATATCAGATAAGCAAGCTCCACTACATTCCCAATTCAGCCTGGTCGCTGTTGTTATTTATTCCTGTTTTTAATGTTGTTTGGCTGCGCAGCCGGGGAGTCGAATTAATTTCCTTTCTGATGGTTGGGTATCAGTGTCTCAGCCAGATGAATTATGCTTTTCTGCTATATGTCATTTCCTCTCAGCCTGGCAACACTGCTACCATTTGGTAACGTGAAAACAAATTATCTTCTGCTGGCTCCTGCTCAGATTCAATTAAAGCGGTACAGCGTAATTATATGGCGATACAAAAGAGTAATAAATGCAAAATAATTAATTAACCTAATAATCATTATTTATTGCACATCCCCCTTCATATTAAGTGTGGGATTCTGACAGCATGCGACACCTTCACGAATAAGAGCTGTCTGATGCTTGTCACTAAAGTGTAAGTGTTATAAAATCCACGTTTGCTATCTCGCTTTTGTCATTTTAAATCCTGTTTAAAGTCAGGCTCAGGTACTTGTCATGCTCAGAGCTATTATGATTACTATCACCATCACCCATGGAGAAAATATGCACACAACAGCTAATTAAAAAAATAATTTGGTAAATTTTTGAGCAGACAGTTTCTGAGACAGTGACTTGAATGCACAAAACCAAATTCTGTTATCAGTAAGTAGCGTGAAGTGAAACAACAACAAAAAAATGAAAGCATATAGGGAAAGATTAGTATATAAGCTATTGATTATTGTATGCGATATTGCCTTTTACACTCACAGTATCATTAGCATAAAGCAAACAATTATAACTAGAAAACTCAAAAGTTTCTAAAGCATGTAAGCGTGCTTGTAGATTTAAAAGAACATTGTTCTAACATTTAAAGTAGTAGAGGTATTGAAATACATTGTGGCATTTGGTATACAATTAGAAAAAGAAACAGCCACAGCAGTGGAAACAGAAGTGTTGAAAGGCTGAAATGCTGATGTAAGTGGAAATATGGACTAAAACTGAGGTATTTGTTTTGGGCAAGTTTAAGTTTTGCCATCTTGGTACTGTCCGAATCTGTATGATTCCCAGCTAACCCAAAGATTAAAAAAGAGGTCCCAAAATATGCATAATTTTAGGCCCTAAATGCAATTAAACCATTGACTTCTAGAAAGATTCCCCACCTGTACAGTCACCACAAAGGGGTAAACTACCTATAGAGACCAAAACAACTTTTGTACCACGTTGTCAACATTTCATTTCTGATATAAAATTTGATATGTTCTATTATGTGAGTCACTGCGTACTTGACTCACTTTTGGAGTAGCCTCAAATGGTCATTCGAAGAGCTGCAGTTTTTGGCACTTCCATGTTTTTAGCCCCAGAGATGTCCACTTGAGTATGACTGAAATCTTGAAAAAAAACAAAAAAAAAAACAACTGAGCTCGCCATGTCAGCTGAAGTGCAGCCCCTTTCAGTTAACAATACAAGATCAAAGCAGTGGACCACTGAAAGCAGCTGAAACGTCAGTCGAATGTCACTGTTACCAGCGGAAGGGTCAGCTGGTATGCACAGCAGTCACTGTACTGTAGCTGAACGGTTGGTTTAAGAACATGAATTAGTTTGTCAGTTGAGGCTGAAAGCTGTCAAAGAATTATTCCAAGAGTAAGAGATGGAAGCAGAATAATTTTCAGTGCAAATGTAGCAGTGAAAGCAGATAAAATGTCGTTTGAAGTGCAAGCAATGAAAACATTTCTAAATGTGTCTCCTTAATATGAACGCACAGCAGTAGTTGTACATAGTAAAATTCTTCATTGGTGAAACTACCTCGAGCTGTCTTTTTTTAACTTCTGCTATAAATATGCAATCTGTAAATTAGTATGAAAAATCTCTATATAGACCCAAATAAAAATAACTCTAAATTTGCTCTGCATGTGTTTCTCTTGCAGCCATCTTTACTTGCGGGTTTTTAACAATTTTTGCTCAGTCGCTAATTTTGCTGCTGTCTTATCCATGTATTTTGTACTAAAATGTTGTTTAATGGGAAGGAATGGGCAGCTTATTATACACAAAGTATCGTACAGCCAAAGCAGGCAATAAAATGATTGGATTCTGAGCATGAAGTGCTCTCTTTTCAGACAAACATCACACATGCTATTAGGAGAGTAAAATGGTTGCAAGACAGTTTCTGTGAAGTGTTACTGAACAGCCACTCCAGCAAGACTTAAAAAACACGCGCACACTAACGCTGACAAATTTATGTCTGACACCCTCTCAGAGATAGACGGTGGCCTGCAGCTAGACACCGAAAACATGAGGGGATAACACGCTCCAAACCTCGCGGCAAATCAATATAAAACTCACAACTTTCATTACTGTTCTGAATACACGTCCCATATAAAATATGATAATAATTATGCTCTACAGTTACTACCCATATTTTATTAAAAATCATAAAAGGGCTGTGAGGCCGAAAGGGGAGAAAAAGCAATAAAACCTAATCAATGGTGTTACAGCAGTGATAATCTGTTTAGTAGGTCAGAGAACATGTCTCTTTGTAGAGAATGGGTTTTAGGCCTTAAGTCATTACACATCAGCTTTATCCTTCTGTTGCCCCCTTAGATAGAGTCCTTAAGTAGTGATAATAGCTACAACATGATCATGAAGAGGAGGTCTGCTTTTTGTAAAGACAGTTTCACTTCGAGATAAGGTCTCACTTCAATACACCATGTAGCTGTGAGAGAGAAAAAATATGACTGAAGACATTCACTGAGGAAGAAAAGCAACATTTTAGTCGGTAGAAAGCTGAATTATGTTCATTATTAGTTTGATGGACCTAGTCAGACCAGAAAATTATGTATGTACCCCAGTATTTAAAGCTTAATGAATAAACTGACAGTGTGTTAATTAAAATGACGAACCCACTCCAGTTTGTCACAGCTTTAATGGAGCGTTTCAGCATCTTTTAGCTATTTGTTTTGGTGTAATGCAGCACAAATCTAGGTGGCCCTATGCACTCCTGATGCATGTCGTATAGAACAGACTTGCAGACTGCCTCTCCCATGCGTCAAAGCGGATCTCAATGTTTCCAACTTCACAGAGTATCGAGTATGTCCTTCTGCTTGTGAAAAGAGAAAAGGCAAAAAAAAAAAAAAAACATCACGACAATGAATAAATCAGGTAAACTTGTGTTCTTTCCTCTCCAAATTTGATGTCAGCAAGTAAACACGACGTTAAGCTGATGTGCGAGCTTGCAGTGCATCTCTCTCTTTAGGTTGTCTGTCTCGCTAACCTAGCCGGACAGAGCATCTATTGGTTTGTCTGTGTCTTGCTTGCTTGCTGCCACTTTCCCCAGACTGTGCTCTCTGACTTTGTGCCTGGCAAAAGTGGGAGTGAAATACAGCTATTTGTTACATTTGATAAACGCCAGTGGTGTTTAGAAACTTCAACTCGGATAAGATAAGCGCATTGCGTGCTCATATGCGCTTGCATGAAATAAAATTTGTGCTTTCCAGCAGCAGCCTCTGTGGGGAGAATTTTAAAACGATACTATGACTATCTAGTTTATTGGTCAAAGCTTAGTTACACCTTTGATCAAGACAGAAAACAATGAACTGACCCTGACTATTGATTTTATATTGGATTTTAAATGTCGATTAGCTAGGCTAATGGGGAAAGAGCTATTTCTTAGTAAATAGTACCAATAAAATATTCAGCAAAGCCATAGTATAAATAGTATTTTATGCTTGAACATATATGAAAGGATGTTTGGGGGAGCTACTCTGAGTAGATCTGCTTTTATTTCCCATTTTATTATTATTTGTTTTTAACTGGAAAGCACTTTGGTCACTTTGAGTGTTGTAAAGTGCTAAATTTTGATTGATTGATTGATTGATTGATTGATTGATTGATTGATTGATTGATTGATTGATTGATTGATTGATTGTATGATTCTGACCAAATACCTAGTAGTATTTGTTATTTACTTTTATTTGGAAAGAACAGACTGCTTTTAAATAAGGGGCAACTGCAAAGGTACTGCAAGGGTGTGACTGCATAGAAAAATGGTTTACATGGTTCATAGGTCATTTAGGACGGCCCCTTAGCTGAATTTTGCTTAGTACCCCCAGGATCGATGACTACTGACCCACAACCTTCCCATTTATGATAACTGCACTGATCTTCTTATGGGGCGCTTAAACTAGTGAGACATTGGTAGACGGAGCCGTAAAATGTTCTGATCAGCCGAGAAACACAAAATGCAAATTCTCCATCTGTAAGCAAAACTGTTGGCTAATTTGTGAAGTTTAAACGATTTCTTTCCACTCAGTCCTTTTTGTAATTCTGTTGAATTACAATAAGGAGAGAGATGAGACAGATAAGAGTATTAATTGTCATTCCCCAGTACACAGGGGAACAGAATTGTATTAATTATATTACTCAGAGCAATATGAAATACCAGATAAATAGCAGAATGAGTTTTTTTAAAAGAAAGAATTATAAAGAGTATTATGGGCTAGAACCTTTTACAGATAAATTGATGGTCGGTGTTCAATCAGTGTGTCAGCTTAGTGCAGATGTACCTAATACACTTTGTTTACATTGTTTTTTGAAACCCATGGTAATAAACAGTTGCTAAAGTAGATTTGAATTTGCTCACCCTTTATTTTGCCACTTCCGCCCTGCTGATAAAGTCTATGCAGCTACTAGCTGGTAAACATAGTGGAGCTATTAGCATCTAATGTATTTGCTCCTTGGAGTTAGTGAAACTGAGCCTTAGACACATATTCATTGAGTCACCAGAAACACATATTTAAATAAAATGCTACCACTGACCTGTTGTGTCTGCTGGTTGTGCGTGTGTGGTTGAACTGTTTGCTAACGTGTCCACTTTATCACCTGTATAAGTGGTAATTTGTCAGTGTTATTTACAGCTTATTCCACCTGCCCCTTGAGTGCTAAAAATGTAATAATAGCGCCTTTAAAGAAAAACAACTAAATTGACACTGCTGGATATGAGCAGATAGTATCTCACAGATAATTTCTCACCCACACACTTATTACCTCCCTCCAAGCCCAGAGTTTGCCTTTTATGTGGAGCCCTCGGGGCCCATTGCCTATATATTACACTTATCAGTAACGATGAGGGAGATTAGACATTAAAGGTAGCTAGCTTCATTTTATTCTTGCTGGATTTGCAGTTACATTCTCACTGCTGAATCATATCTCTCAGAGTTTTACATGAACATCTGCAATGCAATTATTATCCCGTGGACTGTTTTGAATATAGCATATGTTATACAGCATACCTGGTGTGAGCCAGCAGATGTTGTGTTTTCATGTTCTCAGTTGTTTATTCCATGTGTTGAAACATGCATCCATTAAATAAGCAAAAGCAGTTTAGCCACTTGCGCATATAATTAAATGCTATATGAAGAGTTCATTTGCAAAAACAGATAACTCCGTTTTGATAAATTTTCAGAAAACTTTTTTTTATTGTTTACTTGACATAATATCAATCAAACTGAAGTTGAGTGGATTTGAATCAGTAGAAATATACACAACAAAATAGAGGAAAAATTAAATTATCAGTGTTATTATTATTATTATTATCTCAAGTAAACAATAAAAAATTAGTTTTCTGAAAATATATAAAACGGAGTTACCTGTTTTTGCAAATGAACTCTTCATATGTCTTTAATAAACCAATAATGAATGAAATAAAAGCACATCGTGTTGCTGGACATACCACTGGCTATTTTATTACAGTTCTTAGGTCCGTATGGACCAATAAGGAATGAAGACTACATGCTGGCAAATCTGTAGGACACTTCATTATATTATTCTCAATTAAAACCAGTCCTCAGCAGCATTAGTCATCTTAGCACTCGTCATTCATACTAATTAGCACTTGCCTTCCGTGCCACATGCTGGAAGAGGATATTTCAATATCCCATTAAGCGATTCCAAGATATGCCCTTGATTGACGTTCCCTTAAACCCAGGGAAGTAATTACATTATATGCTTCGGTTTTCTCTTAATAATTTCAGATTTCCTCAGGTTTTTTGGGGTTTCATATGTAATTTCTGTTAGATATAGCTACATCCACACAGTGCCACACGGGAAAAAAGCAACATAAATACAAGACATCTCGGCGTGCCGTCTCAGTTTAAACTTTTAAATATTATTTTACTTGCAAAGTGAAGACGGTGAAAACTATGCAGTGATCACATTAACATAAACCCAGCTATTCTGTTAATTATAAATAAAATAATCTAGCTGTTGTGATTCTGGATTATGCCTTCCCTGTCTGTATTGTGTCTAGCGCAATTGTACAGGATATAGTCACTGGTGATTCACTCGTTTGCTCATTTAAAGCTGCATTAAGCCCTAAATGGCTCCTCATACTGAGCCGAAACACACAGATGAGCTTCCTGAATCTGCATCTACCTCACTGTCAGTAGATTTCATTAGGAACTATTCTCGAGAAAAGCAAGTGAATTATGCATACACTGACTTTTCAAATGTGGATCCCCTGTGCTGTTCTACGGGTTACGTCTTAGAGGGTGAAAGATGCCCAATAAAAAGCCATTTAGGGGAAGAAGGAAAAATTTATGTACATCCTTCATGTTTTGTGATTCGACCCCTGAGGTTTTTACAGTTAGATAAATGTTCCTCATTATAATGTCAATGTGGATTACAGTGACTCTTACAATAAACTATTTGGTTTTTCCTGGGGTTTTATTTGTCTTATATTGTAAAAAATAATAACCACAATGCCAAGGCTTAAATGAAAACATATGCAAGCAAACCTCCACGCTTTGTTGCTGTCTTTTGAAATATTTACCTCAATGCAGCAAAAATGTTAATTACCGAGTGTTTTGACAGAACATCTGTTACTCCAGAAAGGTTTGCTCATGAAAAACATTATAAATGTATCCCATAGCGTTGCACATATCCTTAATGTTCCAGTGTAATGAGCTTTTTTGTAACGGACGTCCAATGCATAATGATTAATAGTTCCAGGCTCTTATTTGCAGAATGCAATCTGTTATTCTGTAACACGTCAGGGGCTAAGTTATTTTGGTTTGCCTCATAGTCTGAACATTGAGGAAGCAGCTCTTTGTTTTGCCACACATGTAAATTGCAGTGTTCACGGGGGTGGTTGTCACCTTATCGTACAGTGAAAAGGGAAACCGTCACCTGTCACACAGATTAAAACCTATTCTCAGCACAGTATGAATGTCAAAACAACATGGAGGCAGGGAGGGAATCAAAAACTGCAGGTATGTTAATGCATGTAACCTGATTTAATACATTGTCGGAGAGTCATGAACTCAATTTTGCTCATCAAGTTGCAGGAAAGAGCGGTTTTCAAAGAATCCAACTATTTTCATTGAAATCAATCAAAGCACACAGTTGTTGGACTTGCAGCTGTACCATTAGCTGATTCAGGGGCCTCACCAGCTAGCACCAATACAAAGTCCTGCTTTGCGTATCAATACTAAACGCAATCAATACCAAAAATAAAAGAAAATTGCAAAGTCGATCACATCCTGCAAAAATAAAAACTCTTCTCAGTCCTTTAGCATTTGTATCTCTGCTGCATTCACTTGCTCAGCATGGACCCCTTTAGTTAATAGAATTCACATAATGAACATTTGTTATTTCCTGAATACTGTCTCATGTTTAAACATGCATGTGATTAAGTCATTAACAGAGAAAAGTAGAGAGAAACGCCTCATGTTTGGCTAATTATTGGGTCGTAATTAAAATACATTCGCACAATTATTAATACATTCACTTGGTAAATAATGGCATATTTCTCTCTCAGACATGAGGGCTCCGCCATTAGCTGCTTTTAACGATATAAAGCCGTGATATCAGTGAGCTTAGCCCTGGTGTTAGTAACTATAACAGTGATTTGGGGCATCACAAATAACAAAGCCCTTCTTATATTAAACAGACTTTCTTCACTGCAGGATGTTATTGTTGCAGAGTGACTGGAGTTATGTTTTTGGTAGCCGACAGTACAAACCCAGTTGCTCAGCATCAACATGCAGCAAGTGCTACAGACTGTTGCCTCTTATTTTATGCATAGCTGCTGCATCTTAACCACTTCCCCATTAGCTTAACTTTATGGCCATGATTCTGGCCACTTGCATAGAACAAAGAGCATTATGGGAATTCCGTCCATGCTCCCAAATACAAAATGCATGAACCTCTCCAAACCCAGCCTAGTAATATTACCTGCAGATCATTACTGGTTTGGTTTGTTACCACAGATTTTAATCAGCCCGGCACATTTGAACTCTGCTTTGCTTGTGGCGAAACCGATTTTGAAGGAAGAGCAACTGCTTTAACAAGTCCTATTCTGTCTCATATATGTCCTCTAATCACAGTAATAATGCCGATACCTTCACAGCATCAAAGACAGGTTATTCTATTTGATCCACTGTGACCATTCTCTAATGCGTGTCACTGCCCATATTCTTATGTTTATATCATGGGTTTGGAGGAATCTTCATGAATATTTATGCAATGCTGCAACTCAGTGCTCAGCATGAAATGAAATACTGTGCTGCTTGAGGGTTGTTTGCCCTGAGACACAAATCTAAATCTCCATATTGTCCATTGCATGCAAATAATAGGGCTACAGGCTTGAACCAGCGGGAGAGTTCTATCTGTAATTTACTGGTATGTTGAAATTTGATGATATGAGTTCATTTGAGTGTCAAGGGACATCTAAGATAGATTTCTGGTGTCTAGTGTTTCATGTACATGTTGCATGAAATTCTACTCTTTGGTTTAAAGGGGGTTATTCTTTTCCTAATTTCCTAATTCCTCCAAAAACTGTCTTTTTTTTTACAAATGCAATGCTGTTGCATGGGAATCACATCGTTCTCCAAGCACCAAGACGGACACAGTACATGGGCACTATGAACACAGCATCATTTTCCAGCTACATTAAAATAACTGCATTTTCTCTTCCATGGTCCAATAACTGAAGAAAGGATCTTGATTTGTTTTTCTCTATGGCTGCAAATCTCATTTTTATAGCACAAGATATTATGTGCAAACCAATTCCAAATCCACTTTTCCAGTCTACTTTTCCATTATCACAATAAAATCGGGGCTCATTTTTATGACGGCTGAATGTTGAAATACATTAAAATGGGTGTGAGAATAGCCTTGCCCTCTTGGCCGTTGTCTTTTGAATTAAATGTCAACACAGGTGTAAAACAAAATGTAACCTCATATTCTGCTGAATATAAATGTGCCATTTACTGATATAGATGAGTCTGGATGAGGAAGAGCCTCATCTTTGTGCTCATAAATTAACTAAGGGCTGTCCGTGGTTGAGTGACACATCTTTGATTTGTTGCAAGCAGTTAATTTCAATCCAAATCCACCAGGCTGTAATTTCTCACAGCATCTTGCTTCCTGGGCTGTCATGCACAGGGGGAAAAAAAAAAAAAGAATACACCGCCATCAAATAAATGACATGTCATGCAACCTTTCAAAGTAAGCCCTTTGCTAATGCAAGTTAAAGCAAACACCCCACAAATTTACACCTTCAATTAACTAAATGTGAGCAGTCAGTCAGTTAACTAGTCAAAACTAATTGCTGATGGTTCCCCCTGACAACCAGTGCAATGATTTCCACCACTGTATTTTTCCAGTGTAATTGATTTCCACTGTGTAATTATGCCAGGACGAATGCAGCGTTTTCAGCAGAGCGTCGTATTAAGTTGTGCGAGACGAGGCTCAGGAGGGCAGCCAGTTTGGACAGGAGAGAAACAGAGGGGTGGCTGGATCTGAGCCATGACCCTTCTACTGTCTCTCTCCAAAACTGTCATTTCCATTAGTGTCGACTCACCAGGGCCCTGACAAACTCTCTCATCCCCTCCAACTCTATTCGATTCGACAAGCACTGGACTGTGTCGTTAAATTCTTCCTAAATGGTTGTATTTTCTGAAGCATGAATAGCTCCACAGTGCCGGTAAATGAAATCAGTATACAGTATATAACAGTACATTATAAGTTCCTTATAATGCTGTACCTTTCATTGGAAGTAAAGCAGGACTCACAGAGAGCAGTTATGGACTACAACCTGGAGCCGCTCCAATATGAGTGGTGGAATTTGGATTGGCCATAATGATAGCTTTAAGATAATTTTCTATAAGGGGGGATGTGGACCATAAGGCCTGCATTTGTGGTTGGTGACGGATTGTGAAAGAGCTTTAAATGTGCTTGCATAACTCAAGTCTGGTGATTCCTCATCATATTCAGTTCACTTAGTTCTCCTCAAAAAGCAAGAGTATGCATTCTGACAAGAGCTGGGCTTGAAAAGACAAATATATGTATATAAATAATGGATTTTATGCAGCTGATAGTCTATATCAGTGTCTTGCCATCTTGGATGCATGATGTTTAATCAAAAAATGTTGCTGTGCACATGTGATATGAAAGGCAATAAATAGCAATAGAATACTGCAAGACTGAGCAGAGAAAGAAGAGAAGAGAAGAGAAGAGAAGAGAAGAGAAGAGAAGAGAAGAGAAGAGAAGAGAAGAGAAGAGAAGAGAAGAGAAGAGAAGAGAAGAGAAGAGAAGAGAAGAGAAGAGAAGAGAAGAGAAGAGAAGAAGAGAGAAAAAAAGGGGGACACAAAGGATGAAATGTTCTCTACAGACAATCCATTTACTCCCAAACACACCTTGGGTTATTGAAAACGATAACAATGCGGCGAGGGCCTTTTGTATTGCAGCACACAGACACATGTTTCTCCTAGCCTGACATAATTGCCATTCTTCCTCTATTTTCTATCTGGGCAACATCAATCTCTGTTGCTGGTCTGTCAGAACTGTCGGAGGCACAGAGCAAAGTCAGGCTTCTCATATCAGGGCTTTGTGAAGTGCTGGAGCTAAGCACAAGATGCAGCTGAGGATGAGAGATCATACAACTGGCTCAGCCAAAAGACTCCGTCCTCCTCTTTACATCATGTGTCACCACATAGATTTAGTGTAAAACTCTGACTTCAGCACCAAAGCCCCATATAGGCTGACAGTAACAAATTGATTGTTGTTGTCTCTGCAGTGTCTGATATCACATCAATAATGCCTAAAATGGAATGGCAAAAGCAACGACCGTGCAGCTGTGCATATGGGGGCACATCAGAATTGATGATGATATAAACACATTAGCACATTATGGCGTTATATTTAGGGGAGGAAAAAGCACGTTGAATCATAAAGTGCATGCTTGTGCAGTCTGCAAAAGTAGAGAAGAAAACGGAATCTTGTGAGCTGTGAACATAGACTAATCACTGTTTCAAATTTTTTTTCACAACTTTGGGATGAAAAAGATTGTTTGAGGGGAGAAGCAATATTTCACTGGGTGAAATAGGTGCAGGCAATCTGCCTTTGGAGTGGAGAAGGCAGCAGTGTTTTATAATGGAAGAAATTCAATGTGACATGTCGAGAATGAATTGCTCAGTCAACCAGAAATATCCCTTGTTCTAATGGCTTGGGACATTCAGTGGCGTGTTCTCTCCTCCCCCTCCCCCTCCCCACATATTTCTCTCCATCTCTCCTTCCATTCTATCTCCCTCTCTGTCTGTATAAACACAACACGCATCTGTAATGAATAAGGTTACAAATAGTCCTTGATTACTTGAGATATATCAAAATATGCAGCAGCTAAATCTGAGCACCCAGTGGAAGTACAACATGAATGACCGGCCGAAAAACATTGCACACAGTATCAGTACTGACCTTAATAACAGACTATTTTGCAAAACAAAGCTGTTTCAAAATACACATGAGCGTCAATTCTTGGAACTATTTCATTCCGATTGTACCTGCATTTGGAAGATTGCAATGCAAAATAAATAACAGTGAATCTGAGCTGCTGTTAACCATAAAGTATGTAAAGCAGTGCTGCTCCAGGGTTATTAGGAGGGAAGGTATGTGGGTAGAAACGTAAATGCTGAAGTGGACTTTTAGCTTTAGGTTGTCTCCCGCTTCCTATGAGCATGTTTGACAACTCGTGGAAAAGCACCTTCCTGATGTACCTTCAATGAAAAACTCTTCTTGTTTCTAGCCATTTTCATTAGATGAGGGCTACATTTATATGTGTTTTACTGCCTGACATTACTTCTTTGCTGTTTCACCGGATATATATAAAATGCTTGCTTCTCTGCATAGGTATGCTCCCCACTTTGCTGCAACAGTGAATGGCTGCAGCCTGTGAACACTGACAAGACATAACATTAAAACCACTGACAAGTGATGTACATGACATTGATTATCTCTTCATAATGTAAAGTTTTAACGGAAAACCTTGGGTCCTGTCTTTCAATTCCAAGTGGCAGTGGTTGCCCACAGTAGGACATTGCCTCCACTACACTCTAAAAGCTCCTCACGGATGACTAGAGGACCAAGAGCTCAACGTGCTGATCTGGCATCCTAACTTCTTAGATTCTAATTCAATGAAAGATCTGCAGGATGAGCTGTAAAATGTCCGACCCATCTCTCAACCAGGACACCCTCAGAGGGCTAATGTTCATGCTTTTACAATTTAGAAGTATTTTGATAGACAACCACAATATTAGGCAGGTGGTTCTAATTTTATGGCTTATCTATGTACTCATAAAGCGCTCTACATAATTATTGGCATCCCTGGTTAAGATGTGTTGAAAACCTTAAAATAAATTCAATTTTTATTGCAGAAGCATACTGTCACACTGAAAACTGTTGAAAAATGTATTATAGGGGAGGATTAGGTGCTGTTTTGTTGGCAAAAGGGGGCTGTACAAAGTATTAACATCAGTCGTGCTAATAATTGTGGCACACATGATTTGATGTAAAAAAATTATTTCTTAATGTGTGATTTTTTCCCCCCACTGAATAAATGCAGTTGAATTAAAGGTTGGATTTTCCTCTTTTTTTTAATTTTTTTTACTGTGGTCCTATATTATTTAGGAAAAAAAACTGAATTTATTAGAAGCTAAAGAACACATCTTAACCAGAGGTGCCAATAATTATGGAGGGCGCTGTATATATATACACTGATCAGGCAAAACATTATGACCACCTGCCTAATATTGTGTTGGTCTCCTTTATGCTGTTAAAACTCCTCTGACCCGGTGGAGCATGGACACAGAACCTCTGAGGATGTCCTGTGGCACCGGGATGGTAGCAGTGAATTCTGTGGGTCCTGTGGGTTGCAGAGTGGGACCTACCTAGATCAGGCTTATCCTGGCACATCAAAAAGATTCTACATAAGATTGGGGTCTGGGGAGTGTGGAACCTGGGTGAACGCCTTAGCTCTGTTCCCTGGGCCATTACTGAGCAATTTTTGCAGTGTGTCGGGGTTCATTGTCCTGCTGAGGGTGGCAACTGGCATCATATATATGTTAAAAACATGTAAAGTAATAATCCTAAAGCCAAGATGTACTTAAAGTTTAAATAGGAGAGTCAAAATCATTTTTATTCAAACCTAGCAACCGCTGAGATACCCACAAGATTCTGTGAGGTGATCTCCTTTTTGTAAATTGTTTATTAAATGGAATAAAGATTTATTGCAAACACGCACTAACCATAGGGATCATAACAACTAGACCACCACTTATTTTCCTGTGAAATTAGCTGCTCATGTTGTACAGCTAATTAGTTACAACTGAATAAATTTACAGTGACAGTTGACACAGATGTTGAAATAAATTGTCTCTGGCTAGTTGCTACAAACAACAGAAAATGGCACTCAATTAAACAATTTATGGTGCGGTCCCAGCAGATGTCTGCTATTTCTTGATCAGTGATCAATATTGAAATTAAAAAAAAAACACTACCAGTTCCACACATTCAGTAGTAACTTCATTGGTTTCTTAGTGATAATCTCGTAATTTTCCAATTATGGGCTTGAATTAAAATTGCTGTACGAGCGAGTAAATGAAAGTCATTTTATCAGACAGTCATGGTAAAACGGTCATGTTGTAGCTTTATCTGGGAAGTGGGATGAAGATAATATAGTGAGATGTATGTGCAGCAACAGCAGAATTGTATTTTCCTCGGGTCACTGCAGTGATATGATATGTGTACTCTGGCAGCTGATACAGAATATGTATTCTCTCCTCAGTAAAGATAGAGGATGCACTGTCATGTATCCTTTTGCATTATTGGCTTTGGAGTGTATACACTCTGTGATTGACACTTCAGATATTCATCCTGTTCACAAAACATGTCTTCCCTTACGTGAAATATGATTTCTTGAGAAGTGTAATCATGGGTTGGAAGATTGCTTTTCTATTATCCGGGAGTGAAAATGATAAATTGGTGCTCAGAGGGAAAAAAAAATGTTTCAGATGTCAGTTTCATCAGTGGGCTATTTTGCACACGTTCTCAGTTTCATTGTGTCAGGTGTCTGATCGAAGTATTGTTGAAGATTGTGATGATTCTCCTCTCTCATCAGCAGGGTTTTGTGAAGGCCGACACAGCGTATAATCTGCTCTCAGGATGAGTTAACCTGCAGTCGGTGCAGGGAGGGGATCTGTGCTTTTCTATCGACACCTTCTTATTCAGAAAACCTAGCTGCTGTCCTTGTGCTGACATACAAACTGGAGACAAACCAAACTTAGAGGCTAAAAATATCACGGGATTAAGATAGGTTATCTGGCTCCTGATAGCACGCTGAACAATACATTACATATTAACCAACATTCACACTCTGGGCTTTCAACACCTGCGTCCTGCACGAGATGACAGATGAGCTATAAATTTCAACACAAAGGAGTAGTTTATTTGAACCAGTTTATATTAGTTGTAATGATCTCTCAAAGACAGATGGGCCTTGCCTTGTGGTATTAGTTAATCTTTAACACATTAGTAACTATTACAAACATTGCCTATGCCTTCTAAAGATCAAAACTGTCAGAATAATATTTCTTCCAAAAATATTCTCTCTGTAGACTACGAAACTACTGTTAAAGACACCACAGTGTTGCAGGGACAGCATCATCGTTAAACAAACAGCGCTGTAGTTTGATATCAGTTGATGCCACGTACATCAATCTGCTCTAAGTGTTAGCTAGCGGACAAAGAAAAAAATCAACCAATATACTATTTGCTGAAGTTGTGCTGAAAGTTACAGTGCCCATGTGTTTTAGGTGGTTAAGTTGCCTATTTTCAAAATAAAAGCATATGGTCATGAACATATTTTAAAACATTTAGATCATCTGTATGAACCAGTGGACATTGAGCAGGGATAAGAATAGGGTGCCTCCAGTTACATTTCCCTTGTCTGTGAGTATGTTAGGGTCTGCGGTCCACATGATATACATGTCATCATCTCCCCAAGTACACCAGAGTCCACTACAAGGGCAGCAGAGCAACAACAATAATCAAGGCTTAATGCATTGTTAGTTTGGATCTTTTTATGGAATTAATCAGCAATAACATAATTATACAAGTTTTTACACTTACACTGTGCCTGATGGGAGCTTTTACAAGGAGAAAAGGTCTGGTACACTGAAAGTTATGAGTTGTATGCAGATCCAGCAGAAGAAGAACAGATAGTGATATTTATTATGACTGAACAATGAAAGAAAGAGCACCACCTACAGAAAATCAAAATCCAAGTAAGATTTCACTGTACCGGAAAAAAATTCTTTCAGTTACTGGTGATGTGTGGGAAATGCAGAGCAATTTTTTTTTACTGTTCACAGCAAAGAGAAAAATCATCCTGATCATATTTATCATGCATGTGCATGTAAAATAATGTTTGTTAGTTTATGTTGACTGTAAATGTTACACCTGCACTGTCAGACGTGTCGTACACTGACATACAGTATAGATCAAATATTATAACAAAATCCTAACAGTGTTGTTTATGGTGCTTGCAGTATCCTGGCTGTTTGTGGCAAAAATCCACAGCAATGCACAGGGTCTGAGGTCCAACAAAGTGGGCTGGAGCATTTGTTATTAGATCATTAGCACTGGAAACCTCCTTCCTCTCGGCGCTATAATGCACTGCTGCCTATTCACACAGACTCATCTCCTCCTGAGCTCTAGCTGCGCTAAGCTAATACTCTCCGAGGCGTTAACATTAAGCTGGGCTACAATGTCCGGTGGAGCCGTGGAAAAAAAAAGGGGGCTCCCCGTGCAGCTCCCCGTCCAGTGCACTGTTTAGAGTCAGCACACCATTAGTCAAATCTCCCCAGCCATGAAAAAAAGAAAGGGGGTGGGGGGGCAAAACAGAATATGCATGCATAAAACTCAACACATTTGTTCCCATGGCAACCATTCAGCATGTCATTCACTTGTCAAGCTGCATCAGAGCCGATGGGGTCCATTGTCTGAATCCTGGTGAGCATGGTTGCCTGGAACAGACCCGTCCCCCTCTTCCTCCCTCTGACCGACATCCAGGTCATTCACCACGCTGTTATTTCTCTTTAATTCCAATTCGGCTCGTTTTTTCATCGCTAATCACACGACAAATGACCACCACGGCTAAAAAGAGAAGGGGGATAATGCAGTGCAGTACTGAGGCATGGCTTTTATGATTCTTATGAATAGGACAGGGGGGTTGAGGGGAGGTGGGATATGGGATTAGGGAGAAATTCGGGACCACTAGTCTCACACGTACACCTCAAAGATTTCTCTGCTTTGGTTTATAGATTCGGTGGGCGGTGAAGGCTGCGCGGAGCCTCAACGCCTATGACTGGCTGTCAAGATCAGTTTAACAGTCACAATGGGAGAAAAGGCCATTTGACTTCTGTAATCTTTTCCAACATGCTCCAGAGTCGCTGCTGATTGGCACTGCTCAAGCATTTCCCCTGTGAACGCTACCGTGCTGTTGGGATGTTAAGCTTGTGCAGAGGTTGTTGCATGTCGTACGCTGCTTTAAAATGCTTGTTTGGCTTCATTGTTCTTGTCTTTTTCACAGAAGTACTGCTCGGGACGTTGAATGAAAGAGAGCAGCGTTTGGGCCGGCTGCCACAAATTTTGGTTTTGCTCTAACATGTTCTGTCGTGAGCTCCACACAAAACAAACGCACACTTCCTCCTTTCGTTAATGATTAGCCTGACCTTTAGCACGTTTACATGACTTGCAAATTTGTAAAAGTTGGCCGTGAGGTCAAACTAGTCTGTTGCACTTGTTTCCATGACAACAGAAGTTATGAAGCTGAGATGCACCCAGTTTTAAGTGTTGAAGCTTAATTCTTTAATTTCTATCCATTAGAGGCACTTCTTGGCGAAGCTTTTTCAAGTTGATAATAATATACTGCCAACAGCTCAAACGCTCCCAAGCAACACGGCATTGATTGATTATTAAAAGCTGTGTGGTGAAGGCTGCTCTCCAAGATAGTTAGTGTGTTTGTGAGCTCCAGATCACCCTCCTGAGGACGGCTCTAAGCTGAAGCGTTTGGTCAAACAGCCATCTCTCAACACAACAGCATGGCTGCTCCAATCACCTGCCACAGCTCAATCGATATACATCAGTGGAGATAATATATGGTATCGAGCAGTGTATAAATCTGTGTTGTTGTCGGCTCATTGCAGCTTTTATTTGGTCTGCTCTTCTGCTGCATTAACATGGAGGGGACTGCATCCAAACCTGCAGTGCAATTTTCTAAAAAAAACCCACTTTGGTGTAGCTTGCAATTGCATTCACGGTAATAATACAAACAGAGACTTTGTTTTTATTGTATTGACAGATTTTCAGCAGAATTCTCATTACTCATTGCTCTACATGCCTGTTACACCTTCAACAGACACAGTACAACTTTCATACTTACTTTTTCCCGGGCTGCACTGACTCGTAATGCTATTAAATGAGACTCCTCATACATCATCTGAAAAGTAAGACAAGGATTTCTATTTTATTTTATTTTTTTGTGGAGCCGAGTCTCGTTGCAGCCAAATGATTAAGTCAGTACAGAGACATGGGAGGTGAATAAATGAGAACCTTACTCTGGTATATTAAAAATGAAACCCGTACACACAGACAAACTACATAATAACACACAAGACAGCGTCTTTGGAATTGAAAGAGAGATGATAAATTACCAAATAGCAAAATGAACTGGAAAGCACACTTAATTAAAAATGCAGTCTTATAACAAACAAAATGGGAAAATATAACAGCAATTTTCTACAGAGTGTATTGTTCACTATTGTGCCCCACTGAAAGCTTAAATGATCTAAAGCAGTTTATATAGAAGCTTTAAGGGAGGCAGTTAGTTTAGATTGATTTTCTTCCGTTGGAATGTGTTTTCATTCACTTGTTTATTGTACAATTTGAATTTGCATCATGAAAAACAATGCGAAAAATAAAATAAAAAATCTGAAAATTCAAAGAGACGGAGCCACAGGGAAGCTGAGGTGGAACATATGAACACCTCTTACCCTTAATTATCTTTAATTTAAGCCTTAATAGAAATTAAATGAGCAAATTATATAAAAAGTCAAGACATGGACAATTGTCATGAATAAGAAAATTAGCTGTAAAGACCAAAATGGTTTAATTTGTCTGTGAAGTTGGACATTTTAGCATGGTGGTCTATGGAGATTGACTCTATTTTGGAGCCAGTCTCAAGCAAACATTCAAGTAAGTGCAGTTTTGGCACTTAAGCGTTGCCTTCACTTTTCAGCGCTGGAGGCTGCTACTTGATTTTAGACTCCTGTTCTTGTAATTTTGTCTATTTACCAAAAAATATGGCTACTGTGGTTTCACAACTCCTGCTAACTTTGCACTCACCACCTATGATTTTCATGTTGATAATTTCCAACATTTGTGTCTGAGTCGGAAAGAAAGCAAACACAGAAATGTATCACCTTGAGCGTCCATTATGGCTCTGCATCTGCTGACCTCATAACCCTGCATATTCACTCACATGTTTGTTTACCTGTGTGAAGCTGATTTTCATGTCAAAAAGTCAGATAAAATGTCAAGTTATCCCAAAGACTATCATGAGAATGAACACAAGTAATTTTATTTTGATAATTAATTTGTCTATGGATGTTAGGGGTCCCAGTTCACTAATTCATTTTCACTACAGTTGTCCTGGAGACCAAGTTTAATCTCTGATTAAAGATTGATGCTACTTGGACCAAATGATAATTCTCCATACCATACAGAAAAGAAGTAATAAGAGGTTAAAAAGAAATTTATGTGAATGACCTGTCACCTGCCTGAATGAATCATGAGAAACTGATTGTACATATTTCTTAACCCACTGTGAAATTACAGTGTGATCAGAGAGAAAAGGCCCCTGACTTTAACCCTAACAGCATCTGCAATTTTCTATTTACTATCGGTTATAGAAAAATCCTGCTGCAGAAGCAAAATGTTCTACATTAGCTTCTCTGAATCTCTTCAACAGAGGTGGGGAGTGCAAAATACAACTTATAAAGCCATATTAGGTACATTTATGGGGAATAGATCAGGCTGAAATGGCATCTTACTGGAGAATTAGCCCCACTCACTTCTAATATCTGCATTTTCTGACTTACTGGATGGAGACATAAGCTGGCCGTTATCACCATACATTTAACAAGAGTAGAAATGACACACAAGACCGTTTTCAAATTCACCTTTTCTATGGGAAACGAAAACCTTACACACTGAAAACTGGGGGCGGCATGGCTCAGTGTGTAGAGTGGCCGTCTTGCAACCGAAGGGTTGCCGGTTCGATCCTCGCCCCGTCGTGTTCGAGGTGTCCCTGAGCAAGACACCTAACCCCGAATTGCTCCTGATGGGGTCGTGGTTAGTGCCTTGCATGGCAGCTTCCGCCATCAGTGTGTGAATGTGTGTGTGAATGTGTGAATGTGATGTATCATGTAAAGCGCTTTGGGTACCTTGCAGGTACAGTAAAGCGCTATATAAATACAGACCATTTACCATTTGAAAATTGCAAGATGGAAAAAGACTTGGACAGTGCAGTGAATTAGCCATTAGCCACAGTGTTTGCTTTCCCATCTGCCAATGTGCCACCAAAACAAATTTCATTCTCATAATATTTTGCAGAATCTATAATCAGCACTGCTCCCAACAGACCACATACACACGCACTTAATAACAGTTAGCTAACTGTCAAGATCAAATTAACCAAAGTTCCAATTCATTTGTGTATATATTCTTAAATTTGTGTTGTTAGTGTCCTTGTTTTCTTCTGTTTTTCTTATTTATATTGCATATATAGTGTATGTATCTCACGTCTTTAATTTATGGTGGTGTTTTCTTGATTTTTCTTACAGTCACTTTGCGACATTGCAAATTTCCCCTTGTGGGACTAATAAAGGATATTCTATTCTGTTCTACTCTATATGAAATGTGTACCTCATATAGCCCTATAACAGAATGATATTAAAGCGCAGTCAGACCAGATACTACAGAAATTAGCATTTTTCTGGAAATCTGGTTAAAATTCGGGCCACATTTAAAGGGAAGCACAGAGAAACAGACAGCATAAATTAGGAGGAAAATGTAAATGAGCTGCTGACTATCCACCACAGTTCCTTGGGTAACAGTAAAGATTTCCACATATGTAAATTTTCATGTACATTTTTGTGTTATAGATTTGCTAAAGCTTATTATTTTTTGCTGTTACTGTATTATAAAAACACGTATGCACAAAATGTGAATTCATCTTGAAGTGTTTCAGGTTTTTCAGGCAGTCCAGTGGGGTTTTAAACTAATGCCTATTTGGTGAAAAATTTTCTTAATCCATAAAGGAGTACGAAAGGTGCTTCCAAACCTGCAGTTAGATCAACTTGAAGGGGAAAAAATATGCGTTGTAGCTCTAGTTCATATTCACATGGATGTTATTTTACCATCCTGTGTCACATGACAGGTTCAAAACATCACCAGGATCCGCGTTCAGATCTAGGTGACTGGCAGCAGGTCAGTTTAAAGATTCTTATGTTTATATGAATGTTCTCTGGCGGCACAGAGAGCTCACAGAGAAACAAATCATAATGCGCATGATTAGTAGGTTATTACCATAGGCTGCAAATGAATATGAATAATGACAAATGGGACAACAGGGTGAAAATGAGACACATAATTTGAGGGTATTACTGCCAGATCTATACTTTCAAACAGGCTCGATCCAGTTGTTTTTAGGCTCCACCAAGGTTCTAATGTCAGCCTAAATGAACCAAATTAGCCGGGCATTCAGAGCAGAGTTCGTTTTAACTGAACAATCAGGCTTAATTATTCAGTTTTTCAGAAAAATACAAAATCACTGGACATTAACGGCTTGCTTTTTTTGTTTTTAATATACAAGGTCAACGCTGATAAATTCCCTCACGTATATATATTGCACAGAGGAACAATTATTTGACACAATGGAAGGTTTTCCTATTCAGTTAAGCCGACGCTACATTTTATGCATGGTAATGACCACGGAACAATACGCAAAGTTAAACCTCACATTAACTGGTCACCTGAGAGTCACATTTGTTTTTTCATGGAGGCTGACGTGATTGAAAGCGGCATAGAATAGTGAGACAATCACATGAACAGATCGCGGATAAGCCTCAGCAAATAAAAAAGAGCCGTAGGTGCACTCTGGCCCTGCTACAAAGTGGAGGGTGTGAGAAAGGGGGAGTTAAACAGTACCCAGGTTTGGGGGGGTTTCTTAATAATGTCTCCTCAGCGGTAAAAGTTTGGGTGTGGGAGTTGTGCCTAAATAGACGTGAGATGTGCTCAGCGCTCCTGCTCACAGCCGGTATCAGGCCTAATGAGGCATTAATCGGAGGTGTGGGATGTTGCTCTTTAGAAAAGCACGGGGTCAGCAAAGCACAATGAAGATGACAACAAAGACTAGGGAGGCAGTGGCCCAAATGAGCATTTCTCTGAACTGTATGCTCAGCAATCACTTCAAAAGCACGGTGACAGAATATTCACCAAATTTCAATGGAAAACATATGAAAGGGCCTTTGAACGCATTTGTTTGTAGGTTTTCCTTTTTTCACAAGGGTGATTAACCCCTCTTTTATTGCCCCACCCCCATACATGTGTGCACACACACACACACACACACACACACACACACACACACACACACACACACACACACACACACACACACACACACACACACACACACACGACAAACCTAGCAAGCTCTTAAAACTAGTGTATGATCGCGCCAGCTGTCAATTGAAGAGTTTGTTTGACTTTTAAAGCATTTCTAAATGACTGCATTAGGTCTGTTTAGTTTCTATGGTTTGACTCCACAGTAATTCGTGAGCATTTTCAAGACGTTGTGAGTTGTTATTATTACATACAAAAAGAAAGGATCTGGATTTAACACAGGCAGGAATCAATTGCTTGTTGACCCTGTTCTCAACTCCAGTACATACTGAGCAGTTTAATGACTAGAAGGATGAAAAATAATTTGTTTTTTTCCCATCAGAACAGAAGATTGTTTGATATTCATGCTAAAGCACCACTTTTTCAGACTCTAGTTTGTTTTCATTGTTCTTGGCTCTGAGAAATAAGACAATAAGGTTATTTGACACAATTTATGACTGAGGTTACTACTATAACATTATGCTGTTATTTTTTGCACAATGTCCCAGTTTGAGAAGGCATATTAAAACAGTGGGTGTCTTTTATGCCAACTGACCAAAACCAACATTTCCTACAAGGTCAACGATCACAAACTGGTTTTGTGTGTGTGTGTGTGTGTGTGTGTGTGTGTGTGTGTGTGTGTGTGTGTGTGTGTGTGTTGTTTTTTTTTTATTTTTTATACTTGGATCCTGTAGCCACAGATGGCTGTTAAACCAAGCCATCTGGATGTGAAAGTTCAGCCCAGAATGTGTGTATCCCAGAGGATACTGGCTATCCCCTGATAGAGTAAGCAGTTCGAGTTTGATCTGCTCCAACATTTCAAATAATGACTTTGCTCTTGATATTCCCTTTATTCAAACATAATGGTCTGATTTTCACTGGAATTTCAGTGTATGTCAAAGCAAAATCTTACACAAAATGTACATTGTAACTTTTTAAAGTTCATACAAATGACATATTTAGACACACTCAAAAATGGAGTAGAGTCAAGAAATTAGGGCCCGGCCCATTTATTGGTCACCAATGAAATTGGTCAATTATAGCCCTTTTTAAAATAATCATCACTGGCCGGAGTTTGCGGATTAAACACTGGTATATCCTTAATTTTTTGTAAAACAGTAAATGCTGTTAACTGTTGGAGTCGCGCAGAATGATGTCCTTGCGCCGTTTGTCCAACACATGGAGCTCTGACTTCATTCAATCCTCACTGCTGTATTCTCAGTAATATACAGTAGTACTGGACCCGAATATCCCGACTATCCAAATATTCGTTCGCTACGGCGGTATCCGGATATTAATTTTGGTATCCGAATAATCCCCCACCCCACCCCGATCGGACGTTAGCGGGTGGAAAGAATATGCGGCGTTACTGTCTTTCCTCCGCCTTCGGCCCACGTCGGCTCATTCCCTTGTGTGATCACATAAACATATTCACATATGTCTATGACATATACACACATGTCTATGTGATCACCCCTTCCTCCCCCCAGACGAAAATGTTCGGCGCTCGTTTCTTCTCTTCGCCTTCGGCCCAATTCGGCTCATCCCGCCGTGTTCGGCTCATCTCGGCTCATCCATTCGTGTTTGTAAACACCACCCGAATGGCCAGGTTGCTGCCGACTCTGACGTCACGCTTCACTTCGTTGCATAAACACAAGACAAGATGCTGAAGACCTCATCTGTTTGGGAATTCTTCAGTTTAACTGAAGACAAAACGAAGGCAAAGTTTGGACCCGGGAGACCAGACAAACAGATCCGACGGATCCCCTGCCCCCTCGTTGGACGTTATGGGGCGGAAGGAATATTCGGATATTCGTTTTTAATAATAATACTTGTTACGATCCAACCTCTAGAGGTTGGATCGTAACAAGTGGGGGCTCGTCCGGGATACTAGGGGTCCCGCAGATTTACAGGTAAGGTGATTTCATTGCTTAGTAGCTTATTTGATTTTGGTGTTAGTGGTGGGTAATAGGTTTGAGGTTGGTGATGGCTTTTGTGTTTGTACAAACCTGGGGTTTGCATTTTAAGGGGAGTCGACCTGGTCGTCATCAGCTCTGTCGTCAGCTGAAACGGCTGGCAGCTGGGGTTCCAAAGGCTCTGCAAAAAGCCCCAGCTGAACCCACACACAAATTACTCCCAAACAAAGGCCCTACAAAACACCACCTCAAAACAAGATGGCACACCAATACTGGTGGCCGTAACAGGCCCGAATATTCGGAGGCCAGAAATCACTATTCGGGCCAGCCCTAATATACAGGAGTAAGCTACAGTCAGGCAATCACTGGCAGTCAGATGAATACAATGTGTTCATATACATATACATACACTGTATATCTATATCTGTATCTATATCTATATCTATATCTATATATATATATATATATATATATATATATATATATATATAACTGATAATTAGTAATAAATACTACATTTGATTAATAATGATGTTTTTCTATAACATGTGATCATTAAAGGTTAATTGTTTAAAGGTAATAGGCAAGAGACCAGCTACATGTATCCACTGACAGATTACTGTCATTAAGATTTAAATTACCAAACGGTGCAACAGAAATTTAATCAATAAAGCAAATGTCCAATGTTCAACAGATTTTTCTCAGTAATTATCTGAAGCTGAGGTCGTGTAGGATCCTTAGTGATATTTGGCGAAGATGACTTGATTGGCCCATTTCCAATATGTAATAAAGAAGACAACAGTTTTATCAGCAAATTTCAATGAGAGTAAATAAAGTAAACAATAGGTATACAGTATTGGAGACTGTGGAAGCTCCAGTGCTTTGACATCCGAGTATAAAGGCCGATATTGATCCGGACAGCCTTCCAGACACTGTCTCATCATGCCACAAACGACATTAGACTTTGATTGAAAATGCCTTTAAAGTTAACTGCTGGAAAAGGAAATTTATTGGGCTGCTTTGTAATTTATTCCTCCTGTAATGCACATTCATCAGAGAGATCAATAATCAAATGATTCCACTGATTATGTGAAATGAAATGTACTGAATTGGCTCTTGTAGCAATCTTAGACAACTCTTCATTTTACAATGGAAATATGGGGTGTATTACACGCTCGCAATAGTTTTATGGAGCAAATTAGATGAATTTCGAGAGGTGTCTGCCACTTACTCTTGATCTCTTGTTAAATGCAAATGAGCGCGTTCAGTGGCATCTCAGTTAGTGTACCGTGGATCCTTGAAAAGGGAAACAAATGGCTAAGAGGAAGACACAGGATGTAGAAGTAAGCACAAGATGCTGCTATAAGTTGTCGCCATTGTTGATGCCCACATATTTGTGGAGCGCTTTTCAAGAGCAAACATTTTAGTTTGGTTTCATTGAATTTTACAAACTGACCTTGTGTGTTCTCTGTGAGATGCTTTAACACTGAAGGAGATATTGAACACTTGTTTTTGACAAGGACCTGTCAGGTGCTGTTGCTGTGGAAACAAAGAGACAATGCAAAGTCAAGCATTGCACACCGTTGTATTCAATCAGAAAATTAGAAATGCATTTCACTAAAATGCATCTTATTTCTTATTCTTATTTCCTGTCTTTTGTTCTCCTTGGACCGAAGCAAAATAGACATTGATCTCACATTTCAGTTTAATATTCTCTCCAAGTTAAGAAGCAGTTAAATATACTGTTGGCTCCTACTGGATTTCTTCAACTTCCTTCACTTGTCACTTCAAAGATGAATGCAGCTTTTTACAAAGTGAATGGTCATGAACGACCTGTCTGACAAGAACAAAGTTTAGAAAAAGAGACAATGGCATTCATACATGATGTAATAAACACAAAGTTATCTCTCTGACCTTGGCTAAACAGTGGAGCTGCAGTAATGAATCAATCAATTAATAGTTGTAAATAATTTCAATTATTTGAAAGACAATAAGAGAAGAAGTTTACATCTCCGATTCGAGCCCCTTAAATGTGCCTTATGTTTCTTTCTTTCTTTCTTTCTTTCTTTCTTTCTTTCTTTCTTTGCCCCTCTCTGACAGTAAAATCAATATCTTTGGGTTGTGGCAAAAAAAAAAAAAACTTTTTTTTTCATCTTTGGCTTTAGAAAGCAGACACTGACTTTTATTTCTGACATTTTATAAATCAGACAACTAATCAATCCATTGATAAAATAATCCACAGATTAAACACAATAATTGACAACACAATCATTTTTTGCAGCCCTACTAAGCTGAATATTTAGCATGATGCTAATTCTGACCTGTAAAGTGTAACAGCCAGAGATCGACTAACATTTACATTTAGATGCTCCTAATGAGAGATTGTGAATTCATGTGCTTATGCTTTGTGCACCAAACATCTTGCATCCTAAAATAATTTTCACTGTGCAACATCATCGGCATCATTAAATTGACAATAGAGTGATTCCACCTTGAAGATGAAATGAGATACGTGATGAAGTATGCCGCAATCATTAAACACACAACTAGAATCAAAATTGTTTAAAAAATTATGACGTCTAGCTGTTTACAAAGATCTAATAAGTTATAGATGATGTTTGCAGCACATGAATAGAATAGAATAGAATAGAATAGAATAGAATAGAATAGAATAGAATAGAACACAATACAATAGAATACAATAGAATAGAATTTCTTTATTGCCACTTAAGAGAAAAATTAGTCATTCTCTTAGCACATAATAAGTAATATAAAGTACATAGATAAGTAGTAGATACTCAGGCCCAGACAGTTCGTGTGAGTGTTTGGCAGTGTTCAATTCTCCTGTGGCTCTGGGATAGAAGCTGTTTTTTAGTCTGTTTGTCTGTGATTTGGTGGACCTGAAGCATCTATCTGAGGGTAAAAGCACTGGGACCAGTTTGAATCACTGACAACTAACTCCAAGAAGCACTATCTCTGAGTATTCTACTGATTTTAGAAGTTTTCTTTTGCAAATGACTAACATAAGACTTGAAAGAGATACGTTGCATGCACATTCTTACTGTACTGAGTCACTATATCATTAGCTACGTCCCTGGGTTTCAAAACAAAACCATGCATAATATCTCATGAGAAACGATGTGTCTTTTTGTTTGGTGAGCGACTGGATGAAAAGATAATTAACACTTCCCACATCTGCATATTCACACACTTACTGCCTGTAATATGGCACTTTGCATTAGATATGATTTAAATACAGGTCATAGTTAAAGTGTTGCCTAAGTTGTTATTAAATGAAATAATGGGGATGCTTGTTCATTTGCGGTATTTGCTACAGTTGTCAGTGTGCACTTGTATGTAGCCCATAGCTGCATCTACATAATGGACTGAAACAGTTAATCCCAGTCCATTGTTGTTCCTAAAACAATCATCATATCCTTTAATAGCATTATAAGCTCCAAATGAAAAAGTCTGATCCTTATTAACTTAGTTGCAATAGTGAAGAATTTGTTGTTGCACGGGCTCACAACTTAAAATGACTGAACAGAGTTTTCTCTGCACATGGCAGTGAAATGCTGGCAAGGTTGGGGGAGCGAGCTATAAATACTCGAGAGAACAAAAAAGCAATTGACTGCTGCAGTGTAGGTGTTACACCATCTGTTAAGACAACAGAGCCGCTACCCTCTGGATTCTTTATATTCACATGAGATATTTAGTATATACCCCTGCTTTGTTCTTGCACTTGTTTGACAAAGCAAGACGCAAACTTTGACGTTCAAATCCAAGAGCGCAGACAAATGGAAAGAATTTTTATGTTGAGAGCCTCAGTGAGTGCACAAACAAAATGCAAATAAAGTCAGACAAAATGTTGGCTAAACGTTTTCTTATGCGGGACTGGGTTGAATACTTCAATAGAGGCTCACATTAAGAGCCTTTATAAAAGCAAGTTTACAGCAGCAGAAAAACACAAGACTGGCAACAGCAAGCTGTGACCTCCATCTAGCTCTGTGTACTCTGGGATGTTTGACAGCAGACATACTTGATCCTGGCAAGGACTCACTATTGCAATGCTAATCAAAATCCCTTTAATTGGCAAGTGCACTATATAGCACAATACGCCTGGGTGACATTGGTATAGAGACATATTGGCAATATGATTAACACACTACATAATAGTGACATGGAGCGTACAAGGATACTGGGGCGTCAGATGTATTGCAAGGGGTTAATGAAAGGACATACAGATGCAGCACCATATTATATGTTTGGCTTACATCAGTACATTTGGTTATGTCTCCAGCAATTCAAAGAAAATTACTAAAATTAAATAAAAAGACAAACTGCAAAATGTTTAATAATGTCAAGGTAGTCAAGGTAAGTGAAGTCTTAATCAATTTAATTAAGCGCCATGCTTTATATGCTCTGTCTATGTATTTTTAACTTAACAGTTTTAATTGGTTGGCCTCTGTAGTGCACCGGCATTCACTGAAGCAATAACTATTAAGATATTTTAAATAAGAGAGCTCTTCAATAATTAGCAATATCACACAAAGATTTCAGCCTTTGCAGTCTGTTACTGCTCTGAAATTGAATGACTTCCTTTCAGTGAAACTTCCAAAGCACTTGAACACATTTAAACATGGCGATTTAAAGCAAAATGTAAAACCTGGGAAGATCAGATGGGGAAAAAAAAAGATCTGGCAGACCAACTGTACAGACACACACTCATCTACAGGTGCCTAATTACAGTCATCTAGGCCATATCCAATTAAATCTTGGTCATTTTAAAGAAGGAAACACACTTTCAGTTACTTACCGTTTTGTTAACTTTTTTTGGCCACCTGGGGGCAGCACTCTAGCTAGAAAAGACAAATCCGACACGGAATGATATGACACTTTAAAGAAGAAATTGTTTACAGTTGATTACAATTAGGGTTGGTTGTAGCTGGCTTTGGGCATGGGATTTTTTTTGTGTAGAGTGTGAATGTTCTCCATGTGCAACGTGGGTTCTCACCGGGTTCTCCGGCTTCCTCCCACAGTCCAAAAACATCACTGAGGTTAACCCCACAGATGATTAAGTGATGTATAGATAATGGATGAATATAATTACACATCTACCAAGCATCAACAACAACTTTACCATTGATTAGCATTGATTTAGAGTTGTGTTTTCTCATAAAAAAAGCCATGTATTCAGCGTCCTTTTAGCTCTGTTTTGGTCTCCACCCACTGGGGGAACTACATATCAAATTAGCTGCTAGCTGCCTCACTGTGTTGCCTTACTTTAGTCTGTCTGTTCTTTTGTGCAGGGTGTGATGTAGATAGAAAGACTCAACCAAAACTGCAAAGTTAAGGGAGATAAAAGCCAAAAACAGTTGACAGCAACAGAACATGTCTCAGTGAGCACACTGGTCACATTTTTACAAAAGTCCCAAAGGCAGTCTAACCAGGTCTGACCTAGAAATATTTCCGAAACACTTCCACCGACAGAAATGCTAACTAAACGCCGTTGCATGCCTGCACCAATATTGGTTTATTACCATCACAGAGAGCGCTAAAGACAGTTTGTATGATAACATTACAAAACACATTTCTCACCTATATCGCCCTCCAATTTCAGGGTTGTAATTCAGCCTCTGGGAGAACATTAACATTAGCTGAAGCTTTTTTTGCTTCCTGCTGATTGTAGGAGTCTTTTTCCTGAGTTGATCAAATACTTGCAGCATCAAACAGCAACAGGAGTGCCTACAAAGCATTGCGTGCATTTATGAATGCCAAAAAAAAAAAAATCAGTAACTCATTAATTCTAACTATAAATGATCCCTGACATGGAGACAGGATTGGTCAGGATCTGATGTCAAGTCACACAATCATCTTCACATCAGACAGGTGATCTGTCTCACACAGTCACAGTTTATTAGATGCAGTTCAATCGTTTGGTCCATAGCAGCAGGGTATTCTTATTTTATTGTTTGCAAAGTAGTAGTTATATTTTCATCACACATGGACAGAATTTTTAGCTTTTACAAAATGACTATCTCCATGATATATCATTATAGCTATTAGCTAGCTATTGGACAGTTTTAAAAGCTTGGCAATAGATTTATTTGTTTGTTTATTTGTGTCCTACTGTGTATTATATCACCTGATGTACCGTCCAATTACGCAGAATGAAGCCGTGAAGAACATTAATGTAAAAGTGACCTATGTCTGACTGACTGAATGCTGTCACTTTAACGGACGAATGTAACATCAATGTTACCAAGCCCATGTCTGAAAAGGACTATACTGATTAGTGCAGCTTTATCCTATTCATGAAATATGGACACTTACTAACTACAATAGACTTTGTAAGGGATCTGGTACTGTCAAAATAAATGCTGACAGGGTGATCAAAACCCTAAGGTGGTTGCTCCATTTGATAAAAATTGTAATTTCCTGAATAATGTTAGTTTAATTAAAAATATATAGACATTGTGTGATCCATTTCTGTGCAAAAAGGACCATGCACACCTAGTTTAAAGACTAGAAATAGACAACTGGCCTATTTTTACATTTGCAGAGCAGAACTCTGTGGTGCATCCACAACATGTACTGCTCTCACCTGGAAGTCTGAACAGGCATCTTAGCATTTCTGAATCGAGGTTTGTCAACATTGCCTTAAAAAAAATTCATGGCCATCAGCTGGGTATAAAACCTGAAGACACAACAATACTAAAACGTAGTGAAATGGTAGTATTTATATAGCACTTTTATCCAAAGCGCTTTACATGATGCATCACATTCACCCGTTCACACACTGATGGCGGAAGCTGCCATGCAAGGCACTCACCGCAACCCACCAGGAGCAATTAGGGGTTCAGTGTCTTGCTCAGGGACACCTCGACATGAGCTCGACGGGCTGAGGATCGAACCGGCAACCTTCCGGTTAGAAGACAGCCACTCTACCCACTGAGCCATGCCACCCCATGCAACCTAGTGAAACCTAGTCATTCTGTTAAACAGGATGCTCCAGCACATGGCAATGAAACCAACATGTACGCTCAATGTTGGAAATCGATAGTGGGATCATAGCTCATAATTTACAAGCCAGTAAAGAGTGTGTCTGCCATTTGCATTGTGTATCATCTGCAACACATACAGTCAGCGTTGTTGTTTATTTTGCCTGGTAGAATGTTGTTCTCCTCTTCCTGAAGGCTTGGTGAGGTGGACAGACATTTTGTTGGACAAGATTACATTGTGGGATACTTGTATTCTGAGCTGTCTGAAGCGATTTCTTAGATGACAAACGGTGGAGTTTTGGACATTCAAGCCCAGACTGACACGGTAGCATCCAGCATGCCGACAGCCCATTCTCCTCTTGTCATCTGTGTCATCGTGTCATTTTATAGTCACTGGTCAGAAAAGTATCTGTGTTCTGGTTGTAGCTGGGAACTCAGTCTGTCACTAGTTGAACAGCTCAAAACTTCTTGAGGACACTTGGCTTAAACAATAGAAAGGAGACTTTAAAAAACAGTTTCAAGTCAGAGAAGAAGACCGTTTGCGTATTCACCCAGTGTAGAAGTTCACCATAATTATTTTCCTCATACCTATGCTGTATGTGCGCTGCAGGTTGAGCCAATAAAAAGGTTTGCATATGTTACTTGTACAGTGAAGCCAGAAAGTAAAGAGCAGCTTACAGTACACTGTGCAGTTCTGGTAAGATGACTTCTTGAATTTCACACTGTCGTTGTCCTCGTTCTCACTGCTCAGGCAATAATAAATGAAAGTGAAAGATGTGTTTAATACAATCAAACACATATTGTACAAATAAAGCTTGTAGAAGAGCAACAGTGTTTTGACGTACTTTTATTGTTCAAATTAGATGAGAATATTACCCAAAGCAGTGCTGTAGACATATATTCTGCTGTCAGATACTGCTTTTGATGTTTTTTGCTGCAATAATAAACTACATTATCAGCCATTCCATTGAAAAAGGATAGCATTTGGCATTTTTTAATAACATCTTTACACAAGACCATATGAATTGTATATATAACCCTCACTCCTTTGCTTTTTAGGATGCAGCACAGGAAAGAGAAAGGTATCTACTTCATTAGCTTTCAAGTTAGGTAATTGAAATCCATTAGGACGATCTGAAATGGATCTGATGGTAAATATAAGTGGGTTTTTATTTTTTTATTTTTGGCAGCAGAGACAGGCTCTTCAAGCAAATGTAAATCTTTATGTGCCACACTGTGTGTATATGTGTGTGAGTGTGTGTAATCTGTGCATGCTTGCACAGCAAGAGAGAATAAAAGGTAGAGAGAAGGTAAAAGGGGGAGAGGGAGTGAAATAGTGAGCAAAAAAAAAAAGAGAGAGGGAGAACTGAGTGCAGTAATATCCATTAGATTTATTGTGGTGCAATTCCCAGTCCCTCCAGTTCTGCCTGAGGGGGACTATATTACATTTCATCACAGTTTCATTTTCTCCTGCAGATGAGAAATGGGAGTTCTGTTGCAGTAATGTAGCATGTATGTGCTAAATCTCATCTCTAATAAAATCAAACACATCACAACTCCTGGCACTTTGGCTACAGGTCCATGACAAAATGAAACACCATCTGTTATCGTATCAGGACCGCCTTATTAGAACATAAAAATCAAACACACCAAAGGAATAACAATGAGGATAATGAATATAGGAGGTAATGGGATGTGATGGGGGGGATTGGCCTTAAAGGTGGGAGACGTTCCTTTTGAATCAGCGCCACTTTATTCCCTAAGTGTGGCAAATATATACTATACATTAAAGACAGACTGTGGCATCACATGTTGACATTTTCCGCAGAAAAGGAGCAGAAGGATTTCTCACAGGTCAGCCAGGACAAAACTGCAGCTGAAGACAACAATGACAGCATTGGTGGACTACGTGTAACAGTTTTCTATTCAGATTACAGGTGCTTGGATTGTTTTTATTCCATTCAAATTGTGTTGAAATAATTGAATAAATTCTCCAATGAATCAAACAAAAATATATATATATTGAGAATGAATGAATTCAAGCATTATGCCAGCTGGTCTACTCATTTCCTAGCTAAAACATTATTATTTTAATCTGTGTTTATTTTGCTTCTGTGGAATGTGAATTTTGATTCCATTTTAGTATATTTATCAAAACAGGTCCCTGCACATTAATTCATTAAGTCATTCCTATATTTCATACTGACACACACAGGAAAGTGCATTTACAGAACAGGTTTTATTGTCGTGAGGCTTTGCAACGTTGTGAACACTCAGAGCAGAGCTGTCAGCGCACATCAGACCTCGCTGTGGTTTATGTACAGCCTGTCAAATGGCATCAATCATCGGCCTACTGCTTAACATCTATATATTGTTTTTCATACAAATGTAGACATCTGTATGTAGAACAATGTTTACCCACAGCAAACACTGAAACCTACTGAGTTCTCCCACATTACAAATCCCAATCCAACCCCTGGCAACAGTTGTCATCTCAGCCAGCAAAATGTGTCAGAGATCGACATCCGCAGCCTCCGAATATCATTTGCCTGCATTTTAGCAAAATGTATTAGATGAGAATCTGTGTTTAAATTCATATTTAGAAATCAGTTTTAGAAGCACAAAGCTACCACAAATTCACCAGTTTATTAAACATAACCTGAATCATCATACAGGTAAGTGAAGCATCAGTGCATTTGAAAGTTTTGACCATAAAAACATCAAACCACTGTACTGCTAATCCAATATCTGCATCAGGTGCACCTGTGTCAAGTCGGAATAGCTGCTCATCAATGAGGACGTGCTCCAAAGCTTTGAGAAACTATTAGCAGGTTGTGTGAAGTGTGAGTTTAACACAGCCGGCAATAAAGACCTGGAAGATAAAAGACAAAGCCAGAAATGGAGCAAAGGCACAAGGTCAATATCATTGTAAACAGCATAAAGAGTAGCAGCAGTAGTAGTCGTGCAGCCATGTTGAGAGTGTTAGTATGTAGCTTGCTGCCAGTGACCTCATAAAGCAGCTCATTAGCCAGCAGAGCGACAGGGTCAGTTGCTTTAGCTTGATATTGTGTGTCAGTATCAAATAGCTGACAACAGGTGGGGGATTATAATCATGGTCGCACAACTAATAATACCAACTGCTTAGTATATCAGTTACCGCACAGACAATGGACAATCACTGCTTAAGGGGAAAGCCAGCTCTGTGACAGCAACCCTATCAGCACAGACTTTTCTGTCTTTGTTTTAACTGGAGCAAATCCAGTCGAACGCATCTGATTTACAGTGAGGGAGCATTTGGAAACAAGCGTGAGGCAACAAAAGAGCAGCGACAGAGAAAAGAAAAGGCAAGAGAGTCGGGGTGAAAATGATTTTCTCTGCTCTGCTTTGTCAATTTCAGAGTGCCATCTCCCGATAGTCATTAAATAAGTTGTGTTGTTGTTTTAATTATCGATAGTAAAGCAATCTGTTCATAATTACAAACATTTGCTTGTGGCAATTACAAACAGTGGCTGGTAGCAGTTTAATTTGCCCGCTCTAATCTTGTCTGTAATTAGAGCACACACAAGCAGAGCACCGGAGTTGTTCGGCTCCGAGGCAAACAAGACAAGACTGAAATTCCCATTATAACAAACTGCTGACCGCCTGCGGCACACAGACTCGCTTGCCTTCAGTGTGAAACATTTCGTACATTCTAATCCATTTGTTTAGCTTTACAGTGCAATTGCACTGATGTGGCAGGTTCTCATTTCAGCCTCCCTGTAAAAAGAAAGTCAAGTGAAATTGGAAAAATATTTCATAGCGTTGCACCATGGCGCCAAAAGGGATTGCATGTTGTGTTTATTCATGCTGAAAAAAGACTCATCTTCGATCGTAACACCTGTCCTTTGAGCTGCGTAGTGCCCGTCAAGTAGGAATAAACAGGGTTATCATTAACATAATAGTAAATCAAATGCATTTGTTGGAGCTGTATGGTGATGGGCTGGGTTGTCTCAGAAAGAAAGTGTGACCGCAAATGAAGTGTCTTTACAGTGTAACATTTTTAGGATGCGTGTGTGTGTGTTTATAAAGCTTTGGAAAACGTAAAGGTTTTGGACCCCGGATTCAGAAACCCTCCAAACACTGGGATCAGAAGGGAGTCAGCAACACTCCTCCACCACAATCCCCACAATCCATCCTGGGATCACAGTGAAGGCGGGCCTGGGAGGCAGGGAGCAAATGGTTTGACAAGGTGGGGGATGCGTGTCTATCATGTATCTACTCGGAGTCTCCTCTCACATGCCAAATACACGTCAAGAAATCGCTCTCCGAGGTCAGCGCCGAGATGTTGTGTCAAGCTGTGCTGGGAACTTGAGAAGATGGGATGGAAGGAAAGGGTATGTGGGGTCATGTGTGGAGTTCAAACTTCGCTTCCTGTGTGGCTGATGAATATTCGTGATGAATCAAGTGTCTGTTTGAAGGAAAAGATGCTTTGTATGCACACGGTTTAACTTTATAAAAGCATGCACAAGAAAGGAAGTAGGATAATGCATGTGCATGTATGTGCCCCCGTGCATTTTCTCCCTTTCTCTTTCTTGCGCTGTAATAAAAACAACTCCAGGGGAACATCTTTCACTGTCACTACAACCCCCATCCTAGTCTGTCTCAGACGCTTTTTCCTCTCAGATGATAGCTATTAATTCCCTTCAGAGGCTGCTTGATGGAAGGCTAACAGCATTTTATATTGTTGATACACTTCTGACTCAAGCTGCATGCTCTCAATTACAGATGAAAGATAGCTGGTAACCTGGTTACAAATAGGCTTCGCTGTTTAGATGATGTCAGGCACCTTTATCAAGGCGGGATGAAAATAGAAAGGGGGCCGTCTACGAACCCCTTCAGCTTCTTGCAGCGGCGATGTTATCCTCCTGTAAAGAGATGGTTAACTGCACATCCAGTTTGGCTTGGTGCCATTCCAATCTGGTTTAAGTGATTATCATTCCTGCTCATTCATGGCGTCTCTCTGCGGACGCACCAAGCAGCTATCTGTGATATCCTCCCCCCTGCCCAGTCAATTAAAGGACCACTGTAATTGTGGTAATTGTGCAGAACCCTCTTGAGAAATTGTCACCAGTGTTAATTTGGGCACCTGATGCTGATTTCATTTTAGTCTTTTGACAAAAACATGTTTTAATTTTAGTCCAATTTTAGTTTTTTGATTTTTTGACTCTACTTTTAGTCACTGGAGACTAATAACATTTTTGCCTAGTTTTCCTCAGTGACATTTTTTTTAATCTCTTATATCCTTTAAGTTTTAAAGCTACAGCTGGCACAATCTGTATGTGTGGTTACTATGGTTACAGGTGTTATTCTCATTTGTCACAAAGTTTGTGTAGAAAATGTCTATATGCATGGTTCTATTGCAGAAACTCAGAGCAGATGTAGGTAGGGCTTTCTATTTGGCCTTTTCAGCCTTTCTGTTTCTTTTACAGTGCTGGATCCAATAGTTTTGACTCCCATGTTAACAATGAACAAAGTCTGCTAAAACAACGACAAATAGTAGTTAGTGGATGGATGTCCAGTTTTATGAGCAGATAAGACATAGAACACTGGAAGGTTTGTAACGTTTACCTATATGGTAATATAATCTAAACTTTATTTCTATGTGCACCTTTGAACACAGGGGTTAAAAAGTTCTTCACAAAGCACTAAAACACACACAATATTAGAAATAAAACATCAGTAAAAACATTACAACCTTAAAAAGACCCAAAACCAAGCATAGAAACATATACAAATGTGTTTTTAATAGCTTTTAAAACTGACTCTTCTGACAGTCAATGGGAGTTTGTTCCATAATGTTGGGGCTAAAACAGTAAAAACACAAATTTCCCTTTAGTTTTGAGTCTGGATCGTAGAATGGTCAGCAGTAGGTGGGTTTCAGATCTCAGGTATCAAACTGCAGAAGTTATTAAAAGTTCTGATGAACTGAGTGGGGTCAAGCCTTGTAGAGATTTAAATGTTAGCAACAGAATGTTAACTGAACTCTATGATGAATGGGGAGCCAGTGTAATTGTTCAGAACAGGAGTTATGTGTTCCCTGTGTCGAGTGTTTGTGAGTAGCCTTCATGATGAGAACATCAAGATGACAGAAAAATGACACTTAGTATCATCTCCAAGTTCAACAAGTCAGTGTTTAGTTAGGTTTACCTACCCTAAGGAAGGTACTTCTGTCTTCTGCAAAACAGCCCTTAAGAGGTTCTACATGGGAGGTTCTTGCAGTTGGAGCACAAACAAATGTTTGGGCTGCCATAAATGGACCTGTAATTTCCTGCAGTGGAAATCATTTCATGTCCCTCTGGTCCTCAGTGAAACTACATATGTACTCCTCTCAATATATCCAGTTAACATTACCACTTTCAAACTCTGCATCGCTCCATCTCTCTCTGTCTGTCTAGAACAGGGGTGTCAAGATCCGTTCCTGGAGGGCCTCTATCCTGCATGTTTTAGATGTTTCCCTCTTCCAACACACCTGATTCAAATGATCAGGCTCATTATCAGGCTTCTGCTGAACTTGATGATAAGGTGATCATTTGAATCAGGTGTGTTGGAAGAGGGAAACATCTAAAACATGCAGGATAGTGGCCCTCCAGGAACTGAGTTTGACACCCCTGGTCTAGAATTAGCTTTCGTTTCCCTTTTCTCTCCAGAGCAGTAACATCTTTCATATGATTGAGTTACTTGTTCACTAAAATCCTGTTTACTGTCTGGCTGGTTTAGCTTGAAAAGAGGCACTAAATGTGGGGATCATATTAGTACTTTAGTGACTCACACTGAAGCGTTTCAGACTTCAGTGGTCTTTCTTCTCATTCGCTTTGAATATGGTGACGTCATGTTTTGCAGTACTGAATTGTGGGCCTGCTTACTGTGTCGAGCCAGCCAATCAAAACTCACCTATGCGTTTGTGCTAGGACAATCACACCAGCAAAGGCATCCCCTAAACGCCAGGCCAACTGTTGAGCATTAATGTGCACGTTAAAGTTACATCCACATCGCCTATGTTATGTTAGCGCTGCTGGGTAAACTGTAGCTCACATTTTTACAGATGTTGATGTGCACCCGTCATGCTTGCTGTTTGTCTGAGCTGTTGTGTTGATGCTTCTTCTCCTTGTACCACTAATGTCATATAACAGTACTGACACAACTTAACTGAATGCAAGATGCTTCTTCTTGCAGTTTTTCTCAGTTGCTTTGGTATAATTTTGAAATTATCGTCAACATTTGCAAAGCAGTGAGTGCATTTCTCAAAACGGCTTGGACAAACAGAACCACGCAATGGATCATCTGCAAAAGTCTGTAGTATGCCCGAAATCTTCAGTGTGTCTCTGAAAAATATGTCGATGTAGGTCACTGCCATTAGACAAGACAAGAACCAAGAGTTGTTTTCTAACAGGAGAGTCAAAATGATGCCTGTTGTCATTATAGCAGTAATCTTTCTACACTATGGCTCGGGTTTTTATGACAATTATTGAAAATGCAAAAGGCCTTTTTTTTCCAGTGATTTCAAGAGATACAAATTACTGTATGTGGGAGGCTAATTTGCAAGAAATTGGACACGATTCGCATTTATACCTTTACTTTTTGTGCTGTAATTTGTTGACAGACAATGTTATTGCGAGAGAGGAAAAAGACACTGCGGTTTTACAGCACTGCATGGCACAAAGGAGGGGAAAAAACTCACAGCAGATGCCTGCAGAGGCTGGATAAGACATTCTAAAAGATTCTTTCTGCACTGCATTGCATAAGGAAGATATCTGCAGCGGTGTGAATGAGAATCTGTGGCCCGACACACAAACATCAGGTGGTGTAGAGAGACTACACTGTAATTCTCCTTACAGCTCTGCAGGTACAGTTCTGCATCAATGGTGTTTATTTTCTTGACTTTTGTAATTATGTGTGTCTTCCTTTGTGCTTTGCGGCTTCGCCATGTCTTCCTTTTTGTATCACAATGACACGGACATGTCAAGACACATTACTGAAACACTCTGGGAGAAATTCGAAGAAAACATGTGACAAGTGCTTCAATCATTCTGCATGCAATGACTCGTGCAATGAGCAAATGCATAGATGCTTTCAGGGGAAGACCATTTAACACAGAACCAGCTGAATACATTTTGATCAACGTGACATAAGCAACCGATAATGCAGGAACCAGCAGACAGCTGTACATAATTATGAGCATGGATGTGCCAAAACATTTGCAGTTTGTTCAAAAGACTGAGAAATTGCTTTTATGGTGTGCACAAGTGACTACAAGATGTGGAGGCAGAATCTCAATTCTCATTGGTGAACTGTGCCAAAATGACAGACAAGAATGGCAAACGTTGTAAAATATCAAAAGTGTTTATTCATTGGTGAAAAATGTAAAACGTTTCATCATAGTTCGTGTCTTGAAATACTTTTATTTAGCTTCAGTTTCACTGTCGTCATGAGCATTTGTACTTTTCATTTTGCAGCTTTTGTAGTCAAATGTAACACCAGCGGTCACCCCAATACTGGGTTTGCACTTTTTTCTTTTTATAATTTTTCAGAAACACAGAGTAAAGTTGGTCCAGTATGATACATGATAATTTTATACATTTTGATGTCAATAAAGGTTTTGTTTATCGCGATATAATAGGAAAATATGACAACTAAATCACAAGTGTTTGTTTAATGTTTATAGGGCAAATACAGCTTCAAAACTTAAACGCGCAAATAAATTCAAGATTATGTCTACAGATTTCCTTTTTCTTTGCAGTGCTAAGTATGATAGAGCATCTGTTTTGACACACTCAGGAATTTTAAGGTTACAGCACTTCAAAGACTGATTTTTTTTTGACAAAAGCCTTCATTTTCCTAACACTCTGTATTGATTTAAATTTTAAATACTAAAGAAGCAGTATTTGCACAGCTGTGCAGAAAAAAAAAATGGACCCGGCTCATTATCAAAGCAAACATTGTGATGGTACCTCTGAACAAAGGGATTTCATTATTGATATAATCCATTTCTGAGGCTCTTTTTCACATCTGTATCTCTTTGTTAAGCAACGTGTGATAAATACTTCTTCTCTCTGGGCGAGAGGAAAGAAGGGAGCAGTAGAAGTAAAAATAAATTGATGTTTTTTATGAGTGGCTCTCTGAATGTTTCTGCACCCTGGGTCTGTGGCCTGAATACAAATGCAAGCTGTTACATAATGAATGAGCGCTTTACTCAGGGAATAAAGATTAGCAGCTGACCCCTTTTACATCATCATCTTATTTCAGGAACCAGAACCTCTTGGGCATGGCAATTTCTCCGCAGCGCTTCTCCTTCGCTCTCCACTTTCAGAAGGCTCAAGTTGGTACGAAGGGAAGAAGAAAGGTGGCTTCACTGCATCCATCGCCACATGAAAGACGCACAACGACGATCTGTGCGGTGTGAGATGTCTAATGTAACGCCACGCGTATTATAGTGCTATCATGAACACGAGAGAACGAAGGGCTGACGTGGGGTGAACAACAGAAGTGATTTAAGTGTCTTTCCAGCGCGCTGCTGAGGGTCAACAAACAAACACAGGCTTCTGGTTAGTGAACTTGATGAATAAATCATTGAGCATGACCCCCACCTCCATCCCACCACTCTCTCCCTACCCCCAACACACACACACACACACACACACACACACACACACACATCAATCCATAGCCCATCACAACAGAAGCTAGCCCCCCCCCCCCTGTTTCTCTCTCCCCACTCTGCCCATGCACATCTGCTACCATTACATACCCTGGCCCATATTCACGGTGCTGTTCATTATATTGTGTCACGGTGCGCTCTGGGTCTCTGCCAGCAGAAATTAAACTCTTCAGAAAAGATAAACATCATATTACTTCATTACCCTTTTAAAACACATGCAAATTAGAGCCATTACACCCCACCCCAACCACCCACAGCCACCATTCTCAACCCCCCCCCACTCACCCAACTCTTCTTTCCCCACCGCCCTCTGCACACACACACACACACACACACACACAAACACACGCTCACGTTTCTCTTTATTTTCCTGGGTGATGAAGTTTGTCTGGCCGGTGTTCAGTCATTTCCCTTTGTCACAAACTGACCGTGAATGGGCCGAACCACGCGGCTCTACCCTGCTCATTTTCCACCTCTGAATTAAACATTAATGCCGCTTGACAGCAATAAATAACATTCATCACAATGGGGATCTAATAATGATTTGGCTGAGCTCGGGCTGCTCATCAGAGCCCATCAACTGACGAGTATGGCGGCGTGATTATGCCGGCAGCTGTCTGTGACAACTGTATCTAAATCACTCCGAGCACGCCTGCGTCTCTTTGATCTCCTGAATGCGCGTTGTTATTGCAGAGTTCTCTTTCCATTCATCTCCCCTCTCTTTACGTAATTACCGTCCCAATCGCAGATATTATGTGGTCATCAAAGCCACTCTGCTTGCTTAGTTCTCATAGGTTTACCTTATATATGCATTTACAGCAGTCACCCAAAAACACAATGCAATTAGCTCCTCAGTCTCTGTTTAGGTGTGTGGCCTTCGGCAGCCATGTTTGATTAAATCTTGCTTATATATTCTGATGGTTTTTCTTTTTTTTTTTCCTCCAGTGTAGACTGTAAAACATTTTATGATCAAAGTTATTTCATTTAGTCTTCAGTGCAGCAGATTTTTCTCCTCTCAAAGTAAAATTGTGCTTAGTTTTTGGATTTGAAAAAGAGAGAGATCAATGGTCAGCCAGATGGAAAATAGCCATGAAATGCGTTAGAAGCTGTTCTCGAAGCACAGACCAGAATGTGTGTTTTTGTATGCATGTTTCTGCATTTCTGCACATGTATTCATTCAAGCAATCATACATAGTATAGACATAATGTGGTCAGGTATTATTAGGCTTGTGACCGCCGCCCCTCAGTTTCAGTGTCGAGAGAAATTGAAGTCAAACAGAACATCATGATGAGGGTATTCTTCAGTGCTGCTTTTGATCTTTCTGTTTCATTTGACAGAAAAACACTATTCTCAGACAAGTCCCTTTTTTGATCTCAGAAAGCATAATAAAAGTCTCAGCTATGGGCCTTTAAGATAAGATAGCCATCAGACCTTGTGAAGATGAAAAATATCAAAGATAATTAGAGCGAGGGTGAAAAAAGATAATTACATTGTATGCTGGGAATGTGGGAATGTTAACGGCATGGGCTGCGTTTAATAAGCAGATTCATTAACTGCAGTGCTGTATCAGTTTTCCATTTGTGTTTGATTAATAATGAGGAGGACACGTTTAATAAGAGTAAAACATTCATCATAAACACACATAAATCAACTAATCGTATTTCTTTGGCAAATAGTACAATTGGATCTCATTAAACTCTCTCCATTCAGTGGTATCCTGCATGTTAATTGAAATGCCTTAGAACCTTTCAAAATGTGTTCAAGTTAATCATTTGGTTTGATTCACAATTAGTCTAATCTCTGTCAGTGGGAAATGGAAAGTCCAGCCAAAGAGTGTATCAATTCCGCCTGACGACTGGGTCTGAGTCACCTTTTATGGTTGTGATTGGTTGTTAAGTTCCATTTCAGAGAAGATATCAAGAGGCCACACAAAGGAGGAGCTCATTAATCTTCCATGAAACTGTGAGGAAATTGAGTTCAGAATCGGGACCGAAATCCCCCCCAAAATGGTACCAGGCTTCCTGTGATTCCTAATAGCAGCTGAACAAAGCAAAGCAGAGGTGCTGAAACATGGTGCTCACATAGACCCACTCAGTCACCACTTTGCTTATAGACGCGTTGTCATCTGGTGGCACAAATAGAAAGATATTACTCATGTTTGTTCTTGTCTCTGATGCAACCAAAGTCAGTCTTTAATCACATTTAATGCATCAGATCAATAGCTTTGTAATGGTATCTCATTCATATTAAGTGAGAGAAGGTGCAAGTATGTAACTGCATTTGTGAAACATGTTTGACTTATCATACATAGGCAATAATGTGTAATTTCTATGCTCAAGTCTGATTATTATCTGAAGATTTGTTTGGCCATTTTAAGTCATGATCATAAGCAGTAGCAGAGAGCTGTCATAAAAGTATGGAGAAGAAGCCAAGAAAGCGCGGTTTATGGCTCGTGCTTTAACCTCGACACCGCAGGGATGCCCCTAATAAAAATTGCATCGTGTTTTTATTTAAAGTTGCACCACTGTTTTGTTTTGCTTGGGATTTTTTGACCTCTTGGGTGATGGCAAATCAAGCTGTAAACACAACATTGAAATGCAGTCATCTTATAGAACTGTCAGTTCTTACCACAAATGCACCAGTGAACAATTCATGGACAGATCCGACTGCTATGGAGCAGATTCAGCCAAAGTTTTTTCACATCAGTCTTGCCACTTAAAAGCTGTCTTGAGTAGTTATTTTGGAACAACAAGACCAAGCGCCTATATAAATGAATGGGGAACTGCAATTTTAATTGTCAACACCAGATATACCCCCAGTCAAATTTAATCCATCCATTATGTATGCACCACTTAACCTTCATTGGGGTTGCCAGGGGGGCCGGAGTCAATCCCAGCTGACTTAGGACAAAGGCACTGGACACCCTGGACAAGTCATCAGCCTGTCACAGGACTACACATAGAGACAAACAATTAGCTAATCTGAATATGTATTTGGACTGTGGGAGGAAGCTGGAGTACCTGGAGAAAACCCTGGTATGCACAGAGAGAACATGCAAACTCCATGCAGAAAGATGCCAGGCTAGAACGCAAACTAGAGATCTTCTCGCTGCAAGGCGACAGTGCTAACCACCAATCTACTGTGCAGCCCCAAATTTCATCCATCTATCCATTATCTATACACCGCTTTATCCTCATTAGGGTTGCGGCGGTGCTGGAGTCTATCCCAGCTGATTTTGGGCGAAGGCAGGGGACACCCTGGACAGGTCACCAGTCTGTCACAGGGTTACATATAGAGACAATCACACTCACATTCACACCTACGGGCAATTTAGAATAATCAATTAACCTCAGCATATTTTTGGACTGTGGGAGGAAGCCGGAGTGCCCGGAGAAAACCCATTCATGTACAGGGAGAACATGCAAACTCCATGCAGAAAGATCCCGGGAAGGCCGGGACGTGAACCGGGGATCTTCTAGCTGCAAGGTAAAAATCCTAACCACTATGCCACTTTGGAGCCCATCCCAAATTTCATGTATATATATATATGTATATATATATATATATATATATATATATATATATATATATATATATATATATATATATATATATATATATATATATATTTTTTTTTTTTTTTTTAAACTAAAAGTCTTATGACATATGTTACTTTTGCAACCCCAAAAGTAGTTTTACTCCACAGCTTAGACTTCTACTACACACATTTCTTATAGTTTCACAACATCACATTTGAGTAAATGCAATAACACAGTTGCATGGATATTTCCTTGTTCGGCCATTGCAAAGTAGATAGTTGGCTTTTTGGGTGGAGGCTCGAGACGTGTGTCAAACAATCGCCAACTTTGGCATTATAGAGTTCAGTATCAGGATTCAGGATTTACTTAGGTGGCATATCTCTCCTTTATAAAGTGTCTGCTCACTATTGTTCAAAAGTTTGGAATCTCCCAGAAAATGCCATGCTTTCCATGAAAACTTACAGCTTTACTCATGTGCTAACATAATTGGAACAAGGGTTTTCTAATCATCAATTAGCCTTTCAACACCATTAGCCAACACAATGTAGCATTAGAACACAGGAGTGATGGCTGCTGGAAATGTTCCTCTGTACCTCTATGTAGATATTCCATTAAAAATCAGCTGTTACCAGGTAGAATAGTCATTTACCACATTAACAATGCATAGACTGTATTTCTGCTGAATTTAACATTAGCTTCCTTGGAAATATAATGCTGTTCTTTCAAAAATAAGGACATTTCTAAGTTAAACCACACTTTTGAATGGTAGTGTACATTTGAAGGCATGTGTCCAGTTGCTAGCTTGGTAGTTAAATATTTACTGTGTTTTTAGCTCTGTTTTGGTCACCAATTATTCAGTTTAATTAGTGGTTCTTTGATTATGCTTTCACTTTGTTCGCCAGATGCTTTTTTTTTTTTTTGCTTTTTCATAAATAAAGGAGATAGAATTGTTACTGCAGCAGAAATCAAAGTTAATGAGAGTAAAGTAACTTAAATTTGAGAGTCATAAAATTGAAACAATAAACTTAAAGACACTGAAATACCCACTGTAACTCAGGGAAAAAGCAGGGTCAATTATTTGTGGTTTTAGTACAGCAAGAGGCACCTTTAACATTACAATAAGCAATACATAGAAATAAGTGAAGCGCTTTTAAGTGTATGCTGTCATTATGCTGAAAAAATGAATAATAATAAACAGCTGAAGCAGTGCAGTAAAGTTTTGTTGCAACACGAATGCATTAAAGATTACAAAACAAAAATACATTAAAGATTCATTATTTTATGAAAAGAGCAGGGTCAGAATGTTCCTCAGAAGTTCAGACTCTGGCTAATACGGGAGTAGCGGAGCAACTTTCATAAAAGGTTTGGGTTCATTCAGAGCTGCATGTAATGAATTGATTATAAATAGCACTTTGAAAGGGTTATTCAAAGCCCACTCCAAAAGAGTAAACATCCACTGTGACAGGCAGCTGTTTTCACTCGTATCTCTCACTACACTTCACTGGACTCTTCAAAGCACCACTTAAATGAAGAATGATACAGAGATGCCTGTGGCAAGAAGTGAGCATCTTTGACTGCATACAAACTAGCCCATACCAGCGCACTGTATCTGATGATTGGTGCCTGCTTCAGTTCAGAGTAAGCTGACTTAAAGACATGGCAAGGAGCCTCACCCTAATCTGCTCCTCACAATGCATCGTTCATGGCAAGTCAACAGTCTGATGTTCTATGCATTTAGAATAGATGGAGTGAGTCAAACAGTTATCCACTGCTCTTGTGCAGAATTTAATCAGTTTTCCACTCACTCACTTATACCATGGAAATGAATACCCGCTCACTGGAGTGGAGTTCATGTTCAGTCACCACCACCATATATACGCTGTGATATATTTTATAGTTGTACAGCGTCTGCACCGCAATGAAGAAAGACAGAGATCGTCACAAAAAGACAGCACTCTTTCTGCCCTATGATCATGACATTATGAGTGTTTCTGCATTGGTTACACTACCTTCTGCATTTCATCTGCTGCTTTTGAAAATGTTATATCACACAAACCAAACACACCCATTCACTGTTCTACTTTAGGTAATCTGATCTCACACTGTGTTTGTGTTTTAATGCATCACCATCAAGTATAATCCCAGCTGCTTTGGTAGCTGTTGCACTTTCTGTCTTTAAAGCTGATGTAACCAACATTTTACATCAACAGAGCATCAGGACTGCCTGCATGTGAAAGGTGTTGCTCTTGGTAATGTACGTGGGCTCTTTGCTAACATACATATCATTTTAAAAAGCGATAGTATGTCACGGTTGTGTTTACAGCTTGTTTACACTCCTCTCAAGGCCCACAAATATTACAGATTGTTGTGATTGTCAACAACTCCCATGTGTGACAAAAGAAGAGAAAAACATGCTGTTCGATGCTTTCTGATTGCCTATTGATGGTTCACAGCCCCAAGGCCACTGGTTCCTGCTGAGGATCTACATTCTTTGAAAACATGTCATATATATATCCTTGTACAAGATTGACTTCGGATGTGTTTATTGTAATAAACTGAAGGAATATCAGTGTGATGGTGTAGTGCACTTGCACAAACAATAGTTTTTGGACAAGAATTGAGCTACGTATATGGCTGAGAGGTATCAGAAAAATCAAGCTTTGGCAACAAAAAAAATATAGTTATCGGGATCAATTAATTTCACACTGTGATCTTTTCATGCAACTTTGTGGCCTAAAAAATATGGAATATCAATGGACTTGTATAATATTTCACAGCAGATGTTTAAAAATCCTTCTCTAGTTGTTGTTGAAATCCCTAAGGACTCATCTCTGTGTATGAAAGTTCCATCCATCCATTATCTATACACCACTTAATCCTCATTAGGGTCACAGTCCCAGCTGACTGAGGGTGAAGGCAGGGGACACCCTGGACAAATCACTAGTCTATCACAGGGTGTGCATAGAGACAAACAATCACACTTGCATTTGAACCTACGGACGATTTAGAATCACCAATTAGCCGCAGCATGTTTTTGGACTGTGGGAGGAAGCTGAAGAACCTGGAGAAAACCCACGCATGCACAGGGAGAATATGTAAACTCCATGCAGAAAGATCCCGGGAATGCCGGGATGCTAACTGGAGGTCTACTAGCTATGAGGCAAAAATGCTAACCACCAAGTCACTTTGCAGCCATGTATGAAAGCTCTGTATTTATATTTTTTCCCCCATGAAAACATTCCCTCCCTGCCTTAAAATGGCTTAGCTGTAACTCTACACTTCTCCCTGCTTCCTGCAGCTCAAGCACACCAGCTCACCTGCGATAAAACTACTCTACCGTACATAATGGCAAGTTGTAAGATTTAAGTAATTCCTGGGGCATTTATAAACCAGAAACAAATTCTGAAGAAGAATTATGATACAGAAAGTATCTGCAAGTTGACAGGATTGATTCTTCAGGTTTGTTATGTTTGAAACCCTGGAAGACAGAACCTGTGCTTTTCAGACCGTCATCAGTGCACTGCAGTTTCAACGTAGAAACGCTCAGCATTAACTGCTTTATTTGCTCATAATATGCCTTCCAGCATATAAAAACACCATATGGACATGCTAAAAAGGTGAAAAAAGCTTGATTTTCACCAGAGGGGGGCCTTTAAACAGTTTTTTTCTCTTTTTTTAATGAATGCAAAGGGCAGCAATGTGTGCAAAGATACTAATTTCACCTCTAAAGAAAGAGTAAACACTGCATATAAATAATGAACTCAAACGTAGGAAGGGTAGAAACACATCATGTGAAAATTGTGTGGGGAAAAAGAAAATCAGAAACAGAGAAACCTTGAGAGAGTTTGCTAGTTTTGGGGCCCCTGGTGGCTGCAGGTCTGCTTATGCCTCAGGCTGTCTATCCGTGCACAGATGTCCACAGACACCTCTGTGCACGTACACGCTGACAGATATACATCCACATATATATATTTACATACATGTTTACCCATCAGTCCTAAAGCACAGTGAAATGTAATTGCATGAGGTAATGCCCTTGATATAAACAGAGAAGCTTATATAAAGTATAGTGGTGACCTCAATCATTGGAGTGGATCAAAAACACTTGTCAGCCAGGCATTTTCAATTTCAGGCACATCTGTTTACATATCATGTGATGTTTGGATTATATTGCAGACAAATCCCTATGGAAAACTGTTGTAAACTCTTCTCATAAATGGCTGTTTACTGTTGCATTACTATTATATAATCCTTTTGCTGCTTAGTTTCCATTGTGAGAAATTAGGAAACCGTTATTAGGCTCCAGTGGCATCTAGATTTAATTTCCTCCCTTTGCCCCACTCTTTTAGAACAGCCTCCTTATGGTCCAAACATACCAACCTTTACAAGCTCCCTGGTAGTTGGACCAACTCCTGATGGAGAAGTAATATCATCCTTTTCCATGTCCACATCATTTCGAACACAGCGGGGATTTGTTTCATTTATGTAACAATGAAAGCAGTTGGCAGCGTGCCCACATGTTGCTAAATGGAACACCAGAGCCAAGAAGCAAGGTGCTTTTTAAACAGCGATGGAGAGACACCAGAGAGCGCTTGTGGGGAAGAATGAAAGAATTGGATGGCAGAATAGAAAGCAATCAATGCCTCTTTGTGTTGTGCACAACTTTTACCCAATAGCTCTTTCGCTCTAGGAGCATTCGTGAAGAAAATACATGAATCAAGTTTAACTATAGTAAGGCAGTTATAGAATGCAGTAGCAGTGAGTGGAGGACGGTCGAACAAGCAGACGCGTAAGTGCTTGCAGCTGTATGAAACTGTATATTCCTTGGCCTGTATTCAGACTAAACACCGCACCCACACATGTAAATGCTGTCTCTCTCGTTTTGACTTACATGCTTCAGCAACATCTGTACCCATTTATATGTCCAGGTGCTTAAGGACCATAATGAGCATTATTCACTGCCGATGATCACATACTGCTCATCGGTGAATGTGGGAAAGCACCAGCCTCTGCAGAAATACACCTGTTGTTGGACTAAGTCATAGTTACACCCCTGTCTAGTTTCCAGAGATTCTATTGAAGCTGCACTGGGCAGATGTTTTAATGCACCAACACACCTGTCTCATCCTCTTCTGGCAAGTTTTGTAGCTGTACAATCCCCCGATTTGCTCAAATTATTCCATGCTTCACTGTCAGATATGCACACTGACTGCAAATGCAAACACTATGCAGATACAGCTGGACTTGCAGACTTAATTCTTCTGTGCTTCTCTCACCCTCCTCTAGTGTCTCTTGATATGAATCATGTCCAGGCTGGCCGCTTGTAATGAACATATAATTCTTCTGACATCATGGTATATTTCTGTCTGCCTTGTATAAACAATGGTATCTGAAGCTGCCAGTGTGTTAAGTTTTGAAGTGCACTTTTAAGGCTGTGCAGTTCAACAAAAAAAAAGGTTTATGAAAAAGATGTAGCACCGAATAAATAACATTTTCGCTGAGTAAAAGCCCAGCCTTGTGAGATAGTCTTTTAACTGTGCTTATCCCAACCTACAGCTTCAAAAGGATATTTTTCTTGTAATAAATGGCTGGATTTAAGTATGAAGAAATTCTAATAAGGTTTCTTTACCAGAGCTGTACGCAGCAGCTTTGATGCATCTCGTTCCTGCTCCGCTCACATCAGAACTGTGTTATTTTTCCTTAAGTTCATGTTTATCCCCCAGCACTGCAGAGTAATATATTTTTCTTCCACCAAGTAAATAAAGAAGAGGTTATGTAATCAATCTTTTGGGGGTTTGAAATCATAATATTGAACACAACTGTCAGCCATGCCATTAGCATGATTCATTTCTGCCGTTTTACATTTACAATTTTCCTACAAGAACAACATTGATTCCCTGTGTGTGAGTATGAGAGTGTGTGTGTGTGTGCATGTTCATCCATTTGTTTGCGTTTCAGTGTGTGCGAGCGTGATCCCGAGTGTATTGTATATGTATGCGTCTGACACAATTTCCTTCCTATTTTCTTCCATAATTTGAATCAGAGAAACTGTATTAATTTTGCAGGGTTGAGAGGAGCCTACACAGAGCCAGTAAATAAATCTCTCCTATTATTACCCACAATGCCCTGTCAGGTCCATACATCATCTCAGCACATCATAATTAATTGCACACTAAACTATTCTGTTCAATTAACCATGAGGGAATGAATGGAGACGGAGAGAGGGAGAGAGAAAGAAGGGCTGGAGAGGGTGTTCATGTCTTTATTTTAAAATAAAGAACAGACGGTGACCATTCAATCACTCATTATACAGTTTGTTTTGTTTAATTTGAATTTATTTTTACTTGTTTGTGCATACAGACCAGCTGCACCTGTTTTGATACCTTATTGACCGCTCAGCTTGTGTGTATTTCCATATTTTTCCAGAAGTTGTTGTATTGTATATGGACAGGAGACTTGTTCAAATTCCACTTGCCCTTCAGCACTGTTCTAATGGGAAATGTGCTTATGCAAGGCGATCTCACCCTGGAGGCTTCACATTTTCCACCAAGGCTCTGTCAGGTCAACAGTCTCATAAAAAAAAGTGGAATAACATTATGAAGACGGTAATAGTGAAGTGAGTTGCTTGCTAACACATTTCCCATGTTGCCTCAGGAGCATCTGAAGCCAAACATACTTAAGTGTAACTTTAAATTCGCAAGAAACACTTTCAGTTTGGGTTGCATCAACTGTCCTCCTGCAGTGAAAACGTTAACATGGTGAGATGTTCGGCACAGCTTGGGAATATGCATTGGCTGTCAGTTGATTTGGCCCTAGCTGTCCGTCGTTGAGGAGGCAATACCTTCAGCGCAACACAAAGATAAACACAGTGAGTCAAACAAACAGCATTTCCTGTCTCTTTAGAAACAGACATATTTTTGGCTGTCAGTAGGCATGCTAAATGCACCGTAAAACCACTCCCACAATGATGCAAATCTGATGCAGGGATATAGGTCAACACGCTCCTCCTGACTCATCAGCCTGAAATAATCAAGGCAGCAAAGTGAAGTAGGGAGCCTTAGTTTAGATAGAATTTGCTTAAGAACACAGAGATGTTATGAGCGCTGCAAAAGTGGAAAAGGGAGGAGCAAAATGTAAGAGGAAGGATTACAGTTTTGGTTAAGTGCGGCAGGACTATTTTTTGCATTATGGCCAACAACAGAACTGGGTCAGAGACAGATGCTGAAAAGCGATTATGGAAGAGTATTTGATCAATGAAATGAAACATGCAGTTCCAAATAGATCTCAAACCTTCCAGAGGCTCTGTTTACCTTGGGAAAAGTGCTAAAAGAGGTTATTGATTGCTCACTACACCCCTTCCCAAAATGCGATAGCCCAATACGGCTTAGCAACTGTAACTATGTAGGTTATGTCTGTCAGCCTTGGCATTTGTCCACAGTGATGTGCATGACTGCATAATAAGACACAGAAATAATAAGACACACAAACTCAGTGACACTCAGCATGACTAGAAACATAGGTTTTACGTGTCTTTATAGTCATGTTTGTCTCTTTGAAATTGTCTCACACGTTTTTTTTCCGTTTATTTTGCATTAGTTTGTGTTTGTTTTGAGTCTCTATGCATCTCTTTGTAGTCACGTTCAGTCTTGGTGATTATTTGTCTTTATTTGTAGTGGTTTTGCATCTGTCGCACATGAATATGGGATCATTTTGCCTGTCTTTTAGCTGATTCTGTCTGTCCATCATGGCTCTTTTTCAAGTAATTTTACATCTCTTTGCAATCATGCTCCATTTGTTGTTGTTTTTTTTTTAATTTGTTTCCATCTCTTGCTGGTCATTTTTAATCACTGCAGCTTTCTGTATCCTTTTGCAGTCATTCTGTGACTCTTTGTGGTTGTTTTTTTTTTTTTAAATCTTTCTGTGGTCATCTAATTGACTAACATAAATGTTGATTGTCTCTTCAAACACATGCTCTTGGACCCCTGCGCCTGTTACATCTATCAAGGGTTAAATTCTCCATGAGCTTCAGTATCATTGGCTTAATTAGCAGGGTTGCCTTAGTCGATTAAAAAAAAATCTGCCCGTTGCCATTTCAGTCGTTAAAATTAATGGCCGAGTTCTCATTCTGGCTGCCTGCCTGAAAGACCTTTAGTTTCAAAAGTTACTTAAGAATTGGAAGTGGTAAATCTGTCACTATTATAACTGTAAACTGCGGATTTGTATTTATGTAACAACACAAAGTTTGACAGATGGTGCAAATAAAGACTTTTAAGACCAGACAATAACACAAACCTAAACTATGATTTCCATGTTGCCAAAATGACCTCGGCTGTATGACTCATGCTCATGCTATCAATCACAATTATTAACGAGTTACAAGACAACTGCTCTGATCTCTGTGGTGAGTCAATCTCATTGATATCTAGTCAACTTGTGTTTGTGTGGTAAAAGTCAGATGGAATCCTAAAACATTACAATTACATTCCAAAAATCAATATGCAATTTGGCTGCCTTAACAGCTTTGTTGTCATAGAATCCTTTCACAAACACTTTCCATGATCTCCCACATCACACTGCAGCTGCAGCTTTAATATTATTTTTGTAATAAAGAATGCACCGTGGTATATCTTCCCTCTGTCACCCTACCTTTTCACTTAGCAGAATAAATACTTGTTTCACGTAGAAGCCATTTCTGGAAAAGGATGAAAGTCCCAAAGGAAATTTCCTATCTGATGTACCATTTGTCATTGCTGCATGTAAGTCAGAATTTATGGTACCTATTACTGGATCAGTAAATCCAATGTTCTGTAGCCGAAAGCTCTTTTGTTGCTTGATTTAGTTTATCTGAAAAATACATCTCACAATGAAGTATGAATACATCGGTAGAGGCAATTTATATCACAAAAGAATCAAAATAAAAGCTACTTGCATGGATTTATACCATTCTGGGTAAGGAAAATTACTGAGTGTAACCCTGAGAGATAGTTAAATTATGTGTTGTTTATAGAATAACTTCTGCAGATAATACCATTTTGCTGCCTAAATTAAGTTTGTGAAACACCATTACTGCTGGGAATAGAAACACCAGGACTGGCGGTTCAAAGCACTTAAAATGAATTTGTGTGTGGAGAGGCAGGTGAGAGCTACATTTCTTGACATTCTAACATAACTGCAAAGTTTAATATATTTTTCTGACATGTATGTAGGCAGAAAAACAACAAATCCAGGAGCACAGATCATCAACTTACAATAGCCAAAACACACTGAATAACTTCCTGTGACAAATTTTAGATTTCAATCTCACTGTTTTTCTAGAAAATAAAATCAACACAGTGCCTCATAAGGTACTTTTTTTCCCTTTTTTTATACATCGTTCTTTTTTAAAGCAAGTCACTTAGTGTGGTTTTGAGTAACTAAAGGGGAATTCAAGTGGAACGCTGGGTGAGAGTGTATATGCCTATAAAAGATCAAATGAAACCTTGCTGTAGTTGTGAGCTCAGAGGGCAGAGGGGCTGAGAGTTATGCAAATGTCTTGCGGAATAGTGGAATTCCCCCTCAGCCCTGTTTCAGATAACATTCAGTGTCAGAAATATTCACTACAAGCCGCTTGGAAATGAAATAATTAAATAGAATCACTTATATGATACGTTTGGACTCTAAAGGGCGACGGGGTTAGTGTATATGTCAAGGATGTGTCCGTCATGTCGTCGTAGATCTTGATTTGTACATTCAAATTGATTCCTCTATTTAAATTCCGTATGGGTTAAGGCCCCCATTTTCCACATTACTTCTAAACCCTCCCACCATCCATCGCATATGACATGACTGACATGCAATACTCCATCTGATGGCTCACATACAAAGCCATTCTCTCTCTCTCCCTTTAAAGATACAGCACAAAGTCATCGTCTCCATGCATCAGCAGTGAGCAGGAGGAGGAAAAAGACCTGATTATTATGTGCACAAGATGATGGATCACACGTATATCCCCCTTATCTTGCCAACAGCAGTATGTACTGCACATATCACCTACCAATGACAGAGATGCAACGGCTCACAGAAGTCAAACGGCAATTTAACTTTGATCATACTGCATTTCTGATTTACATTTGAATCACTCTTTGATTGCATCAGATGAATTTTTGACCAAAAAAAAGAGAGACCAAGGTCAGAATACATTTCAGCTGAACTTGAAAGTTCTCCCTCTCTTAGCCTGCCATGCACTTCAATTTACCGTCTCATTATTCAAAGTGAAAATGAAAATTGGAGCCTGAAGCATTTAAATTTGAACAAAGAGAGGGGAAGCAGATTATGAATGTTCAAAATGTAATTTCTATTACACTTGCATTATTCTTCTATTAATCACAGATTCATTCTCTCTGTGCTCTTCAAGTAAAACACGCTCATACAGTATTCATGTGCATACAGGAGGAATAAAGAAATTGGCAAGGCTATTTGAAATGTTTAATTTATGGAAGATACATCCTCCCGCTGAAAGGAAACGTGGCAGGGAAAGTAAAGTATATGTTTAATCAAAACTTGTGAAACCGCTCGATATTTGACAAACACACTTAGTAATTACAGCTGCAGCAAGAAGCTTTTGTATCTGAATAATCCTTGTTTCTCTCGTTTTTAAATTACAGTATTTGTGAATAGGGACCTGCATCTCTTTTTTGTTCTCCCTGTCTTCTATAGAAAGGCTAATATTCTCAAAGACAGATGAGATTTAATGCATACTGATTACTCTGGAGACCCACTATTCAACTTGGGGAGAAAGCGTCAATTAAAGAGTTTTAAGCCTCCATAAACTGCACCTTAAACAGCTGATCAACGCGATGCAGGCCTACCTCCTGGATTTGAGCTGAGTTTTGTTTAAATGGAGCAAATTCATCTCTGGAGAGAAACCTTGTAATCCCCTTTTAAATCTCCAAGCAGTTGAATAAGTATGCTATTCATACACAATGATGTTTTTTTATATTATTGCTCTCTCTCTCTCTCACATGCAGAGCAGTGACACTACAAATATAAATCATACACAACCACGAGTAGCGTTTAAGAAATATTAAACTCATACCCCTGAAACATGTCAGCTTGTATACAGATACAAAGAGTGCATGTTAACAGGAGCACCATCAACAGAACACAAACACCCTCTTGGGATATGTGTTTAGTTTCATTTGGTTTACTTATGTATGTATTCATAAGCACTGAGGCATGAATGTGTGGAGATATTTTCATTTGTGTGCAATGAGGCTTTGACATTGACCTCGCTTTTAAAACACGCCACAATGGATGTACGGCAAACAATAACATTTGGCTGGGGTTCAGCAATACGCCCGATAGTTTATTGATACTCACACAAACATATCTGCACACACCGTCCTCATTATTGGTTGGTCATTAGTTTCATTAAGAGTATGGTAACCCCTCAGGGCCAAACCTTGGCCCGTCACAAAAAGCGGAGCTCTTCTGCATACGGCCAACTCTATTGTGGTCTGACAAAGTGAAGAACACAAAACCGCATTCACCGAGCCTCCGAGCGTTGCACAACAATAACACAGCAGGACTATTTTGCGGTGCTCATTTTGATCCAGACCAAATGAAGTGAGGGGGGAGAGAGAGAGAGAGAAATGAAGCCTTTGGTATCCAGCAGGAGAATGAGATGTTTAAGACATTGATTCACCTTGGGTTCAGAACCACAGTATCTAATTATAGCCATGGGAATCTAGTCAAGGCCATGGTATTTCAGGGCTGGAGAGAGACAACATTCTGCTATAACTATGCTCTGCTCTACATGAATCATATTCCCTATGTGGTTTGGCAGCCATTAAAACAGAAAGAATGCCCTTTCTCAGTCAGAAGCCATGGGCTAGTCTACTTCTATTGTACAAGAAAGGTGAACTATTTCTTGACAGTGTCCGAGTGATCAACGCATACCGAGGCAACATACTAAAAGCACCATAAATCAGGTAATCTAAAGCAGAAACAGCTCACAGGCTGCTGCAGCAGTAATTACAGCAAGGTGGTTTTAACGCAGATAGGTTTCATGCTATTTGCATTTCAGGTGGAAATATTATGATGTAAGTAATTACAGCATGAGCCATAGATAGGTCACCGAGCTTCTAACCCAGCAATACTTGGCACCCCATGAAAGTGTTGCTTATGCATATATCAGCTCCATCAAAGAAGGGAGGAGGATGGGGGATGGTGTCTTTGTGAGAGCGAGGGGGAGGGGGGGAGGGCTGTTCTCTGAAGCACACAACCTCATTATTCAGTCTATAGAACAGCACATCCACTTCATTGTTCTTCAAATCAGCCCAAACTCGCTGGGCTCATCCAAAGCCCTCAGAATGGAACAGAGCTGCTTTATGTTTTAAAAGAGCTGCCGATGAGATCTCCGGAATGAAAAAAAAAAAAAAGTCATAATGCTCTTCGTTTGTCAAGCACGCTGATATGATTTCTCTTCAGAACATAATTTGTCATTAGCAATTCAAATATGACACAAATATGAGGGAGAGATGTCTTGTTGAGATGTTTTGAGCTGTGTGATTTCCCCGAGGCAGAGCTGAGAGGTTGCTTGAAGATGACGCGGTGATAGTGAGGGATATGTTGGGATGTAGTGTCCGGAGGGCTGGCCGAATGTGGTGAATCATTCCCAGAAACGTAAACTGATTTCCCCGCACAGGGAACAGTTAGAGATGGTCTTTTGTGCTGCAGCGTGCCTGCTTGGCTAAGCGTTCTGCTGTGGAGTGTGCAGGACAAATAATGGCTACACAATTTTTTTTTTAAAAAAGGACATGCCAGTGTTGGTCCTCCCACCAGTGTTTCATGTAAATACGCTCTAACTATTCTTCTGCAGCCGCATCAATCATGGTGAATATGACAAGGACCCTTTGTTGCACACAAAGAGTGTAAACACAGCTGGAGCGTGCTGGAGGAACCTTTCTGTCCCCTATCTTGCCACTACACCTGTCGGACACACTGCATCAAAACCTCATTTAGGGCTCTGATTATCCTAATGACACCAATGTCTTTTCCCACTCTGGCCATTATCGGTTAAATCCACTCTCTCCTAATTAAAGACACAAAGCCAACACATGGTCAAGCATGAAAAGGATCCTCCCCCCCACACACACAAGGAAATCCATCACTCTGCCATGTACCATTCTGTTTATTTTGTCATCGTTTATTGAACAAAAATTTCCCTCAGGAGTATTTTTTTAAATTACTTAACATCAAAGTATAAAGATATTGTTAGACTGAGGCCCAAATCAGATAGAGATACACAACAGTTGCGTGTATTATAAAGGAACCATGCAGCAAAAAACTGAAACATTTGGTGAGTCATTTGTATTCTTGTAATTTTATAAATTAGTCAATAATAAGGACTGACTTCATGCTGACAAATGATGCAGAATAATACATTAACTCGGACAATGAGTGGGACAGTTGATCAACTACAAAAGCAATTTATATCCTGAGTTAACGAGATAGTTTCATCTACAACCATTGTACTCTGCAGTTAAAATTAATACCAGAGGCATAAATTGGAGAAAATGTCATTTTTGTTTAGCTCAGATTTTACCAAAACTCATCAACCACCAGCAGCCATTTTTAACAACAAACACTCTAGTAGTCCACAGCTATGCTCAAAGCTCTGTTACCACTTTTCCAAAAAGGTAGTCAAAAATGCTCCTTCTCCAACTAGTTTGTCATGTTTTAATAAAAGGACAAAGACGCTTTCTGCCAGGAAAACTGTTTAAAGAGGGACAGTTTACTGATCTACAATCCAGAATTGCTTACAACAGGGGTTAGAGGCCGGATTATAAGCTCCGTACATTTTAGAACAAAGCTGAACTATTGTGTCCTAACTAATGAAGAAGAAGACGAAAAAGTACAAGTAAGTGGTTCAGCATGAATGTAAAGGTCAAAAAGCCGGATGAAGAAATCCAACAAGGTCAGTGTTTGAATGTTGCTAGCTGGCGTATATAAACTCCATTGTATTTACGCCGTGAATAGAGCAGCATCACACTGACTACCATCAGCATATATAAATGCCGACTGGCAATAACAGCGGCAAAAATGAATCAAATAATTCCTCCAGTGGTTTTGTAGCAGTAGGGATAGACAGACTGCCTCCTTGCTTAGTGTTTCTCAACAGACTTTTAGCATAACCTTGAGGAAGGCATAGTAGTGAAACTGTTGTTCAAACACATATACAGTCATGTACAGTAAAACTGGTTCACAAATAGAACCAACTCTGAACCAGCACTAGCAGCCCAGAACTAGATTCACACTGATGCAAGGGTGTATGACAGGCTGCACTTTGGGACAATGGAGCCATATGTAAACGCAATATGTCCACAATAAAAACACAGATGTTTTGCACGTATATCATGAAGTTATTTGTCATGCAAACCATAATAAAATTTATTTTACAAGCCACTTTATATCGCTGCTGCCTACAGTGTATTAATACTGTATTTATTCATTTTCATTTTGAACCTTATGCATATTGTGCGTATTATTATTCTCATTATACATCTGTTTATTGCTGCTGTAAACATGTTGCTGCTGTAACAATGTAAATTTCCCCTTGCTGGTGGAGCAAAAAAGGATTATCTTATCTTATCAATGTAATGACTTTGGCACATATGTGATTTAATTATGTTAAATAAAATATACGTATCCAAATTATTGGGTTTTTTTGCGAATGATTCCAACAGGATACACTAAAGGATCACCAAAATTCAACCTCTGAGTAACTCAAAGGCAAAGGTCAATGGCAGTCCCCAAAATCATCACACATTAACCTCTGCAGACTACCAATTATTTTCAATTTCATGGCGAACCCTGCGGTGCTTGTTGAGAATTTTCAGTCTGGACTTAATTTTCTGTCTGCTGGATCAACTGACACAGACCAGCAATGCCGTACTTACAGCATTATGCTAGTAGGACTAAAATGCTTGTCATCAAGCCAAAAGTAAAACTTTGTTGCTGAAAAGATGATACGTTAAAGTCCAACTCCTTTGCTTGATGCCAACTACACATTAAATTCCATTTTAGTGGCTTGTGCAACCATCATTTTCAGCCTCACTCTATTTGTATAATGTTACCCAGGCAAGAAAACAAGTCGATCAGCAGCAACGCAGTCTTTTCAAGCTAAAACTGCCCGTCAATTACGGCTGCAAATATGCTGTACTGTAACGTTTGTTTTTTGTTTCTGAAACCAATTAGGCTCTAAATTTAGTTTGGCAAAACTGTGTATTCAGCTAAATGCCCAGCAAATGGAATGGAAAAAACGATGACAAGCAGAGTTCGCACTTACAACAGTTTAATAGCATTTAAGTGTTTAACATTTAGTCAGTCACTGCATTCACTCCAGTCAGCGCTGCAATAGGAAAGGTACTGTGAAGTAAATCATTGTAAGCCTGAGCTACATGACCTAGTTGACCTTGCGGGGATATGCATGTTGCTGATATGGAGAGTATGAGAGTGGAGAAAATTCAATTTTGATTCAGTAGAGTAGTTTCAAGTGTTTTGGCCTAATGGAACGAGAGAGTTGCTGCATACAGAGGTCACCCTGGACTGGCTTTTTTTTTCTTCTTCTGTTGACTGCAAGTTATGATCTCCTAGATAGGATTTGTCCTTGCTTCCAAAATACTGCTATATATACAGTGCGAGTGGTAGTTTTTTTCCTCTGGTCACACCTTGTTATCATCATTACCATTAAAATGCAGTAAAAAGTGCACAGGATGGAAAGGCATCAGTGGACTCGTGGTAAAACGGTGCTAATCCAGATGTTAAATGTATAAAGATACAAGTAATCATAACTTTATTTCACTAGCCCTGATTTTAATAAGGCCGTAAAATTTAAGATTTATAGCCGAGCTCTAGTTGCTGTAGATTTTTTTTAAAGGATTCAGTTTTGAAAGAAAACCAGCAGAGTAAACTGAGAATTGAGAAAACCGCAGCTACTGATCTGGAAAAAGAGAAGTAAAAAGAATCAAGAGCGGAGGCAAGACTGAAACTTACTGCAGTTTGGATCAAAAACTGAGCGATACCTGTCAATATTGAGCCAAAGGTCCTCACCAAACGCTTGGCACCTCCATCCAGCGAGAGAGAAAAAAGTCACTGCTGTGCTGCCTCCAAGTTCCTATTCTCTTCCATTTTACCTCAAGGCCTACGGACTTACCTCAACAAGACCTCATCAAACTCTGCAGCTCTGTTTACAAATTCTGTTAGGAGACAGAAAGAAAAATCCAATTCTCCACTGAGGCGTGGTACACTTATTTTTTTTTCTTTTTCATATATTATTCGAGACATGGCAGGAACAAAACATACAGAGTGAGTCAGACTGAGCAAAACTCTGCAATGTATACCTGGCCGTGCGTTCTGAATTATTTAACTTGAGCAGCCCCTTTGAAGGAGCTGAGAGTGTACTATATGTCCCTTCACATGACAGCTGTGAAGCAATACTCTAAGTTTGGTTTTCACAGCTTTTCTTCAATGCTCTGCTGGTTTGCCCTTTAATTTCACCTCTAGTGAGAGTCTGCCTCAGTACCCATATGAAATACAACTTGACCTGTGACAACTTTGTCAGAGGAACCAATGACATTTTTTCAAAGGCAACGTTTGTAGACAAAGGGTGACTTTGGATTTATTTTAGCTGAAATGTTTACGTTGTCTGTCTCCAGTTTTGCTTGATGCCATTCCTCGACAGTGTTGTGCCTGCAACAAGACACACACACACAGATAGGTTAGGATAAAGAAAGTCATTTTTTACCCCGCAAAAATGCAAATGCAAGCAATTCTTTTTTTTTTATCATATTTATAGTGAAAAGGGGGCAACAGCTGGGCAGTGACTTGTTTCTGCAATATAAGTGCATTCCTGCATTAAGCATCTCACTAAATAACAAGACTAGAGAGGTGTTCAGAGATGCAGAGAAAGAAATGCAACATGTGTGTCATGCATCATTCATGTGAGGTTCACCACTGTACCAAGATAATTCACCTCCAACAGCCAGTGACTGCATAGGCTGGCTGCATGCTAACCAGAAATTCATAGCACACAATACAGTACATTTAGTAAATCAGTTGTCACTGATGGTACCAGGTAAAAACTGAAGGGATCACCACAGTTGTTGCATGCAAGTCTTTGAAAAATATAAAGGTAATTCATCCAAAAGTTACTTTGGTATTTCCCTAAAAAGCACAAAGTGAAACTCATGGTGGCATAGACAGGGTTTGAAAAATAGTGAGGTCATGGTGGGGTACTAGGCTTCTTTTCTCACCAGCATCAAAATATATAAGCCTGTTGTATGAAGCTAGGGTTATTATAAATAATATAGAACATAATACATATATTTAATATATGTAATATATTTATACATACATACATACACACACACACACAGAAATGTCCTTATTTTTTTAACTGTTTTTTTCAATGAAGATGACATTAAATGAATCAGAAATCTAGTCTAGACATTGTTTATGTGGTAAATGACTATTCTAACCAGAAACGACTGACTTTTAATGGAATACCTACATAGGGGTACAGAGGAACATTTCCAGCAACCATCACTCCTGTGTTCTAATGCTACATTGTGTTAGCTAATCGTATTGAAAGGCTAACTGATGATTAGAAAACCCTTGTGCAGTTTTGTCAGCATATGAATAAAAGCCTGAGTTGTCATGGAAAATATGAAATTATCCGTGTGACCCCAAGCTTTTGAATGGTAGTGTACATATAACTTCATACTCATTTCCAAATTTGCCTTCCAGAGAGTTTTGTTGGCCTACAATTATTTATTCTGTTACCTACATATGCTGTTTTCAGTCAGCAAAAGAAAAACCTAGTTTTCAGTTTGTGTATTTAACATGTTTCATACAATTGTCTGTACTCCAAATTATGATTTCAAACTTTTAAAAAAAAAAGGATAACAGCATAAGGTAATATATTTGTCTTAACACACAAATCATCTTCTTGAATGTTGCCATCGCTTAGCTGCAGATATTTGTTGATAAAGATTTATGGAGGTCCTTATACCTCTCTCACAAAAATGACCCAGGCTCAGACCTGGATGACCTCATAGCTACCTACTGGGATGGGTGGTGCTATAGGAAAAGCCAGGTGATCAGTTAGGTGCTTAAAGAAAGTGTGGCAATTTTGGCGAAGGGGTCAAACCTCCTTACTGAAGCTTTTACATTCAACATGAGATGCACACTGGCTCACAAAGCATTTTTGCAATCATCAGAAAAGGAGCATTTGTTCAAGGGTGAATACTTGCACTGATTACTGTGAGCACGACTAAGAAGGATGCTAATGCACATGCTCTATAGGTATGATATAGCAAGAAAATGCAGAGCATGGAGGACACATGAAAAACACTTTTTACATATGTGCCATTGAGCAACTTTCATTTGAATGACTGATGCCAGTCCTCTTGCTTCATCCTCAGGGAGAGCTTAAATGCCTGTACAAAATTTCCCGGTAATCTAGCCAATGGTTTTTGTTGAATCAAAGTGATGGACTGACTAACATGGGAAATAAAACCAACACTACTACATGTATTGCAAATGGTAACTTCCATTTGATGCAGTGTGATACTATACATGCTGATTCCCTGCTTCATTTACCAGGACTTAGCCTGAGCCGGTAGTAGGTTATAGCACCTATGGGGGAAATGTTTTATCAAAGTACATCGCCCCACCATGTAAACAGAATCTTACAAGCTTTGAATCAAACATCCTGCATACATTCCTTTTTATTATTACCACCTCAGAGACCCTGCACAGCCAAATAAACTGCAGACACACTATTGGCATGCCTACCTGTCCACACTGTAATGAAGTGCAACCTTGCAACCTCTATATATAAAATGCTCTCTGTGTCCCTTTATTGCCTGGAGGGAGTTGAAAGCATCCTGGTGTTTTGCTTTAAGAAACACTCTTGTTTTCTGATGGGGAACTGTGGAGCTGCTGGTAGCTATCCTTAACCCCGGCTGACAGAGAGAGGATAGGAAGGGTGGGGTTCAGCTGAGAAGAAGCCAGGCCTGCAAGCAATTTTCATCAGTCTGTTCTGTTTTAATAGAACCTGTGTGTCCACTCAGTCAAATAAACAATGTGAAAGCAATAGAAGGCAGTGGCGTTCTTTTGATGCTCTCTATAGTAGCATATGGTGGATTTCATTACATTCTTTGTCTGCATGAATGTAGTACATTCACATACAGAACCAAGACACAAACCAATCAGCTGAAGTGTGTCACATATGGCTACTCGAAACTCAACATGAACTAAATGGAAAACAGTGAATGTAAGATTGATTCCTATTCAGAGTTAGGCCTCAATCATGACATCCTTAAGCTTGGTTCCTTCCCCTAATTCCAGAAGAATGAAGAAGCCCTTAAAGCACTGTGATGGAATTTGGCAGCATACAGCCTGGTTTGGGATACCAATATTATTCAAATGAGTGCTACAGCCTGCTTACACTGATAACATATGGTGCTTCAGACAAGCACTGCCATATGGGCCCATATGTTCGTCATTCCAGACATAATGACAACACAACCAAATTTAGGGTCATTTCTGAGTGTGTTTGTATCTGAAGGAGAGCTCCCTCTGAATCTGGCTCTGTGTCATATAGTCTAGCCAATCTGTGACGGCTGGCAGCGAAAGCAAAGAAGATTGACTCAGGCTGATCAAAGCGACAGAACAATGACAAGCATGAGTCACAGAGGGGAGCAGTGCCTTACAGTAGGGACGCTTGGCATGCGGTTCGCTCAGAGTACGGCAAATAAACAACACAAGCACCCCCCAAAATACTTTGCATACACAATCAAGTACAAAATAGTGATAGGGATTGATACCAAAATTCAATCAACTCTTGGACCCAAACATGACCAAATAAATACAGCCTTGATTGCCCATCATCTAGAAGTTGGAACCAATTGGACTCTGGCAGAGTCAAGAGTGCAATTTTCTCTCTCAGGCTCTGTAATTGTGGGTCACTCAAATCACCTTTCCACGAATGAGCAGTTCTTGGTGAGATGGAGAAAATAACACAATTTATAACCTGTCCAGTAATCACTGCTTTGCATATAGAGGAGGGATGGGCTCCATAAGCCGTTGGTTATGTTGCTGGAACTTAATGACTGTACACCAGTGCTGGACAGATGAAGGACCTCTGGGTTTTGACATGGTTGTCAAAAACTTTCTCAAGTGTCACATTTAGAATAAATATATGTGTGCTTGTTGCAATGTGGGCACAGGAGGATGAAGATACACTCATTTGCTTTTTAGTATTTTCTCTCCTTCTCTCTCTCTCTCACACACACACAGCCTCTCTCCTCATTCCATGATGTCGGCAGCGCTTCAGGCTTAAAACTCAATTTCTCAGCCATTGAATAGACAGCAATTGCAGCAAGCTAACTCAATTGTGAAGATAGTACAGCGAAGGCTCTTGAATAGATTGAAGGCCTCGACTTTAACGCAGCATCACTCACGTCGCACAGTGCTGTTCCATTTCATCCAAAGCACTTAAAAAAAACAGAAAGTTTTAGAAGCAAGCTTTAATCATTGTAGTAAAAATAAAGAAGTAGTATAAATACATTTAACCACTTAACCTACTGCTGATCATCTGATGTGCACACAGAACTACACAATCATGGAGTTTTCCATTAAGCCTGCACACACTATTGTTATTGGAAATGTTTATATTAATGAATTCCTTCAACAGAGAGACACAGAATGAATTTCTAAAGTCTGGCTGTATAATTAGGCATTTCATTACACACTACACAGACATGATGACATTTATAATGAATATGCAATGAAGATTTAAGCATGTGTAGGAACAATGTTGCCTCGAGGCAAATGTATTTCTGACTGGAACCTTACAGTAAACCAATTTTCTTTTCAATGTATCATTTAATAAAACACTCTTCCACAGTGCCAAGTTAATTTAGATTGACCAAAAGGCAGTTACACAAAGTATATTCTAATATTTTGCATATCGGGCATAACATTATGACCACCTGCCTAATATTGTGTTGGTCTCCTTTATGCTGCTAAAACTCCTCTGACCCGGTGGGGCATGGACACAGAACCTCTGGGAAAGTCCTGTGGCACCGGGATGGTAGCAGTGAATTCTGTGGGTCCTGTGGGTTGCAGAGTGGGACCTACCTAGATCAGGTTTATGCTGACACATCCCACAGATACGCAATAAGATTTGAATGTAGAGAATGTGGAACCTGGGTGAATGTCTTAGCCCTGTCATGTTACCCCCGGGCAACTCCTGAGCAGTTTTTGTAGTGTGTTGGGGTGCATTGTCCTGCTAAGGGTGGCAAGGTTTCCCAGCAGAACATTTTATTATAACAAGGTGATTGATTTGATTAATTTTACTACTATTTACATTGTAGATAATCACTACATTCAAAGTCGTTGCAATTTTCCGGACTGAAAATATTTTTGACTTGACTGGATAGATATGAGCAGCAAACACGGGTGAATTAATTAATACAAGGTTAAAGAGCCCATAATATTCTTATTTACATGTCCACAGTTTTATTTTGGGTTTGCTAGAATAGGTTTGCAGGCTTTCATTTAAAAAAAAAAAACATTGTTTTTCTTACACTGTACACTGCTGCACAATATCTTTTGGCTCCTGTTTCTTTTATGCCTCGCTGCTGAAAAGCCCAGTCTGCTCTGGCTGGTCAGCTGGCCCAACAAAAATGGGGCAGCATTGGTTATATACTACAACCCCAGATTTTTGAGCACTTCCCAGAACACATACTACTATACCATTTAGTATGCCAGAAAAAGATGTTGCATATCCCAATATAAACTATGTCAAATGCAAAATACCAGGATGTCCACTACATCTGGTCATGTGTTGTAGCATACAAACCAGCATGCGCTTTTGGGATATTCTCACACACAATCCTCTGCCAAGAGCGCATACAGATGACAGCTCATTTTCCCTTACAGCGTGTACCAGATATATGAGCAAGATGGTCAGAGTGTAAGGTGCGATGTTTTGTTGAAGTACTGTGACCCATTTGTATACGCAGTGCATGTCATAGGATGCTTTCTTACACACGTGGACAAAATTGTTGGTACCCCTCAGTTAAAGAAGGAAAAACCCACAATTCTCACTGAAATCACTTGAAACTCACAAAAGTAACAATAAATAAAAATTTATTGAAAATTAAATAATCAAAATCAGCCATCACTTTTGAATTGTTGATTAACATAATTATTTAAAAAAAACAAACTAATGAAATAGGGCTGGACAAAAATGATGGTACCCATAACTTAATATTTTGTTGCACAACCTTTTGAGGCAATCACTGCAATTAAACGATTTCTGTATTTGTCAATGAGCGTTCTGCAGCTGTCAACAGGTATTTTGGCCCACTCCTCATGAGCAAACAGCTCCAGTTGTCTCAGGTTTGATGGGTGTCTTCTCCAAATGGCATGTTTCAGCTCCTTCCACATATGTTCAATGGGATTCAGATCTGGGCTCATAGAAGGCCACTTTAGAATAGTCCAACGCTTTTCTCTCAGCCATTCTTGGGTGTTTTTGGCTGTGTGTTTTGGATGGTTGTCCTGTTGGAAGACCCATGACCTGCGACTGAGACCAAGCTTTCTGACACGAGGCAGCACATTTCTCTCCAGAATGCCTTGATAGTCTTCAGATTTCATCGTACCTTGCACACTTTCAAGACACCCTGTGCCAGATGCAGCAAAGCAGCCCCAAAACATTACTGAGCCTCCTCCATGTTTCACCGCAGGGACAGTGTTCTTTTCTTCGTATGCTTGGTTTTTGAGTCTATGAACACAGAGTTGATGTGCCTTACCAAAAAGCTCCAGTTTGGTCTCATCTGTCCAAAGGACATTCTCCCAGAAGCTTTGTGGCTTGTCAATATGCATTTTTGCAAATTCCAGTCTGGCTTTTTATGAGTTTTTTTCAGCAGTGGTGTCCTCCTTGGTCGTCTCCCATGAAGTCCACTTTGGCTCAAACAACGACGAATGGTGCGATCTGACACTGATGTACCTTGGCCTTGGAGTTCACCTTTAATTTCTTTGGAGGTTGCTCTGGGCTCTTTGGATACAATTCCAACGATCCGTCTCTTCAATTTGTCATCAATTTTCCTCTTGCGGCCACGTCCAGGGAGGTTGGCTACTGTCCCGTGGGTCTTGAACTTCTGAATAATATGAGCCACTGTTGTCACAGGAACTTCAAGCTGTTTAGAGATGGTCTTATAGCCTTTACCTTTAAGATGTTTGTCTATAATTTTTTTTCGGATGTCCTGGGACAATTCTCTCCTTCGCTTTCTGTTGTCCATGTTCAGTGTGGTACACACCTTTTCACCAAACAGCAGGGTGACTACTTGTCTCCCTTTAAATAGGCAGACTGACTGATTATGAGTTTGGAAACACCTGTGATGTCAATTAAATGACACACCTGAGTTAATCATGTCACTCTGGTCAAATAGTTTTCAATCTTTTATAGAGGTACCATCATTTTTGTCCAGGCCTGTTTCATTAGTTTGTTTTTTTTAATAATTATGTTAATCAACAATTCAAAAGTAATGGCTGTTTTTGATTATTTAATTTTCAATAAATTTTTATTTATTGTTACTTTTGTGAGTTTCAAGTGATTTCAGTGAGAATTGTGGGTTTTTCCTTCTTTAACTGAGGGGTACCAACAATTTTGTCCACGTGTGTACATGCACGAAACAGATATATAATACACCAAACAAAAGGGAAAACCCTCAAAAGCATAATATAGTCTCTTTAACCTTCATAGTCTGCCTGGTTTCTTCTCTGGGGACAACATGCGGTCTGTGTGCACACCTGTTCGGGGGGTATAGGCATGAGAATATAATCCAAGTTGCATTGATTGCAGAAGTGTTCAGGATAAACCAAGTATCCAAGCATTCTGATATACACACGTGGACAAAATTGTTGGTACCCCTCAGTTAAAGAAGGAAAAACCCACAATTCTCACTGAAATCACTTGAAACTCACAAAAGTAACAATAAATAAAAATTTATTGAAAATTAAATAATCAAAATCAGCCATCACTTTTGAATTGTTGATTAACATAATTATTTAAAAAAAAACAAACTAATGAAATAGGGCTGGACAAAAATGATGGTACCCATAACTTAATATTTTGTTGCACAACCTTTTGAGGCAATCACTGCAATTAAACGATTTCTGTATTTGTCAATGAGCGTTCTGCAGCTGTCAACAGGTATTTTGGCCCACTCCTCATGAGCAAACAGCTCCAGTTGTCTCAGGTTTGATGGGTGTCTTCTCCAAATGGCATGTTTCAGCTCCTTCCACATATGTTCAATGGGATTCAGATCTGGGCTCATAGAAGGCCACTTTAGAATAGTCCAACGCTTTTCTCTCAGCCATTCTTGGGTGTTTTTGGCTGTGTGTTTTGGATCGTTGTCCTGTTGGAAGACCCATGACCTGCGACTGAGACCAAGCTTTCTGACACTAGGCAGCACATTTCTCTCCAGAATGCCTTGAGAGTCTTCAGATTTCATCGTACCTTGCACACTTTCAAGACACCCTGTGCCAGATGCAGCAAAGCAGCCCCAAAACATTACTGAGCCTCCTCCATGTTTCACCATAGGGACAGTGTTCTTTTCTTCGTATGCTTGGTTTTTGAGTCTATGAACATAGAGTTGATGTGCCTTACCAAAAAGCTCCAGTTTGGTCTCATCTGTCCAAAGGACATTCTCCCAGAAGCTTTGTGGCTTGTCAACATGCATTTTTGCAAATTCCAGTCTCACTTTTTTATGAGTTTTTTTCAGCAGTGGTGTCCTCCTTGGTCGTCTCCCATGAAGTCCACTTTGGCTCAAACAACGACGAATGGTGCGATCTGACACTGATGTACCTTGGCCTTGGAGTTCACCTTTAATTTCTTTGGAGGTTGCTCTGGGCTCTTTGGATACAATTCCAACGATCCGTCTCTTCAATTTGTCATCAATTTTCCTCTTGCGGCCACGTCCAGGGAGGTTGGCTACTGTCCCGTGGGTCTTGAACTTCTGAATAATATGAGCCACTGTTGTCACAGGAACTTCAAGCTGTTTAGAGATGGTCTTATAGCCTTTACCTTTAAGATGTTTGTCTATCATTTTTTTTCGGATGTCCTGGGACAATTCTCTCCTTCGCTTTCTGTTGTCCATGTTCAGTGTGGTACACACCTTTTCACCAAACAGCAGGGTGACTACTTGTCTCCCTTTAAATAGGCAGACTGACTGATTATGAGTTTGGAAACACCTGTGATGTCAATTAAATGACACACCTGAGTTAATCATGTCACTCTGGTCAAATAGTTTTCAATCTTTTATAGAGGTACCATCATTTTTGTCCAGGCCTGTTTCATTAGTTTGTTTTTTTAAATAATTATGTTAATCAACAATTCAAAAGTAATGGCTGTTTTTGATTATTTAATTTTCAATAAATTTTTATTTATTGTTACTTTTGTGAGTTTCAAGTGATTTCAGTGAGAATTGTGGGTTTTTCCTTCTTTAACTGAGGGGTACCAACAATTTTGTCCACGTGTGTAGGCCTATGCATCAGACTGAAAGGTATGCTAGAGATATAGTAAGCTTATTTTTCTTATTTTACCTAGGTTGAAAGTGCAGACTCTTAGCCTTAAGACTGTTTGAGGGGGTTTGAGGGGGTTAATAGGTATAACTATTAATAGATAAAACTAAGATTCAAGACAAAGATAAAGTTTTTATTTTATTTATTTATTTAACATAGTTATTTTCATGGCTTCCTTTATTTCGGTATAATTGAGCTTCTGAGAGCTGAATGGATTCAGGTAACTTTACTTAAAAAGCAGGAGTCATCAACCAATCAGAAGCGATCATTTTAAGCGTCATCACAGCCGACTGAAAACTGCTCCTTAGCATCACAACAACAACAAGATATTAGCTAAAAGCTACCACAGAGTTAACCTGTTAGCTAAGATGCACCGATGTTTTAGTATCCCTGTTTAACTTGGAGTTCTGTTAAAAAAAAATTAATTCCACGGTGACATTTCATCACTCACTGAACCTTCCTGAAGGACGGGAACTTTGCGGGTTTCGTCATCAAAAAACGTGAGTCAAACACACCCTCTGTTTATGGTTCCTGTTTTTGCCATTGGTGTTGAGTTATGGCTAACAGGCTAACAGGCTGCCATGGCTGTGCTGAATGTTACTGTCTGAGCTACATTCACGTTATGGAGGTTGTAATTGTTGTTTGTTGTACTGAGGCTGTCGGTTTGTGTTTTAAGCCTGCCAGATCATGAACTCTATGTGTAATTTCCCTCTTTACATTTGTTGTGGTTATGTTACCTGTTTAGCCATGAGCTACATTTCTGATTAGCTTGGTAGCATTAGCATAGGATTCACTGGACACTGGGAGACTTTGAGCATGAATTACTTAATTTTGGGTGTTCTGGTGATTTTTAATGCATCAGTTTGTACCTTCTCTGCTCTTGAAGTGTCTTTTGTTTATATAAAGGAAAACGCCATTCAGGCACCAGGTAACAGTTCATAATATAATGGAATATAATGCAGTGGGGCTCCGAGGCATTCTGTATTGCCTTCAAATATTTATCCTCCTGTAGATCAACTTTTCTCATTTAATATTATCCCTGCTGAGTCAGCACACACAGGCTGGATTTACTCTTCTGCTCTCTTCTGTATCTCCTGTTTAGGACAGTAGCCTCTCATAGAACCTTTTCATCAAAAGCAAAAGAAAAAAAATATTCATCTTGAATCATTCATAAAGCCCTGGACTTTAATTGTTTTGTTTTTTACTTTGAGGTTACAATGTTTCTGCACATTAACACACATCTGTTTTGGGATGATTTTCGGAGGGATGAATTCATGTGTTCAAAATAATGAAGCGGCAATATCCCCCTTGAATTATACCTTTACTCTCTGTATTTCATGACTATGTAATGAAATTAGCCTTAGAAAATACTTTGTGCCTCTGTGAAGTTGCATGTTTTATATTTATACTACAATCAGAAATATTGAGGCTGGTATGTGCTATTTTTCCATATCCCACTCATTTACAGTGAGTATTCTCTGACTGGTACATGTTTCACACCGAGACAATGGATAAGGGGTTAAGTCACACATTGCTGGTGTACTGTGTGACTTTAATGTGAACATAAACATGTCGCCTAAAAGCTACCCTGTCAAGGAAGGGTTTGATATTTTAGTTTTGTAAAATAGCCCCAGCTGTGCCCCACTTAATGCCATGTTTTTGTGAAGGACTTTGTTACTCCATGCCAGTTTTACAAGTCCTTAGCAGTTAGCTAAATGAGATTGCACCATAATTAGTTTTCTTATTTCACCTTTGCTATTTCTATCAAGACATCTCCTAATACAACACCTGACAGCACAGTTCATTGTTCACTTGTTTAAAAATCAAATATCAGTGATTTATATTTGTATTTATGTAAATGATATTTGCTTGCAGAATATATAATACAACTGTAGTTTTAAACATAGCAGCAGTCACAAATTTTCAAGGACGCAGGTTTTAAATTAGTAAATATGTACTCACAATCCTCCTGCACTATCATGGCAAGTATTTCAGTGCAAGACAATCTGCACTTCATTTTGTTTCCAGGTGGTGAAAACACTTGAATTTCTTATGTTCTGACTGATCTGCTATTTATGACATGTCCTGTTGCATTACTGTCGTAAACATTCATAATACAAATTTGGAATGAATCATAGTTTTCACAGTTGAAGTCATCCCAAGATTTGTTTGTTTTTGTTCTTAGATTAAAAAACACCCAACCATTCATCAGTCGTCAGCTTGGGAGTGGAAAACAGCCTTAATGTTAGATTATTTCTGGTTCAAATAGAATTTGTAAGTTGGTGCCTGTGACAGTGAAAAATTGTAAGGTGCAGAAAATGTAAGATGACAGGCCATAACTTAAACATTGCTTTTTGCTGTTGGAGCTTGTTACTCTCTCAAAGCGTGGGCTGAGGAGCACAAGCAACATATCAAACTTAATTACCTTTCAGGTTGCCTCATCAAGTCAGAGCTTCAATGAAGATAGATTGTTCCTATTCCTGCAGAACCTTTAAAGCCACAAACACCACATGGCTCTTTCTCTAATCTTAGCAGCCTTTTTGAATTATTCCCCCACTGCTATGATGGACCCTTAACAAGAAAATGTACTTTATTGAGTAGCATTTCATCTCCGAGTCCCATTTCTCATGTTAATATACAGATGAGACCTCTAAGTCTTAAGGTAAAGCAGCACCACAAGGTTGCAGTTTGGATTAGATCTGAGGTATAACAACGTGTTTACCATGTACTTCCATGGTAATCTTTCAGTTTTATGTCGTAAGTGCCAGTTGCTTTCCTATTTTATTGGGTATTACTTTTGTTTTATGGAGCAATTTTCACATCCTGCCCTTGATGATAGTGGCCTCACTCTCTCTTAGCACCAGCAGAGCAGGCCTACTGATGAACACACAGCACGAAGGGGTGATTATGGAGTGCTAAACTAATGATTGCCGATGAGAAGCTGTTCTCACCACAGAGTGAATTCATTTCTCTGTCACTAGGAGTTAATGACTCCTTTTAAGGAGATGAAATCTGGTCACTAGGGAAAGCTATGCTGAAAGCCTGCAGGTAGCTTATTCCATTTGTCTAAACTCCTGCTTTTTTTTTTTTTAAACACCAGTGCATATAGGCACAGTGTTCTTCAGCCCCACTGAATACGATGCACACTTTAGTGAGCATGTCAGCACAAGTCTGTAATTCTGATATCAGATCCATCATCAATACCTATATGGAAGTTTATTGAACATGTCAGGTTAAAGTGGTAGACTGGAGGGACTATTAGGCACGTCACCTGTGAATGATCATTGCAGAATCTCTGCTCACGAATCCGCTGCCTGAGATGTTTGCTGCCATGTCTAAAGGTTGTGCATGAAGCCAAACACAACCGAGGTGGGGTGATGTAGAGCAGTCTTTATGAAGCACTCAGCGATGGAGCCAGTTCACTGCCCATATATCAGGAGGTCCTTAACCTCCTGTTTGAAGCTTTTCATTATTAATGCACCACTGAAGTTTGGACTCATGTTACGGTAGAAGCTCTGATCTGCCATGGCCGATATTATGCGTCTAAACGGCAGTGCTGGAGCACATTTGCTGCATATAGTACAGGGTAAACATTTATGAATGATTTAGAAGTGCAGGGCGAATCGGTAAAGCACCGCTCTGCATCATGTTGCACCAGCTCAACAGTACTCTACACTGCGAACTCTGTATAAAACACTCTACTTTGGCAAGTTCTGAGAGCCGACTGTTGAGCTCTTGCTCCTCATCCTGTTGAAATCTTACCGTAAAGAACCCAAATGAGATGTTGTGCTATCCTCAAATATTCCTGTCTTATTTTTACATCTCTGTACGATTATATCATCTGCTCAAAATATATTGCGATGCTGTGAAAATGTTCCGCTGTAACTGTGACGTTAGTGAAGCGAGGTGGTGATGGCTGAGAGCTAGGTGATAATTATGGTGATGCACTCACTACACAGATCTCACTTCTTCTACATTTAAATGAACGGCGGCTGCACTTTCACTGTGTGCCAAATGTTCCTAAAAGGTTCTGCTCTTATTTTAACTGCTGCAAGACCCAGTAACTGGCTGACTGAGAAACAATAATTTGGCCTCACAAACTACTAATTTGACGAGAATATACTATAATGTTCACAAAATAAAACATGCTCCAGTAATATGAGTCCATGGTCACGTTTTCCATCCCACAAGTACATTAGCCACTAAAACTCGTTTTAAAAGCCAAACAATGTGGGCAGCACTTCTGAAATGTTTGATTGATCTAATCTCTAATAATTATGTTCAGACTCTGGAATGTTTTTACATTCTGGCTTCAATTTTAATGCCAGAGTGCTATTTGGGGCTGACACATCAATCAGTTGGAATTCATCTGGGTCAAGTCCTGTAGCTGTAATTTTGCTGAAGTCAACCAGTTGAAAATATATACACATTTTCAGAGGAATTATTTCATGCTCAATTTGTAAAATGTATATTTAATGGCCAAGTTCTAATTAATATAGCTTTAAGATATTTATGAAGCATCTGGACTCAGATATGCGAAAGACATGATGATTCCTCTACATTCTGTTAAATGCTAATGACAGAAGAAAGGAGTAGAATTTTGTATGACTCAATAGATTGAAGAAACTACTGACAGCTTGTGTGTGTTAAAAAAATAAAGAGGGAGAGAATAAAAATCACTCTGGGCTGTATTCACTTTAATTTCCAATTTACATTCAAAATCCAGTATGAACACAGACATCACTGACTGACTGATAAAGCTGGCTTTGCATTGCACTCTGAACAAAGAAGTTTTAATACAGACTTAGAACACATACAATTAAAAATGCAGATAAGTATTACTCGACACTGTTCTAATTATCTGTTCAAAAAAATGTGCAATTTGATAATATTTCATATTCGTCTGTTATACTCAGTTCACCACGTGTATATATGTTTGTGATCTGCTGGTATATTGATTGCCTGAATAATGGATGCTACAACTTGTACAGCTAATCTTCACCCATAATGACAGTGCCTGACATGAATCCAGCATATCATGAAATCCAGTTTCACTCCATTTTGGTTGAATTCAGATGTTGCCATTCTGTGCTGACGTCATGATGTTTCAGGGTTGTCTTGCTGAAATAATTAAACTTCCGACAATTCTTCATTCGTTAGACAGGAGGACACTCCATCATCGTCACTTTGTCACGTTGGGTAGCTGTGGTCATGGAGACCACTGATGGGTTGTTTGTCAAATCCTTAATGCTCTGATACATGGCTGTGACCATGAGTGGCACTGGACTTTCTTTCCTGAAGGATCCCGGCTAGTATTCTTATATAACTCCTGAAAGTCAAACAGATGTAGCGACACATTTGCAACATTTCATGGGTGATGAAATGCTTGGTTTGGCATGAAACATAACTTGGAAATGAAACAAGAATGACTTGAGTTGAAAAGTGGTATAGAGCTAGCATGTTCATTCTCAGAAGTACCTGCTCTCTACAGCTGCAGTATAATTTCAGTTAAATGCCCACTGCATTCCACATCTCTGTATAAATACACAGTTAACCACCACTGCTCTAACAGTTTAGTAGAATTCTGGCTTTTCTTGAACATTCACTGAATATGTAGGGTAAAGCACACTGATACTTCACTGAAATTATTTGTGAACAGACATCCAATTAAAAAGTACTTGAATAACTTACAGTAAATCTGAATTGTCTTAGTTATATTGGTGCATATATACTATAGGTCTCTCATTAAATGCACATATTACAGCAGTTATACAGGCATCTGCATAGTGCTTTCTTGGACATCTGGGGTTAGTATGGTGAGAAAATAAACTGTGGTGAGCTGTTATGCACAGTACTCAGCAGTCTGTGCAGCTCTAGCTCTGTCACTCACTATCGGCTTCCTTTCAATAAGCAAGATTTAAACAAGAAAACGGAACTGCACAGATTTGAGAGTAGAAAATGTATTTTATTTAGTATGACATGCTGAAAAGACCCCTCTGGTGAAAATCAAGTTTTGCCTTGTTAATGTGTTCATATGGTGTTTTATATATATATATATATATATATATATATATATATATATATATATATATATATATTCTAGAAGATGCATCATTAGCAAAATAAGTAGTCACTATCATGGCTGAGCATTTCCACCTTCAAACTGCAGTGTTTTTTATGTATCAAACCTGCAGGGTAGAGTCTGACATAGCAATATTCATATTTAGAATCAGTTTCTAGTTTGACCATGCATGACTTAATATCACAGTTAGCCAATTTGTAAGCTTTGGCACTTCAAACTCCCCATCAGTCAGTTGAAACTAAAAAAAAAAGCCTCTTGGATGAGAGTTGAAATGTCTTATAGACCCTAAAAGAGAAATCCTCCTGATTTCTACGAAATTCCTTGAGTTACCTAGCCTAGCCGCACTAGACAACCCACGGCAACGAATTTAATTCTCTGCCAGGGTGGGTCTAGTTACCCTCCATAAGGCTCGAGGCTGGATTCTCCTAAAACTGGCCGGACCAATCACCATGAAGTGTAGAGTCAGAAGGCGGGCGTAACTAAGTGACAACAGAGGCGTGACGATTCTGACAGAAACAACCGGCGCACAATAAACAGTTATCTTTCGACTCAGCTTTGGCCACAGCCCTTAAAGATTTGAAGCTAAAATTCAACTTGAAAGATAAACAAAGGACGGCACTGAAGTGTTTCATTGAGAAGAAAGACGTATTTGGACTTATGCCGACGGGATATGGCAAATCCTTAATATACCAGTTGGCTCCGCGGCTCCGCTGGTTGGGAAGCTAATGGGACTTAGCCACAATCCGCCGGCGCTCTAGGAACTCCGTCAGCCTATTCGTTGCGCTGATTGGTTGTATACCTACCCAATTGCTGCAGAGTGATTTGAAAGACAACCTTTTAGCCCGCCTCCCTCCCTGTCGAGCAGCCCTAGACCCTTGTGCCTTCAGAACATGGGTCTAGCGCGGCTAGGCTATGAGTTGCAATGACCTGCATGACTGAGAATCTACACAGACATATGGTCACTTTGTAGTGAGAGTAGTTTTACAGTGTTGTAGGTGAGCTGGTGTGCTTGAGCTGCTGCAAGTAACTTAGTGTTGGGTGGTGGTGTGCATTTTGATGGAAAAAAAAAACTTTAAGTGTGTAACATGGATACATGAAGATGAGATTTAATCAACGACCAGACATAAAGCACTTCATAAACACGCCTTTAGAATGTTTGAACTTTGAATTTCAAACAGCTTGTGACCAGTTAGCAATCACAGAATGCATATGCTAAACCTGATGAAAGAAAATCAAATTAGGTCATGATAGCAGAAATCACAAAGGAAAACTCATGATACCCTCTTATCTTTAAAAAGTTTACATGCAAGTAATGTCCCAAACCTGATGTTAGAAAGGGGCAGTGATTGTGGTATATGAGTGTAATATTTTGATAAAAGTGTATCAATACAAGTATATTTCACCACTGTGTTTGTTTTTATTGCCGCCTCCAGAAATACTGCCGCTGCTTTGCCACTTATGAGATGGGCCTTTCCACATTTTGGCTCGCCGCTCGCTCTCATATTTCCTTTTTATCACAGCCACAGCTTATGACCTCAGCTCTGATTTGAGCTTCAGGGAGTCTTTAAAGAAACCTCAGTAAGCATTACTCTGTGTCAGACTGCCTGTGTCCATCTGTGGTATTATTGTAAAGACGATATTTTCATGCTGAAGGATAGCTGACAGTAGTTCTCTAAAGTGTGGAAATACAATTAACACTGATCTCTTAATTACAAGGATTTCTGTCTACACCAGAGCAGGGCAGTACTGATAGGGGAAGTAATAATCATTTAAAAAACATTTAGAATTTGTACTACTTTTTTGGAAGAATTTTCACCATTGCTTTATGGAAATTAATTATGACGGTTTAAGCCTTGACTACAAAAGCAAGTTAGGTATGCGCAGGTATACTATGGATTGGACATTCACATAGTGTTTCCTTGTGTTTCCTTCATTTACTGCATGTGATCGGCTGTGTCACATGTTAGATATTTGTACTCTTTTGTCTGTCTTTACTTCCATCATATAGTGTGAAGGAGTTTCTTTTGCAAGCTTCCAAGAATAATCAGCTGGAGGTTGGACTTGTGGTTATTTTCCAGAGGCTAGTGCTAATTGATAAAGATTAAATTCAGTCGGATCAGTCATACTTGTAAGTGCAATTTAAAATGTCACTTCTCTCAAATTAGATACTGCAGATAGAGTGCATACCTACTGCTATTTCCTGGCAGTAAACTGAGTTAGGGTGCATTAAGACTGAGGATGTTAATGATTAATGCTTCATTTATTACTTTCCAGTTATCAATTAAAAATATATATTAACCGATACTGCATACAAAGAATGTCTTGCATGACTTTAAAAAATACATACAGTAGGCTGCACTATTAGGTGGAGCCTCTTTTGAGTAGTCAGCACTTGTAACTCCACCTCATTACTCAATAAGTGATGCACAAGCAGCAAACCTAGACAGCTTCGACTTCTTCCTAGAACAGCAGAGGGATGCACCGGTTTAGTTTTGCAAACTGTAGCAGTTGCTTTGATGAACACTGCAGTGAAAATTCCTCTGCCTGGTCAGGTTCGCTCACTATCTGAGACAAAATATCAGACAGTAGATAGTTAGGTAATGATTGTTAATGTGGAAACTTACCAGCTAAGGAAAATGTTAAAGATGTCCAGTCCTCATTTGTTTGACTGGAGCCTGTTAGTGCAGTAGGGATGCCAGCACTGGATTCACTGTCATCTGGCAAAGTCCTGCATTGCTCGATCAAATATATGTAAGCCAATGAATTTGTAAATAGAATGCAATTGTTGTAGCAAAAGATAAACTAGGTGTTGTGATCCCCTCTGCCCATGAATATTACAAACTATTGTGCAGTGTTTGACAAGCCACTGGTCTGTTGTTCAACAACATTAGCTTAACCTTTGTACATTACAAAACATGCACCTATCAGTGTAGTTCTCTGTGCTGTTTAAGACAGGATGGTTTTTGGTCTGAATCCTCACATAATCATCTAAAATTCACTTACACATGCCAGCTGTGAAGATCACTTAATGTTTTCTTTGCCTTTTTGTCTGCAGTTACATGGTTAGTTGGGTAAAGAAGACAATGTAAGAAAGCATTTCATGTGATTTTGGAGATGTCTACATGGCTGTGCCTTCACGAATTACAGCCATTAAAAAATAGTACAGACTTTGTGTGTGCACATGCAGAGTAGCCTGCTGATCCAGACCAAGCAGATGGGTACTTAAAAGCGAGGGAAAAAGTGGATCTAAAGTTTTGTACTTGTGAGCTCACTTTATCTTGCAGTCATGTCTTTTCTCTTTTGCCTCGTTTTGCATTGTGCACAGTACCAGTCACAAGTTTAGACACTCCTACTGTTTTCTACGTCTCTGCCTACTACACTGTTGAATAATACTGTATACTGTGAAATAACTTATGTGGGGTTATGTAGTAAACCAAAAAAGGTGTATTTTTGACTCCTTGGGGTCACTGTTGTTTGAATTTGTTGCCTCAGCCTCAAAAAGTTTTCTCCACAGATGAGCTTTATTAAAAGTTAAATGGTGGAATTGTTCACCTTCTTAAAGTGTTTGAAACTGTCCGTTGTGTTGTGCTGAAGTAGTCCACAAATAGTCCTATTTAACTACTGTAGTAAGCCATATTATAGCATTTACCCTCTGATTAAGCAAATAGAAACAACAGTCATCATTACTTTGAGATGTGAAGGTCAGTCAATCTCGCAAATTTCAAGAACACTTGTCAAGTGCAGTTACACTAAAGGAAAGTAAGATCTGCAGTTTCTTCTGTTGCACGTGATAAATTTGTCAGGGTTATCTGCCTCAGAAATAAACAATTAATGTTACCTCAGATTAGAGCTGACAGCTGATGGCGCTTCCCAGATCAAGTAGCTGACACAACTCAGCATCAGGTGTTGGGAGAAGACTCGGTGAGTCAAGCATTATGACTAAACTACTGCAACGACACCACTACTGAGGGTGACCGAGAAAAAGAAAACTACTTGGACCAAGAAGCACCTGAGTTTTTCAACATTATAATGACTCAAAACACACCTCAAGGCTCTTAAGGATCATTGAATCAGAGTGATGGAGTGCTGCATCGGATAACATGGCCTCCACAGTGAACACAACTGAGCTGGTTAGGGGTGAGCTAGAGCACAAAGTGAAGGAAAAGCAGAAAACAAGCGCTCAGCATGTGTGGGAATTACTCCAAGACTGTTGGAAAATCTCGGGTCAAGCTAGTTGAGAAAATTAAGTTTTCAAAGCAGTTATCCAAGCAAAAGATGGCTGCTTTGAAGTATCTGAAATTCAAGTTTGCTTGGTTTACACTGCAGTAACTTGACAAATAAAAAGCAGCATTTCGTAATTTGGATGTCATTGGTATTGTCCACTGACACTTTTGACTCACATTGTAAATGTTTAAACTTTGACAATGAACTGTATTTTAAAAGGAGGATCATACAGTCAGGTTGGACAATCATTAGTCATTTCTTTATGTATATATTAACATCGAAACACTACTAGTTGTTTTGTGATTCAGTGTGCATTCTAATAGAATGAAATTAGAACTTTTGAGTTTTGACCAAGGTTAAAAGTCAGTAATCTTAAAATTTTAATATTATACTTTATTTTATAAGCCATTATGTGTATAAAGGCATCCAGTGGTATAATGGTCCCTGAGTTTAGGGTTGAACCTCCCTCTGTTGGTAAATGTTTGATAATCTGATCAAATGCTTACTATATGAATTCTTTGTGCTCCTAATCCATAATTCATACATTCCATGCTGTACTATATGCTCTGAGAGATGTGTCCACACTCATTAGAGTGAAAAGCAACTCTCCTCTCAGATCATAAAGAGGCAACTGATACTCTGATCCCAAAACAGAGGACCAAGATATGATACATTATTTAAGAGTATCGATCCCTTTTATCAAATCGATGAGATGGGAAGATAAAAAAAAAAATAGAAGCTCGTATGAAAGTCACGCTTGGCTCACGGCCCTTTCTGTTTGAAGTGTTTCAGCCTTTAGAGAGAACATAAGCAGATCAAAGAGTAACCGGAGCTGCTAAGATAGAGGGGAAGGTATGTGTGGATGAATGGAGGAATTTGTCCAAAAGGGAATAGCCTTGGTCCATATTCCAATGCTCGGGGGGAGATTTGTGTGCAGACATGATTACTTTTTGGCACTTTAATGGACTGTTTTGTTGTGACCAAACTGTGAAGTTTGAAAGGGCAAATTAGTTCTTGTCACCAGCCAGTTTTTTTGTGTGTTTACAGCAGCTTGTAGTGCTCGTTGGGTGAAAGGTGCTGACCATTCCCATGACCCAAAGTAGAAACGTATCTGCAAAAATTTATATTTAAGGAATAGGGGATAAATTTTAAAGGTGATTCCCCCCCACCCCCCCCACCCCAAACCACCCCCCCAAAGTAAACTTAAGGCAAGTGATTTTTGCTGGCATGTAGGTCAGACTGAGCTGCTACAGTGTCACATGTAAGTCTTTGCTGGGAATCTAATGTGAAGACTAACCACATCAAGCTGTTTTGAAATAAAAATACTTCAAAACTACTTGTAGAAAACAGTCTTCTTCTTAAACACAAATAAGTTGTCTTTGCAGAATCAAGGGCAGTGATGGCCAATCTTTCGCAAGTCATAGTCATAGTTATAGTCTATTTTTTGCTAAATGTTATACAAAAACTAAAAGACTTATTTAGTAGGAACAGGGCCTTTCCTTGTGGAGTTTGTTCTCTGGTTTTCCTGTGGAAGCTTTGTTTTCTCCTTCCATCAAAAACAAGCTAAGTTCATTCAGTGAAAGTACCCTTAACTAAAGCACTGGCTTAGAGCTGGAGTTAGTCCCCAGCTGCTGCAGTGGCTGCTCTTAGATACTTAGCATGGGTTAAATGCATAGAATGAATTTCCCTGAGGGGATCAATGAAGGCTTGCTTAATGTAAAATTTGAAAAGTTTGTTCTTTTTGGTCTCCTACTGTATGCTATTGCCTTGTACTTGCACATAATGTCACATTACTAAGTGTTTGCGGATGCTGTTCTGCTTTGTATTGTAGCAGAGCAGCTTCATCGGTTGTGTGCATCTGTTCACCAGAAACCTGTGATGCCGCCTTAGACATGAACAGTAATTATATTAATGTTGATAAAGGTACAGGCAGAAATGTGTTCATTGCATTGGTCTAGACTTTTAACCATTGTACCTTTTTAATGTGCTTATTTAACTATATTCATTGGAACAGAGGCTGCATATGAGATTCAGTTACACACAAATTCTCACATAGTTTTCTTTTTCTAATGTAATCAAGCACCCATTTTCATAAGAGACAGTAATAATTTATTTCTGCTTCTAATAGCCTATACATCACTGGCAGGGTGTATATTTCATTTTCCTGAAGCATGAAGGCGAATAGAAATTTTAATGATTTGCCCTTGCTAGCATAATTTTAATTATGGATTTTCCTCTACATGATCGATTTGGAGAAAGCCATAGTAATACAAGTTGTACATTCTACTGTATTAAATATTTGATAGCCATTAAATTTTTATGATTAATGTTCTGGTAAAGAATCAGTTTCTCTAAGCCCCTTGGTTTTATTGCAGACTAAATTAGGGGTTTTACTCCCTAGCAAGAGATATAGCCATATATTGCACCAAAGCTTTGCCTGTCATGAGAAATGGAGCAATTTGGTATTGATTATAAGGGAATTTTAAACTCTGAGAAATGGTCCTCAAAAGGGAGATTTTAAAGATGTTCTATGTTTCATATCCCATGGAATTAGATTTCACAGTGCACTGTGTCATTGTTCGGTTCTTTATTTTATGCAACTGTGTATATTGATGCTTATTTTAAAGTTGAGTATCACAGACACTGTGTTTTCAGTTCACACATTCTTACAAGACATTATCTTTCAGGTCATTACAACTTTATGCAACATGTAAATCATACACATACTGCAAGTTGCCTTTTATCCTGCAGTCACAAATGTGCGCTTAGTACAGTGCTTTAGAAAGACCTAAAGACTAAAAATTGAACTGTAATTTTGAAGTTCTTTATGGAAATATGAATAATAATAATAATAATACTAATGCTATTGCTATGGCAAAGACTATCACCTTACGCCTTTGAACATTACCATTACTTAATAGTGCATATCCTGACTACAGCATAGCGTATCTATTGTGTACTCAATGAACATTGATGTCTTTTTTCCCATTTAGTTGACATAGTGGTGATAATGTGCTTAATGCGATTTGAGATCTGTCTTTTATGATTTTAAGCCTGCCATGCCGTTTGTTTTCCACTAGGAAACAGAAAAAAAACCATAAGCTATGCTAACTACCTTAAACTTTACAAGGGAAAACTTGCTATACATAACTAAATTTGCTAAGCTATCTCTAACAGGCGATGTTACAAGAATGAACTTTTTGTTCCAGTTACACCTGCTGAGTCAATGTCATTGGCTTAAGCTTGAGCTGAGGGAAATTAAATTCTGACAGACTGCTAGGCACATTTGCAGATCTCAGGCACCTAAGGAGGGCAGCAAAAGTCGTATGAACAAAGACTACCAATTCAGAGGCATACCTGATGTGGAAAGGAAGAATTAAAGGCTATAGACTAAATAAAACAGTTCATGCTGCAGCTCAGAGTTTGGCTCATTGTACCCATGGCAACATTATATTTTCTGTTTCTTGTAAAACTTTGAATCTGTTCACAGCAGATTTTTAAGGTGCAGTTTTCCAAAATGCTAATTACAAAATCTTTTCTTATAACTATGAAATAGGAAGTGATAACTATGAAAGGGAACTTAATGTTTTTTAATGCAATACTCATCCAGGACAATAATATCCCTCTGCGGTGCTAGAAAATGGCGAGACTGTTTTAGTCTGTGTCTGTGTCCCAGTGACTTAAATTAGCATCAGATTACTGTAGGGACTGTTAAATCACATATTTATTCAATGTTTGGTGCAGTTTAGTAATAGGTCAGGTAAAATCTAAAAAATATATGTGCAATTATTGGCTTTTATTTAAATGCTAACCGCAAGTGATAGCATCTCTGCAACAGTTTTGCCTACACTTTGACTTTCTGCAGCTTCATTCCATTTGGGGAATGTGTTGCTGTTACAAAGTCCAGATACCTTAGACTCAGAATTCCACATTTTAGGGTGATTTGGTTGATTTTCCAACTTCACTGCTTGTATTTATGGTCTGAGTGATATCATGTAAATGGAGCAGCAAGTGTTTGTCCATTGAGATCAAAGGATGCCCAGGCATGCAGATATTGCACCTATCATCTAACCTGAAATGACACTGTTAGCCTGAACAAAAATTTACAACTACTGTACAAAGCTAAACATTACCATTATAGACAAATAAATACAACAATTAAAAAAAAACATCTATATAGCAATGTAATGATTATACTATAGGCCTAACTACCTTTTCCTGTCCAATACCTTGTATGTATGACTCACAAGGCCTTTCCATCATCAGTCCAAGATGGTCCCTAAGGTCTATGTTACCCTGTTTTCATACTATTCTCTGCAGAATGTATGTATGGCAAATGTTTAAGCATCACCATAGAGATAATAATGTAATAAAACAAGCTTGAGTCACCCCAGCTTCAAATCATATTTCATCTACTGAGCAGACACAGTGCTGCATATAGTCCAATCCTTAACCAAGTATCCTGATTGTGTATCTGATCGGAGAGGACCGCAGCGCTGTCCTATCTCTGAACACGGAGGTGTTGGAGGGCAACGCTGTGCCTGAGGAGATATGGGAAGAGGCATCAACAGGAGAATAATGAGCCACCAAGCCTTAATACCAGAGTTTTGTAAATCCTAATGATTCTGGTTTCAATTTAAAGGAGAAAGGCCCACTTGAAGCCAATTTTCATTTCCCACTATGGAATAGTGTGAATCTCATCTCCTAAAAGAATCACAGGTATCACACTCTCCACTGATCTCCTTACACACCTCCTCTACCAATCAATCACATGCTGCGCCAAAAAGCACCTACATTATATTCAGTGGAGGGGGTATTATTGCCTACAGGTTCAGGCCTGGTTATTACTTGTTTTTTTTTTCTTCTTTAAGAAAGAAAAAGCTAATAACCTATTTTGCTGATAAAATCAGATTTGCGACATTTGTTTGATGTGTAGACCCTAATGTCATACTGCACAATTTGCATGTTCAGTCAGGCACAGTTCGGTTTCATGACAGCTGAGAAAGTAAGAAGATTCTACACAGCTCTATTCATCAACCACTGTCACATATGGGTAATGTAATAAAAGCATTGTTCTTAAATTCACCTTTGAAGTCTTCACATCTTTGTCCTCAGTAGCTGTCTCACTTATGTAACTGTTCTGCTGGGAGTAGTTTTGGCACGATGGTCTCATTTTGGGATTGCTGCAACACATTTGACGTGGAGGTATAATTCTCAATGTCACTGAGTTCTCAGTGTTCTGACGAACGCAGGCAGCAGAGCAAAAATACGCTTTTCTCTCCTCTGATGCCTTCCTTCCTTGTTGATCTTGGATCTTGCTGCAGACAGGCCACAGCAAAAGGTTTAGTCTTCTCAATCACAGCTCTCAATCTGAGTAGAATAACCAGAACGCTTTGTGTAAAAGCCAACGTACATCACACAACAGCGGCCCTTTTTGTATCTGCAAATCAGAGGAAAAAGGTGATGCGCTGAAGGTTGTCTCTGCCACGATACCCGCAACAGCAAAGAAGCAAGAATTGTTTCATGAGGGGAGTAGTTGTCACTTCATCTTTAGCCCTCGGCATCTCTGACAAAATATTTATCTCACCACTGCACTAGCAGTATTGTAGGCCGGGGTGAAGACATAAATTGCATTTTTATGTTGTTCTATTGAAAGGGGTGGGTAGGGACTAAAATGCTATTTCAGAAAATCTTACTCTGCTGCATTTAGTGCTTACTTGGGATTTCTCTCCAGTTCCCCCTCTTAATATTACTCCCACATGACACCCTCCATGCAAGATTCTCCTGCAAGTTCATTATCATCAATAAGTCAAGTATATTCTATCTTTCATCGTCATATCATGCATTCCAACCACAGCACCTTTTTTTGCAATGTAAACCAATTTATTTCTCCCCTCTATTGCAGATAATATTAAACAATGCCCTAAGAGTAGAGGCTGTCTGAATGGGAATGATTTATTACAAAGAGAGAAGTCTGTGCGTCGGTTTGCAGAGCTCTGCAGTGTAAAATAACCTCATTTATATTCTATATTGCTCAGGCTGCCTCACTTAATATTCCTGTCAGCACTCTTATGCCATGCCTTCTGTTGGCTTCGCCTGCAATAAAGCCTCTGCCTTTGAAAAGTGTACAAACATTCAAACACATTTCATCAGATTAGTGCAATGCAGAAGGAACACTTTTAATACAAAACAACAGGGTCAAGTGAGCCACAGTGCTCATTGTGTGATGACAGATTTGCATCATTGTGGCGAAGGTGTCGGGATCATTAAAAAACAGATGCGTGACAGAACGTCACCTGCCATTGTGCAGCCTGTATGTATCTTTCACAGAAGCTCCTGGAGCACAAAACAAACAAACATTTAATGTTCTTGAAGCTGAAACTTGATACTTCCTCGATTAAAAAGAAGACACAAAACTTTAATCGCTAGATTATTTTGAATTTCAAACTTCATACAATATATTGTAAATATGTTGTGCTGGAAAAAAAGCTAAAGTGATTATTTGGTCAGCTGATGAACTGAAAATTAATCCTCAGCAATATCTGATAATGGAGTAAAAAGTATTAGTGAAGACAAAATCATCTGGGATTGGCCCCAGCCCCCTGTGGCCCTGATAAGTAGCTCATGGATGCATGGCTTGACTGACTACTTTCAGTATAGCGCCAGCTTTTATTATGACTTATTATGAATAAATTACTCAGCATGCATCTATTTATCGGGCAGATTACATAAAGAAAATACTATGGTTGTTACGTGACAAATTTACTAACATATGACTCACCTTAGTCCAATGTATACAATGACCAGAGGTTCTGTATGGAAAATAGTTTTTTTTAAAAATGCAGTGCTACCAATTAGACTTTTGTTCACTTTTGTGTTTTGTGTAAAATTTCTCATCATCTTTCATGTCTTTCTTTTGGTATGTGTCTTATTGTCATATGTTTGTTTAATTTTTTCAAGTTGGCAAGATTACACCTTTTGTTGATTCATGAAGTTTGATCAAATTTGAGATCGTATTTCCAGCACAGCTCTGCTTAATGTTAACCACAGCTTAAGTCTGGCTAGCTAAAAGAAATAAAATGCCTGCTGTCCGAGTATACAGGGCCTTTTACTATTGCCCATATATCACAGCATTGGCTTGTAATCTGTGTCAACATTTCTACCTCGATAAATAAGATCACAAGGTGCAAATCCAAGCAGAAAGCTGTAATATCACAATGTGATCAATACAGGAGACCACATCTGGATCTGAGCCAGATGTAAATGTAGTCAGTTCACTGAGCCCAGACTCTTCAAACTGTAACTACAGGACTGAACAGTACTGTAGGTCTTCCTTTGCAAACGGTGATTAAAAATGGCCGATGCCTATTCATAGAATTGCTATCTTTGGCTTAGAATGTGTCATGCTTGTTGACAATATTTGTTAGTAGTCTGAATATAGAATACATAGAGTCAGACATCCAAATACAGATGATATTAAAATTTCTGCTGTGAATGGGATACTAATTTGTGCATTTACCACCGGTGCAGAAGTTTAACTATTGTACCATCTTTGTCAAAAGTGACACTGTGGTCGTGCCAGAAACTGTAAATGATGCCACGCCTGCCACGACATGTTGTGTTGGATTACTTAATGGTTGTGGTTCTTTGAACAAATCATTTCTTTTCATTCTATTCTATTGTATTCACTGCTAACAAGGAATTAAGACAGATAAACTTAGATATCAACTACTGGTTTCTTGAAATTGGCAGGGCAGCTTTACCGTGCTAACTATGAAATGCTTTCTAAAATACTTGAAATTGCACCTATCATAAGTCATCATTCAGCAGATAAAGATTGATTAGAACCCAAATTTGGTCATTGACCTTAATGGTATTCGTAAACTGTTCAACAAAACTGCAAAGATTTCATGTAGTACGGTAAATCTAGCATGAAGAAACTAGTAATAATGTCAAACAACATTAAATATTTTCTGAAAGGGGCTAACGAAGGACCTTGTGTTGACCTGCTGGGCAGGTGATGTTTCCAAAGTTCTGAGAGGCAGCTGTGCCTCCGGCAGCACAATGCCACACCTTTGGGCAACACAAGAGACTCTTATTCATCTACGCACTTTACACAAGCCACTCAAGACAGCAAAAAGAAGCATGCAGCCATTAAAAACTGGTCGATTCTCAGTTCCTGTCCTCTTCAGAATGTGTTCAAGAAGGCCAAACCGAGCATGATTTTTGTTCAGGTCTTTTGGTAGAGCTCTCTTATGGAAGGAAACAAAGGTGCAGTACAGTAACCAGTTTGCTCCTTTTCTACTCCGTTTTCCCACAACGCTCTGCCGAGTGGTCTCACAGTTAGCATCATAATAAAGCCTTTTTAATTGACATAAATAAGGATATGAGGAGAAAACCAAGTGCCCAAGGGAAAGGTTTTGTGTTTGCCTGGACCTGATGCAGTGAATGTGTTCTGTTAATCAGATGTGAACACATGGCTGATGAGTAGGGGCCCTCTGCTAATTGGCAGTGTTTGTCTGCTGGTGGTTATGTTCCTTCAAGGACCCAGCAGCGTCCCATTGGTATTCAGGGTACTGCTTTGTGCTCCCAGAAGTGACGCCGCACCATTAGGGAGAGGGACCCAGGACCCTTCCATTTACTTAACAAGAGGGACTTTCTCTCAGCAGTAGGCAGGATTCAACCTCTTCACCACGTGTCTAGCATCCCTGGAGCACACCTTTTGCAGAACAGATAACCCTGGAAGTATTTCCAACTGAGTGCTACGAACAGATATAATTGGTTCAGCTGTAACAAACATTGGCATCATTTTGTAAAACTGCAACAAAGGTTTTCATTATTATAAATCTGAAAAATCTTAATCTGCCTTTTATCTATAATTGAAAATGCTGGGTACTGTAGACACAGCAGCCCTTTAAATGATGTGGATTCCTAATTAAAGTGTTGTAGAAAAGTAGACAAATCATCATATTTGGTTAATCATTGACTTTATTTACTTTATCTTATTTGTGTCATTTCAGTGAGATGATATTGTCCTTCAGAAAAACTTAATCTTTACATAACTTAAAAGTCTCTCTGATTTGGTGTTACATTAATGTGTTCATGGCCAAAGCTGTGGGGAGCTGCACAACAATACAAAAGGAAGGTATCTATGGATAGAAATTGAGAATTTCTTGATTTCAGTTCAAGAAATTACTATATGGAGTAACTAAGTCTCTTTCAAACTCTGACTCCTTGTTTCTCGGAAGCCGGACTTTTCTTTAAAGATCTGAGAAATATTTCTGGAATGTTTCTAATCTTTATCGGACAATTATAGAAACTCTTCCATTAAAATGACAGTCTAACCCACGCAAATGGTAGAAAAATTAAAGCAAAAATGAATGAAAAAAAAACGTGGCAAATGCAGATACTTCCAAACAGGGCTTGAGGTTTTCCTGAACTCTTTGATAATGAAACTGATGTGAATCATAGGTGATGGTCTTCAGAGCTGCCAACTCTCAGTCTTCAAAAGTGATCTTGACCGCCACCCTATTTTCTTGAAGAATAGCGTTTTATCCCTTTGGTAGCATTTCAAAGACTTGTAAAATGTTTGCAAAGGAGCAAGGAAGCTCAGATGCTGTTCGTCACTGCGCAACAAAACAAAGATGTAAAGATTAGAAGTATCGATTGGGAGACAATTAAAGGCTACAAATTTCATTAAAAAGCATCACTGTAACATCAGTGTACACAATGAACAACTAAACACGTGCCCATATCATTACAAATTGACTTGTGTACTGACTCTGTCTCTTCAATGATACATTATTAAATCCTGAGCTGTAGTGTTTGTGTCTCACTGCTATTAATTAGTCAGCTCTGGCTCCTTTGCTTTGAAAGCCTTGAAAGCAATTTCCTGTTCATGTTCACAAATTAAGATTGGACTGCCCAAGAAAACACTAATTGCACATGAGAAATCTACTTTGCAGCCGGTTACTCTTAAATCATTCTGTATTGTCAGAGGCGTCTGTTAATTAATTGTTGTAATAATAATTTCAGATGCCATAATGTAAATCACACAGAGAGGCTTGATGTGTTAGAGATACATCAGCTTCCACTTCATCTATTAGGATAGTGTTGCTAATTGTGCTTATCACATTATTAAAACATGTCCACTCCCTGCAAAATATCACCCACTGTGCATATATGGACCGTATATAAAGGTATAAGGCAGCCCAGTTTGATATTCAATATTTAAATTCAGGGAAGGACAACATTTTCTAACCTTTGACTTCCATTAGCTAAAATCCTGTTCCTCCAGAGATCACACATGCCCCAGGAGTTTTATTTTAACTTCACTGCTGGTTTTCTCCTGAAGCCTTATTCATTTTTGACCTTAAGAATGCCATTAATATGTATATGTTGAAATTGAAGTTTAGTTTTAAACCTGTTTCCGTAAAGGTCAAGTCGTAATGAAAATTATGAGGTAAGTAGAGGTTTGTGATAAAAAGATGGAAAACATGCCCTCTTTCTGATGAAAGGTAGTGAGTAAATGCTAAGAGTTATTTATATATATATACTTAAGACTTTAAAATATATTGTAGCTGCAGAACTCGTATTTCTGGGTTGAGCCTGTTCCACTTTGAATCCCACAATTTTAGCACTTATTAATATTGGACGGTTTCCAGCATTGTGAGATTCAATATGCTCACTAGAAAACATTACTTTTGCCTGTATGTTTCGCTGTAAAGCTGATTTGTTGCCATTAAAGCATAAACATAATTCCTATTACATTCCAGATGGAAGGACTGGCTACTTTCATCGTGATTCATGTACTTACATTTACATTTTAGGCATGTAGCTGACACAGAAAAGTGGGGAAAAAAAAGGCTTGTTCTTTGTGATGAAGTATTTTCATCCCGGAGGTCATATAGCAACACAGCACACGCTCTGCTCAGTTTTTCACCTCTGCACCACTGGCTCATCATTCTGTCATGTAGTATGGGAGCTGTCAACAGTGACACCCTCTACTAGTTGGGTGTCAAGGATGGATGGTACAGCCTCTTCATTTAACCTAGAGTTTTACTCTCCCGCCATGTTAGGGTAATGGAAGGAAGCCGGCTGCAGTGTGGCGGAGGCATATTTGATCTGTCCAACACATGTTGCTGAGACTGGCTGAAAATGGGATTAGTTGCAGGCTTACGGGAAAGTGTTGAGTAATCTTTCGTGAAAATTGACAGCATTTGTTTGTTTGTGCCGCTCTTTTTCTGTCCTGAGAGTCAGGAAAAAATGTCTCGTCCTCCCCACATCTAATATGTATTTTTTTATCTTTCCTAAGAGAATTGGACTGGGGGACCTTTTTCATAACAGACATTTTGACTCATCATACATGACGGGAAATATCGGAGCTGGTAACAATAATGATGGTAATATAATGTCGCAATGAGTGATGTTATTAGATACACCTGTGCCAACGCAGCAAGGAGTGTGACGTTCCTGATGTTGACGTTTGATACGGACGATATGAAGCATCTATTAGCAGGAGGATCACTTGGGCTAACTTGCATGGTTATTATTGGCATGTGAATCATGTGAACTTGGTGTGATTGAGGAATGAGAAGAGGTGCAGCGACTATAGACTGACACTTTAATGAATATACAAGGGTAATGAATTTGATGAGTACATGTGGAGGTGTTATTTAAATGAGACTGGTTTTTGACAGCACTGGTGTAGAGATTTAACGGTTTCAGAGAACTAATCGGTTTCATAAAGTCATATATCAGCGGAGGGACAAAAATCTGCTGAGTTTTAATACATTTCTCAATGGAAAAAAAAGGAGCTGCATCTATGGTATAATTGAACATTTTGAAAAGGAGTCTGGGACATCTGTAATTGCTTCAATGCTTGCAAAGTGTGTTTTGATTAAAGTTTTCCAATGTTTTAATTGGATGGACACTAAACTTCAAAGGCTACTGCCACTCAGCCTTCGAGCTGTTTAACTATTCCGTTTTTTACAACCTAAAACCTGGATTTTATGTATAGTTTTTAGGTTGTCATACAAATAATGAAAGCTGAGAGGCAGCAGCACCATTAGGCACAACTTAACAACAGGCTGTTAAAAAGCATTTCCCCTCTCGAAATCATAAACAGTCTCATTAAGCCAAAGCAAACACAGTAGTTTGAGTTTCCCTTTTGCTCATATGGTGCAATCTGTCATGTGATTTTTAGTGCAAATATCAAACAGTGCTGTTTGTTGTGGCGTCAACATCTGGGGAAAGCTCATATTTTAGTTGAAAGCTTCACAGAAATTGGCAGCAAAGGAAACATCTGTTAACCATCATCTATCAGTAGAGTTTTCATCAATATCAAGAAAACTTTAAAATGTAAACACAGAAAAATGTTCCTGCTGAGGATTTTTTTTAAATGTTTCGTTTGTGGTGAGGAAATCCATTCCTTTTAGTGACATAAGGAAAACACAATTATGTTACTGCATGTCCCTGTTTACGTACGCCTACACATACATATGCAAAGAGATCAGTCGAATACTTTTAACTTTGAATTAAATGCAGAACCAAAGCAGATGAAAGGATAGCTGGGCGAGCTTTACAGTGCCCCAGACTTGTAGAAAATCATTTACTCCTATAGTGTAAAAAGATTATGTTTAGCTGAGTTGTTTTGATGTCTTCAACATATATTGGTTCATAGCTGTGATCACAGTTTACATGTCTTTTACTGTCATGGAGCAGTTGTATGAAAAGTCATCAGCAGTGATCTGGCAGATGTGACAGTAATTCGGCAGAGTTACTTTGTGATCACACACTTATTAGCTTGGATTATTTTCTGCTCTCTGCCTCTTATTTTCTCTACAGGTGTTTTAATGCAAAATCCAGCTGAGATCAATCACTCCTGATAAACCCGCACCATACAGACAAAAGTCTCAAAGGAGCCGAGCAGATCTTATATTTAAAACATTATTATACATAATGCACACGGATCATCCATTTTTAAACGTCCACTCCTCGTACATGGTTGTGGTGCTGTGTAGTGATGTGTTCCCCATATAAAACTACTAGGTGCTGCCTTCAGATTTTTCCAATTCTCACATGCTGTGTTAGAATAAAAAAGCAATGATACACAGAAAGGACAAAAGAAAGTGAGAAGAAGAAAAGACAATAAACAATTTGATTTCTCGGGAGTGCTACTGGGAGCACACTCCTTGTTGTCTTTGTTTGGCATTGCCATCGCCATTATGGCTGAGTTCAGAGAAGACTAAATCTGGATGGAGGGGAAAAAATAAAATTCACACATCCTGAAGGTAGATGTTGATTTGAAAGAGAAACAAAAGAAGAATGGCCTTTGATGTGAAAAAAAATATAGCCAACCACTATGTCTCTATGATGGGAGAATGTCAGGGAACAGCAGTCTAATTGGTATAGTATTCTCTGAGGAAGTGAGGCCGATGAGAAAGATGACGCTCTGTGGCTGGTGTCCACTGATTGAATACATGATGATTTTAAAGTATGGAGAGCCAGAAAGCAAATATTTGTCATCACATTTCCCCAGCTACACGTTCACAGGCAGTGTTGGAGAGTTACAGATACTGAGAGGAGATTGCAGAAGAACAACAAGACATCTGAGTAAAGAATCAGCCTCTGAAATCTGCTAACAATAACAGCTGGTAGTATTAGAAATCAGTCAGTGTTTCAGCAAGGAAAATAGAATAGAATGCTCATTTAGATGTAAACCTACATTTTGATGTCCGTTTGCATTATGACCCCCCCATAAACAGTTGGGTGTCGGTAAACTTTTATGAGGGGCATCTTTCAATCCTGCCCAGCAACTTAATAAGGTACCGACTGAAACCCACAGAGTCTTAAAAGCAAAAACAGGAAATCTCATTGACTTTTTCCCGGGTTTGACAGAAAAAGCATAAAGCTCAGCTTGTCCTGCTTTATTGGTGTCATCTACACTGCTGGAAAATGTTTTAGAACAATAAAACTGCTTAGCTGAAAGTACCCTATTACGTAATTTAACCATAACCCCACATCTGGAATAGGCAGCGTCTGCAAATTACAGTCACATACAACTTTAAAACATGGTTGGTGGTTATTGGTAATGCTCTGAGTCCATGATGGTAAAATGAGAACAACTTTATGGGTCAGCATTTTAACCTCAGCAGCTTTTTTTTTTTTAATAGCTACAGGTCAAGTTAAGGAGTTAATTGTTAAAATCTAATTTCCATATAAATATTTATAATTCTTTTACCATTCACTCTGAATGCCTTTTGTCAATAGGAAACATGAGAAATGCAAATCTATTAAAGCAGGAAGAAGAATATCAGAAGAACACGAAATTTAAGACAAATACTTGTGTAGAACGATAAAGCAGCTGTCGTCTCTGCAATAGAGCCATTGCAGCTTGAGTCACATTTAGCTTATTGGCTGGGGTGTGTTCAGCAAATTTCCTTTTGGTGCCTTGTGTAGGTATTACCATGACGGTGTGGATCCAGCTCGTACTAGCTTAAACACAACACCCCGTTATGATTTTTTTTTTTTTACTATGCAGACTTTTACTAGGCAACTCATCTATGCAACAGTAGATGGCTGAAGTGATTTCCAGATTTTGCAAACACCCGTACAAAACGACAGCATCCCTCAAAGCAAACAGGATAAGCTTGCAGAACTTACTCTCAGTGTAGAGAAAAAGAGGCTTTGCAGATTTTTCTTACTCTGCAACAATAGAGATATCCATAGTAATTAAGCAAGTCCAATAAAACCATAGATAGTACAGTAATGAAATAAGCCATGTTACGATTGAGGCCTCAGAGTCTCGGAGAGAGCTATTGTAATTGAGGAGCAGTTGTGTTATCCCAAGCTCCATTAAAATTTCATCACCCTTGCACATTTCCATGAATGGCATTATTCAAATTATGCTAAATCACATCAGCTTGCCTGCTTGGCAATGCAACGTTGCCCATTACAATGACCGAGGCAAGATTCCCAAAGTCTAGAAAAGGTCTGTATGTGATTTAACAGCATGCTTCGTATTCTAAACAGATGCTGAAAAGCTACTGAGTATTGGCCCTTGGCCTCTGAATATCTGTAAGACTGAGGAATAACAATGCTGAAATGAGCACATTTGAAACAAACCTTTGCTTTATTTCGACAAATATAGGACATGCGCTTTTGAAATAAAGATGAAGAGTGTAAACGGAATTGGCTTGGGAGGCAGCTAAGCCTCTGTTTTATTCTGCATAAATATCCTTTGGACATATTAATCACATCTATCATCCAGATATTTTGCATCCCATAATGTTGAGATGTAAAAATGATAAAATAATTTAATCTCTGCCTTCATAATAAGTGACTGAATAACATTGTCAGCCGAATATTTATTAATAATTATGTTGAAAAAAATGCATGTATCCTTTATATGAAGCAACATACAGTACCAGTCAACGGTTTAGACACACTGTCTCATTCAGTGTTTTTATTTAATTATTTTATACATTGTAGATTAAAACTGAAGGCATCAAAGCTTTAAAAGAATACGCAAGTTACAAACAATAAAGTGTTAATCTTAAGTATTAATCTACAATGTAGAAAATAATACAAATAAATGAAAAAATATTGAACGAGAAGATGTGTCCAAACTTTTGACTGCTAGTGTATGTCTCAAAAACAGCACTGTGTAATTCAAAAAGCAGTGCAGTTCGTGCAAGGCCTTCACAGCTTGATACTGATTGCTATTGCATATACCTCCGTTTGCAGTGAAATATTCATCAGGTGAAGGAGCGACTACTCTGCTGCCCATAATAAGTCACCTGCTAACACACTGAGGGTTGCCTGTCTTAACCTGGGCCATGAGAACATTATTATGATTATAGCAGTGATTTCACGATACCTTGCTGTTAATAATACATGATAAATAGCTGGATGAATGGAACAAAGCAGTGTGTAATATTAGGTGACCCCATGTTATTAGCACTGAGAGGAACCATTAGTGGGTTGCCTTAACCTGCCTTAATGAGGTCTCCCTGCTCTGGGAGTGAAGGGGACGATTGGTGCATACGATAAAGGGGGGTTGAGGTTGGAGAACACACACCGCCGGGTGTGCCGCTGTTATGTTTCAGCTGCTTACTGGTGCTTCTGTCTGTTTGGGGAATGCTTCATTTTTTTAAAATCAGGTTTCAAAAGTGGGAATTTCAATCAATGGAAAAAATCACTTCATTTAAAGATTTCTAACCATATTGTGGAAAAGGAAAAAAAATGAAACTTGTCAACTGAATTATTATATTTTTTGTTGTTGAATGCACGACACTTTGGCTTAGTCCAGTCAGTAGGAAATTCTTACTCAGATCAGATCTTTAGGGCAGACTGCTCTAATGATTAGATCAGATTTGTGCGTGTTGACTCACAAACCTATTTAGTGACACAGAGGCATCATCAGTAACTACAGAAGTCACATTACTTTGATGCTATAAGATGTCTTTGATAAATTGTTTTGCTCCAGTAGGTTTGTTGTGGCTTTGCTTGTACAGAAGCATCCCCTCCAAGTGCCAGCAGACTATTTATTTCAGCATTTACTTTCTCCATGTTGGTCTCCACAGTGCTCTGCAAGCATCAGCATTGATTCTGTCCAGTGCTTCCAGCACTCTACATTTGACATTGTCTTTGTGTGTCGTGTTGCAAGTGATGCAAAAGACACCTTGAAAATCTATTTGAGTGACCAGACATGTATCTGTAGAAATCGCATTAGAATTACATTTCAAACCCTCTCCAAATGTAAGTTGGATTTGATTTGAAAAAAATCCCAATGTTTTTTGCTGTTCTGGCTAGGGTAAAGCATTAAACCAATTTCAAATTGCAATTTAAAACAATGCCAGTGGCAAAATCGTAAATGCTGCAATGGCTATTAAATCATCAGACTGTAATTCAGTTTTATTTATTCAAGCAGATTGAAACTTTCCATGGTTGTTTGTGATTGCCCATTGGTCAGTGTATACTATGTGATTTAGGCATGAACAGTGAAGTCTGCCTGACATAAGATCAGTCTGATTTATTAGCCACACCTTTTACATTTTGCAGCCTCCTTACTCAGGGTTTAAGTTGCTGTCAATGTTTTTACAAATTCACGCTGTCCTCCTCATGTCACAGTCACATGGTGCCTTATGTGTTCATGCTTCATCATGTTTGAAATCTATTACAGAGTGAATATTGAATTGAAGCTTGAAATCAGTCAGAAATGTTAGCAATCTTTTCCCCAAAGCATTCAGCCGTTGGCAAGACTGTCTAAAATCAATCTGAATACAATCTGGTAAGACTAAAAAAACGGTGTGGGCCTGATTGTCTCAACAAGGCCTTTGATCTTCTATCAACATCCATGTCAAACACAATTTAATTTGAAGAGCTTCGCTGCCAATATACTTTCATATGTGTTTGCACTGCATATTGAGTCATCTAATCTGGAATGAAATTAAACAGGAAAAGAAAATGCATAATATTATTGAAATAGTCATGAAATGTAAAATACATAAGCAGTAAAATATAATAAATAGATGTTCTCAGAAACCGCACTCATCACCTAAGGTGCAGTAGATGAAACTGAGTGATCCAGAATAAATATTATGTTAACTTGGAAATATGGGACCGGCACTAATATTTGGCAAGTTCTTGATGGGAACAGGGGATTCCCATAGCATGGGCTTCATTGCAACGCTTGCACTTTCTGTATTTCTACTTCTTCCAGATGTGCTAAATTGTCTTCAATGTCGCAATCTGCTTTCCACTAGCTAATAGTGGAAATGTGCACAATTTGGTAAAACAGTGGCAGTTGTTCTCCCACATGGATGTTAGCTCCAAGTCAAAGCTGTTCACCACTTACTGTTATCAGCCAGTGTTTATTCATTTAATCCAGTACTGTATTGACCCTCAGACCTTTGCAATGGAAGTCAGAAGATTTTCCACTACGCTGGGCAGCATTGCACAACAATCACCTTCTAGCTCCATGTGCCTGTGACCATGTAAATTACCAATAAGCTGTGTCATAAGCTGGTTAATTAATGACCATCGGGAAGTTAAATGCAGCCAGTCTTTTCTTTTAAAGGAGCAGATCCATTCAAACTGATTTTCACTTGGATTCTTTTTTCCCTTAAGCGTCCGCAACTGTTGGGGTATCCAGTTGCTAGTGGACTCTGACCACCTCAGTTTCTCAAGTGATGAGCAATGACTCAGTTCTTGTCTGCGCACAGCAGAACAAAATATTCCTCTACCTAACTGCACCACTCAGCACTCCAGCTCTGTCAGCCCGTCGCCATTCTCTCAAGTCTAGGAAAATAATTAATGTCCTTGTCAATCACACATTAAAGGCAGGCCCGTCTAAATACAGTAGTTGTTGGTATTTAGAAACTTTACAACATGTGACTGAGGAATCACAGGTGGTGGAACAAAGGAAACAAAATGGAAGATGAAGAAGTGTAAGTGATGACATTCAACGAGTCGAGATGGAAGGGTGCACGGATTCTTAACAAAGCTGTATGTGCTTGGCTAGATTACGTAATGTTTTAAATATACAGAGCCATAAAGCTAATTAAGCGAGTCAAATTCATTACAAGTAATGTAGCTGCTTGTTAAAGCTCTCTCTAAATGAGGATAGAGTGTGTTGGAAGGCTTTTAGCTTAGAAGGTGGCATGAGGGTGAAGGATGAGCTCCTAATGATGGACCAAGCACTCGACCATCAACAGGATATGAGAGATGGCTGGTGCATAGTGTGCAGATAGATAAATCATGTGGATTTGTGTGTATGAGCACTTGTGTATAGCTATATGTGATTGGACACATGATATGTGAGCAATTGTATTGGTAAATGTGATGCTACAGCTGCAGCCACAATGTTTGCAGTGCTTCTTGTCACACACTCGTATATAGAATGTTAATAGAGAATATTGCTGTCAACTAGACTAACAGCCTGTTTGTCACCATCTTTATCTACTGCGCAAAATAATTTGTGGCTTGTCACATTGGTTAAATCTATTTTTTATTTTTTTTTAAAAGACAAATATTATTCGAGAAAACTGGAAATTAACTGCCGTCTCCCTTAACAAAAACAGTCTAAATAAGAAGACACGGAAGTGACAAGTTTGCAAGGTGACATGTTGAAGTATTATTATTGTTATTGTTTGAGGTATTATTTTCTGGCAGAGACTTGCATTTCCTCCCGTGGGTGTCAGGTGATTGACAGAAAGCACAGCATAAAATAACATGCCCGCTGAGATGAAAACACAAAATCCAGCCACAAAGAAAAGACAACAAAACAGACACATAACCAAAAAGCAGACACTTAACCTAATTAAGGCGTCATATTTACCATGATTAATTATCTGGCCTTGGCGGATTCCAAGTCCAAAAAATAAAGGGCATTAAATAAAGAAGTAGGTGCTCTGCAGAGACACAGCTTGGATTAATTTGGAGGTCAGAGCCATCCAGATAATCTGCATCAACTTAAACACTTTGAGAAATGGAAAAATATTAAAATCAAAGTGTATCACTGTTTGCTTATTGAGGCGGGGCGACATTCAATAATGACCTTTATGTGCACAAGAAGATGGGCATGGAGACATATAGGGGTCATCTGAATCAGTACGAAAGAAGAGGCAGGAACATTACTTGTCAGTCATGTGACAGACCCTCATTACACTCACACATCACCAAACCAGAGACGCTCTCAAGTGTTTATTACACTGGGATTCGGGGAGAAATCGATCTAAAATGACAGCTGTTAGCTCCAATCCTGCCAGAGAGGGAAGTTGACTGGTACACAGTGGGCGCCTTAGCGACTAGTCTACCTGAAGTTATTGTGTTCAGCTGTCCAGGGCGAGATCCTATCTTAAGATGTTATCTAGTTACATTATGGCTTCTCGTGGCTGGATTTGTACAAGAGCGAAAATGGAAAATTGAGGAGAAAGGAAGGTTTGCAATGAGTGAACAGAGGTACAGAAAAGAAGATACCAAAAAGAAGAAGTGCAGATTGTACATGCAGTGCTGTGTTGCTCGCGTCTTAATGCATACCTGAAGGAGAAAAGAGATCTAGTTGTAAAAGAAGGCTAAAAGCTAACAGAAACAAAACGTTTCCTTCAACTAAAGATGCTATTGTAGGCACTGAGATGAAATAAAGCATTTTATACCAAAATACTACAGCAATGCTTTTTAACAAGAGGCTCATAATTATAGTTGCTCACAGATAGTCTTCACAAAAAAAGAGCTACAGTGTATGCTTCAAATGGCAATTATCTCACCTTCTCCTCTTCATTCAGAATACTACAGTTTGAATGCTGTAGCTTCCAGAAGGATAAAGAAATGAACAACTGCACAAAGCAACACTTCCTAGTATGCTGTGCTGTTGTGAGTCTGTGGGGAACCCAGAGCATAGCACAGCTGTTAAGTACTTTTAGCAGAGCTATTGTTCAGTGAAACAAAACAGCCCATTCAGCTTGGCTGGTTTCCAGAGCACTCCTATAGCGGCCAAATGTTTATCATTGTTTTGACACTGCATAGGATAGGACAGCATGGGGTATGCCTATAGATAGCAGTGGTGTGTGTGTGTGTGTGTGTGTGTGTGTGTGTGTGTGTGTGTGTGTGTGTGTGTGTGTGTGTGTGTGTGTGTGTGTGTGTGTGCGTGTGCAGAGTAAGTGGTTGTACGATGCATTATACTCCAGAAACAAATTAGTGCTACATTGTAACAGTCTATTTAACATGCTCTTTGACAATTCCTTGTAACATGCATGCTGATTTCCTTCGTGTGGATAAAGTAGAAGTGGAAAGTCAATGATCATGCTGCGAAATTTGGTATTTCAAGCTCTCGTACATGTCATTCTAGTAGAAACAACAAAAGCGCATGTTTTCATTTGTTGTTTTTTCTGCAAAGTGATCTCATTGCTTTCTCTAATGATTGGCGTTTCCTCTGCCCTTGAAGCTTCCAGAATCGAGTCAGTCTTTGGCGTAACAGTATAGGACAGAAATGAAAGGTGTTACATTATCTGTTCTGACTGCAGTCCGATAGCTGCTGCTCCACTGATTGTGCTTCCACTCTCTCCTTACCCATTTAATCTCTTCATTCTGGCAGTGTGCACAGCCAGGACAGTTCTGCTTTATTCTAATTGCATACTTTCGATTAAAAAAGCTTGTTTTCCTTGATTACTTTGATGTTGAAATGGGAGCAGGGGAGCAATTCACATTCATTCGGCAGTATGTTTCCCCCCCCCCCCCCTTCTCGCTCTTTTGTGCTAACAGCAGAATTCCTATTTATATATTGGCAGTGGAACTAAATTACTGCAAACATCTCTGTGGGCCAGCCAGGCATAACAGATTGGCATGGTCCTGTATTATGTCAGTGCCCCCTACTGGCCACCAGTGGAAATGCACTCATGTTCATTCCAGGCACGTATAGCATCAGGGGTTTGTAGAAACACAGTGGAATGGGCTCTTAGATTCTTTGCTGGGTTGCTGGAATATTTGCTCAATGAATCCCTTATGACTGAGGCTCTACTGCCAGTGTACCACGATGTGCACATTCCAAGAATTAATCCACTTTACCTCTATATTTTAAGCATTTAGCTTCCTCAATTTTCTAGGAAATCTTAAAGTGAGTCCAGCAGGTTTCATCTCCAAGATCAATAACATTACATGCATCTGCAGGCATGAAGTACCTTTTTTTGCAAAGCCAATAGATTTTTAGAGTAATCCTGTAGCTGTGCTAAGACCGTAAATGCGGAGCAAAAAATTCTGACCAGATAGAGAAGAAGATATGGGTGAGATAGGAATCAAAGGGGAAGGACTGAAATGTTTAAAGAGATGAGTATTTAAAAGAAAGAAGTCCCCAGAGCAATCCTTTTCAGGGTAGGAAGGTTGGGTGGGGATAAAGATAAAGCAGTGAGGAATCCTTATCTGCAAAATGCTACATGTTACATTGTATACTTGAGTTTAGCTGGGCTTAGGACTCAACTGTCCAAAGTGCAAAGCTTGATCAGTTGTATGTCATTCATGCTCTTCATTGATGTTAACCCACCAGAGTACAGGGGCAGGTTTGCGACTAAAGGCGTGGGTTGACTTCCCCGCTGGGATGTGAGCATTTCTCCCCAGAGTCCCATCACACACTGCGACAACACTAGCAAACATCAAGGGGCTTTTGCTCTTTTTATATTTTTATTCTCTCACCCTTTCTTCTCTCACAACAGCGAAAAAGTGAGTTGCACAAAGGTGCACAAAATGGAACAAACACTGCCTTATTGGTCTATTAGCACTCAGCTACAGGTCAATTAGGAGTGTTGAGCTGCAGAGAGCTCAGCTGGAGCAAAAAGCTTGGAGATTAAAGCACAGAGCTTTAAAAAAAAAATCTTTTTTTGTGATGTATCTCTCCAATGACAAATAGATACTGACAGAGGGAAAAGTCATGAAGCAGACAGCTCTGCACACACTGAGCTGTAATTACTGAAGACATGAATAGGGTCAAATACAGCCAACATAACGGTGTGGCTAATATGTTTTGCCACATAATGAAATATGGATCTTGTATTGACTATGAATTAGAATGTTTCATTAGAAGCAATGTCATCTTAAGACTTGAAACTAATGAATACATCAAAATGTCATAAAAGCCTTTTAAAGAAATTGCCTTATCAGTAAGTACAGGATAACTTACAGCTTTTTTCTTTTTTGTAGAATACAAATGCCAACCACTGAAATGTCACAAAAAGTCCATGATAGCCTAAGAACTGAATAATGTTTCCAAGTGCTGCCCTCCTGTCACATTCATAAGGCAAAAACTAATTAGATTTTCCGAGCATTTCAAGTTATTGTAGCTTTTTGTTCTTGGAAAAGAACAATGTTGCTCAGTTTTGATATCGTAGATCTATCATCAAGCACCTTTCTTGTCCCATCATGTCAAAGCCTGCGACAGCTGCACCTTGGGATGAGGTTGTTTGTCTTTATTAGCATCTAATGTTTTCATTAGCAAAGTCCCCTCCTGTATTTGTCAACCGCAGTGAAAGGCCAGAGACACAACAGAATCTGGGTCACGCTTTAATCGTTTTCATGCTATCTCTACCACTCTCCGAGGTGTTTGTCTTCCATTAACCGAGGGGAGACTTTCCCACACTGGGGGTTTCTTGAGCAGCTGGTATAGCCCAACCCTGCCAGTTTTGAGAACGGAGAGGAACGAAACTGTGGGTTTTTGTTCCCAAACATTTGTCGTTACCCACCTGCATCTTGGCTATTCTGCACAGTGGGTGAGGTATAGTTTGCTCAGCTTGGGGAAAGTATGTGTTTCAAACAAAAAACACAATCAGTGTCAGTAGTAGCTACTACATGCTACTTCTCTCATGTGTTTAACATCCTTTGCACAGAATGATGTTCAGAGTTTGACACTAAAAGACAACTTCTACTGCTCAAAGTGGGGAGTGCCTCTGAACTCACCAAAAGTCTGACTGTTGAGGTGTGGATGTGCAATCAGGAGATGTAACTAGTGTCAGTCTCGCTCCAAGGCATCTTACACACGTGTGATTTGCAAACATGAAACCTTCAGTACTCATTCGTTGAGAATAGAGATGTAGGAGACATGTCTTATTCCATATTAAAATTTCTGAAATGAAAGATTCTGATTTTCAACGCGGAAGGCAGCTTAGGTGTTCAGAGTGTTTCGTATATATTTTCAAACATGCCCACAGGCGCTCTCTAAACCACTGTAACCACTAGATGTACTTAGTTTTAATCTCATGTGATGTGTTTTGTACCTTTTTAAAAGGTCATTTTGTCTTATTGTAAACATGTTATGTCAAGTCTACATGACTTTTTTTGTCTCAAAAAAGAGGTCAGGGAGGGAGTTCAGATCCACAAACAATGCACATATGTAAATGTTCCTGACCTCTGTGAAGTGGCTGCCTTTAAAAATGGGTAAATCCATGCCTTCAGATAAAGCTACCTAATCATGCTCATGTACCAATCAATCTCCAGTGCACTAACCCTGTTCAACACAACAGTACTGATGCATAATCATCACACATCTTGACCTCTGAGTGCACTATGAAGAGTTAGTTTGAGAAGCAAAAGTCTCCCGCGCTGTTGCTGGTTATAAAGGAAGAATTAAGGTGCTGTCAGCAGTTTAATGAGCCTCTTACCTATTGTTTCCAGCACTTTTCTGTGGAACCGCATCTCCATTCGTCGCTCTCAACAAAAATGACTGTAGATAATGCTCTCGGTGTGTAAGTTGCAGTGATTAGCAGCTGTGATTTAAGCTCTTTCTTAATTAACCTTGTTCTTTAATTCCCTCCCCCACTAATTTCCAGGAGAGACAATGGAGATGCTGCACTGACTGCTTGTGGGACTGAGCCTATTCTGGTGACAGGGTGATGGAGACATGGTGTGTCTCACTGTGAGCACATTAACCAAGTCAATATGAGATAGATGGAGAAGATATTCGTAAATCATTAATCTCTCTGACCATAGGTGCATTTTTTGATTCCATAATGTTCAATTGGTAGATCGTGGTACTGACTTTGTGTTTATGGGTACTAATATTCTCCATGCAACACATTCAGCACATCGAGTGGTGACATTGGTGGAAATGGCATGACATTGTTAAATTGCCACAAAGGATCTCACAGTTGCATTTTACCAAAACTCTACTTGACTTCAATTAACTATGAAGGCAATGCTGCATCCACTTAATGTGAATGAAAGGATCGGAAAAACTGTGTTGTTCCCATTTGAGAGTATATGACCACTGCTAGGGTCTCCATATAATTAACTAACTACTTTGGCCAGTTTATAAATTTAGAGAGAAACTGAAACCAGACATAAACATGCTTTATACAGCTAACAAAAGACCTATTTTGTTGTTTAGTAGGGTGACAACTAACAATTATTTTCCTTGTAGGTTAATCTGTCCATTGTTTTCTCTATCAATTGATTAGTTGTATGGTCCGGAAAATTTCAAAGTGATGAAACCCAAGATTACATTCTCAAATATCTTGTTTTGTCAACAACCCAAAGATATTTATTGTCATAGAAGACAAAAGAATGCAGAAAATATTCACATTTCAGAAGCTGAAGTAAAAAAAATCATTAAATAACAATAATGATAAAATAACAGTTGGCAATGAGTTTATTTAACATCTAATGTATTTATTGTTGCAGTTCCTATTGTGTAGAGTACCTATTGTTGAAATAATAGGTACTCTACACCTAGTGTGATTTTGCTATGTATACAGTAAATTTGTGTTGCTGCTCATTTACAGTCTCATGCACAATAAGATTATTGGTGTTGGCTTGGGTCCTTACTTGTATTACTGTCTTTTGATGCATTTTGTATGTAGAAATATTACTGGTACTGGAGAGCATAATATATTAATAGCACTCATCAGGTTTCTCCCATTGATCTGGGTCATCTTCTGTTTATCTCTGTCTCTCCATTGTGTGCACTTGGCTAAAACAAAAATGCAGTTAAAATAATGTTCCAAAAATGTTGACATTGGGGTAGCAGCCACCTTAGGTTAGTCACTACAAATCCATGGCCTGTAATGGATGAACAGTGCCGATGTATTTGCTCAAAGCCTGGCTCTCCACCCTTTTTTTTTTTTCCTAATGCAAAGTCAGTCAGAGCTATTGATTTGCACTGAAGTGGTATATTAATCTCTGCTTGCTTCATATACACCCACTTGGAGCCACTCATTCCAAAACTCATATATCTTTGCTCAGGCAGCTTGTTGAATGAAGGAAAAATGATGAGGGAGTGGCCAACTAGATACCAAGACCATGTAGTGGTTGTCGGCTCATGAGAGAATCTCTGTGCTTGACGATTGTGGGCTGAATAGCTGGAGGCAGGGCATCAGAATCAGGTCAGTCTGTTTACTGATCAGCTCTGAGCCTCCAGAGAGCCACTGGGCTAACAACGCTGTGCAGCAGTGTGGGGAATGTTTTCAGAGCCAGTCTAGGTACCCGCACCCCTGGGCCAAACTCAGCAGCATAATTTATAAATGCAATGACCATATCTCAGAAAAGTTGATACTCATGGATATAACTGGCAATGCTATAAGTATGATGTCCATTTCACAGCATGTGCAGTGCTTTAGGCTACAACCTATCCATCCATTCTCGAAACCACTTCTACACTTGCAAACAAATTGCTCGTACATTATTCAGTCCAAATTCAAGAAGATGTTCAGTGTGGTGTAGATGCTGCTTAGCATCATGACAGTGTAAAATCTAGAGAAAGCATTGCGAGTGTGGCAGTGTTCAACAGTATTCTGTTCCTCAGTGCTATGCTCCCTTTCCTGCACAGAATAGCAGGGACAAAAGCTGCAGAAACCAAATGCTAGATGAAATATTAGGTCAAAATTCAGTGTTGTGTGTAAATAGCTGTTTGTCTGTTTTATACCTTAATACATCACTTAAGTCAGCATGTGTGTTTTGGACACAGTTAGTCAATGCCTCATGTTTGAAAATTTGGTTAACATAATGCTCACATGTTCATATGTGCTCTGACACAGACTTTCGCCGCTGCAGTCGTTACTTGTCATACCAGCCACAAAACCGGTCCATCCCATTCAGGATAAAGATTTCAAATTCTACATTTTTTTGTTAGCGCATTTTTGGATTAACTCATAATATAGTAACCCTTCCTGGTAAAACAATTGCTTCAACTAATAGCTTAAAAGTATGTGTGTGTGTGTGTGTGTGTGTGTGTGTGTGTGTGTGTGTGTGTGTGTGTGTGTGTTTTTCTATGTGTGTCTCCTCTCTGCAAGAAGGTGCTGATTATTCCTATTAGATTCGTGTTGTGTTTCAGGCAGAGTAACAGCAGTGTCATCTGCCAATGTTATTTCATGCTCGGCTGGGTGTGAATCAATTTCATTCCAGGGAACAATTACTGAAGATTGCAGATTTTTTTCCATCCTTCCAATCATAACATTTGAATCAAATCATTGTACGCTGCTCAACATACAGTGCCAGAATCAAAACACATCAGCTGCTCAGTGCTGTGATCATGTGATGTCTTATGACAGGCCATTTTCAGGAGAAAAGCTGTTGTTTGCAAACCGCTATGTTTGCTTCAGTTTCTCTCAATTTTAAACCGCAGAGAAATATTTCTCCTAGTATTTTTTTCTCAGCTTTTCTCTGGGTCAATAAATACCACTCCCGACCTTGGTGAACTCTGACTCAGAGCGTTTACATTGTTGGGGCAGGGTAGTCAAACAATACGTGGGATGGATGGCAGATAAAGCCTCACACATTCTCCCATTACTCACATAAAGAATGTCGGCCCGTCTGCGATGGACAGCGAGCCTGGATTCCAGGAGCCTAGTTGGGCCAACACTGACAGTTATTTCTGGCCTCAGAATTGGAATGAGGCAGGCTGGAAGAAGGGCAGGCTGCACAAGAAGCTATGCTTCAACAGTTAAAGAGGCTGATCAGTTTGAGGTTGTGCAGCTTTCACTAACGTGGAAGCTGTCATTCAAGCCTAGCTACCTCTAACTGCAGGAAAGGGTCCATCCATGGATCACTGAACACCACAGACAAGACAGACCTTCTTCAATTAGAACTAGCTACAATATATCCACCCCATGTTTCACCAGCTTTTATTCAGACATAGATGGGAATACTGTGAATAGTTAAGATCGAGGTAATTATTATTAAAATGACAAAGACTTATCGGTACGAATTGATCATTCCATAGCAACTTATCTAACTCTAAACTGCAAGAAATTCTCGCTAATATAAAAAACTATTAAGTAAGATGTCCACTTGTTCACTGGCAGAACACAAAATTTATGAATCTCAGTTTTGGAGTCAAGGTTTAATATGCTTTGGTTCAGCTGGCAAAAGTGAGAAGTCACAGCTTCTGGTCATGCAGGACGACTGATTAGAACCCAAAATCAATGTGTGATGCGAGTTAGCACATTGTACATGTTTTATTCCTGGAACAAATGAAAATTGTAATTTATATGCCTTCTCTTTTGCTGAATTGCTCTCAAAGTTTTCATAGCAGTGAGGTGCAGCAAATATCAAATGGTTAGTCATAACTTGACCTTTGATACTGGTTATTTGTGTGTGTAATGAAATAAACGCAAGAAATATAATTTTAAATTGACATCAGATTTAATCATAGTTACAATCTGCATCCACCTCCTCATCCACTAGTCTTGTTTGAATTACGAATGAACTGATAATTACCTAGATATGGGAACCATATTGCAAGAAAGAGCAGCGCTAACTAATATCACCATGTTTTGAAGACAAATCAAAGTAATATCTTTACAAATTTCTTCACCCATTTTCACTCTCTTGCTTCTCGACTGAACATGTCACAAATTCTATATCTTTTGAGAATATACCACATTTCCTTGATTTGCCTCTCCTGATGATGTCCTCTGAAAATGGACTACTGCATGTGAACACTTGGAAATTTGAAGAAGTGGAGCATTGCTAAGTTCCCATGTGTCAGTATTAAGAGTGTCCTACCATCATGGCTGTGATATTATCGGATTCCAGACAATCCTTTCTCCATAATTATGAAAACATATCTCTACTGCCATCATATTATGGTATGGTGCATAATAGCATAACAATTTCATAATGTGCTTTTTAAAAAATTCCTTAAATGTTAATTAAGAAAATCTGTAAGTATGACCGTATCATATGATGGACACTATCTGGATAACCTAGCGTGTCCTCAAACAAGCACGATCCAGCAGGTGTTGCAAGCCCATATCATGAGCAACACAACAGCTTAAAAGTTAAAATAGTGAAATTACCCTGTAATTGGCCCAGGTTTGATAGAGTGAATAAAATTGGCAAAGCATTTCCTGTGCTTTCAGAACTAACCATACTAGCATGCTATAGCTGATGGACAACAATGGATCCACTACTGAAACATTCCAGGTACAACTGCAATTGTTGCTCTTTGGACCAGGAGTGTATGTGTGTAGACAGAAATAGACTTCACAATAATTTAAACTGCTGATTTCTTCTGTCTTTGTCTGTTTCATATTAAATTCTGTCAGATCTTCAAACATATTATGCTGCATACCAAATAGGGCTGGGCGATATGGCCAAAAAATAAAATCTCGATTTTTATTTATGTATTTTTTTAAGTCATCTTGGACTATTACGATTTCAATCGATTTTTGTTGTTTCTTTGCGGTCTGTTTTCTATGGCTAGTGCTAGCCATGCCGCACTCCCGTAGCTGCGAGCACTCTTCCCATTTTTTAGGATGCCTCTGCCGGAGGTGCTGAAAGAGGTTAGTTGTGCTGCTACTCTTCGTTTTCACAGTACTTTTGCAAACCTTGCACATGACTGTAGTTTGCGCTGTGTCAGTCTTGTCAAAGCCGAATCACTTCCATATAATCGATGTAACATGAGGCCCTTTTCTCGCGACCAACTCTTCATCTGCTGTTGTGTCCGCCATGACAGGGGTGTGAGTGTTTTTGGCGGAAGGAGATGAGAGGCGGAAGCAAATGCCAGTGCACAAGTCGTAAAAGGCAGAAGAAGAATCTGTATTGTTATATATTTAAGCTTGCCTCGATTTTACGATTTGGCAAATTTTCAAATCGTCAGGTTTTAAAAAGGCGAAGTAATCAAATTAATTCGATTTATCGCCCAGCCCTAACACCAGAGCTGCTCTTGAGCTTCAACTCACAGACTGACAGCATGTAACTGCCACCTCATTGCTTAGCTGTAGGTATAGTGTTATTTTAGCGGAAGCTTGTGCTTGGGTGACTCCAGATGTAACCAGCTCTGTGTCTTGGTTCAATTTGAGACTCACTAGTTGACAGAACATTCTCCCAAAAGATGTAGGGTCATCATAGTGTGTTGTAGCAAAAATTTAGATGAGCCTTCATGCTCCCCTGGATTAGAAGTGGCCTTCACCTCACCACTCCACCATGGATGCCATTTTTAGCCAGTGTTTTTCCAAGTCATGAACACTGACCTTTATTGAGACAGAAGAGGACTGCAGTTTCTTGGATGGTTTACTTGGATCTTTCGTGGCTTCCTGGATGAGTCGCTGCAGCATTCTTGAATGAATTTTGGAAGGTCAGTCACTTCTGGAAAGGTTCACTATTGTTCCAAGTCTTATAATGTCTCTCACTGTGGATCTGTGGAGTCCCAGAGCCTTAGAAATGACTTTGTAACCCATCCCAGACTGATGTATTTCAATCACCTTCTTCTCCTTCACCTCTGGAGTTTCTTTTGATTTTGGCTTAATGTGCGACTGGTGAGACCTTTTAATCAGCGCCATGCCTTTGAAAATGATGTATTCAATCTATTCAAATGACGATTTGATTGAACTGTGCTGGTAATAATCAGGCCTGGGTGTGTCCATCAATGCAATTTCGTAGTGCTTTGAATTTAGTAAAGGGATGAATAGTTTTTCACACAGGTCCAGTTTGTTCTAGATAACCCTTGTGCTTTAATGAATACAATTATTATTTAAAACCTGTATCTTATGCTTACTCAGGTTGCCTTTGTTGTACGCTAGATTGTGTTTGAACCTCTTGCACAATTTACAATGCAATGTTCAGTATAATATGTAAATGTTTATATCATAGGTGTAGTTTGTTGTGCTTTAAAATAACATTCAGTCAGATAATGTTAATTTCTTCAGTTGACACTGTTGCAGATAGAATGTCTGCAATGAAATGTTTTCTGAAATCGAGTGAGGAGACGATAATTGCCACTCTCCCTGCCAGAAAGATTATCTATTTTAGCATCATCTTTTTCTTTTGTCACAGAGGAACACCTGGGTGAGGGCGTACACAAGGCACACACAGATTTCCTCCCTTCATGCCTTGTGAACTACTCATCCCTTTCCTGTCCATATCACACAGATACCCGACTGCTTTCGACAAGGCTGCAATCATCAAGCCCTGATTTTTCACTCAGGTCTTCACAATATCAAATTGACAAAAGGAGAAGAAGCCATTTCTGAAAGAGGCACAAGAGCATAAAAAGCTCACAAATAGTAGAAGAAGAAGAGGAATCGATAGAGAGTCTTTTTGCAACATTGGGGATGTGTGATGTGGTGTATTGTATGGTACATCAACCTTCCACCCACACTCTGCAGATCTAAACAGACACCATGCTTGTTGTTCGTTGTGTTGCTACAGCAATATTTCTATTTATCCTGTGAGACAGCTATACAAATAGATGAAGTGCAACAACATGACATTTTCTGTACTTCAATTACTTTGCGGGGCTGGGCCACGTGGGTTAAAGCCAACAAACCATAACTTTCCCTGACATTTCCTCCCCCACAGTGACCGTTGATGGATTCTCCCTGACAAAGCATTCATTATCGCAGAGAACAGAGAGTGCACTAAAATCTCTTCTCTTTTCTTTTCCCCTCCATCCTCTGCCTCCCTGTCCAAATCGAGATGAACTCAGCTGCAGGAACAGAATGGGCTCCACACACACCGTCGGAAGGGAAAAGCGTTGAATCGCTGCAGGATATTCACTGGCAATCAAAAAGTATATCCTTATTGCAGGGCAGCCATTATGGTGCAGTGGGCAGAGGGGCATATCAAATGGAAACAACTGTTCAGTGCCAGCTCAGATTTGATCCTGCTACAATGAGAGAGCCTGCTATGGAAATGAGCTATGATGGCATGCCATTGAAGATTAACTCCCTTTTATCATTTATCTCCAAGTTTAATGCAGTGAGGCTCAGTGGTCCAAGATGTGTAGAGTCTCTGTACGTGATAGGCAATGCCACAACCCCAGGCCTGCCCTCCTCCCCCCCCCCCCCCCCCAAAAGCTCTCTGGAAGGGTGTAGCAAAAATGTGATATGTAGACAGCTCAATCATTGGAACAGTTTGAACATATATGTGTAAAGATTGAATCTGAACTCTGGGTGGAAAAAAAAAGTGTTTTCTTTTTTTTTTAACACAGCCATTTAACAGTTTAAGGATGCGTAAGAGAACAATTAACATGGTAGAGTTAGTTTTTTAATCACATTTCTCTTACATGGATTCAAGCACACACATATAAACACACACACGCCTTATCCGCCTAGAAGCAGGGGACTGATTGTCTGATAGCATTAACATTCCTGTCCAACCCTGATAGAAAGCAACACAGGAATCAGGCTGACTTCAAGAGGTTCACATCACAGACAGAAACACATCCATTCACTGTGGACAGGCTAATAAATAAAGAGTAACCCTGTGGCAGTAACAAGCCTATAAAGTATAGCTATGTTTTACAAGTGAATCAGACGGACGGGCAAGAAAGATGGTTACCTTGCAAGAGCCGGGCACTCTGTACTTTACAAGGCTGAGAGGAGTGTATGACTCTGAGCAACACTGCACTCTGCAGCAGATTGACTCTGCTTCATCATGATATGAAATCTTAGTGTCACAGCCTGAGTTATCATGTTTACACTGCAGAGATGACATATGTCTCTTCGGTTGATCTGCATTTTTCTAAGATATGTACTGGATTAGAAACACATCCAAACATCTTAATAAATCAGATGTTCTTTTACATTTCACGTGAGCAAACACATGCATATTTAAATTTAGTGTGAAGGGTGCCGAGAAATATGTTCTTTAGCAATAATCCACAACATTTAAACCACAGACAGGTGAGGTGTGGAACACAGACCATCCCGTTACTATAAAATGTTCTGCTGGGTAACCTTGGATCTTTGCATTCATGTGAATGTTACCTTGACACATACACCCATCTAAAGGTTATATCTGACCAAACATACCAGGATAGTGCGCTCCACCACACCTTACAAACTACTCGGGCCCAGTGAGTCCACTACTAACGTCCGAGTGCCCGACACCACAGGGCACTCCCATAGGTTCCCATGTCTATGTCCTGATGGGACAGAGCTGTTTTGGCTGTTTTGGCCAAGGAAAGGGGCCTACACAATATTCACCAGGTAGATATAATCAGTATATCTTGATAAATTAGTTACGCAATATAGATTTGAATTTAGTTCTCAGGATGTCATGATTATTTTCACACTGGATTAATATTTTATCAGCAAAAATGTCATAAAATGGCAAAAAACAAAAACAAAACTGTCCATCACAATTTGCCAGACCCCAAGTTCACACATTTAAATTGACATTTAAATTTCAAACCTCTAAAAACATGTATAAATTGAACAAATTTTGATTGTCGTTTGAGGCACAGTGACGCTGAGGGATACCTGAATAATCTGGCAGTCGAGCCATTGTTTGGATTTCTGGCATGTCAGATATTTTGATTTGCTATCTTGCAGTTTGACCATAGACTGTATATAAAGATGGACGTAGCATCTGGCTCCAAAATTGAAGCCCACCCGGAAGTGTCAAAAACTTGCAATATCATGCCGTCCACTAGGGTTGGCTCCAAAAAGCTTTTGCTCCATAGACCCCAATTCATTTTTGGAAAAAATAAAATTTGATAGACTGATGTTCTCCAGCTCAGGAATTTTTTCCCGTTAGTTTTCATGGTCAAAATGAGAGATCAGGTGGCCGATCTTAAAATAAATCAATACTGAATTTTAAATAAATCGTTAAAGTTGGCGGAGCCAGGGGGCGTGGCTATACTTGATTGACAGTCCCATAGACTGGTCCTGCCCCGAGTTGCTCTCTGGTCCAGTCTGTTTGATGACGCTTTTACATCACTGCTCCAAAAATCCAAAATGGCGACCAGGAAGTAGCAAAATCCGGGCTTCACTTTCTCGGCGTTGAAACCAACGGGTGACGTCACGGTTAGTTCACACCTGAGTTTGACCAGTTTCATGGTTTGATCTCCCACATGGTTGCTGTCAAAAAATCTATTAGTTAGCTGTGTTAAATTTAGCTAGAGTATTGCCTTACATGTTGTAATCAAAACTCTAGTCCTACAGATGCTGTGATCAAAGAACTAACCTTATCAGCAAATATATTATTCTTTTTTCTATTGTTTCTCATTCATAGTAGAATTGCACAAAGTAGGACTGCCTCTCAGTCTTTTTAGTCACCATTTCTGAAGACATTTCTTTGGGAAAAAAACTGCTTGCAGTGCTGACGTTCAGGGTAAGTGTGACATACGGCCCTACAGAAAGGCCAAATACTGAAATCCGTCTTTGTTGCCATTTGCACCTAATGACTTAAGCAATTAAACAGTCATTAAAATTGTTGAGGATAAATTTAAACTTTGTTTAACCAGTAACAAAGATGACTATAAATCAAGCTTTTTCGCAGGAATCAAAAAAATCCTCCTAGTTAGGTTTTGAGCACACTGATTTTCTGTTTTGTCTTTTGTGTATACTATGCATACAGTGACACAGATCCAAAATGTTTGCCACACTAGCATAGAGTGTACTGAGAAAATAACTAAACCAGAAGTAAAGGACAGCAGAAATTGCTGTGAGGCTTCAGTCTGGCTGTCATGCCAGATCCATGCCTGGTGGACACAGCACTGCTGAATAAAATGACTCCATGTCAGCTCCAGCATATGCACATCAAATAGTGGGTCAAAATGCATCTGGTGCACACAAGCCTTCATATTTACACAGTGTTTGTTTCACAAGAGGAACCAAAAGCCAACCAATCAGGATAAACTAACTCGGCGGCCTCAATTACAGGAAATGTCTGAGCAGCCAAAACAGTGGCCTCATCATGTGAGTGTTAGCCCTTCTCCTGTTCACTGAGAGTGCAATCAGTAGCACACAACACAAATATAAACACATTAGCTTTAATTAGATTATGGCTAGTGCTTTGACTCCATCAAATCTAATACATATTATGCTGGATGTAATCCAGCTAGTTTGCTATGGTATTGTTGCTTCTGCAGAGGATGGGGGTTGGGACAATGTGAGCTGCTGAGGAAGCAGAGATTTGTTTAACTGGAAATCTAGATATGAGCATTCACGTCACTGATTAATGTGAGCGTGTGTGCATTTATAGGGTGATAACGGTGTTTTAATGTTGCTGTGCATACATACAGGCATGTTTGTTTTAGTGATTATTTCCAAGTGGCTTTGGGAATGGGAATATGTGTTATGTTTTGTGTATGTTTGGGGGAGTAGGAAGTTGCTATTTGTATAACTGCATACCACTGACACGTGTGTCAGTGCAACCTTGTGTCACATGAAACATATGCTTCCCAGTAGCTCTGCCTTTGGAGGGATGCTGAGCTGTGGCACATGGCAGGACTCTTCATGAGCTGATTGAGGAGGACAACATGGAGCTTGACCTCCGGGGATCAGGGTTCAGCCTCGGGCCTTGAGAAGGCTGGAGATCAGTTTGTTTCCTCACTGTCTTGTCGGCTCACTGACTGTAGGCAGGAAATCATGACGACCCAATGCTGAGAAACTGCACCCTAGATATGGAGATATGGGATAAGTGCATTCATGCACACTTAAATGTATGTGCACGTGCATACATATGGTGGGCATGTGTTGGACTCATAATGCGAGGGTTGATTATTTAAAGAAAAGAACAGCCATGCTACTTTGAGTAGTCATTATCAAGTCCTTGTTGCTTAACAACTAGAAACTACACACTCTGCATATTACAAATCTACGCCATCCACATGTAAACAGAAAGATAACTGTATATAAAAGGATATGGGCATTTGTTTACAGCTTTAAATATAAAATATACATGCACATTTGTTCTGCATATACACATACTTTACATAAACATACACACAGTGACCTATGCAGATTGTTTTTGTTTTTTTCCCCTCTTACTATTCAGAACTCAAGGAGATTCAGTTACATAAGACAAAGAAAAGCATCAAATTGTCATGTTTTAGAGACTACAACCAGCAAACCTTTGTCATTTTTGCTTGAACAATGCCTCATATGATGAATCCGTCATTAAAGTAGTTGCTGGTTTTCTCTTAATGGGCTAATCGGTTTATTTGATTTGGGTTAACTCTAAAAGCATTGCATCTGCTTTGACAGCTCAGTCCACCATGATCAGTGATGGGATGCCCTACTCGTATCCTACATCTGCCATTGTTAACGCTGCAAGACACTGGTCTCAGTCAAACAGTTCCAGAGCTACCACTGGTGACATCGACCTGCGGCTCTATAGCCCCCTTCAGAACACAGCAGCCCTACAGATGTCTCAGTCCCGTCTGTTTACAATTTATTAAGACACTTCAGGCCGGCCCATCTGCAGCTCCGGCTATACTTCTTATACATTAGGACCTCGAGGAAAAACTTCAGGTTCTGTCGGGTTTAAAGCTCCCAGTCTGTGATTACAGTATGATCCCCCTCTCACAGTTGCTGCAGCTCAGATTTTGCTTACTTGGTATATTAGAAATCAGGTCATTGAGTTTGAATGAAGCTGTAGTTCATTTTAACCTTGATGTGTGTTTTCAGTTATATAGGGAGTTGGATCTCTTCACTGGTACAAAATAAAGTGTAAGACTAAAAATAAGTCTTACTTCTACTTTAAAGACATTTCAGATTGCATTTTGTGTTTCTTTAAGTGAACATGTTTTCCATCATAACACACACACAAGCCATTATATCTGAGCAGGAAAGAAGGAGACAGGCTGAGCATTGCTGTTAATGGCAGTACACATGGTTTGAATGATATATACATTGACCGGCTTGATGTCATGCTGGGTATGCTGGTTGAATGTTTGTAGGGATGTTGTTAGATGGGACCTCTGGGCCCTGGACTGGATGTGAAACTTGTTTCTGAGGGGCCCTTCACTGCTTGTCTTTGTCATTAGTTGATTAGTAGAGAACAAATTTGAGGGTGTAAAAAGGAGAACAATGAGTGGAAAGAGATGAATAGTTGGACTTGAAAGCTAGAAGATGATGTAAAAGTAGTGTTACATTGACAGAGATAAACAGGTGAGATGTGATGGACAGATATGTTTACAGTATGTAAGTGCAAGTAGAGGTGTTAAGTTGACGTGTGTTAATTCCTGAACAAATGATCCTTCTGCTGTGTATACTTGATTCTGTGGCCACAGAGAAGATAAATGGTTTGAGAGAGGGAGCAGTCTATGGTAAACTGGAACAGCTTTTTCTACAGCGAAGGAGATCTTTGACACAACTTAGGTACAACCAGGTACTTATAAGACAGTCTTTAGATGGAATCCCCAGGAAGTTTCACTACCATTAAATCTTCATTCATCCCTAACCAGGCAGTTTTACGACCATTCTTAGCTCAAGGCTTGCTAGTCTGGGGTTGCTGGCCAGTGAACCATATGAACTATGATGAGTTCTTTCCTTCGGGACTCCTATCAGTCAGAACATGAAAAAATCCCTTAAATGAGAGGTGAACATCCTCAATACTTGATGAGAAGTTCAGATGTTTTCTATTGAAAGTTTTAAGATCTGTGACTTGGATGACTCAGAATCTACAAAAACATTGAAAATTGAACATTTCAAACAGAGTTTCAGGTCCACACCCAGTTTCTGTGGAAAAATTATACAACATGACATCGTGATATAAGTTTATTCAACCAACTTATCAGACGTTATACTGACCCACCCTCTCTTAAAAATCAAGTTCATGTACAACTAAATTGTGCAGTGTAATTTTTGGTCAGATTAACTCTCAGAGGCAATAAGGCGCCACAATTCTTAAACTGCACTGGAGTTGATAGGAGGTGGTTTGGGTGGATGATGGTTGTAGAAAGTGCATGACAAGTGTGTTGCATCCAGAGTCCTGTCTGTGGTTTAGATTTAGTCAACAAAAGCACTTTGCTTAATGTCAGGAAAGACTTTGGTTTTGATTAAATGTAAATAAACAGCCTCAAGTCACCATGGACGTCTTTTGTTATTCATTAAGCCAGTCCATGCTCTTTCTCCAACCTCAACCAAGTGTTTTAAATCACAACTTTACCCACTGCCAAACAAACTGATACATAACACAACACAGTCACTAAACATAATCAAGGGATTTACATAAGTATATGCCAATATATCAGTCCAGTGCTGTTTCTTGCAAATTACTTTTCTATGGAAGTGGACTCGACAGCAAATATGATTTGAAGGAAATGTAATTGTGCCCAGGTTACATTTTCTCTCAATGTCATGAGGAAACACTGTTAAATAGTGCCTTTTAGGAGATCCCCATAGTACTGAACACATTGATACTAAGTTCACTGACTACATATTTTTTTTCAACCCCAAAGTACATGATAATCATTAATTTGTTGTTTCAATAGCATTATTCAACTTTTCTGTGCTTAGGCTCTTCATGCAGCGGCAACAAGTGCGCACAAATGGCCACTAGTAGACTGATTTAAGGCTACTGATGCACTGTGCTACTTGGGGACAGACATAAGCTAATTACAAGTATGTTAAGACGAAATATGGAATTGTCTATTACATAACATTTGCTTCTAAACCAGATTTTAAAAATATATAATGTATTGCTTGTGTTTATGCTGTTCTAGAATCTGTTTTTGTTGAACACTTTGATAAAATCTAGAGGTTGGATCTCACTGGTAAAAGCTACTGTGTTTCTGTGTATTGTACAACATCTACTTGACTATGAAATGGAAAGACTTTAAGGCTTTAGATCTTTTTTTCAGCGTGGAATGAACAGTCACTGAGAAAAAAAAAACTCTCAAATGTCACAGCCGCAGTCTCAGCAGATCTCTGGCCAATGGACACAATGTGTGACGTACGGGGCTTTTGCTGCTGTAATGTGCAAACATTACTGTTTGAGCTGTTCTGGCTTCAGCCTGCACTCGTCTCTCTGCCTCTCCAAACATGGAGAGCAGCACCCAAGGCTGTGTGCAGTTACACGTCTCTAATCCTGTAATTACTGGCCCATCAGCGCCTAGTAAAACCATAATTGGAACCAGCTGTCTATTTGTTTTGTCTTTTCCTCTCCCAATCTGCACCATGACCAATCTGACATTTGCAAATGCATCTCTGGACCTCCAATAAAGCCTATGTTTTTAGCAAGTGGGGACAAGCTTGGACCAAATTACATTTGTCTGGAACCATGAGCCAGTGATGGAGGGAGCACCGTAAAGTATGACAACCTTGTCTCAATTATCCCATGATTCCATGGGGCACAATATTTGGCGAAGTATCAGTCAGACAAGAGGTCCAGCTGTGAAACGAGCCAAACAACGGACCTGGCTGAAAATAGATGTTAATGACCAGACCAACATACAAACACATGGATATGCTTAAAGGGAGATATAAAAGGTTACTGAAAACCAGACTGACAGGAAAGAAGACAACAAGGCAGAGAGACTAAGGTTGTATTTATGCAAACATTTCCTGGAGGCAACTGCGTTCTAGGCAAAAATAACCCACTTGTTCAAAGAAATTCTCTGCTACTCTTATTGTGGTTATATCAACTGTGTAATTTACAGAAGCAACATTCCACAATGTTGGAAAGGCAAACTCGCTCTTTGCCCACACTCTAAATTCATGGACAAATCGGTGGACAGTTTCAATAATGTGCCTACTTAGCGATGGCAGCTTCATACCCCTCCAGTCTTGTCTCACCATTGGTACCACATCACCATACGGATACTAATACTAGAGGACATTATGGTCATATTCAGGGTGCAGTAAGGAAGTAAGGTCTGTCATCTCTGTGATAACTACTTCTGAACATGCTCTAAGCTCTATTTGGTTGGCTAAATTAAGGCGTCTGTGGGTTTTCTTGTAAAACCACAAAAGTTAAAAGTGTAAAACACCGCCATTAGTAATACCCTTTAGCTCTGAAAATTACAGAATGGCAATAAGAATAGTCCAGTCTGTTCAATAAATATCTGCTGAGACGGTAGTCTGCAGCCAGCCCTGTCTCCCAAACATTCCTATAAAGCTATACTACTTGAAGTTTGAGGGAATAATTTCTTTCTGAAACAAATGTAGTTTCTCTTTGAATGTAAGAAGCTGACATAGTAGGAAGTCTTCAGTTGTTAATAGCTATAAAGTCTGTGTAAGAACGATTGGAGGCAAAAGTCAGCAGAAGGACTTTCACCAGGAGACAGGCATTTGTTTCCCCTGTGGGACCACTTAAATTTTGTTTTCACTCACTGTTACTTCTGGTTTCACTTACAGTTTGGTTAGGTTTGGGCACAAAAAGTACTTGGGTAGGTTTGGGAACTACTATGTTTGTGGTTCAAATATGACCTTTTCACAGCATATTTGAATCTTCTCCTACATTTCCTGAGTTATCAGAGTTATGAATTCTGTCCCGTGTGATTGTGACTGCAGGGCTGAAAGGAGCAACAGTAAAGCAATAAATAAATGTCAAAGCTATGTTGATTTGAAACGTATTTATATGTGACAGAACAATGTAATCTGGTAGAAAGTGTGGTCTCAAATGTAACTGAGAATGCAGTTTAGCTGTTATCGTGTGTGTGCGATACAAGCTCCACTTTTTTTGACTGAACCAAAACCTCATTTTTTAAACATGATTATGATCTCTGTAAACATTATCCCGAGTGCATTCAACATAAACTGATTCAAGTTTACTTCTCACAAAACAATAGCAAATAACAGTACCCTCCACTTGATGTTTCTGGTGCTCATCCCCTGGGCATAGATAAGTGTTACTACTTCCAGAAAGATGTTCCACACAGCCTTGCTAACCTTCATTCTCATTCTGTTTCTTTGTGAAGGTCACTGTTTGCTTTCCCCTCTCTGTATACATTACATTTCACAGTCTATTGCTTCATTCTCATCTAATGACTTGCAGACTGCACTGTCTGATTTGCCAAAATGAAAGCAGACATGACAGACTAAATGACTTCAATTCTACTCGGGAGGAGAAGTACGTACCCTCGGTGAAAAACACACACACACACACCAGATAAATAACAAATAGAGAGGCAGGCAAAGCTATCAAGGAAAACAATCATGATGCAATAAAGCTACACAACAGCAGAAAAGACATGATTAAAGTTGTTTATGCAATGAAATAGGAAGCTGTTATTTTATTTTTGAATTGTGCTTTTATAAAATTGCATTTTGCCTGGGACACGATTATAAAAGTCCGTCTGTGCAATGTATCTCTTACTAATGCTACTATTTATATTTGTGAATTACATTTGGAGGAAAAATAAGGGCACACAGGTTTTTATTTGTTTGCTTTCCAGACTGTATCAGACAAACTTTCATATTGAACATTTTCATAAGTGTTTGCTGCTAATATCATGAACCAGACTTTAATTTTAGCATCCTCAAGGCAACAAAGCGAATTACTAATAGAATCAGAATAAATTTGCAAACGTGGAAGTCAAATCAGTTGGTGTAAAGTTAGCCTTTTTTAAACAAGAACTTTATGCACACCGTTTAAGACATAACCTTCTTATTTGACTGAATTGGGACTCTCAAGATAATGCTTCCCCATTTCTTGGCAAATAAAGTTCTTTGATTCTTATTTATGGCTCTAAGAAGGAGGGCAAATTGAGCAATGAAGCGCTGACCCTGCGATGTCACATCTTAAGCTCCCACCAAGATAGTTTCCGTCGATGTACAATGTGAGATAATAGTACTGCTTATCTCAAATTCAATTATAACATCATGCTATAGAGTTTACAGGTTTCTTCACTGTGTTTGATAGTGTACCTTTAGCCAGTATTGCCTCCGGCTCATCTTTGAATGCTACAAATGCTGTAACAACACAGGCTAATTTAATAGGTTTCTGACTGCCAATCCCCAAGAGCCAAGACGAGACCGAAAAAAAAAAAAAGGAGGCAGCTTATTCTAATGTGTGTTTGGCTCTCTTCCTTGACTCTGCTGCAACTAGCACTGATAGGAATGATGGTTTTTATATGTATCTCTTTCTGAGTGGCGGCAGATGTTCCGTATTCTCCAGCAGCGCTCCGTTCCGGGGGGAAATCAGGGAAAACTACGCACTATAAAATTAAACCACTGACACTTCACCGGCCCTGAAACCAAATAGGGCCCGCAGCATCTGCAAGCTGGAGCGAATCCATCATTTCTCATTTTTAGAGGGTTCCATCTGCGCTAAGTTTCATTAACACTGGCTGTATCGGCAGTGAGCTCCTTTCTAATGGGCAAACACCACACCACTCAGTCACCAGGTCCAATTGTGTTTAATACCAGATTAAAATATATAGAGCTTAAAAACAACAAAACAGTACAAACAAATCAAATCAAACATTCTCTAGTTTTATTATGCACAAAACAGGAATAATTATTGTCACTGTTGTGTGTCACAGTGAGTTAGACTCCATCCTACCAAAGGAACAGCCATCCATCCATCCACCATCCATCCATCCATCCATCCATCCATCCATCACCCATCCATCCATCCATCCATCCATTATCTAGCCATGCATGTTCGAAATGTGTGTTCCAGTTTGAATCACAGTTTTCTGGCTCTGAATGGTACAGATGGTGGAGATGATTCCTGGATGACTCATTTGAGTTTTGCTTTAGGTCCACATCCCAGAAATGATTTGTTGCTCTTTACAACAGAATCAAAAATGAAAAAAAGATGAACGATAAAAATAAGGTAGAGGTAGTAAAATACGCTTCACTGCTTACACTAGTGTGCAAGAGTGTCCAACTGAAGAGGGGATGTTTTTAAATAACAATATGATGAAAAGTTATTAATCATCATTTAACTTTACACAGAGTATATTTAACAGAAAGACAGACTTGGCGATGTTGATGTCAGGCCTCTGTGAGGGTCGTAACGTCTGATGGAGGTTCCCTTGTTCTTTCTGTAGCTAAACATTGTTCTGTGGTAGAATTATTTTTAGGTGCTGTCCTACTGCCTCCATGAATGTGAATTTCATATGTATTTATAAATGATTCATTTAATCTGGAATAGGTTGCATATTGTATAAGAACAGACTGAAATTGGATGCTTAAGATAAAGGCAAACAAAGCTGTAACCCGTAGTTAAACACACTGCTTGACCTTCCTGAGCATGAGGAAGGAAGAGAAAATCTTATGTATTATATTTAACTTTTCAAATTTTAATGATACAGTGTCCTTTTGCATGCCTTTTAATTTAAGTGACTGTATTCATTTTTTTTTTTTTTGGAGTGTTCTACATGTAATGTTTTAGCCTCCACTAGTAGCCACTGACACCCAGTTGAACCTGGATAAGGGGATTAGGCCTCAGGCATTATGGAAGCAGTAAAGATCAAAAGAGAACCAGCAATGGTCAGACTGTTCACGCAGGTAGACTGGTGGAACAAAGCCTTTTAATTACCCTTTTAATTGCCCCTTTAACAGTATGAATTAGCATTTTAATGATGGGTATGTAATTAGGGTGGAAAAGGCTACGAGAGCTGCAGGCTGCTAATAATGCCTCTCAGCTCAGAGATCACAGCAACAGGAGACAAGAGCAGCTGCACCTAAGCGCCGACACACACTGCACCACTCAGCCAACAATGAGCAGATGCTACATATACACACACGTGCACAATGGAGCTTTCTGCACGCGCGCGCGCGCGCACGCACGCACGCACGCACGCACGCACGCACACACACACACACACACACACACACACACACACACGTTTGTACTTCTATCTTAGTGAGGACATCCATAGGCGTAATGCATTTCCTAGAGCCTTACCCTAACCTTAACCATCACAACTGATTACCTAAACTTAATCCTGACCCTAACCCTAACCAAACCTCAATTCATACCTGTTCTCTAAAACAAGTCTTCACCCTCAAACATGGCTGTTTCAAAGTGAGGACCGGCCAAAATGTCCTCACTTTGTAAAAATGTCCTCACTTTGACAGTTAAATGCAGAAAATGGTCCTCACAATGTAGCAAGTACAAGAACACACACACACACACACACACACACACACACACACACACACACACACACACACACACACACACACACACACACACACACACACACACTCATCTATGGCTGCATACGGGCAAACATTTAGCAGCCACTGGGGTGAACAATTGGTGGACATCCAGAAACAGACAGAACACAGTGACAAACAATTTCATACACACACACACTACACAACCCCATGCCAAGGCTCAAAGGCCGATTAAATCATTAAACTAATCATTAAACCATTAAACATTAAAGTAATGATATCATGAGTCACCACTGCGTATTGGAACCCAAGCTGATGATTTTCTTGTTTGTATTAGTGCTGCGATGGGAACAATAACTTTGTTAACTATACAAGAACTACTAAACACACAGACACAGATGCTCATGTAAACAGATGGATTAAAAACACACACACGTTCCAAACACACAGCCTATCAGTGCAGCTGTCTTACGGCAGATAGCTTTGAGGACCTTGGCAATTACAACATTCACAACAGGCTCCTGTTACAGCTCGCATGTAGAGATTGAAGGATGGTAAAGGATGAGAGTAGTTTGGCTAAAAGCTTTCCACCTAATTAAAAGACTAACGCAGCTTCCAAATGACCATTAGTATTCATTTGGCTTGTATGCAAAACAGCCAGAGTACATCTTAACATGAAATGATACGCAAGATGAAAGCGCCCAACATCAAATATGCCATTTCTGTTTGCCCATCATTTATTGTAACCGAAACCTTTACCTATGTTCCAATGCTAGGCGCATTGTTCTCCTGCAAAAGCAACATCAAAGATTCTAGTAATCATCTGTTCTCAAGGGGGGATGCAGTGTTTTTATCTGAATATGTAATAACTTAAATCTGCCTGTAGGACGCACAATACAGACAGTAATTATGTGACATAATGGCCGTATATGACAAACAGCAGCACATATCTGATTGTGCTCCAGTAATGATATCTGCAGTGAATAATGGATGCAGCTACCTAAAAGCTCATATATTATGAATTCAAAGCATCTTTGTTTTGTATGTAATGAAATATAAATGTGCTCCCTCCATTTGACCCTTTAACAGTTGCTTAGTAGCTGCCAGTATTCACGATTGGATGCTAATGTTATGCTGCCGTGCAACAGTAGTGATACACATTTAGATAATGTGAAAGAAGCCAAACCTGGCATGCAGCTTTTATTTCTGTGAAGCCTGTAATCAGCCTGAGTGTGAAACCTGCCCTTCTTCTGGCTAATCTTACTCTAATTGCAGCCACCCTTTACAGGCCACAAACTTGGTAGTATTTAGCCATCGCGTTAAGATTATTTAACCGGAGCACTAGACAGAAATATCAAGGCAGAATAGAGAGCTGTCTTTGTGCAGTGTTGTTTCTGGGAGAGACAGAAGGGCTTCTCAGTATGCTCTGAACGCCCGTCCTAATTATTTTCCCAGAGATGAGGTCACATTCCTCGTGGCCCAATCATGAAGAGAGGATAGCTTGTTATTAACAATATGCACATAAACAAACATGCTGGCTAAAAGACATCCATTCAGCAGAAACCCTCAAGATTTTTTTTTCTTATTCCCTGCTCTAGTCGCAATGATCAAATTCAAACAAACAAATGAAGAAACACAGCGAGGAAAACAAATAAAAATAATCTTAATATTTTGGCTATGAGAGCTTTAACTTTGGAATAATGGAACAGATTTTCTCGTTTCCCTTGAGGCATGCAGGACTATGGCATGATGACACAGCGGGCAATAATGCCATTAGCAGACTATTACTGTTATTGATGTGCATAAAGCAACTCCTTCTGCAGATGGTTTAGTAATGTTCAGGGGTATTAGGCCTGTTGTCATGGTGAACACAAAGGCTGCAGCAAAACTGTCGGGAAAAATAACTGTGGTATAAGCCTTTCTTGTCCTAATGGATTTGTTTACAGTGATTTGAACACACAAAAAAGGCAAGTCAGTACATACATTTGCATCATCTTCCTTTGATGGCGGGTACACATGCAATATCCATGATTCTTTCAGTATTACAACCTTCTATGTTTTATGAAGGCTGGAGGTGAGTGCTGCTGTTGAACAAGATGTTGTCAAAGACCTCTCAGTAAATGGTGATGAACCTAAGATCTTGGGAACTAGGATCTTCCTGCTCATACACCGATCAGGCATAACATTATAACCACCTGCCTAATGTTGTGTTGGTCCTCTTATGTAGTCAAAATGCTCTGAACCATGGACAGGCATGGACAAGAGGACCTTTCAGGGTGTTCTATGGGGTCTGGCATTGTCAGTGGATCCTTTGGGTGATCTGGGTTGTGCAGTGGGACCTCTGTGAATCAAACTGTTGATCAGAATAGAGTCTAGGAAATTTGGAGGTCAAATAAACATCTTGGACGATTGTCGTGTTTTTGCAATGTGATGAGGTGCATTTTCCTGCAGGGCTAGGCCAGTGACATTTAGGATTGCCAATGGCATGAAGGAGTGTGCTTGTTCTGTGACAATGTTAATTTGGGTGTCTAAGTCCCCTCAACATGGATGCCAAAATCCAAGGTGTTCCAGCAGAACACCACATAGTAGCAGTGTTATTCACTTCACCTGTTGTGGCTGATCAGTGTATGTGTGCCATTTCATTTAGTGCTTCATATTGCCCCTTCTCAGCCAATCAGTCAAACATAGGATAGGGCGGGACTTATCAGCCCGGTGACCTAGGAAATAGAAAAGTGTCAAAAATGTTGTGAAAGGGTCATATCTTAAATCAAACATACTATTTCCTTAAACTTTACCACACCGTTTTGGTTTCTGAAGTAACCAAGGTTCTAACAACTAGTTATCATGAAAGCATGAACTGAAATGTGATATTTTCCTAAAACTGACTAAACAGGGAGTGAAAACTGAGAATAGACAATGAGTGAAACTGAAATCTGCGATTATGAATAATAGTCTCAAACAGGTCCCTGGTGAAAATATCTGGTGTCTCCTATCTCCTAACACAGATTTAGTTGCTTTTTCGAACTGGAAACCTTTCCGACTACATCGTTGTCTTACCTTTTGTTAATTTGCTCGATTGTTTCAAATCCATGTGCTTTTCTTTTCAAATAAGAATGTGGTGTAGTTATAGTCAAGTGTTATTTTGGCAGACAGGGTTGCGTAGATCGACTACTGGAGATTGTGATTGCAGATTGAGCAACAATTCCGCTGTTGTGTATGGAAATATTTAGTGTTTCAGTTGGATCATCAGGAACCACTTACAGACGACCAAAAGCCAGAATGCAAATTCTTCCGTGTTTGTAATGAACGGAGGAACACTTCAAACTTATCTAAGCAGCTGCCACATCTGTACACAGAAATCAAGTTGAGAGATGTTAAAATTCATTCATTTACCTGCTCTATATTTTGCTCTGGTTTGCAACCTGGTATTATGAATCTGACAGTTTCAGTGGTATTGGTTAGGGCTAAACAGTTAATTAATTTTAGGTCAAAACTGAAATTTGAAACAATGTAAATAGCAAATCAAGTCATATGCTACTGGGATTTAAACTGTTGTGCCAGCAGTTTTACAAATTCATGCCATCTTCATTGTGTGCCACTCATGTTTTTCATGATATATTCTGTTTAATTCTCCACCACATGTTTAAAATCTATTCCACAGTGAATGTTGACCTGAAGCTTGATGTTAAAAAATATATCGCAAAACAAATCTCAATCAAACACTGTCCAATATTGCTTAACCCTATTTATTGGTAGTAGCTTCCCATCCCTAATTGATTCCAGCAATTTGTGTCAAATATTGTCATATATTTTATACCCTGCTACTCTCTTTACTTTATAATGTTTTGTTTTTAAGCCATTAATTCTGTCTCAGCAAAAGCTACAAAACTCAACCTATCAAAATGTAACAAAACCTATGTGGTGTATGAGTTATTGTTGTATTCACAAAGGTTATCTAATGAACCAAACAAAGCAACAACACATACAACACATATTCACAATAGTATCCAATCTGTGCAGATAACAGTCACATCTGAGCCTACATTGACCATGCAGTCGCACACGTTCGCTTTCACACGGACTTTTCTTATCAAATTTGATATTTTGCAGAGCCCACTCGTCCACGTTCACAATAGGAAGAGTTGATTCTGCTGAAGGTCACCACGACATCCGAGCTGAATGAATGACATTTAGAGTACAATTTCCTATTTTTCACCGTTTTCTTTGAAAGGCGTTACGCTGTACGGACGGACCATCCGCACATCCACACTCGAACACGTTCACACACAACCATACTGAAAGCTTTCCTCTGCCTCTGAGCTCCTGTATTTTACTGCACTGACTTATACATACAGTAACGACTTGGCCCATCCAGAGCTGCTTCCCTCTTACTTTGGAACACATCGGACACGGAAGCACTTGAGTGACTCCTCAAATATGTGTGTATAATTTAAAAAAGGAGTCACACACTGTAATGAAAATGCTTAAGTGCTCAAAATTAAAACAATTGCTACAATTCAAAAGATTTATTATAAGCCTCGGGCTGTTCTGTTAATCTCACTTACACCCCGGATAATGAATAACTGCATTTGATGTTATTTCACAAATAACATTGAGGATTCCAAAGCATGAGCATTAGTTTCAGTAAGCAATGATTATTATAGAAACATTTGTTTTAAGTTGACTTTTTTTAAGGAATGAGATTACATACACGCATTTTCTAAGCATTTCTACTGACATTTTTGCTTCTGTTATTAAAAGATGATATTTATTTTCTAACCCTGTCCCAAAAGGACATGTCTCTTTGTGCTCCCATCCAGGATAATCAAGTCATCCTTGTCCACATGCCTCCCTGTATTTCTCCTCCAGCGCCCTGACCTTTATCTTCAGCTAAATCTTATTTGCCTTCAGGACTTTATAGGGTTTCCACTCGTTCATAATCTATTTGCAGTGTCCTACAGACTTTTCATTGCTATGACATTTGACAAAAAACTTAATGGTAAGATATTTCAGTCCCTGTATTCATTTGAGGTCGACTTTTAGTGAACCATTTTGGAAGCAGTGGGTGAGATGGATTGTGAGACGCTTTGCTCCGGGGACATTTTCCCCATCGTTCAAGGAGATTACCTTTTTGGATGTGTGCTTCATTAAGCAGCTCCCAAAAGCATAAAAACACTCTGAAGAAAAAGCATAAAAAAACTTTGTGGAGTTTCTAGTGTTTACTGTCCAGTAAAAGGAGAATGTAATGGACTACATAACGAACCGATGAATCACCACCAGTGTTTACTGTCAGATTTTCTTCTCTGTAAATGACATAATGACTTTTCTTCCTCAGCAGAGAGGCACTAACTGAGGGAAACACAAAACACAGAGTCTGAATGGATTAACTAACATACCATGCTTAATGTAAACAGAGTTAGACTTGTAGTTTAGCTACTATGTCTCTTTAGTGTTTATTGTATTTTTATACAAGTCTGATTTGTTGGTCGTGTAAATTCCAGAAATTTGGGAACATTTGTCCTCATTTTTGAGTACATACAGATGTAGTCATTAGTGCCCTTGCACTTCACAGAAACAAATTGAAAGGCTTTTCTGCCATGCATACCTGCATGCCTTGGTTTGTCATGGAGAAGAAGAAAGACGCTGTGATAAAGTCTTGTTGTTTCTGCAAGCCCGTCTAAAATGGCCTGAACTGAATTATCCAAGTGGTGATAGCTAAAGTATGTCAGCTGTGGTTATATTTTAATCAGAATGTTGTCTCCTATTAGTATCATAACTGTTTGGTACCGTTGTGTGCCACATTTTTAACACACAGACAAGAAAGAAAATAGTTGCTCAGCATTATAAGACTGCAGGTCATCTCTATGCAGTCGGCAATATTTGGAATTTAAGGTCCATGGGATCATAGTCGACCTCCCCAGATGAGGCCGCAGGAGGAAAACTGAGATTGAACATGAGGCTATTTCCAAATGCATACAAATTGACCTCCAAGATCAAGACAGAAGAGCGAACCGTGCCAGTGGTTGTACCATATGCTGCTTTCTAAATGAAAGTGGCCTCAGTGAATGAAACCCCAGGAGACTCCACTTTTCATAGCATGGCTCCTGCAGCAGGACCAAAACATGCATCTAAAAGCATAGTGAATACAAAGAAAACATTGGACCTCTCTGAAGTGGACTGATCTTGATCCTGCTGAACATTTATGGAAAAAGTTGCAGCTCTCATTATGAGGAAGGGCCCTATCCAAGAGACAGAAGACACAGAGACAGCCTCATCTGAAAACTGCACAGTGCTGTACATGTCATGGACAAAGCTATTTTAGTTCCATTGTGACATTTTGTAAAAACAGAAATATAGTATAGTGCACTATTGTTAAATGGGAAGTGACTGGGGACAGATATGAGCCATTGATCAGTGTTGTACTTTGAGATAATAATTAGTACTTTGTCTGCATACCTACACTGTGGTAAATTGATCTCCACTGTTCTCCAGCTAGACAGTGCTAAGCTGTTCTACTACTACTTCTTACTTCTATCTGCTGGCTGATGCTGATAATTATCCTGCCCTGATTAGTTGCTCTGCTCCAGACCTAATTAAAACCAAAACGATATTACATGACATATAATACATTTGAAATGACCAGCAAACACATCATCAGAGTTACAGCAGAGAAAAGATGTCTGAGAGGTCAACAAAAGACATTTCTAAGCGTTCAGCTCACTGAGAGAGTCTTTACTATTTTTGTTCATCTGCTGTTTAACAAGCGGCACTCTAAAGGCCTTAGTGGCACTTGGGGATCAGATGGCTGTGACAAGTTTTTATGAATATCTTTTTTTTTAATATATATATTTTTTAAACCACAAAATAAAAAGCCATCTAACAACCACAGAGACATTTTCTTGCACCAGTTTGAATAGGACACTCTCTGTAGCCTGCAGTTGTGGGGGTGGAGGAGGAGGAGGGTTGGAATCAGTGACATTCTTCAAGGCCAGTGTAAGATTAAAGACCGGGGCTGTCGTGCCTCTGATCATATATTCACAAAAGATACCCTGTGAAGAACACATCTTTAAAGAGAGGCTGGCTGAAAATAAGACCACTACTTGTGAATATTTGTGGCAGCCCATTATACATATCATATAAATGGTCCATTACTGAGTAAGGAGATTACACCCCAGAGAGTTTTTTTTAGTTGCCCTTCTCATTTTCTGTTTGCCCTCTTTTTTGGCACAGTCCTGTGAGCAGCTGCCTCCAGTGGCACAAGTTTGTCCTCTGTGATGTTTTATGCGTGGAAAAATCATGGATCCTAGATTTGGATTTAGCCGGCAGAGCTCTGCAATTTTTTTTCTCTCTCTCTCTCCCATTTTTTGATCAGACTGAATCACTCCAACATTATAGCATTGTGGCATTGAGCTCAAAGTGCACTGGGAAAAAAAAGAAAACTTACAGCCTTGGGCGCAATGTGCAACCAGGAGCATTTATGCAGAAATGAAAAATGTCATAGTGCTTCCTTCCATAATATTGCCTATTTCACTGGCACATAACACTGGCCTGTGACTCATGAACATAAATTCAGTGCACATAGTACAGTAAGCCGATAATGATTAATGTAACTTTCATCTTGGGTTTGCTTCACTTGGTGTGGGCCTTGGGTCCTTTAATAGTCGTGGCACAGCTGAAAAATGTAATAGCTAGCTATTCTGCATGTCCTTCAAATAAATGTATCCATAATGGTTCTCATTGGTAGATATGTACATATACTGCGCCATAAGCTTTGCCCTTTTGTATCTTTCACAAGAGTGTTAATCATGAACTCCGCTAGATCACAAGCCCGTGGAACGTAACAGCAATAGGCTTGGCTGCTGAGAAGTATTAATATAATAATCAAGCGTTTCAGGTTGCTCTTAATTCAATTGTCTCTCTTAACATTTCCCTGCCTATGTCAATCAATGTGCCTGCCTTGTCTTTAAAGCAACAGAGGAGTTATCCATTCCGGCACCATTAAAACATCAATGTCTCTTTTCTGCTAAATGGCAGAGGAAGATAATTGGCATGTGTGCATGCATATTAATTAACTGATAATGAGACGATAAGGCCCCCTCTCTATCTGCAGGTGTGGAACACTAATCAATTGGCAGTGAAATGGGGTAAAAATGCGCTTCTTTTATCCCACTACTGAAATTAAAAACCTATTTAGTACCACGATTTCCAACAAAGTGCTTTTCATTTATCTTCTCCAGCACATTATTCAATCACACTTTCCATTGTATAATGGTAATATTTTCATGTAATTTCCACTGCCTTCTGAGATGGGTATTTTTGATATGGCTTTGTAAAATGGCTATTCCATTCCAGCTCCATTCACTAGCTGGTAATAAACTTACAACCTATATTTCAGATTAAATGTCTTCAGCAAATGGAGCCAGCCTCAGATGTCTCCCCAGCAACGTGGGAAGATCGCTCCTGCTCCCTGGTGGCAGCTCAGGGAACTGTTCCTCTGTTTGTTGCTGCCCCCTGCTGGCAGAAACCAGAAAGTGCTGGAACATGTTTTTTTTAACTCAAAACTCTTGGCAGCAGTTCATTATTTGCTGTGTAAAGCACTCGCTGGCTCTGATTGTCCAAATGAACAGCAGTAGCAGTCTTCAGATATGCAGAGCATGCTATCTAGTTCAGAGCTGCAAGGTATCCACGGCTGAAACATAAGCTGACTATCTTAAAGGGTTGCTTGCTTTAGCCTGCAGCAGAATTGGAAGCATTTGAAAGAGTGTGTTGTAACTATCAGCCCTGACCAGAGGTGTGTGAGTGTGAGAGGAGAAGAAGAAGAGGAGGAGGAGGAGGAGGATGAACATGAGCGTGGTGATCGGCTGTGAAAAACAAAGACGGGCGATGCAAAGTACGCCCCAGGGTGTGTGTGCAAAGATCTAAATGAAGGCTGAAAAAGAATAGAAAGGCAGCACAGGTACGCGACAACACGGCTCAGGATTCAAATCGGTTTATTTATCACAAAATAGTTTCTGAAATCCGAACAGAAGAGATGGATTTCTTCGAAAGTGTGCGTTTTCCAGTGTGTGTGGCTGGCCCAGATGACACCGGAGGTTGATGGACAGTAGTGCAGTGTCGCCTCCTCCTGCTGACAGGCCCTCCTTCACCCTCGGACAGGCCAATCTGTACACACTGCAACACAGACACCACAGAGCCCATCTCAGTCACCACACAGCACATTTGTCACGTCAAACAGCCACCGAGAGACACGGCGGTCAAGTTATAGAGGTGATTGTATCAAAGTGACCCCAATGCAATGCCCATAAATTGCTTGCTTTATGGAGAGGCAATACATCCATGTTCATTGATAGAAATGAAAAGAGAATGAGAGGACAGACAGGTAATTTCATGCAGATTAATATATGAGAAAAACGCACCTTTTTAGGTGAGAGGAGTTGCTCAGCTGGAACTCTCTGTTTTTTCTTCCTCTTCTTTCTCTGTTGTTCCGTTCGTTTCCTCTGCAGATACCTCCTTGGTGGAAGTGGCTGTCTTCGGCCTTTCCTCTGGGTTTTCGGACGGGTCCACCACTGTGGTGCCTCTGCTTGTGTTGCAGCCCATGATTTGGCTAAATCCAACAGTGTACAGTTGCTGTTCAGCTGGTGGGAGTCCTGGAGCGTATAGAGCGTGAAAACGCCGGTCATAAACCTGTCTGAATGTTGTGTGCTCAGGTGCCTTTGTTCTCTATGGCAACCTTGACACTTCCTGACTGTGTTGGTTTTATTTTACAGTTTTCTGTCTACTGGATTGTTCTGCCTTTTTTGGAATGACCTCCCAGGCAACACTGGTTAAGAATTAACTCAGAAGCGTGTCAAAACATGGTTACTGATAAACACCGAAGGGGATTGTGTGTCAGTCACAGTGCAGCCTCAGTTACCACATTCTCCAAAGCGGAAGGAGTTTATATTTTTATTCAGTGAGAGGAGGAAGCTTTATCCATCATCAGTCTGCTCATGTCAGAGCAGATTCTTACTTACAGTTTAGTAAAACTTAAGAGGAGTGAGGCAGAAAAATGAAAACAAATGATGATTAATCAGAAATGGATAGAATATTGTATGAATTGTGTTAGAGTCTCTTGCTGCTTGGTCACTAGGCAATGCTCAGTGTTGCTAAGTCCTCGGTAAGGAAAGTGGCTATTGTTTGTCCAAAAAGTTGCTAAAAGTCACTACATGACGTCATCCAGGGGCTAAAATCCCATTTCATTTTTTGGGGGGGGACAATAAACAGTCATTTTTCAGAGAGTAATTCCTGGTGGGGACATGAAAAAAATTGCTCTCTCTCTCTCCTGCTCCTTTGGAACTTGCCTTGCAGGAGCCCTCAGCACATTATTGAAAGTAATAATAGCAGTTATAGCATTGTTCTGTCTTAGTGCATATTCTACCTGCATACAGGTTTTTAAATAATAAACGCTTGTGTTGTGCTTTTATTAAACATTACTATATTATTAAATTGTTTTTGTGTGCTTACAATGATTTTTGGGGGAGAACTTTATGGAAGGGGGGGACACGTCCATTGTGTCCCCCCTGGGATTTCCGCCTATGTTCTTGTTGTCATTTTGTCGTCCCCTGTGAGCATTCTGCCCTGTCAGACCTCACACCTGTATGAAGGAACTCACCTTGTTGGTTGTTGTCACAGGATGCTGCTTCTTGTTGCTTTTTCCCCTCCAGACTATTTGCAGCACTGACAAAGACAAAAAACAGGAGACAGAAGGAATCAGGAATAATTAACTTTCATCGAAAAAGAAAAGAAAAAAATGCTACAAAATAATAGAAAGACCAAACCTCAGACAGCAAGTCAATGTTTTTGACTTATTCCTCCTTAAAGTCAATGGTCATACTTTTGTCTCTGCCTGGTAATGCTACCACCTTCCTTTCCTGGGATGCTGGGTTAGAAGGAGGTATTTTAGCGCTGAAGAGTGCTGAATTTACTGAAGCTTCTGCAATTACTGTGATCTGGATGACTAAGAATCTACAAAGATAGTCAAGAGCAATAATTTTACCTTGATTTGGTCAAAAATGAGTCCCATGCTAAATCAACTTTTTCACTACAAAACAAACATTAGCTTGACGCTGTTGTTCAGAGAAAACACCAACTGCCTCATCAGAGCATACATCAAGTCCAATTATAGGAGTCCAAATAGGCCTCAGCTGTCAGAGTAGGAAACAGAGCAGTGTTAGATCATGGAAAATGTGTGCGGACTTGTTTTGCCGTCTCTGTGAGGACCAGTTAACTGCCAATCCATTTCATTTCTAAATAAAACTTGAGATGAAAGAAGCTGTTTTTGAGTCTGTTGGTTTTGAATCTAAGTGTCCTGTAATGTCTACCTGAGGGGAGGGGGGAGAACAGAGAGTGTCCTGGGTGTAAGGGGGTCTCTTGTGATTCCCCTGGCTTTCCTCTGAAGTCTGCTGTTGTAGATGTCTCTGAGGGGAGGTAGTGTGGTCCCAATCACCCACTCTGCTGCTCTCACCACCCGTTGCAGGTCCTTCCTGTCCTCTGCAGTGCAGCAGGTGAACCACACTGTGCAGCAGTAGGTCAGGAGGCTCTCAATGGTGGAGCGATAGAGGTTTGTGAGCAGCTTTTGGGGGAGATAAGCCTGACGCAACTTCCTGAGGAGGTACAGTCTCTGTTGAGTCCTCTCCACCTGGTGTGAGGTGTGAGTGGACCATGCTGAGTCCGCAGAGATGTGGATCCCCAGGAACCTGAGGCTCTCCACCTTCTCCATCTCCTCCCCATCGATGCAGAGGGTGGAGTGCTCTGTTCGCTTTGATCTCCTCTGGTCCAAGACCATCTCCTTCGTCTTTCCGGTGTTGAGTTTCAGGTTGTTGTGATGACACCATAGTCGCAGATGCTGGACCTCCTACCTGTAGGCTGATTCATCGTTGTCTCTGATCGGTCCTGTGATGGTGGTGTCATCAGCAAGTTTGACGATGGTGCCGCTAGCGTTGGCTGGCCTCTCCCACCCCGGATGCCGCGATCGAGCGGCATTTACATCGAGCCATTTACATTACTGATACTCCGAACAAACAAAAAAAGTCATAGTAACATGTCAACTAAAAAAGCCTATAGTATAGCGTGTTGCCCAACAAACGTCATAGTATGACCTTTGGTCCAGAAAACGCCCATAGTATAACAGGTCGTCCAGAAAACATCATATTATAGTCAGTGTTGGGCAAGCTACTTGGAAACTGTAATGAGCTAAGCTACCAGCTACTCTGTGTTAAATCAAGCTTCACTACACTGAAGCTACGACCCACAGAAATGTAGCAAGCTAAGCTACAGCAATATGGCCAAAGTAGCTTAATACATTCAAGTTACTTTTTTTCTTACCAAAAAATTTCAGGGACTAATGAAGTCAGTCAAACGGAGACAAGAAAATGCTGACTTGTTTATTATTAAACCATCATTTTTGTTCTCAGTGCTCCAAACTTAGTAAATTGATACACTGAGGAATATGTGGAGCTATATTTAAAATGAATCAACCTTTTAACATTAGAAATCATTGTTTTGATTTTCTTTTTAGTTTGTATTGCAGACATAATGTATCTGATAATTAAGTTGCAGTAGCTTATATTAACACACCACTTACATTGGAGGGTATAATAGGTTACATTTGATATAATTTCCATATAAAGTAAGCAATATTATAGTAAGACAATTTTATACATAATTTGGGTATTCACATTGGGTATTAAATCAAGTTTTATTTCTTAAGTCTAATATCTATGTAAAATCATTCAATGCTTTCCCAAAGTGCTGTATCCACTACTACTTAACTCAATTTTGGTCTTGAGTGTAAGATTAAGATATTTAATCATTTATGCCATCACTTTTGTTACCCTTTCTGTTATTTTTTTCAGCCATTTGCTCATTAGTGTCAACAGTAATACTGAAGAAGACAGATTTTGGTTTTACTGTTACCTCGTTTTCTCCCATACCTCTTCCCTCCTATATGTATCAGTTTAATTATTTAATCCCCCAATTTATACATATTCACACACTGCCACCACAACCTTACGCTTAATTTAATTAATTTACTGCCACGCGAATTTTATATGTTGAAAAGTAGCTCGTTTGTGTGTGCATCTTATACTGCGGTTGACATGTGGTGGTTAGCTAACTGCTGCTGGTTGTGCATATTCGGTAGTCACCTGTATATGGGTTCTCTGATTTGTATTTGACGTCTTTGAAGTTGACAGAAACTTCGCCTTGGGCGGGCACAGTAGGCATCTGAAAACAACTTTTCTCCGTTTTTTCACAAAAACTCATATAACTATTTAGGTAGGGCCACGGTGACTCTGACTCCTTCGGTCCTTCTCTGCCATCTCTCAGTGAACTGAAGCGAGCGTCTGTGTGTGTGTGGATCCAGTGGAAGGGATTGTTGAATGACGACATCAACAGTTCCTCCGCTTCTATTGGTCGACACAGACATGTCGGCGTTTGGAGAGGATGTCACTGTCTGATCCTTAAAAGTGTGAGATGAGACTGCAGCAGAGCAGAAAGCTCCGCTTCAAGCAGTTCAACATTCATCATTTTAAAATGTAGCTTTTTGCGTTCGCTACCGCGCTACATGACCAAAAGATTAGCTAAGCTGTTGAAACGTTTTTTGATTTTGTAAACAACGACGCTACCACGTCGTTACAGAAAAATGTAGTTAAACTACTAACGACGCTATTTGTAGTGACGTTACTGCCCAACACTGATTATAGTATGTCGCTCTAAAAACATCATATTATAGCCTTTGGTCCACAAAATGTTGTTATGTCCTGGCTGTCTGAAGTAAATGAGGAGCAACACAAAGACAGTCCAAACGCTGATTTCCAGAGGGTTAGACAAGTATTTATTTGAAAGAGTAAGTTTACAACAACACAACATGTGAGGGGGTTAAAAGTAAATGGGTGTTAGTAAAATATAAATAAATACATAGAACTAAAAGTGAACTTCATGTTGACATTGATGGGCATTCAAGCCAGGAACAAAGTAAAAGATCATTAATACAGAAAAAACATCTCTTCCTGTTCACCTCTTAAAACCCCAAAACACACCGCAGTAGCACCCTAAACTGAAACTACTAATGGGTTCCTGTTTTCCTTTCTGAACAATTCAAAGTTCCCTCTGCAACTCCCCACACATCCACCAACCACTGGAACACATCTCCAAAGTTCTGCCAGGCCAGCTCAGCTTCCCCTCAGAAGAAGTGCTGCCAGATGAAGGAGCCTTTTGAGAGGCAGCCGGCATCGTGATTGGACTGTTCTTTGGTCTGATCCAATCCAGCTTCAGCGAGTCAACGGAGGGCGGGTGGACGAAGGCATGCAGCTGAGTACAATCCAGAAAACACCAGAGGAGGAGTGCAGTGGCCCAGGGCCAGAACAAACAGAATAGCATACTATGTCTCTGAGAAAACATCATAGTATAGCCTTTGGTTCAAAAAACGCCATCATATACATCGTATATTGTACAAATAGTAAGTCAAAGGGTTGACTGATTTACTGACTATCAGTATTTTATATTTTACGGTAATAAATCAATTTAAAAATGGTGCTACTTTGTCTCTGAACCTTTATCTAGCTGTGGTCGCTCTGTCTTCTGGAGTGATTTGATTGATTATACTGTACGTCATGAATAAAACTCCTTTAACTTAACATCTGTAAACAAAACAAAAACTTATCAACAAAATTTTATGTTAGAGTTTGTGTTCTTCTAAGTTTAACTCCAAGATTTTAAATACTTTCATTTACTGCAAATAAATATCTACTCCAAATGTCTCACTAATAATCATAATCAGTCTTAAAAACCCACTAAACACCCCTCTATACTCGACCACACTTGGTACAGTCCGGTTCCCCTTCTATAAATCTGCTTGGAATCTTCCGCTTCCTGTTTGTCAAAGTGGCCTTCTACCTGGACAGGTTTTGTTGGCGATCACGCAACAAACATTTTGGGTAACTGCACTTTAATATGGATGGATGACACTGAATTAGTCTGTTTTAATGAGACTGAGTTCAGATGTGTAGCTCTGTCATTAAATAAGAAATTAATTCTCAGAATTCACAGAGAAAAATCTAAAATGTTTGCTAGGTTAGCGTCCCACATGTTCTGTGGCTCAGCTAAAGCTAACTCTCTCCAACTTCTTGATCTCTGGGTTTGCTTGTTGTTCAAATATCTTGCTGGAGGTGCTGAAGCTCAGAAAGTCTAAGATGTTTGTTCAAAATAAGCTCATTCTCAAGTCTTATCTGAACTGTCCTCTTTAGTTTGAACTTTCCCTAAACTTAGGAGTTAATGACAGAGCAGCACATCCAGACTCAGTCTCATTTATGTAGAGATTAAACTTCAGTGTCATTCATTGATGTTAAAGTGCAGTTTTTCAGATGTTTGTTGCACATGCTCCCGACCAAACCAGTCCAGGTGGAAGACGATGTAAAAAGACGCTCCAGAGGATGAAAATCACACATTTACGTTGGAAATAAATGTCCTTTTATTAGACATTGTCATGCAAAAGTTGGATTTCCCTTTAATGGTATTCAAATCTGAGTGTTTTGTTGATGTTGGTTTCTAAATGTTTTCTGAGACTCAGACCCAAAGATTAAAACCTTTTACGGCTCACAAGCTGCAACAATTCACACATAAACTATCTTTCTGACTCAATTAGGATAAAAAGTGAAAAACTGCCTGATTCCTGCATCATGAATGTAAATCTTTTGAGTTTTAATGACAGTAAACCGAATATATTTGAGTTTGACATTTTATAAACCAAAACAAGGAATGAATTACTGGAGAAAACAATCAACAGATTAATGGACAAAGAAAATGTGTTTTCCAACAAATATGGCTGAATTACTCCAACATACAAGATACATACAATTTAAATTCAATTTTATTTGTGGAACGCCAATTACAGGTCAAATTGTCTCAAGATGCTTTATTCTTATATTTTTTGTCATATTTAAAATATGAAAAAGTAAGAAATTTAAGCCTCTTGACTAATCCAATTTATTATTTGGTTTTTAAGAGACTAATAAACAACTAAAATGGCTTTCTCCACTAAAGCTAACAAACATCAGGTCAAAAAGAAGGAACAGTTTTAAATCCTGCAGTCCCACAACGACAAGAATAAGTTTCTCAAAAAAAATTAAATCTGCTGGTGGATTCCATTAAAGTCCTAATAAATGATAGTAAAGTGTGATACTAAAGGTTTGTGGTGCGAAAAATCTCAAAGTAAAGATATCAAGTTGAATATCTGGATGGAGGTTGATAAAAGTTGACCTCCCTTCATTTCTCTGGAGCCGACTCCATGGATTTTAGGGATGGTGGTTAAAGATCTGCTCTTCTAGTCGTCTTCCTTCTAGTCACTGTAAAAAGTCACTCCATCCTCGTCGACTTCAACACCTCTTCATGACAACCTGTTCTGCCTCCGACCTCATGGAAACTCCAGAAACTCGGGAAACCCGTCGAGACTCGGATTTTCGAAAAACTCGTCGGGTGAGGGAAGGTGTGGTGGGTGGTGGGGGGTAGAGGGGGGGCAGTGAGCGGAGGTGGGGGGGGTTGAGAGGGGAGGCCGCCACCCACCTCCCCTCCTACTCTCCACCCTGACTCCACCCATGTGGTCACTTGGAAACTTCGATGACAAAGGGATGACAAAATTATTTTTGTTTATCTGATCTGTAGCTCAGTGAATTAAGGGTTTGCCTATGGAGCTGCAGGTTGCCGGTTCAAAACCAGACCCTTCTTAAATTTTCTGAAAAACTTAGACAAAGAAAAAGAAAGAAAAATGCTAGTGGTGGGTCTTGAACCTGCTACCTTCTACTTGGTAGTCTCTCTTCTAACCTTCTGAGCTACTTGCTCAGATATTAATGCTTCTTTTTTTGCGCATTTATCATCTATTTTTTGTCTTTTTTGAGTTTTTTTTTTTTAACTTGAGTCTCGTCTCGACCGTTTTTCTGAGGGGATTGGACTTCAGCTTTTGTGCTGGAGGGTTGAACCCTCAGTTCCAAGATTTTCCAAAGCCTCCAGACCTCCCGAGTCCTCAGGACCTGAGCATTCACACAGTCTGAGGGCTGAAAATTTCTAAGTCCTACAGTAGATCTCTGTTAGATTTAACTTTCAGACAGTCCAAGGACTGATATCTTCTAAGTTCCTGAGTAGTTCAACTACTCGTAGACTTTATCTGAAAGCAGTTTTCTGAAATGAGTTCTTAGTAAATCTGTCCATAATCAAACCAAGACCATAGAAAGAGGAAATGTTTGAAGAAACAACTTGATGTTTTCATTTCAGACTAGAAAACGCTTTAAGACCTTTATCTGTTTTTGCTCTTTTTGATCGTTTTATTGTCTCTTCTGTTTAATTTGATCTTCTAAAGTCTAACTGGTGTCTTTTCAAATGTTTGTCTTTAGTTTGATTCTTCTTAAATATTTAGTTTTGCTCTTTTGTCAGCTTTTATTCTTTTCTAATGTCTGATTTGATTTTGAAATGTTTTGTCTTTTTAATGTTTAATTGTTGTTTTTTCAAATGTTTTATTGGCTTGTTTGAAAAATTTCCTTTTCTTTCCCAGTGTTTAATTTTTAGATTAAATCTTTAAGGTTTTTCTTTTTAAATATTTTACCACTTTTTAATGTTTAATTCTCTTTTTAAATGCTTCTTTGCATTTTCTGTTTAATTCCTATTTAAAGTTTATTGTCCTCATGATTTAATTTTCTAATTAAATATTTAATGTTTCAATTAAATGTTTTGTCTTTTTAAAGGATTAATAATTTAATTAAATATTATGTATTTTTAAATGTTTGTTCATGTTTAATTGTATTTTTTAATTGTTTAATTATCTAACATATTTCATCTTTAATGTTTCATATTTTTGTTGAAAAAATGTTTGATTTCATAATTACAATTTTTGTATCTTCTGTTTAATTATCTAATTAAATATCTGTTTAATATAATTTAATTGTATTTAATGTAATAATTTTCTTTAATAGTTTTATTGTATTAAATGTTTTTCTCCTTTGATTAAATTGCTTTTTAAATGTTAATAGTTTTTCTTTAATCTTATTTTTCTGTCAAGATTTTAACCCCAACCTAAAAATGAAACAAAGCCTTAAATCACAATGAAAATATTTCTGTTGTCACAATCATGAGTTAGTCAATTAATAAGTTTATCAGTTCAACTTTATTTGTTTAGCACCTTTCGCACAGATGATAAAAGAAAGAACTATGCTAAAACTATTATTGAAACTCAAGAACATTTAAAAAAAAAAAAAAAAAAAAAAGATTTAACATGGTAATAAAACATGTTTCCAGGGGGTGGAGGGAGTTTATTGAAGTCTTCTTGGGCTCACATGGTAAATCATTTATTTAAAATAGAAACTTGATATTCAGTCAAAGGAAACTGCAGAGCGACAGAAGAACCAACAATATCTCCCGTTTTCTCCTTTAATGAGTCAACTCTTTTTGTGCTTTCAGACCAAAGAACTACAGACTCTTCACAATCTGCTCAAACTCTTCGTGCAGGATCTCACCACACAGGTCAAGAAGGTTTCCTTCTCATTTCTACTCTGAAGCTCACCTTCTCCTGCTCAAACTGCTGACAAATGTTTCTGCTGCTCTAAAGTCTGGTCTCCAGAACTTCCTAAAACTCTCAAAGTCTCTTCTGCTGCAGGTTGCTTTGTAGAACTGTTACAGAAAACCTCACTAAACCACATGGAGAGGCCTCAAGATAGTCATCCAAATGAAACCGTACAAAATCCAAACTAGCACAACCCAAACGCGAAAGTCTCCTGCAGCCTACCAGAGAACCTCTTTAAACAGAGAATCAGGACAGGAACTCTTACCTTCTGGACAACCAACATTGGTTCACAAACAAGAATACAGAATGTGTCTGACCAAAAACCTCTGAAGACTCACTACAGCCAAGATAAAGACACAACTCAGCTGCACCAAATCCACTAATCACTGCACACATTAGCACCATGTGCTAACTGTGGCAAAAGAACCACATTTACCAAGACAACTATCCAGTACAAAGCCCTAAAACACACCTAGAAACACATTAAAGATGATTTTACTGCTGGAAGCTGCAAGCCAACACCTAAACAACAAACTAAAGCAACAGAGCTAAACCCGGTTCAGTGAAGAGAAGCAGAGGAAATGTTTGACTGCAGTCATAAAGCAGGAAGACACTGAGCTGCTCAGGTGTTCCTGATAACACCAAGCAGCCACCTGGACAGCCAATAGGAACACAGCTTACTGGAAGTCCAGAGGGCTGGCTTAGTGAAGAAAATTTAGTTTAAAATCGAAGCAGAAAGTTAACAAAGAAAGTTGAAAACCACCTTCTGATACCTGAAATCTCTGAGTTTTCACACAAAGAACACCTGAACATGTCAAACTGGTTTCATAGTAGAACCTTCACTGTAAAAAAGGTCATAGTATGGTGTGTTGCTCAAAAAACACTACAACTCGGTTGGATCAGCGAGGAGCGAAACAAAATCAGGACAAACGCTGGTTTCCAGGGGGTTAGGTGGCTATTTATTTGAAAGAGTAAGTTTTCAACAACACAACATGTGAGCAGAAAAACCACAAAGTCTGTCTTTAGTTCAGCTGAAAATATTAGTTTTTGTCTTTTTATTGACCAAACTTTTCAGGAAGTAGATGAAGAATAACTAAAGCTCTCATGTAGAAGTCCAACTTATTTTGGACAGAGAGATCGTCCAGAAGTCCGACCACAAGGAGAAGGAGAAGGAGGAGACTCACATCCTCCTTGTGGAGGGCTTCCTGCTTTACACCTACGGGCCTTTGATCAACATGCTAAACCAACGTTACTTTATTTCCATCCCATATGAAGAATGCAAAAAGAGGAGGTTCTCTAGGAAGTAGACAGTGCCAGACCCCCCCAGCTTGTTCGATGGCCACATCTGGACCATGGACCTGCAACACAAGAACATCTGCTCACTGTAAAGATTATTAAGAGCAGCTTTTTGTGATTTCTATGCAGAACACTATGATGTTTACTGAGCTGTGAACTATTAAATGACTTAAGAATATGGAATATTGTTACTGTTTATTATTGTTCTCAGGTTTACTGTTAAATGTACAGAGTGCTACTTACTGTATTTTAAAATTTACATTACTGCACAGAACATTTCAGATTATTTTACCACAGATCAAGGGTACAGATTGTTGTTGTTCATTGTGTATTGGGTAGTACTCATTTTGATTTAGGCTGATTAGTATACAGAACCTTATGATGTTTCTGGTTTACAGCTGAGAACTAGTTGCTAAAAGTACAGAATATTATTCCTTATTTTGGGTGTGATAATTGTCAGTAAACATTCTAAGAAGTGGAAATTGACAGGGTTCTATATAGTGCTATTCTTGTACAATATTTGTCACTTAATTGCCCTCAGGATTCTGTCGTTGAGCTTACTAGTTTTACATAACAGGCAGATGCTGCAGGTAATGTTGTAATTCACATAAACAAGGAAACAAGTCCATCATAATTTGAATTTTAGCAGTCCAAAATGAAAAGGTCATATACAGCTTTCCTATTGGGTTACAGAACCAATAAAAACATAAAAAATACTTTGTAAAAGCGAGAGGTCGGTAGCGGCTTTCATTTTTTCTTACAACTTTTTGGTGCCACCCCAAAATATCTGTTGTAACCCCCTATGCCCCGCCACTAAAATTAATCTGGATCCGCCCCTGACGAGGGTTACACTTATTTTGAGTTTTCTTGTAAAATTCAACTCAAAACAAGATTATTTCAAAATTGATTGACTTAACAAGATATTTAAAATGCATTGTCTTAAAACAAGTCCCTTCATGTTGCTGAAATGTCACTTGTTCAGAGAATTTGTCTTAAATCAAGTGGGATGAGACACTTTGACTAAAACTAAGACAAATAGACTTGATAAGATTTTGAGCTGTTGCAGTGTGACCAGTGAAAAGACCAAGAAAGAGATGGTTGGATAACATCAAACAGTCCTTACATTCAGAGAATTCTCTTTGAGAGACGTTGAATGTCTTAAACTGTAGATGATCGTAAGAGATGGAAGGCCTTTGTACTGGACAGGCCAGCCTAGGCCTAACTAGAAAGTGAGAAGTTTATGGTCTCAATTACTACTTTTAAGACTTTTCTGATGGGGCTACTTTGCTATTTTGCTATCATGCGGATGTGACTAGTGTCCTGAGGCTAACAACTGCTTTTCTTCAGTATCAGGATGTAATTACTGCATCACAATGTCAGACATTTTGCAGCTGCAGCAAAATCCGATTCAGTTCACTGTGAATTTTTCCAAAGACTTTAGAAGTCTAGGAGCACTACAAATTATCACTAAACAATCAGTACGTTTACATGGGACCTGTAATTCCTCTTTAATTCAGAATTAAAGTTAATTCCACTTTAAAATCTCCTTGTAAACACTTAATTCCGAAATAAAAAGTTAATTCCGAATAAACTTGATTACAAAAAAACTACCTGGTTTATTCCGATGTTAATTCCGAATAAACTAATTCCTGTATTCATGTATACAGTTAATTCCGCTTTAGTTAATTCCAGTCATTCTGTGCATGCTTGGCTCCTCACGAAGCAATGACGTAGCGACGGACACATTCTGCGACCTTACTGGCGCAACAGAAGTAGTACGCCATTGTCGAGTTGCTGTTTCAAAACGACAATAAAAAGCAAAACAAAAAGCGTGCTTATTAGTTGTTCCTCCATATTGCTGGGGAAAAGAAATGCTGCGGCAAATGGAGTTTGTTTTCTTCCGGTAAACGGGGATACGTCACATCCACTCCCTGTCCAATCAGAATCCCTTCCAACACCCAAATGTGCAGTCCATGTAAACTTTAAGTCGGAATTAAAATTTCCATGTAAACTCGACGCAGAAAACTTTAATTCTGAATGAGTTAATTCTGAATTAATAATTCCGAATTAAAAAAACTTCATGCAACCGTGACAAATAAGGAATTTGGTTGTGTACCACAGCAGCATTAAGGCATTGCACAAGCACCTGAAGAGAAACGCATTCTACCAGCAGAGTGCTGCTCTGTCCAGTAAAACAGGTTATCTGTTTGCATCTTAATGACTTCGTACAGAGAGCGCAACTGAGAGGCCATGAGGCTGAATGTAAACCAGCTCCCTCAAGAATTACACAAAGTATAGCAGGCACATTTAACAGAATCCAAACAGGAACATTTAAGGAACAAGAATCACATTCAAGATAAATTTCAAAATTCAGTTTATTATGCAGTATATCTTAAATTGACAGATTGCTGTTCAAAATTAGGACTTTAAGATTTTCCATTAAAAGACTTCTTTTAAGTTTTTAAATAAACATATCCATGATTCAGAGTTTTTTCCTTATATAACTGATTGTTGATTTAGTGTACGCTATGGGCACTGGGCATTTCACCTTTTTTACATCACACTTTTGGACCATGATTGGCTTCTACACAAGTTGTCATGTCACAAATAACGCTTGACCGTAAACCTGTCAAACTGAGACTTAACTTAGTGCAACTTCTGCAGGTTAAGGTGAAACCAGCCTCCATCGAACAAACATTCCTCATTCAACACAATAAAGCTCAAACGTCCAAGTGATGTAAAAATCAGTAACACTTTTCTGACTGGAGGCGGGGTGGCTTTAATAAAATTACTCTGCAGTTTCTGATTGATGTCCTTTTGAATCAGCTGAGATATTCCGTTTGTACTAAGCAGTGGCTGGAATGGTGGCAGGATGTGAAAGAATTATTCAGACAGAATTTGTTTTAGTTTCTGTGTCAGATCTGTCGAAGTTTAATGTGCCACTGAATAAAGTTTCATGCTGCTGTAACAGCACTTTACCGTCATTCCTGTGAAATAGTGCACTCGTGTCTCACATTAGCTTATGTTTTACAGTTTTAAAAATATACATTAAAATCATTTGAGTTTGAAACACTTAGTACCATCTCTCACTTAATCAGAATCTAACAATATTCTTGCAGAAGGTACACACTCGTAAAGCTTAGTCAGATGAAGAAGTAAGTGAAGGTGGAAAACTTTTGTGACATATTTGAACAAGCAAACATTCAATCCTGTTTAGTGTGATATGCTCAAAAAGATATCACATATATTTGCCATTTAAAAAAACCCCAAACAATTTAAAATCATTTTTAAAACAGATCAGTCACATGGAAAAATCAGCACACCTGCATTTATGACCCTCTCAAACCCACAAACATAGAACTTCCACATCAGGTGCCATTAGACTGCTTTCTACTGCAGAAACTATTTAAGGTGGCCAGAACATTCGTGTTTGTTCCCACTGCAAAAACTGCCCCTGTAGAACGTCTGTCAGGATTGTTTCCAGGGGATAAAAAGTACATACTTTGTTCCAGGTAATTCTGACTGAGGACAAAGGCTGATTGGTTAAACTTGGACAGAGCCCAAGACCAGAACCCCAAAATTTCATTACAGAACCAGCAGGCAACACTTCCAACTGTTGGCGTCAAAATGCTGCGTACAATCAGAAAGAGATCACACAGATTTGACCTCCATGGGAGGTGTGCCAGGAAATAAATGTCCCAAAAGAACATTACAGCAAAACCACAGTTTACCAAGCAAATGTGTCTTTTGGAATCATGTGCACTGGACAGACAAATCAGAGATGAAGTTGTTTGGCTACAGTAACAGCATAAATGTCTAGACAGCTTTCCTGGAGAACAATCTCATACCAACTGTGAATCATGCTGCTTCACTGTCTCCAGCACTAGACAGCTCGCAGTCATCGATTCAACCCTGAATTCTACATCATTTTCGAGAGCAGATGAAGACAGTATGAGGTCATCTGTCCAAATGCTGACATTAAACCAGAAGTGCAGGATAATGATCCTAAGTTTACAACCAAATCCACTAATGATTGGTTTTAAAACAGGAAATGGAGGGTTATGGAACGGCCTAGTCAGAGCCTAGACCTCAACAAAAACAACTTGCAGCTGAAGCAATTTTGCCCACGAGACTGATCATATGGTTCAGCAAGCCAGTGTCAAAGACTTACTGATAATTATGCAAAATGCCAACAAGATGTTATTTCTGCTAAAGGTGGCTCTACTAGCTTCAGATGCCATGGGTAGGTTCTACAAAAATGATTGACAAGCTTTTTTCCCCCCTGTGGCTGAGTTAGAGTATACCGCCTTCAACTGTAGGCACTATTTTAAACAAGATCAAATGTGTACTTTTACAGATGTGTCAAAAAAACACATTTTCCATGAGATGTACGGTACTTTTTCACACGTCGCCATGTATATGCTCAGTCCTGTGAGCTCGGAATGGGGCAGACAAGCTCATCAGACACTAACAGTAGCAGAACTGCAGATCAGACGGTAGCACACTGTCTCAGTGTGACCCTCTGTTTAACCAAGGAAAGCCCAGGGAGCCATTTGCAGCCGTACCTTACTTCAGATTCATACAACACCATACAGTGTGTTTTCACCAGGCAGTCTACCAGTAACCACTGAGCTGGCAGCTAAGTGTCCTACTCAAGGACATCCACACAGTTCCCTTGGAGTCAAAAGTAGTGCAGAGCAAAAAGGCAGAGTTTTAGCGCTTTAAGCTGACAAAGACCTTGGCTCAAAGGAATTCTTAATGGGTATCTGTAAAGGGAGGCACAGCTGCTCCATGCTTTTCTTCTAACACTTGACATTATTGCTACTAGAATACTTGCTCCTCCACACTCTAGTGCAGATTAGGTTTGGCAACAGGGCACGTCTGGCCCTGGTTTCTGTTAGTGGCTCGATCGTTGACCACGGTCCGAAGTCGCCTCTGCCAGGCTGACTGATCGTCCAAGCGAAGCCTCTTAGCTGACGGTCCATCTTCTCCCTCTGCGCCTTCATCCTCGGTATCCAGTGACATCGCATAGCGTCGCCTGTTGGGTGACCAGCCCGTTTTGATCATGTTGTTGATCTCACGCAGACGCTGCACAAACAGAGTGAAATGTTCCCATAAATCGCCTTTCTGACAACACTGTACCATAATGCAATAGCCTCAGATGAAAATGTGGGTCACACATTCTGACCACAGACCTCTGAGGGGCTTGAGTTGAAGTAGTAGCAGAGTCCAGGTGTACGAGGAGGGGAGGTTTCTGTGTTGAACGGTGAAATGAAGATGGAGTGGCTGCTGGACAGTCGGTATGAGCGAGGAGAAGCTTTCCACAGTCGAGGGTACGGAGACAGAGGAGGAGTGTCTCCCTGCACAAGAAATTAAGCGTTACTATGCTAGCATTGTCTGTTTGTTTTGGCTTTTTCATTTTTTTGTGACCCCAGTTTATTTTTTCACTCCTCTCTTGTTCACTTTGATCAAACTTGCACCTAAAATCATTCCCTCACCCCAGATGTTGGGACAAACTGCTTGGCAAAGTGCTTCATCTTTGTCGAGTAGACCTGGTTGTAAAAAACGATGAGATTGCCCCGTTCCTCCTGAGAAGGTCCAGGATAATGTGCTGATGGTGTGTCGGGGGTCGGGATAGCGCTGCTGTGGTCTCCATTATCTGTAATCAGCAACATGATGATCGGCTCTCGTTGTGGAATTACTTTTGCGTACTGACACATTGGAGGTTTTATGTTTAATATGAATTCTCGTGGTTACTTGATGAATCGTATTTTATGTACTCTGTGGCTTAGCTATGATGTAGCTCTGCAGATACATGACACTTAATCTGTGGCTGACCCTTGATAAAGAGGTTTAGTTAAAGGAACATAGTATTTAATTTAGGTTAAAAAAAAGGTGTTTTAATGTTGCGCCAACAGCAAAGTCCAAACATGTTGATTCTAATAAAATGACAGTGTTTTGAATTCTTAGGGTTATAGTTGTATCTACATATGTGCTAGGAGAAACAGAACACAATGAGTATTTAGTTTTCTGTGTATGTTTTGAAGTAGTTGTGTGACATTGTAATTCTGCTCTTTTACTTGCAGAGGACTGGCTTTCTGTTTTCTCATAAAGGGCTTCTTACTGTTTCTTTCAATGAGAGGGTTTTCCGCGACTCTTCCTGAGATCAGAGTGTTTTTGCAGACCTGAGGACAAAAACAATCGGTTCATAAATATTAAACGAATCAATCAAATCGGGCAGAGAAGCGCTTCAAGCAAAACGCTAATGTTAACATGCTAATGCGCTTACAATGACAGTGCTGACATGCTTATGTAAAGCAGCCACAATAATAACCATGTTCCCCATCTGACAGCATTAGCACGTTAGCATGCTAATGTTTGCTAATCAGCAGAGTGCAGCTGAGGCTGATGGGAACAACATTGCTTTAGCGGGTATTTCAGGGATGAAGCTAAGCGTTGGACAAACTAAAAAAAAAAGACCTGATACTGACATTACATGATAAGATAGTGGATTACCAAAGTTATTATAATTCATCCCGAGGGACATATAATTATCTGAATGAAATTTCATGATAATTCATCTGATTATTGCTGAGATGTTTCAATCTGGGCCGAACAGGCTGACATTTCTATCTTCGATCTGTGCCGCCAGCATAGCTGAGAACTCACTGGTCCTAATCTCAGTTGCACTCAATCAATTTGAATCAATTAGCATAATTATCATTTGCAGTCATTCTTTAATCACACAAAGTTTAATGTTTGGATGGTCGACCTTTCGAAACAAACTATCTTCCTGAGATAGCACAGCAAACACAGATCTGGAGTTTGCTGACTCCAGGTCTGTGTAATAATCATGCAGAAGTTTTATTCACTGTGAACCTGGGATTTGGATTCAGTTGTTAAATTAATATCAGTCATCAAGTAAGACGCATATGTTTGCATCAGGGCTTCATAGGATCTTTCTGCATGGAGCTTGCATGTTCTCCCTGTGCATGCGTGGGTTTTCTCCGGCTTCCTCCCACAGTCCAAAAATATGCTGAAGTTAATTGGTAACTCTACATTGTAGGTGTGAATGTGAGTGATTGTTTGTATTTGTAGCCCGTTGATAGACTGGTGACTGAAGGGATAGACTCCAGCCCCCTCTGCGACCCTAATGAGGATTAAGCGGTGTATAGATGATGGATGGATGGTTGCATTCTAACGATATGGTAATATCTAAAATCCAATTTTGAAAAAACAGATACTTACAATATTGCTGGTATGTGGCTGCGACTTGTAACACTTCATTATGTGCTTGAAGGGTATATCAACCCTAGTAATCTGTAAAAGAAATCCAAATAACACAAGTTAAAAACAGACGTTCTAGCAATGGACTCTAGGATTTAATATCATATCATTTTTTTTCAGAAGTTCAAAGTCAGTGGTTCTTCAGTCACACTGTATCATTGAAGAGCAAATAAGACTTGATACGGCGTGGCAGTTGTAATAGTAGAATGAGTAAAGTGAATGTCACTGTGTTCCATTGTGCTTATGGGATATTGTTCTTTGCTGTATTGACAGTAGCACATTGGCTGTATGAACTCCATCAATTTGTCCAAACCTGGAAACTACTGTTATCCCAGCATGATCTGATAATGTTCCAAAGAGTTACTTGTGACATCATGATTGCTTTTTTAATCTTCAGGTTCTCTGCTGAATGTTCAGTGAACTGTGGAGGAAAGTTCATAACAGTCAGCACGTCTTCGTCTACTTTGCTCTTCAAGTCGAAGTTGCAGTATGAATCGTTTTCCACAAACATGCAAACCATACATTTGGAGCATATATCTAAAGAATGGCATGCTGCTTTTCATTGGTGGAATCAATTTGGGGCAGATGTCCAACTCTAAACACTTTGGTCACTAACTGTGATTCATCAGTAAATAGGACTTTTTTTTCAATCATCCACTTTGAGCTGCTGTAAAAGATGCTCGTCGTCCTCTGAGACACTACTAGATCAGCTTTGTTTGATAGAACTCGAGGTCTTTATTTAGCTAATTGTGCATCTGTAACACCGCTGCTTTTCTATGTCTTGGAGAAAAAAAAACTTAAACATTTTAAAAGCAATTTTACATATCAGAACTTCTTGTGTATTTTGATATTTATAAATCCTCACACTTGCTGATTGATTATGTAGTTCCCTGTGCTGCGTGTGTCCTTTTATGTGCTGATCACCTATGCAAATAGGGCTGCGCCGTACCACCGCCACGACTGGACGCCAGGATGACGGGTCAGCATTGGATTGGCTGAGGGACCCAGGAAGGCCAGGATATAAAGGCGAAATCGTGACGTCGGCCGGAGCAGAGGGCGTGGCAACATCCTTTCCTGTTTTCCAGCCAAGGCACACCACGGCATAACCCCATTCTGTGATTTTGAGACTGAGGGCTAGTAGCAATTTGATTTCTGAGGATAAAGAACGATGGCAGTGAGCAGCCACCTTTTTATTTAACTGTTTTTCTCATGTTTAAGATAGGGAGGTAAGACTTTGTTGTTCTTTTTTTTTAAATTTGTTTTGGCAGGTCAGTTTTGACTATTAGATAAGTGGCGTTTTGTTTGTTGTTTTGGCTTTGCTCACTGTCGCTTTTAGTTACCAATCACCATTTTTTGTTCCCACACTTATTGTAAATAAACACATTCATTTGTATGTGTGTTACCGCTGCTTGGGACCAGGGGAAGGTTGCCTCTTTGTCTTGTGCTGCGTGACCGCCAGGCTGGGCATAACACTGATTAATTCAACGTTTACATGAAAATAATGAAAGATGATCTGTTGGACCCCACAATGTGCGAGACTATAAATTACTGGATTCCAAATAAATGGATTACATTAGCATGTCTGGTATATATGCAACCCAGCGTCACACACGTTACATAAAAATCTGAAGCGAGTCAATTTGTCTACCTTCCCTGGAATAAACTTGCATGAAGTTGTAAATATTTATACAGGTGACTTTTAGTGCAGTAGGAATGCATGCCAAGGACCCAGATTGAAGTCAAAATAAAAAATATGAGACTAGGTTAATTTTTCAAAACTGGATTGGTTCTTTTTAGCACCTGTTGACCTAATAATAGCTCCTAGACGGAGAAACAAAGGGCATCTGCTTTCAAAAATGACCACTACTAATGCTGAAGGTGCTCTGAGACATAATAAAACCCACCCTGGCTATGATGTAGATGGCACACATGAGTAGCTGGTCCAGGTGACGGTCGATTGTGAGGTGAATGCAGTGGACCAGAGAGTGCTCGAAGCAGGTCCAGATCTTTAAGCGCAGCTCGTCAGAGATGTCCAGCATGGAGCACAGCTCTCTGAGACGCTTTCCCATCAGCATGTAAACCTGAGGTAAAGACAAGATGGCTGCACTAAACATACGGTTTAACAGTGGTGCTAACTGCAGTTTGGAGACATTTATCGTAGAACTGACCTTGCGAGCAAACAGCTGGAGGGAGCTGCTTCTCTCAGGCGTGTTCACAGCTGACGGCTGCTGGTCTGTTCCAGCTGAAAGTCCAGGTTGTGAGTCTGTTCTGATTGGATCTTCAAGGTGTGCAGGAGGTGTCACCTGCATATGACATAAAGGAGAAATGCTGTAGTGTTTTTGATGTTTTGTTGAAGGTCTATAGATGCTAACTCCGTGTACCAGGTGAGTGTTTGTGTTTTTGTCGACCTGTTGGCAGGTAGGCAGATGGCCCTCATTGGCTCGGATTTCCTCCCACAGCGGTGAGTCGCTGGTCCAAGCCATACTCTCCAAAACTCTCTGTTCCACTTGAGCGAAATGACTGAACAGACTGGGATGCAGACCAGCTCCATCCCTCAGCACTGGTTCTATCACCTGTTGGACCACAGGAAAACAACCCCCACTAAACCCAAATCTTAATACATGTGTGCAATGTTTGTCAAGTTACCGAGCTGGAAACGCACCTTCCAGAAGTGGTATGGCGCCAGTTTGAAAATCTGAAGGAGTACAGGGAAGCCATATGGTAGATGTTTGGAGGTTACTGTGATCTCCAGACAACAGGCCACCAGACAGCGCTGGAAAAGATGGTTCTCCAAGATGCCCTGCATCAAGCACAGCACAAGCAAAAAGCGCTTTACTTAAAAAAAAAAAAAACAACAGAAATGAAAACTTTCTGGATCATTCAGTGTTCTATTACTGCTATTGTAACATGCTACAAAGTTCTGTGTTTTTCTCACTACATGTTTTTGTATTTCACTGAGGGCACCTTAAGAGTGACAGGAAGTTGTCAATATGTAATGGAAAACGGCTGTTCTGCGACATCCATCCATTCTCTATACACCGCTTTATCCTCACTAGGGTTGCTATCCCAGCTGACTCGGGCGAAGGGAGGGGATACCCTGGACAGGTCGCCAATCTGTCGCAGGGCTACATATACAGACGAACAATCACACTCACATTCACACCGACGGGCAATTTCGAGTAACCAATTACCCTCAGCATATTTTTGGACTGTGGGAGGAAGCCGGAGTGCCCGGAGAAAACCCACGCATGCACAGGGAGAACATGCAAACTCCATGCAGAAAGATCCCAGGAAAACCGGGACGCGAACCAGGGATCTTCTTGCTGCAAGTCGAAAAGTGCTAACCACTACTACACTGTGCAGCCCTCTGCCACATCTACATACGGTACATCTTATCCATTTTGCAGCATCGTGGGTATGCAGTGATTTAGATTGTCTTTATGTACGATTGCAAACATTTATTTGTGGGACAGTGTTACATTTAAGGCGTTTGTTGTTGGAAATGTTCTCCAGCTAATTGATATTCTACGACAAGCTCATATGAGAGTAATCACAAATAAATGGATACAAAGACAAGTGACTTACATCAAAATATGTTGTTGTACATTTCGTTTTTAGGTTGAGAAAAATAGAATTAACAACTTGCAATGTAAAAAAGTAACATCTACAAATGTATTTCATTTCTTTCAGATAACGAGTTGAGATGTTTACCAAGTATATTTGTACATGTATAACATACAGTATTCCTTGTGGCAAACACATTGAACTGCAGTTCCAGCTGTGGCCACAGGTTGGCAGTACACTCACTGAGATTCCACCAACACCCTGCCGGTTCCTCTCATGACAAACAAGGTTCTCCAAGATCCTGTAGTACCAGATGACGGCCTCACGGCAGCACTTTTCTGCCAACTCTGTGGAGAGTATCACATGAATTATATGTAAAATCTATCAGCAGTATGGCTTTTCACCATAAATGTAATGCCTGCCATTAGAATGCAGCTGTTTTTCTTTTTCTAACCAGTAACACTGAGGGTCACATCCTATTGTTCCACCAGTGGTTATGCTAGTATACCTTTGGTCTTCTCATTTCCTTCATTGTCCTTGAGGTGCTGCAGAAACACGTTCAGCATACCACTCAGCCGTGTTTTAATTGCCTCTGTTGGATCTCTGGAGCAGGCCCTGGATCAGAGGAACCATCAAAGGAAACGGAAAGTGAAGCGCATAGAAGGCCACAAAATGGCAAAAATGCAAAAAAAAACAACCTATTCTGAGTGTATTCAGAAAACCTCATCGACTGAGCATGTTTACATATTATCAATGCAGACCGCACCCTGTGTGTCTTTCACCCGCAGCAGATGTTCAACAGTCAGCAGCCCTTGTTACATTTATCTAGCCGAGCATGTAGTGTTTGCCTCCTGTTGCGGTTTACGGTAACTGTCAGGAATCATGACTGTGAGCTGCACAATTCCACAACCCGCACTGATAACATTGTGTGTGTGATGTGTCAGAGGATGGCCACCGTGTGAGTGAGCAGTAATGTGCCACTGCAGCGCTAACCTGAACACCGCCATCAGACCGTCACTGAGGCCTAACCTTGGCTTTCCCATGTTGCCCTGAGGCACGGTTGTCATAGTGACCCCCTCGCTCACACAGGAAGAGAGTCAGGGGAAGGAACGGACACCTAAACAGGGAGAATAATGTTAGGAACATTTGGGCAAAAAAAACATACATTTGCAACATATTTTCAATATAATTTGAGTTTCCGTTTGTGTCTTATTTTGATGCCACTCTAATGCTACTTTAATAAGGAACTAGATCAAACAAAAACAGTCTGATGCTGTACTTATTAACAGTAGAAACACGGATGTGGTGTCTGGAATAGTCAGTTTTGAAATTTGCTTTTTTTGTTGTTGCTGGGAGTTAAATATCAAGTTAAACATGTACACTAAATATGAAGCTACTACTGCCAGTTAGCATAGCACCACTTTACATGAAGGGAAACAGCTAGACTGAGGGATTCCAATTACATAAATAAATTAGCATCTCCAACACTCATGAAGAATTTTCTACAATTTAGTTTAGCTTTTATCCAAAGCGACGTACATCTGAGAGTAGATACAACTCCAGCAAGCATCTAGTCAGGATCTGGTCATTTTCTATCTTATCTATTTATTCACACACACACACACACACACACACACACACACACACACACACACACACACACACACACACGTTTGTTTTTCTATACCGGTGGGGACATACCATTGACTCCCATTCATATCTAACTCCTAACCCTTACCCTAACCCTAACCTTAACCATCACCAAATCAATGCCTAACCCTAAACAAACATTTTTGCACTTTTACATTTTTTATTAACAACAATATGGCCAAGAAAACGGTGTTGCCACCCGTGGGGACCTCATTTTAGGTCCCGTAAGACAAGTCCCCACCTTTATAGCAAATAGTCAGGTCAAAGTCCCCACCGGTATAGCAGAAACAAGTACACACACACACACACACGTGTGTGTGTCTTGCTATCATTGTGAGGACATACCATTGACTCCCATTCATATCTAACCCCTAACCCTTACCCTAACCCTAACCTTAACCAAACCCTAACCCTAACCAAAACAATGCATAACCCTAAAGAAACGTTTTTGCACTTTCACTTTTTTCAGTAACAACAACATGGCCAAGAAAACACTGTTTAAACTTGTGGGGCCCGAAATGAGGTCCCCACAAGTGACATAGTTTTCGGTTTTCCTACAGTTGTGGGGACATTTGGTCCCCACAATATAGCAAAAACATGGGCACACACACACACACACAAATAACAAGTAAGTAAAATGTTTCCTGAATTAAAAGAAATCTGTGTGTAATGCGTTTTTTTTGGGGGGGGGCTGAAACTCACAACCATTTTCATTAGCTTCAAGATATTGTTTTTTTTTTAAGTGAATCAACAATTAATTCAAAGAAACATCAATAAAATTGTGAAAAAAAGGTCAGCGACAAATTCATGCCTCATATTTCTTTCAACCAATAGCAAAACCCGGTGTACAGTGAAATATGACAAGGAAAAGTAACAGATGGGGAAATTTGAAAAAAATAATGCCAGTGTTTTACAAATTTTGGTTAAAATTTTCTGAACTAATTGAGCATCAATATACTTGCAGATTGTTTTTCTGTCAGTCCACTAATCATTAGCTGTAGTGTGTAGAGGTGCTAGTAAATATGTTTTTGAACACTAGAAGGAGCTAATGTTAGCCTCCTGCCTTTTTTTTCCATGGAGCTAATCCTCTGCTTCAAGTGAGTCTAGTATCAGCACTCACATTTAACGCTTGGCAAGAAGATGATTGAGCTTTATTGACAAAACTCTTCCAGCATAGAGTTGTTGTTATTATTTGCATTAGCTGGACTAAGGGGCTGCACAGTGGCTTGGTAGTTAGCACTTTATCCTTGCAGCTAGAAGATCCCCGGTTCACAGATGTTTCTGCATGGAGTTTGCATGTTCTGTACAGGTACTTCGGCTTCCTCCCACAAAACATCCATCCATCCATCCATTCTCTATACACCGCTTTATCCTCACTAGGGTCATGGGGGTGCTGGAGCCTATCTCAGCTGACTCGGGCGAAGGCAGGAGACACCCTGGACAGGTCACCAGTCTGTTGCAGGGCTACATATACAGACAAACAATCACACTTGATTTCACACCTACGGACAATTTTAGAGTGACCAATTAACCTCAGCATATTTTTGAACTGTGGGAGGAAGCCGGAGTGCCCGGAGAAAACCCACGCATGCACAGGGAGAACATGCAAACTCCATGCAGAAAGATCCCAGGCCCACCCCGGGGTTAGAACCGGGGATCTTCTTGCTGCAAGGCGAAAGTGCTAACCACTACTCCGCTGTGCAGCCTCCCACAAAACATGCTGAAGTTAATTGAGGACTCTAAATTGTCTGTAGGTGTGAATCCAAGTGTGTTTGTCTGCATATGCAGCCCTGTGATAGACTGGTGAACTGTCCAGAGTGTCGACTGCCTGTGCCCTAAGTCAGCTAGTATAGACTTCAGCACTTCACCCCTGGTAACCTTAAAGAGGATTAAGTAGTGTATAGATAACAGATGGACAGATAGTTGGACTAGTCACCATTTTGCATCCCTGTTCATTTACCGTTAGTCTGTCCTCAGTATTTCCTGCTGTGATCAGTCACACCTGTTACTGTGCATCTCACAGAGGGAAATTCCCCCAACGAGTCTCACCGTTTCCTCTCCGGCAACTCTGGTATTTGATCAGCAGGTTTATTATGTAGTCGGTCAGAGAATCGTGTCGAGTGCAACAGACATGTCTGAGATACCAGGGAGCCAACGTGTCTGTAAACAGTGACTAGAATGATGAAACACAGAGCCGCCTCGGGCCACATCATGAAAATTTATAGCAGGTTATGGAGACGCCTGCTCTCAAGAAGAAGCAGCTTTTAGCAGCAGCAGTTTGATGTTTTTGAAGACCAAAACACCTTCCTCATTTCAGGTTGTGTGTTGGCTGTCCGGTCTAATGAGTTTCTGGGGATTGAGGATCATAAGGTTTGGCATCATGTGAACAAGTCAAACAAACTCAACATTTGTTTGTGTGTTTCCTCCTTATGGAGCTGACTGAAGACACGCAGAGTCTGCAACTGTAGCTATTTGTTACTGACCTTCTATTTTAAATGCTCAAGTAAAAGATATCTGCTCAGCCTGGCGGCATTCAGTAAAGGGTCTCGATCATTACTGAGGCTCTCCTGAGATCCACAGTGGTTCACTACTTCCGCTCAAACAGCAGCGGGCTGCAGTTTCCTCCACGTGGAGTTGATCAGACGTGTCTATTTAACTGAAGGTTAAATGGTTAGAAGAGCTCACTCAGACTTCAGTGTCTCGTGCTGTCTTAAGAATGAAATCTTTAAACGTGAAGCTGTCTCTCAGTCTGACTCATTTCCAACTCCTTCAGCTAATAAAGAGAAGCAGGAAGCCTCATCACAGATTCTCCTCCGCATGAATCATCCTGTAATCTGTAGCATTCAGCAGGAACCTCTGGACCCTGACCAAGCGCTGCTCACCGCAAACACCCACAACTCGTTTATCCTCCTTTGTCCAGCTAATGTGCCACAACAAAGTGAGCAGCAGTGACATAAAATCCACCAACAGTACAGAAAGTCATCACGCTTCATTATTCACCTCATTTTGTCTTCAAATGTGTCAGCATCATATCAAAAGAAACAGCTTTGTGTGTCATGTGTCTTCCAACTGTGCTTGTTTGGGGTTGAATTACACCCATTTCCTGTTTTCTTTAGTCTCATCAGAGCAGGCCTTAGTTTCACTTTCTGACATGTGCTCCACATTTAAATGGCTGTTCACTGCAGATTATTGCTGTTTGTCTGAACTTTTATTGTTCTGTGTATTAAGGCTTTGCAGGCAGAGAGCTGATAGTCAACAATGAGCTGCAGAGGTCCAGTCTGTCCTGCAGCTTCTTAGATTCACAACAGTAGTTTATGACAGTTACTTTTTACTCCACATGTCAGCTGACTTTCTGTGCACTTTAAAGGTCAAAAAGGAATTTCTGAATTTTCCACTTGTCAGAAAACAAAACTCAAGAAGCAGATTCAGAGTCACTTACCGGTGCCAGTGGCTCTTCTTGCAGGGCGGTTCTGGAAAGTTGAACAGCCAGAGCGGGTGTCTTGTGTGTGTCTCAGCAGCAGCAGCAGCCACCCTGCTGCTCTGCTCTGCAGGCTGAGGAAGTTCAGCCCACTGGCCTCTCACAGCAGACAAGTCCCAACTTGTCATCTGTTCCTGGTTGCTAAGATAAAGCAGCAGCTGAAGAGGCTTAAACAGGCCACTGAGCACCACCCAGAGGAGGAAGGGATGAAATGCAGGGGACTCTCTGCTTTAACAGAGCTGTTCATGTACTGATGAATACAGCAGCTGTGTTATTATTATATTTAACTATTGTACAAAGTCTACCAATATAACGTGCATGTTGGTAACTTTACGTGTCCTGCATGCATTGAAGATTTAGTGGAACAGACAGAACTTATAATCCTCATTTTTAACGGTCTGTTTTCCATTTCCTAAAAGAAAATCATAAAAACAGAGGATAAAGGCTATGCTAGAACATGGCATTAACACCTGTGGAAAAGCTTTCTAGAGAATACAGACCATTCCCAGGCTCTGTGAAACATACAGAGTCAAAACACTTGTTTAGCTTTCACATACATTCCCAAGAAAAGGCTGCTGAGATTTCTCCAGACAAAGCAAAAAGCAAAGGCACACTTAAATGATAGTCAGAAGAATATGTTTAATAAAAATAATTAAACCTCAATTTCCTCTATAGAACTTCATAGAAAGTAATCCAATAAATTACAAATGACTTTTTAAGACGCGTTTTCCTGCACTACATGAAGAATTATTGACTACACAGAGCACAACTTGCAAATATTACAACTGTCCAATGAAAAAGAAAGAGAGAAAAAAAAGACACAAACTGACCAGGGTGACATTTAGAATATTATCAAGCTTGAAATCAAAATACAAAACCCATGAGGCTAGTTTTGTCGTCTCAGTGATCACAAGTATGCAGACTGAAAGGAAACCTCCCTGTACAGCAGTAGTGTGTTTGTCGTTCCTCTTGCATATTGGTCATTGTTTACTTGTGTCTGTGTTTAACCCAGATTCAGCACTGCTCCTTTAGCGCTGGCAGTGGTTTGGGAGTCCTTGCACAGTACAACCAAAAGACAAATAATAATTAGAAGAAAAGCAAATGAAAGCAAAATAAAGTCCCATCTTATGTCTACTTTGTTTTTTTCCATTTGTGTCCTAAAGAGGCTCAGCAGTCATCGACCCATCGACGTGGGGCAACAAAAAGTAGCAAAAGTCATTAGATCAGTCACCTACAGCAGACGTAGCAGTGGCTGGGTGTTTGCATAAGGGCACTACAAGTTTAAAGAGAGCAGAGGTGCAGATATACAAAATGACAGTGGCATGTTTAAGTTCATTGCTCAAGACATAGAAAAATACCGTACTGTTAGTAGTAATAATAATAATAATAATAAAAAAATGCAACTGCATTGCAAGCAAACCCATGACGAGGTCTATAGAGAACAGGCATACAAGAAAACCACTTTAAAGCAACATCAGAAATCAGACGTGTCTTCAGTCTTTGTGTTCATGGTTGAACCCACGAGAGAAGGATGCTACAACTATTTAAGAACTAAACGGTTAACTCAGCGGGCCGTCGCCCCCTCGGCCCAAACAGAAACGTCAGCTCGGAAATCGTTTGTGTATCTAACAGTCCACTGTGTAACAGCAGTCCTAGAGCGAGCACTGTTGTGCTAGAGAGGATTACAAAAAGGTACTTCGGCTCGAGTGAACCCCAGTGTTGGTGTGTGTATCCTGGTTACAGCTTAAAATGGACATGTGCAGGGATGCTGAAGAAAATACACAAAGCATGGACACCGAGCACAGATGCGAGCGGTCGAATGAGAGCGTGAGGATAAGGGCACTTCTACATCTAGCTGAAGCTTTGTCTGTCAGCGGGACAGAGTCGAGGACGAAGTGAAACAAAACGAGACAAACGCTGCACACCCCCCCCCCAGCAACGCAAGCTGCTATTATTGAGCCCTTCTCAAGCAAAACCCGTCTGGCACTGCGTAAAATGTGATCCTCGAAGACGACGGCTACTACAATCTTAAACCAAGATTTGAACTATTTTGTGCTTGTGCCACGCATGTTCCGCAAGAACACAGGTCATCACGCAACACATAATCTCACACAGGACTTTAAGCCTGTCCAAATTTCCAATTGAGACACATTTGAAGCAAGAAACCCCCCTCCCTCCCACTCCCGCCAAGACATAACATTCAGACTGGAAAGTTATGGAAGCAGTAGATACCAGGTGTGAGGAGCAGCACAGCCAAGCAACACACAGTGGAAGCTCTCAGTAAAAAAAAAGAAAGAAAGAAAGAAACGAAACAAAAAGGCCACCGAGACACATTCCAGCAGACGAGGGCATCGTGTACGTGGACAGCAGAATAACGCACCCGTGCACATGTACATTTGCACAGTGAAGCCAATCAGTTTAGCAAAGTTGAGGTAAGATGCAGTCAAATACGCCGGGGCTGTAGTAATAATACCCATCATCAAGAATCCTTCCACTACCAGAGACCCCACAACTCTGTCAGGACCCCAAAAGGTAAGAGGGCAGTTTTTTTTTTGTTTTTTTTTGGCACACAGTAGAAGGTTGTTTCGTGTCACCCCAGCTCAAGGAGCTTTTTAGTGGGAATCAAGAGATGTGCAAGTGAATGTGTATGCCTAATGTGGGGAGCTAAAGTGCGCCTTGAACATGTTGTGGCATGTTTGTAAGGTAAAGGTGAAAATGAAGAGCTTCTAAAAGTCTTCCAAAAAACAAAGACTCAACAGTAGAGAAAGAAATCACAATCCACTTTCAAGAATTTTAGTTCGTGTATGAATGATTGGAAAAATAATACTCAGTAATACTATTCAAGAGGGAGCTTCCCATGATTCTTTCCCCAAACCGAACACGAACAAAATGGAAAATAAAACCCTCTTTAAGGTGATATGAAGGTAGGTGACAGGTTGGTGAGGCCGTGTGAGTTGTGCACTGGGGTGGAACATGGCAGAGAGAGAGAATCTACAGCTTCAGTGACATTCATTAGCTGCCCAAGTTATTGCTGACATATCCAACGTATGATCTGCAAAGCATAAGTGTCAACCCACCTGTAAAAGTACTGAATATTTACAAGAGAAACCAAAGTGTCGATCCCCCACACCCCCGACAATCAAAATATATTAATAGTACAGCTCAACGAGCATGTTGATGTAGTTTCACTTTTTTAATAAAATTAATCCTGACATAATTACAATAATGCCTTTTTTGTTGCAATTGTACATAATCGCGTGGTACAATTTCACAGAGTTCAGAAATCTACTAAAGTCTGACATGCAAAATGTCTCAAAACAAGACTGTACCTTGTGAACAAACATTGACATTTTACTTCAGTTCCTTTTCGGTCAGTTTTTCCTGTTTTTTTTTTGTTTTTGTTTTTTTGGTAGATTTTTGTAGTCTTTATTACACAACATCGTAGTTAGTTCTTGTATTTACAAGTAAAGAAATCGCAACACAAGTGCTGGAAAATCCATATATATGTGAATATATGTTTACATTTCTAGGCGATACATAAATAAATTTATAATTATATATTCGTAGGATCAGTCCTCATCACTTGAGTCTGAATCGTCTGAGGATGAGGAAGAACTCCCAGATTCTGATGAAGATGACTCTGCTTTCCCTGAACCTTCAGGACCACTGTTGTCTTTTTGTTCTGTGGACTCCTCCTCCTCTTCTTCATCCAGAGCCTCTTCTAATGCCTCGTCCTCCTCCTCCTCCTCCCCATCCTTCTCTGCCTGTGGCCGATCCGTCTCCTGTGCCGATGACTGGGAGGCTGAAGGCGGAGCAGCTGGAAAGGTGGGGTCACTGTTGGAGCTCTGCAGCTGTGTGGCGGACACAGGAAGGTTAAGGCCTGGAGTGAGAAGCATCCCTGGGTAAAGCATACCGGAGAGTAACAAGGGGTTAAGAGAAAGTGGGTGACTGGAGGCTGCAGAGGCAGCTGAAGCACTTTGTGTGGCGGTGGCAGAGGAAGCAGAGCTGGAAGTGGAGGAAGGAGTCGTGTTCGAGCCCTCTGTCCTTTCTCCTTTGGTGTCTGAGGTGTGAGGGGGGGCTTTAGAGGCAGACGGCTCTCCGGATCCACCGCTGGTGATTCCCTTTGTTTTCTCTTCCGAGCCTCCTGCACCTTCCTGAGCAGACTTCCCGAGCAAGCTGCTCATGCCGAGCAGGTTTGGCAATCCGGCCATGCCAGACAGCATCATGGGAAACATGGCGGCTAGGTTACTCGCGGCCAGGTTGCTAGCGTCGGACGGCAGCCCCATCAGGCCTGCGGTGAGCTGCAGGGACTGTAAACTCTGGAGGTTTTGCTGGAAGGCCTGCAGACTGGTGAGGTCCATTCCAGAGAGGAGGCCGTTGGCCAGCAGAGGGTTTAGACCCAGAGCAGAGGCTGCTTGGTTGGGTGCCGCTGCTGCTGCTGCCTTAGCCAGAGGATTCTTAGGTCGACGTCCTCGCCGGCTCACCTCCTCAGGAACGATGGGCCCCGTCAGGATCCTGTCAAACATGCTCTCTGGGAGGTAACCCTGGATAAAACATATGAAAGGTTGGCAGAGTACAGGACAGACAGTTTTATTACATATGAACAGTGAGTTGAATGAACACTGAAACAGCCTGTAACCTTGATCACAGTACATTTTACTGCTGATGTATTAGACAGCATTGGTTTTAGTGAAGAATACCAAATAACCAAAAAACTGACTCGTTAAAATGTCTTTCTTGGCGTCACATTTTCCACAGATAGTTCTGTTGTGAGGGTTGTATGGTTTTGTGACTTACCGACTGTTTAACCACATCAGCCCATTCAGGTGGGACTCCATACTCTGGGTTTTCCTGAAGGAACCTGCACAGATCCTTCAGAGGAGGAGCAAATGCTCCACCAACCTACAGGAAAAAATAAATACACACAACATGAAACCAAGTGCCCAATAGACAACATGTGGAAAGCACACCGTGGTCTGACTCAGCTCCCTCTTTAGGTTGAGCTTAAATCATTAAATTATCACTTCTTGTGTGTCATTTAAGCTAGAAGTTGTATCTGAATGAGATGTGTGTTCAGACAATGTAACAGATCCTACGGTTTGTCTAAATTCTACCTCAGTTTTGTATTTTTGGAGCCACAAACAAAACCAGGTCCAAACACACCTTTCGTGCATTTCTCCTGTTGATGATCTGGACCCTTTCCTCTCCTGTCAGGCTGTTGACATCGATCTTGTTGGGGTTCCTACAGCGATGCCTTTTCTGCTTGGGCCGACCGTCCTGTAAGTGGAACTGCATTTGCATCTTGTTTACCCCCTAGACATGAAACGAACAGACAGCTGTGTGTCGGTAAAATGTGCACCCATAGGGACAGGCTCTATACTTATTGGTACTATCAAAATAATTATTGAAGTTCGAATAAAATTTTGGAGAAAACACTTTCCTGACGGTTAGATTTATTTGACAGCCACATCTGTTACTTATTAAACTTAAACAGTATGTTTACCATAATTTATCTGTTTCCAGTTAGCAGAAACAGCCTTTGGAAAGGAGGACTCACACAAATGAAGGCTCCTGTGTCTGCCACAAAGCCTGGGTGCTCTTTTAGCCACTGTTCCAGGTCTTTCCTCCTGGGAGCGTCATCTCCTGCAAGCCGGGTGCCATCTTTGAGGTTGATAACAGGGACTCTGGTGTCAGTGTCTCCGGGGACCTGACTGGAGCTCTGGCTGTAGCCGGGCACAGCCATGCCCACCTGGCCAATACCCCCCCACCCTGGAGGCACCTGGAGACACATGAACACAGAATGATGTTAGACATCACAATTGATCATTTACAGCTATGCGTTTCTTTTTCTGATTTCTAGGTTAACACAGCTACTGGGACTCATGTCCCTCCTTAAAAAGAGACAAATAACCGTTTACCTGATCGGGAACAGCAGGGACTCGACTCCTGTTCATGAAGAGGAGGTCCACCCCTTCCACATTCTTCCTCCTCCCTCTCCGTCTCTTAACCACTGGCTGGCCATCCAGTACTCCGTTCAGCCTCATCTGACCAGTAAGACCTGGAGGAGCTGCAGAAGAACCAGGCTGTTAGCCGTGTAGCTACTGTCTCACACAGAAAGGCTAATTGAAAACAAATAATCAAGCTTTGACTTGCATCTCCAATTTCTGTTAAGCTGTAAGCACAATCACTTTCAGACTTTCACCTCTTGTAACTCGATTTTACAAACAACTCCGATAGCTTGCAGAATAAACACACACATCTTCTGTTCCTTAAATATCTGTAAACAAAGCCAACAGGTCCTCACAAGACTAATGTGAAAACTGTGCTTTGCTGCCATCTAGTGGTGGAACACAGATGCTCCATATGCACTGGTCCTTTGATATTTCTATTGTATACAAAATATATGTATTTGATGGTTTTAAAAAAAAAATACACACCCGTCTGGAAGCTGCACTGAGGCTTGGTGATGTCAGCCAGGCCTGTGTCTGATGCACTTTGCAGCTCGTGAAGCCGGGCCAGGTACTGCTGTTGGGCCTGGGGGCCATCCTCAGACTCCAGGGGCCTCTTCAGAGGTGGACCCTGCTTCTGGAAGGTCAGCTTCAGACCTCCCTCCTGCTATACACAGATGCAACAGCATGAGACAAGTCTAGGAACACGACTACAGGGCAAACATACAGCGCTACAAACAAGGAGAAACGTTGGACTAGATCAGCTCACTCTGTTATTTTACTGCATCAGTGATTACATATAGAAGCTGTCTCTGTCTATCATCAGATCTAAGGATCACAATGTGAACTTGTATTGTTTGCATAGCTCTTTAGGTACACTGACTTGCGATTTGTGTTATGACGTCATCTCAAAAATAAGTTCATCTCAGAATAACAGCAAATATTCTTCAGGTATTTTCTTGTTAGTATTACTGGGACACATGGACACACAGTGGGTAGTGCTTAGCAGGGCAGTGGGTAAAGTCTATTCATAGTTTGGACTGTAGTTGAAAGCCATGCCAAAGAGATAGCTGCTATCAGCACACGAAGTCCCAATTTTAAAGGCAACAAGCAGCAGGTGTTTGAGGATCTGTGATGGTAAAAATCATTAAATTTGGAAAGGGATTAAAAAAAGATAAAAGAAAAGAATAAATAAAAGCAAATCTGAAGCCTGCCAAACCTGCCACGTTGCCTAAAAGCATATTAGAGAACACCCACAGCAGAGGTCTCCATTTCAATCAGATTATTAGCAAGACCCCTTCAGTCTAGAGAGGCTTCAAACTGAACCTTATTATATTCTCATGACTGAATGATTGTGCTCATGTAATCACAGCCTGAGAGCCCAATTCAAATTGAGTGTGTGGGGAAAAGAGAGGAAGGCTGCTATTAAATTAATCTCTTCTCCTGCCAGGCAGTCAAAACCACTAATCATACCCAAAGGAAAGCAGGAAGAAAACCAGAGAAACATGCTGAACAGTGCAGCTAACACCGGTCATGGCAGCAGAAGTGGGAGGGTCCTACGATTAGGGCGAAGCGGAGGGAGGAGGGGAGGAAGGGAGAAATCAACATACATCGTTGAGTTTTACTGAGAACTCCTTGTTTTCTGCAACATGCTTGGTCACCTTTGACCCCTGTGGCGAGGCAGAGGGGTCCTCGCACAGGCTGTTGGCGTTGTCCAGAAGCTTGGTGGTGTAGAAGGAGGCCACTGCACCTCCAGGTTCGTACACCCGACGTGTTCCGGGCCACTTGCCCTTAAGCACTGCCTGGCAAATGCTATCCAGGCGGTTGATAATCACGCGATCCTAATAAACAACAACACAAACAACCTCAGTCTGATTTCCCTGCTGTTGTTTATTTACATATTGATTTGTTGCCATTACTTACATCATGAGAGCTAATCTCCACAGACAAATATCTGTAGTAGTTGGTGACCAAATACTTCGAACAGCTGCTTACTCAGACTCATAATGTCTTAGAGGATACACAAACCATGTACTGTCAACAACAGTGACTGGGTTGCACACATGTACAGTAATTTACCTTTGGCCAGTAGGATGCAGCGAGCATGTATCCTCCTCCCTGGAAAGGATGAGAGGAGTTGTTGGTGATGCCATTCTCAGCTACATGGGGGTCTTGTGTCTCATCCTGTGTGGTGCTCAGAGATGCCACACTGTCCTCATCAAAGCCCTTTACACTGGTTGCTGCAGGCACTGAGAACATGACAGGACACAGAGAAAGACATCAGAAACCTTTAGGCATGCAAAGACCTATGCTCAGATAAAAACAAAGAAACTCACATTCACATAGTAAACTCCATCTTCTTTTGCTTAAAAGCAAGAGAGACTGTTTTTTTGGACCCCACACAATAAAAACAGTAACAGTTACTGACCTTTCTTCTTCCCTTCCTCTCCCTCACTGTCACTGTCATCAGAAGAAGAGGAGGAGGAGGAGGACGACGATGAAGAGCCAGAGGAGCAAGATGATGAAGAAGAGGAGGAGCTGGACCCGGAATGTGATGAGGAAGAAGAGGATGATGATGAAGAGGAAGAGGAGCGTGATGAAGAACTTGATGATGAGCCATCTGAGTCGGACTCTGAGCGATGCCTGGCCTCCCTGCGGCCTCTCTTGCTGGCCTTCTTAGGTTTTCTCTCTGTGGAGTTAGGTGTGAGGGGTTTGGTTCGTGCTGCCACCATCTGCCTCTCATTGTCTCTCGTCACTGAAACAGGCTTCTCTTCCACACCTGTGGGAGTAGCTGGTGCCTGAGGGGGACTCCAGCTCTCTCCCTGCCTCTCCTTGCCCTCCTCCCCTTCTGAGGTCGGTTCCACTTTGGGCACAATCCCACAGGGATCTGCGTCTCTCTGGGTGGGTGGGGGCAGAGGAGAGCCTGTCAACATCGAGCTGGCAGCCTGGTACTGAGAGTGTAGGAGTGGGGTGGACGTACGCGACTGCTGCTGTGCAGCTTTTGTTTGGCTGTAGTTGCTTTGAGCAGCCATAAAGCTGAGCTCGGGGTCTCTCAGAATGTGGTAATCAGTGCGGCTGACGCCGTGCTTCGCAGCACCAATTAGCAGGTCGCGGTCATGAGTGCCAGCCTCCCACCAGACGGGTAGGTCAGAGCTCATCTGGCACAGCGGCAGGCGCTCATAGAGCAACGGATGTCGAAGGACTTGTTCCCGCACCTGACGAAGCAACTCTACCCTGTACAGGGTTCGCGACGCTCGCTCCTCTGTGATGGGCTGGATGGTCAGAGAAGGGTCCACTGCACAGTCTGGAACAAAAAACAAGAAGCAGGTGTGAGGACAGAAAGGCTTCTCTCCAGGTACAGCCCAATGACTTGTTTGTGTGGAAGCTTAAACATGACACTGTTTGTCTTTCCACAAATGATTAACCTTATCAGCCATCTACTTCAGCACTGCTGAACCAGCTTGTTTACCAAGGTGATACTGACCTCGCTCCAAAATAAAAGCATACAGCCAGAAATGAGTGTGGCACACAGTTGAAAAAGTAATGTTTTCACATCCAGTTATTTGTCAGTGAAATTAAAAATAACAGCCATAGGGGGAGACATGTTTTCTTGTTATGATCAAATTGTTAAAAGACACACTCTTTAGGCAGCTTTTTAAAATCAGAATGAGGTCATTAAAGTCTCCAGACATCTTACTGCAGGTGTACAGAAATACAAACTGACTGTATGTGTGTGTTTGTATGAATAAGCAAATAGGCTTCTGACCTCCCTCCTTGGGTGGAAGTCGACACACCCGTCGGCACATGGCGGTGAAAGAGCACAGGTATTTCTGCAGACTCTCATCAGTCTTCTTGTGCAGCCGAGCCATGGCCCTGAACTTGGTCCAGTCAAACTGCGCAAGAGTTGGATCAAAAACAACACCGAAAGTGGAGACAACACGATAGAAGTCAGCCTCTTCTCGCCTGGTCCACCTGTTAAAAACAGAAAATGTTTAATGAGACCTTAAATAATAAAAGATGCAAAAATAATCCCATAATATTTTATTTTCTATTACAGAACATTTGGTTCTCGGATGTTTTGAATAGTTTCTTTCTCAGACATCACTGATGTGATCTGTGTTCTAACCTTTGTTGGCGTTCAATCTTAGCAGCCATCTTAGGGTTGAGGGTATCGTTGAGTGTGGGGGGCAGCGGGCAGAGTGGAGCAGACAGTATCATGGTCTGCTGGGACTGAGACTGAGCTTGGTGGATGTGCAGAATTTGCCGACTCTTAGTGTAGCGCTGGGAGGCTGTGATCAGACGCCTCAGTCTGGCTGTCAACACTGAGGGGGAGGGCCAGTAGGCAGTTTCACCCCCAGTCACTGGGACTGCATCTGGATCAAAGTACATTCAAATATCCACGATCAGAATGACATTATTTCTGTTACTTGTTTCTTTCTGCCTGTGCTTATGATCATAATAATAATAATTCCATTGTGGATCACAAACACCTGCTACTCACCTCCAGCGTTGTCAGTGACAACCAAGTCTCCAGGAGAAGAGGCGTCATCCTGTGAGAGAACAGTGGAAGGAAAAGGCTGCAGGATTGTACTTAGACTAGAAATTTATTTTTGATTTGATGGCAAATTAAACTACCTGAAATTAGCAAAGGTAGTAGTTTTTGATATTTGAGGCCTTACCTCCATGTCGTCCTTCAGCAGGGCTGGAGCAGGCTTGTATTCTGGATCATCCACATCCCTGCACACACACAGATCAAATCTGTGTCATTTTTGCAGTATACAGTTTATAAGATTTCTACACCAGCCAATCATGGCAACACAGTATTCATCAGGTCCTTGGCTGGGGCTGTGTACCCACCCATCCATGAAGTCATTGCCTCTCTGTTCAGCAGCAATGGCCTTCTCATCTGGTCGTCCCACACGGTCTAGGAAGCACAGGGTAGGGTCTGCACGAATAGTGTTGTACTTCTCATAACCTGCAAGTGCACACAGGACAAGCAAACATTAAAGTTAGCAGAGTAGAATGCATGGAAACTCATAGATAGGGGCCAAGAAATATGCACAGGCTGGTTGAGTTCCCACAATCACTGGATATCAATGGAAAATGTGCTTAAAAAAAAGGAACAGCAGCAGTAACAGTTAATTGTTTTTCCTTTTTTGCTTCTGTTGGTAACTTTAAATACTGGGACTGTTACATAATAGCGTGTTAATATTTAATTTAAGGTGCTGATTTTTTTTCCTTTCTACAAAGTGACCGCAGACACTGATAACGGTATCATAGATTATATACTTAAACTAACAATGCCCTGAAATTTCTTACCATGCTTATAGACACCCAGAAGCAGACACTTGTCAGAGATTGCGTCCCACCACAGAGCAGGCAGCTCTGAATGGTCAGGCTCCGGCACCCAGATCTTTATCTCACTGTAGAGCAAAAGCAGAGTTACACAGATATTATATATTTTATTTTGCTTCGTATCTCTCTAATTGCCTAATTTGCAAAATAAAATTTCTAATGATTAAAAAAAAAACACTCCTTGTTTTGCAGTATCAATTTGCTGTTATTACAAACACTTAACTTCCCTTCCACGCTGTTATGGTAAAACAACAAAGACAATCTAGACACAATACTACGCCTCATCTAACTTTGGATACTGATTTGTATTTGTTAACTTTGGCAATGATTAACCCATTTCCAAGTATTGCACAAAAAAAATAAAAAAATAAAACAAAATCCTATCTTTCACCAGCAGGTGGAGCTCAATAACCTTCTTATGAATTTGGCTGATCATCTGCTTCTCCCTTCAACAGGTTGATACCACATACTAATAATGAGCACGCCCGCTGCTCAAGGAGACAAATCCATGAGGCGGCTATTTCCCCTTGAAATGGAGACTCAGCTGTTGTCATTAAACATCTCTGCCCAGGTCTGTCCTGTTGTAGTAAAGCTGACTCATGCAGCTGACTTTTCTGTGTAGATCATTACTGCAACTACTGTAGAATTCAACAAACCATACTGTGTAGAAGGTAAAATGCCTCCTATTCTTTTTTAAATATAACTAAAACAGCGATGTCTAGGAGATTTAATTGTTAAATGAAGGTAGTAATTATGTTTCAACGGTCTCACAGTGAAAACTGCAGAAAATCTTAGCTTCTGGAACCGATGGTTTGAACTGTCAGTGCAGGCATGTTAACGTAACATCAGAGTAGGTCGAAGTTGAGCTCACCTGGAGTCGATGCCATCTAGCACATTCTGGGCCTGGCTTCCTATCACCTCTTGTTTCAGGTAGTAGAGCATTCTGACCCTGAGCAGCACCCTGCACAGAGAAAACCCAGTGGTCACAATAAAGCCCTGACCACGCACAAACGCTGAGCAAGCAGAACCAACACACACACATACACACACGCAGCAACCTGTTGAACACAATTGAAATGAGGAACATGTTGAATTGGAATTTGAAGATTGTACTACATATTCTTGGTTCTATCATTTTCACTGCCATACACTCAACGCCACATTACACACAACTGAATTCATGCCCATCGTCTATGATTTTTATTTGACCAAGAGCAGAGCACAGCCATAAATCATTAGCAGGGCAGGCATCCCACAGAGCAGGACACATTGCATAACTGGCCAGAGACCAGCATACAGGCCAAGTTTGATCAATTAACCGTGAATTACTGTGTCATTTAAGTTGACGTTGTTATATAGACCTAAGAGGGAGTCGTGAGCAGCTCCACGCCTCGACTCTGAGGACTGAAAGAACAGACAAGCGTCTCTCTCTAGTTGTCATGTGGTTGTATTCTGGCGGCAGATAAAGGCTGGGAAGTCGAGGCTGACAAGGTAGAGAGAGGCTGACTCACAGGGGAGACATTAGCTCTGTGATGCATGATCGCACATCACAGGCAGCAGCCTTTGAGCGGAGACACAGCGAAGTGGTGGGAACTGACATCATGATGTCTGCTGGAAAAATGCACTGCTGGGGTTTCAAGGATTTTGGATGCAAGATTCTCAATGGAGTATTGAGGAGTTATCAGCCGTCATACAATTATCTACACATACTGGCCACATCTGACAACATACACCTCTGGCAATGCCAAATGACATGACAAATTTAGGGAATATTTTTGGAATGACACCATTTAAACCCAACTGTGTCAAACATATTCATGTAAATGAGGTGCCAAATAACTGATTTTCACAGGCACGTTTTACACTTTACCATTTCAACTAATGGCAGCTTTGAGCACAGTCACCCCGAGTCAGACTCATCTCAAAGTTCCATACATTGGAACAACATGAACACAAACCTGCACAATTCCCTGTCCAGATAAACTGCTACGCTGTCTGCTTTTCTGGATCGCAGCCAACTTTTTAGAACAGTTATCACTAATGCTACTAGATTCATCCATCATTGTGTGAATCTGTGGCCACTCATGCCAAGGCTTCTCCACAGCTCTTCTTTCAAGAGCACTGAAAGAACTGTGGATTGCGGTTCTGAAATATAGCATGCCAGGCATTCCATCTTTCCTCTGTTGTAACTCAGTTAATATTGTTATAAATGAGCCTGAAATCCCTCCTTGATTCACTGACAGGACTAAGAACAACTGCAAGACTCCAAGGCCTGCCTGTCTGCGGCAATGATGGATGTCTGTCGTGACCAGTCTGGACTTGTAGTTGTGGTAAATCAGAGTTAAACTTCCTCCCTCTCCCTCCTCCACCCTCCCTGTGTGACTGGACCCGCCCAGGAGCAGCTGCTGCTTCCTCTGCCTGTCAGCACAGCCCTTCATCACCCCTTTCCAAGCTTTTGTTAGTTAGTGCGTGCGTGTGAGGGATGTGGTTCACTCAGAGAAACTGCAGAGGATCTCAGCACAGTCGTATGCAGTCTTTCAGAAGCAAATAAACCAAGTATGCCTGACATGAGTGGCATGCAAAAAATCCCTCATGGTCTGTTCACAGAAAACACCATCAAAAACCAGCGCAACATGGAAACAAAACACACAAATACCATGAAATGTTTATGTGCCTTATCAAAACTGCATCCAATATGCCTGAGTAGATAGAATAGTCACAGTGACCCTTCTTTACTACAGTATGCAGTTATTTGTTTAGTACAGAAAGAAAGAGCAAACTGGTTCAGGACCAAAATATTCACAATGTTACGATCCATTATGAACTCATTTTCTGCCTTTCAGACAATTCAAGACTTCAATTCTGGTAACCCTCAGAATCATTTATCACTCCTGCCTATAGTTTCCACTGCTGTGCAGGAGTTGTGTCCTACATTTACTGCCCTGGTAAGGAAGCCAGTGAACATCCCCCACTAGTCACATTCCAGGTCCTCGGAGTGAAAACGCAGAAGTCAGCAAACCCTGCTGACTGCATGTCCCCAATTGCCCGGCGTGTCACATATCAGACAATCCCTGGATTCAGCACTACTGGACAAGGAAACAATGGAGAACTTTCTATGGAAGCTGCAGCGTTCTGCATCCAAAGCCCAACAGACACAAGCCCCCCTTTTAAAAAGGAGCGGCCATCATTTTTGGCTTTATATCTCAATGCCCTATGCTTTGATAGCAGCCATGTTTACCCGTCTGCTTGTAAATAAAAGAGATCTATGACGGCCATTAGCTGGGCTAAGCTCTCATGAAGATTCTTATCACTCAGTTAGCCTCGATATGACGCACGTCTGTTAATCAATCAGTAGACTGTCAGCTCCAATAGATGTTTTAGTGCTTCCTAATTACTGTGGCTTGGCAGTGCCACCGTTACCATTTGAGCCATGTGCAAACTGTATTTTCAATACACTTAGGCTTCACTCTATTAAAAATAAATGGAGACAATTGCTGTTAGAAGAGAATAATGACCACCTGCCAGTTTTATAATGGAAGAAAAGTTTAAACACAGACACAAGAACACACAAACTGTCACCCATAAAAGATAAAACTGACAGTCACCATGTGCACTATGAGCAAGTAATATTACACATTACAATTCCCTTTCATTTAATGATCCTATATTAGACAGGAATATAAATTCCCTGGATAGTGGTTACTAGGAACGTAATCTAACTGCCTTACATGATGTAAACTGAACTGAAAACATAATATAAATCCTTCAATATGTGGAATTGTTGAGAGTGTACAATATGAACAGTGTGAAGTGGCATAAGGAAGCACCTACTTGTTGCAGTGGTGTTTCAAGTGCTTCTTGTAGCCATCATCCTGAAGCATGTGCTCTGGGTTGTGTTTCCTAAGCCACTCGGCCTTGTGGATGTCAAAAGAGCTCGACTGGGTTTTCATCTTCTTACCCTTTCTGCCCCGAGGCACTGGGGCAGACAAGCCTGGAGAAAAAAGGAGGAAAATAAAAGTCAGTGATGCTGAACAGGAAATGTGACTTTATATTTCACCATGTGCTACTCCCTGTTGTGTTACGGTCAGTCAATGTAGCCTTGACTTCCTGAAACTCACCCAGGTGATTCTGCAGCTCCTTTGTGCGTCCGTCCTCAGTAGGGGCAATGAGATCCCACATGAAGCTCTTGATTTTATCATCTCCACGGTAATGGACAAGGCAGTAGGCCAGCAGCGCCCTGCAGATGGACTCTACATCACGCTCAGTCAACTGCTTCTTGAAACGGCCATGGTTGAGAATATCCTTCCAACGACCCCATCTAGAAAACCAAAGGGAAAGCCAAATTAAGAAACAATGTCTAAGATTTAGTGTAAGTACACAGACAGGCTTATTTTAGTGTGACATTCAGCAGGTATACTGCTGCCATTAGAATATAGATAACCTTGTCTATTTGTGTGTAATACATGGGCATATTCAATGACTGCAGTGCATTTCTCTTCAATGCATCCTAATCTAAACATTCTAGCATTTTTTGTTGAGTCCTGTTGAATACCAATCATATTAATCAAGGATTGGTACTAGGTTAAAACTATCAAATTTATCTTACCCATATACAAGCAGGTTCTTCTCGACTCTGAAGCACTCTGTGCGGCCGTAGCTGTTGAGACGATCATGGTTTCGCCTGAGCTTAGGTTTGGTTTCATCGCTGTCACTTTCACCCTCTGAAAGCTCTGCTAACTCATCCTTGGTGGCACTGAATGGCCTTGTTTGCTTTCTGACACGAGGAGTGTCGATCACCAAGCTGTTCTGTTGGAGAGGGGACAAAGAAGACAAACCTTTTCAAGGACGCTGAGGGAGCTTGAAGGGCTTTCCAGGTCTACCCATAGTATTGCATCGGTTCATTCACTCAGTGTAGTCTAGTACTTACTCTGCCATTGACCATATCCATATCAATGTCAGCCTTTTTGGCCCACTTGTCCCAGAAATTAGGGTCATCCAGAGAGATGTCTGTGCGATTTCCAGATGCTACAAAACTGGCCTGTAGGCAGACATCACAATCATATCAAGTCATAATCGCATTTAGCATTTCCTGTATGTCTATGTCATGAGTTGGTTTTAGTCGACAATCAAAAACAGTCACTGACAAGGAAAATCCTAATGTGTAACAAGTTACACCAGTGAGAAAGCTACCGTTGAGATAAGTTGTATTTGTCCATTTTATTCACCTTAGCAAAAGTGGATCCTCGTCCCTCAGACTCGATGGTGATAGTCTTTGTTCTGCGCTGAAGGATCTGGTCGATGTCCTCCTCACAGAATTTGGCACCCTCATCCTCCTCGTCCATAATGGCCCCATAGGCGCCACGTCGCAAAAGATCTTCAATCTCCTTCTTAGACAGCTGCTGCTGTACAGCCTGAGAGGGAAAGAGAAACATCCAGTTAAGGTAAAGAAACTATCATTCATTCATCCATCTATTATCTACACCGCTTAATCCTCATTAGGGTAGTGGGTCGGCTGGAGCCTATCCCAGCCGACTTAGGGTGAAGGCAGGGGGCAATCTGGACAGGTCACCAGTCTATCGCAGGGCTACACATATAGACAAAAAATCTCATTTGCAAGAAACCGGAGTACCGGAGAAACCCCACACAGGGAGGACATGCAAATTTCATGCAGAAAGATCTCGAGAAGGTTGTGATGCGAACCGGGGATCTTCTAGCAGCAAGGCAAAAGTGCTAACCACAAAGCCTACGAAACTATCACGCACTTAAAAATAAGTTACATTGGCCAACAGATTTTGAAATGGACCTATGAGGCAAAATGACACACTAGAAAACACAATACTACATATTGCACGACACAAACACCTACAAAACTTTACAGCACCAATATCAACAGCCTTCTAAATGCACACAACCGAATACACACACATTGGATAATTAAAATCATAACATCAGCAGCCCTGTATCTAACCCGAGCAGCTGTTTAATATGCAAATATGTTCCGTTAGACCAGATGTGGAAGACTGCTAATACGTCAACCTCCTTATAGTTAGATAATTCTCTGAGGACACAAACTGCAGCTCAACATCCACCTACACACTTCACACACTGTTGACACACTCCCTCACAAACAGATTAGACTCTAATAGGATTGGTTACACTTCATGTGGAAATTTTAAGAGTGACCTTCACGTTTTAGGGTTGTTTCTCTTGGCATGGCATCTTGTTGTTGTTCACCATCTGTTACATTGTTCCTCTAATGTAAGTCTGCAGCTGAGATACTACTTTAATGTTAACGTCTATTTTATTGGAAGCATAAATGGGAAAAATGAAACACTATATGTTGTGTTTTATTACTATTACATATTAACAGGAGTGCTGAGTTAGTTGGTAGAAAAAGGTTTGTGTACTTATGAGTAATTTTATCATAACAAATTTTTACCTAATTTTCTAATGTCAATTTTTCAGAAATAACGATTGCAACCTATTTTCAATGTGATGCCCAACTGAGAAGCTGCAGAAGAGGCTGAACAGAGTAAACAAATAAAAACGACATTTAGAAATATATAAATTTAATGGGTATGGCTGAGGTACATCAAGAAGAAAACATGGATTAAAATCAGCATTAAAGCTTTTCTTTTTTCACTACAAAAAAATCCAGATTTTTTGTCTGATATTTGAGGCTGGAAATGCTGAAATAATTATATCTAGCCAAGACCAACTGGTGAAAAGGATGGCATTTATCACCAGCAGTGTCTTTGAAAATTACCTGAACATAATTTACACGACTAAATGATTTAATTTGTCATTTCAATTCCAGACAATTTGGATGATTCTCTAACTTACCCCTCCCCCGGTGCCTCCTCCCAGGCTGTTATCTCGGCCACTCATGCTCTGCAACACTGCTTTGTCCAGGCCCAGCTTGAGGCTGGCGCGATCGAACATTTCTCGCTCGTATGAGTTCCTGGTGATCAGACGGTACACCTTCACTGCCTTGTTCTGACCGATTCGATGGCAGCGAGCCTGGGCCTGTAAAGTACAAAAATAATGAGAAATCGGCACTAGATATATAAACAACAGCATTTGTTTAAATATCTCTGCTTTGATTTGAATGACGTCTGCTCTGAAATGACTGCTAAATTCTACAGACGAGCAGGTAGCAGGTTAAATTAACAGATGATACTTTACACATGTATGCTTGACTGGACACAGTGGAAAACCATGTTCCAAGGTGACAAGTCTTGTTGGCAGACGTTCATGTGAACAGATGTCACACAAGAAAAAAAAAATTCCCGGAATGCCAAATTCCTCTAATGCTTAAACATTATTGGTACAAATCTACAGCTGCATGTGCCGTGTACTGCTGAGTGGGTCTTTGAGTCCAACCTGCAGGTCGTTCTGTGGGTTCCAGTCAGAGTCAAAGATGATGCAGGTGTCTGCTGCGGTGAGGTTGATCCCAAGGCCACCAGCTCTTGTACACAGCAGGAATACAAAGCGGTCCGAGTCGGGTTTACTGAAGCGGTCGATAGCAGCCTGTCGCAGATTCCCACGAACACGTCCATCAATCCGCTCATACAAGTACCTGCAACACAAATGGCCGAACCATGATGCATTTAATAATTCATTAAATACACAAGTTATTCTGAAACACTTTATTTGGGTTTTTGGAATAAGCTTACTTACCCTTTAAAGATCAGTTATGTTTAAATTTTGCTAATATGCTAATAAACAGCTTAACTTAGCTCAATCAAAACTCTTTTGTTTTCCTTCCTTTCTACACCTGAGAAACAGCATCCCTTATAAAGATAAAACTGTTTCTACAAGGAGTAGTTTTGCTTTTCCATCCTTGTGTCCATTCTCATCCACTCCCACAATCTGACCCTCTGCCCTCCCTGGTGTAATCCACTTCCACTCAAGAGAAACCTCACAGAAGCTCCCGCTTGTCTAATGTGGTTGAGCCCTGAGGGCTTCTGTAACCTGCTGCTGAACCCTGTCTGAGGTCTGTGCTGCGCAGCACCTCACATGTTTACAATGGTTTCGGGTTTGCGCTGGCTTCTTGTGGAAAGCCAGAAGAAAGAGAGAGAAAAAAGGATGAGACTGAGGCATGAGACAAACAAAAGGATACAGAGAAAGACCAAAAAAGTAAGGAATGTGAAGTGGAAAAGACAGAGGAATAACACTTAAAAGAATAAGAAACTGAGACCCAAACTCTTATCCATAATTAGTAAATTCCAAAATGTCATTAGTTTCTAAACCTAATTCCTTCTTGAAAAGCTGACGCCATGATCGCCTGGTTGAATGTTCTAGACTCCCAGACTCAATTTTAGCTTTTTATGGCGCTTTTGAGCTTTACCCAAGACACCACTGACACAGACAGAACCAGGCGTCTCCAGGCGGAGGGAACCAAGAAAAGAGCTTAATTCTTTGGATCTCAAAGCAATGCTGTAGTTCAGCTGGGACTTGGTTTGTGCACAACGGCATTATGGCTATGATGTAAATCCAAATCATTTTCAATTATTGCTATCAGCTGCTGCTGTGCTCTGTGGGTGGGGAAACAGGACACAAAGAGTAAAAGGCAGATTCTGTCTTGAAAAAAATAAAATAAAAAAAAGGCCTAAAATCCCATGGGTTATTTTTGGTGAGTGAAAAAGCTGTTCTTTGAACTTCAAAACAGAAACTATGTGGTGGAGCTGAGATCTTATCGAGTTAGACTGCTGGAGATTAAAATAGCAAGCTGTCATCAGTAAAATGGTTTGAAAGGACTCATGATATATTTTGGTAAAATGGCGTGGAATGTTGAGATCCGTCTGGACATAATACACCAATTTCCGATGTCCTCCAACAGCCCAAAGGTTAAAGTGAACTGGACACTTTAAATTACTCACAGGTGTGAGGCAAAGTATTAAAATGCTTGCTGTGTAATGCATGGATGTTTATGTGTGTACACTATGTGTTGTCTACTGCATACTGGTATATATTTCAGCCCCTTTTGACACAAAAAAGGATAAATTGATGCAAAAAATGGATGGATAGATGTGAATGTGTTGTTTTGACTCATTTGCTGTGATGAAACACCGGGCTCCACATCTCTACTTGTGAATGCTGCTACCAGCTGCTCTCACTGGTCATTGGCTATCTATTGCAGGCTCAAACACAATGCTATAGAAACTAGGATGTCTTGTTCCCAACCATGAATCAGTTCAGCAATGTAGCCACTGCACTATACTAAAATCCTGTGATTTACATTTCTGAGCAGCAGCACTGTCTGCTAGGGTTTGTATAATCAGACCACCTTACCTTCTCTGAATGAGGTAGTCTTCCAAGATGTCCAAGCAGCGCACCATCTGGGAGAAGATGAGCACTTTATGCCCTCCTGCCTTCATTTTAGGCAGCAATTTGTCAATAAGGACCAGTTTCCCAGCAGACTGCACCATAGCCTGCAGGTGAAAGTCGATGGCAGTGGGGCTGTGTACTTCCCTGAAGTCCTCAAGGATCTTCTCCTCTGCCCCTAACATAGCAAAGACATGGATGTATCACCAATACTGGGTTTTACATGTCAGATTTTTTCTACATTAGAAGATTTTATTTATTGTCCACTCTCCATTTAAAAAGATCAAGTTGTATTTATTCATGAAAAACACATTTCGAAGAAGATTTGTAATGGTGACTTTGAGGTGTTTATGAAACATACAAAATATGAGGCTTAACTATTGAGCATATGCTAAAAAAATAGGCATCTGCAGATTTGGTACTGCTGACACTGGTTCAATAAAGACGCAAAACATTACTCTGCACAAAAATGCAAATACATATAAAATCTCTTGAGATTCTCATGGATTTCTCTGGGCAATATGCAAAGTCTGATGTCCTTGAGTTAGCAAATTATAGTGAGCACTTAAACTGCTAAAGTGAACCGATAACACCATGAGGAGGCTAATCTAGAAACTGTGGAAATGCAGACCCTCTGTTGTTTTTCCTTAACTATATATATATATATTTCAAACCTATTCAATTTTTCCCCAAATTGTCAGGTTTTCAGTCGCATCCTACCTTTGATGAGGTAGGGGTGGTTGCAGCACTTTCTCAGCTCCATCATGGTGTTGACCAGATTGGGCATATTTGCTTGGCCAGCTCCTTTAGCCAGGAAAGAGAAATTCTTCTCCAGGATGGCACGATAGTACTTCTTCTGAATGTTGGTGAGCTCAACCTCAATGATGGTTTCCTCTTTAGGAGCCAGCTTCTTCTCCACATCCTCCTTCAAACGACGCAGCATCATGGGCTTCAGGATACCCTGAAGCTTCTGTACCTGTGGGCCAAAATGATGACAAGACATTCATCGTTAAGACATTCAGCAGCTGCTTGTATACTAAACTCGCATTGGGTTACAAATGCTGTTCCTGGGCAGGATAAGAAGACAATTACAGTCTCATCATGCCACTACATTTTTTGATCTGCTTCTGTCTGTCTTTCACAACAAAGTTCAAATTCATTGTATTTCAGAACTGTTTTCAAGAATTACAGCAACAGCAACTCAGTGTCTGTACCAACTGAGAGACAACCTGTACCATCACAAGTGGAAATGTGGGTTTTACAACTGTAATGGGTGATGTAGGTGAAAAAAACTCCTAAAAGTAGACCATATGTCACATGGGACACCATTTGTATTTGTATGGTAATGATATTTTGCTGTGAACCACATCCGTAGTAGACATATCACTCTATGTCACTCCTGAAGCAGAGTCACTAAAGAATAATCTGAACCTATGTGTAGTATTTTATATCAAAGGCATTGCCATATTCATTCTGTTATTTATAGTTGGTTGAGCCTTAATATGTACTAAAAAAACACATTTCCCAAATCATAAGCTCCTGCTACAGTACAGCATCCCAGCTTAGTTACAACTACACCGCAAGGATTGGGCCAGCTTTGCACAACCAGCGTTCTTTTTGTTGATTACACGTACTGTACAGGACCTCGTTGAACATCAGTTATGGTGTGTGCTGAAATTGTGTCTTATAACAGCACCAGCAACTTTTACTATGAAAAGGATTACAAAATTCCACTGGCTGCAAGATTTAGTACCACGTGACTAGTGTGGCTGTTCCAGATATTTTTGCTTTCAACTGCACACCTCCATCATGTTTTAATGGTCTTTAATGGTCTTTTCTCTGAGCATCTCTTTAGTGCTGCTGGCTAAAAAGGAAATGCAAAACAGCAATATGTAGAAGGAGCTGTGAAAGCAGCCCTTTTAATGTGAGCAATTGTGCCAATGCGTAGTCCAACAATAAGTAGCCTAATACCCCATTATCTGTTATCATTATCCACCATGTGTCTGTGTTGTTCAAAATATCACTGTGGCCTAGTCAGAAAAAGCTCCACTTCAACGGTTCCACCTGTATTAACAGAATCTTTAGATCTAAGGATCAGTCTGTCTAAAGTGTCACTTTGGTTGTCCTTTCACAGAATTTGCCAATACTAAAAAATACTTTCTTTTAACAGTTGCAGCTAATGTGCCAAATATCGCAGCGAAAGTCCGATCTACGCTGTCTGATCTGATCTTGTGGCATTCAATTAGACGGTGGGTTCAATAATACAATATGTTCACTCTTCTGTACATTCAGAACATAAAAATGTTATTCTGCATATATCTGTGAGCTCACCTGCTCCTCAGTCTTGAGGTCACCAAACTCCTGCATGAAGGTGTTTTCAGAGGGGAAGCGTGCCGGCTCCAGGAAATGGAGCAGGCTGAAGAGCTCCTCAACTGTGTTCTGGAGAGGAGTCCCTGTCAGCAGGACTTTGTGCTCCTTGAAGAGGACAAGAGTTCAAATATAGAATCAGACAGGTTCAATTAAATTTTAATCTACAAGTAAGTCTTGTAGAGCACTAAGGCTACTTGAAATACGTGTAACTCCACAAACTGATGGTATACGTACCAGGTTCATGAGCTTGAACCCCTCTAGCAGCTTGCAGTTCTTGTTCTTCAGACGATGGGCCTCATCAATAATAACACAGCGCCACTCTATAGCGTTGAGTTCAGGGCAACCTCCTAGGATCATCTCAAATGTGGTAATAACAGCCTGGAACCTGTAGGCACCCCGTATCGCACGGCGCTTAAGACAAAAAGGGAAGACATTTCAGAGATGACACTCGTGATAATTATGACGGATGTATATACTGTATGTGAAGCATTTATTTTACTTTGAGTTGTAAGAAATATCCCCATTTATTAATTCCAATTACACAGATTGCACACCGAGTGTACAATGATTATGTCATTATTGAACTGTAAAATGGAGACTTCAGATGCGTAGTTCTTCAATGCACAGTTTGAGCTGTTCCTTTTGCCTGATAACACTAGGACCATAAATGTTTGCAGTCTTTTGTTGTTGACAGTCAATACATTCCTTTATTTTATTCTTACAGACAACCTGAAAACACACCTCTTGGTTAGGGAGCTATCTACAGTATTACCAGTACACGAGCACCCGCTAGTGAGTCTTTACGCTGTTTGTTTATTTGTTTTCTTGTTTGTCTGTCTGGGGAGGCTTTGCTTTACCCCGCCTCTCCATTTGTATCCATTGCCTTGACAACAGTCCTCGAGGGATACTCAGTTATCCAGTAACCCCCTCCCACAGCCAGCCAGCCAGCCAGCAGACTGCTGTAGAGGAGCCACTCTCTCTGATATGCCTGAGCAGCGTTGACAGAGAGCTCCCCTTGGGGGCTGCTATGACATCACAGGCTGCCTGGGAGACAGCCTGGTGGCGGCTCCACTCTGTTCTGCTCGCACTCGCCTTAATACCTCCTACGGTTCTTCTGAATACTAAGAGCTCCTAACTGCCTGCTGTGACACATCACATGGCCCGCCAGCCACAGAAAGCCTCTGCCCAAGGCTCACTAACTACCTCACAACCTACTTATTGTCAGACACGGGCCCCTGTTTGATTCACATTATATGGGGACATAGTATTTTAAGTTGGTTATTCATTTAAACATTTTCACTTCCAACACAGTGAGCACACTACATAAACAATTACATTTGATTTTAATATTCTACAATTCTTTTTGAAATGTTTGAAACAAGATCTGAACTCTTTAGCACTAACTTATATATATATACAAATACAGATTTTTAAGAAACATTTGCTGATATTATATTTGACACAATTGAAAAAGTTAATCAATAGTCACAAACAGTAAACATTTTCTAAAGATTGTTACACGCACAGCCTTAATAAAGACGTTTTTCTTTACAGACAACTTGTGCTAAACTGCCTGTTTCTATCTCTCTACAGAGGTGAGTTTTTTTCTTCTCAAACATTGTGTTCAGTGAGTTTACTGCAGTAGTACAGAACCGTAAAGTGTATCTGGGCTTTGTGTTACACGTGGTGATCACGAACTGCGTGGCTTTTCAATATTTGACTCCCATTGTTGAAAGCAGGCGTCGTATTTGAAACATATCATTACATTACTCACTGGATTTCATGTTGCTGACAGTGCTGCTGTTTTCTAAAAAGCACTGTGATTATTTTAATAGAAGTGAATCACTGCTTTCCACTCTAAAGGTAAGCACAGCAGTATTTCTTACCACTTGCCTGTCCTTAAAAAGGAAAGATTAGGTATGTCAGAAATAACTAAAAGGCCTCTCAATCACCATCATTTTGTTTGTGTTAGAAAAGTGACACAAGCTGGATGCCCTCTTGTGAGTATACATCTGACTCTTGCCCAGCTCCTCAAGGCTTTTTCTCAGGAATAAACAGCCACTGTGGTGACAAAACACAGAAACACCACTAGGGGGAATGCTGAGCTCTTTCTTAGAACATACAACACTGATAGCTGCACTGCCACACACCACACCTAAAGAACCTAAAATAATCTATTATTTGTTAAAGCTTTTTTGCATTTGACAAGAAATGTATAACCTATAATGAAAGTGCATTCACTGGGGCCATTTGCAAAGCTGTCAATCTTGTTACCCTTGTACTCTTACTTGAAAGTAATAGTAAGCCTTTCATTATAGAGATTACTTGATGGAATAACAATTTCACAGGCTACAAACGGGCACAGATTTCTGCAGACGTTTGCTTTTTTGCTTTTACAGGAAAACACTGACAATGGTGTGGACTATAGTGTATAGTGGAGTCTAGCTGTACTGATAGAAAACCCAAGTATTAAATCCACTAAACACTCTTAACATCCAGCTCACACAAATGTACACTCTGTTGTATTGGGAGGTGTCTCATTTAATACATTTCCTAAATTGATTAATATGGAATATTTCTTCAGCTTAGCTTGACTCTACTTATCCCCTTCCCTATAAGCGTTCCATGCACAAAGATAGCTCAGCCCCCATTTACCTGTGCATCCCTGAAATACATCTCATACTGCTGGAGCATCTGCCTGCTGATCATGCTTCCATGGTAGACGATGACATTGAGGTGGGTCCAAGTGCGAAACTCGCGCTCCCAGTTGGCGATGGTGGACAGTGGAGCAATGATGAGAAAGGGGCCCTTGATGCCTACGCGATAGATCTCTTCTAGGAATGTGATGGACTGAATGGTCTTTCCCAGTCCCATCTCATCGGCCAGGATGCAGTTACGTCTGACGAGTGGAAGGTAACAAAGGTTAGAAGAGAAAAGGTGTGGACACTGTTGTGACAGAATAAAAAGAGAAAAGAAGAAATGGTTTAAGAAAGTTGATGAACCGCTTGCATATTGTGAGCGCCTGTGTAAAACTAAATATTTTATCTCTGGTGTGTACAGCATAAGTGGATGTGTGGAGGTGAGGGTGTTTACAATCTAACTAGGCTGCCATCTCAGGCATTATGCCTTCATATCACTAAGACAAAGTGCTGTGCATTCATAGCAGGATTTTTTGTTGCATGTGTTCTTAAACTGGTTGATTAAAAAAAAAACAGAAAGTAAGGAGGCCCAACAGGAGAAAAGGAAAGGGAGTGACACAAGGAAAATGCAACACTCCCATGATAATAAAAGAATAAACAGCAAACAACAGAGGAAAAAAACGACATCATCAGCAGTAATAACAGACTAAAGATATGAGATACAACATAACAGCAAATACAACTGCCTCTGCTGCGTGGTGTACTCCGGCAAACCATTTATTCAGCTGTCCAGTGGGTGGGGGTATTATGTCTTGATGCTAATTGCAACGTGCAGATATTCCCACTGGCCTCTTAAGCAGCTCTCTACTTTTGATGAATCTCTGTGCGTAGGCATACACAAACTCTCGCATGCTCACACATAACAAAACCAATTCCCAGGGTTAATGCAAGCGCACTGACACCGTGTACTCCAGATGTACAGCGCAGCGCTTCTTTTGTGATCGTGGGCGAAGAAAAGCAATTGTTGTTGCAGCAGTGTGCACCTTGACAGGAAATTTGACTCTCCACACAGGCCTCACCAAATAATGTGAATACAGCCAAATCGCAGCGTGGTCCACACACAGGATACAAAACAGGAAAAGTCATTCAATATTCATTATCTGCAGTCCTAATACACAAAGAAGACTTTTCTTGAAATACAAAATGTCTATGTGCAATCAATCAATAAATATACTGTAGTATTCTGCACTGAGAGATATTTCCGTTCTTTAGGCTATCGATACTGATAGAAACGGGGCCGACAAAATAACAGAAACACCTATTTCTTTATCAAGCAAAACAGTTCAACAGAACCACAATCTACATCCTTCTAAATGACCATACAGCAGAAATAACATGTCTGCAAAACAAGCAAAACTGAATACTATAACCTTGATGAAGTTAGGATGTATTGGAGGCTTGCTGTGTTTCACTCAGCGATTCTTTTTCCCATTCAGTTTTAGCTTGGCATACTAGTAAACAGGCAACTGAGTGTACATTAACTTATTTATTTTAGATTAGTTTTGCATTGATTTCAGCTGTAATTAGATTATATTTGATTTGAAAAGCAGTGTAATTTTATCAGTTTTACAATACAAGTTTGACGTTTTGCCTAACCTGCTCAATCATGAATAGCTAATCTATGTTTACAGAACATCAGCATCAAATTTGGAGACCAGGCTATCTGAAGAGGCAAGACATCAGACTGTCAATACCCTGCAGTATAGCTACCCAGAGCTGTACATATTGTGTAATGTGTGCGCTTCTCTCTTAAGATTAAGATGTTTTTGAAGTTACTTGCAACTGGAGATATTCAGCAGGAGGTCTAATATTGAGCTCCAGATTTATCTTCCAAGGGTGTCACTTACATTACTTACTTGCTAACAGTTATCAAACAACTTGTGCATTTTTTTCACAGTATAGAAGACTAGAAGATCACGTCACTTCTTATCACCGCTGTGGTGTCACACCTGCATGCCCTGGTCAAGATCAGGGTTGCAGATATCACAACGACAAATTCACTGCAGCAGTACACAAGGATTTGGGGTTATTCTTAGTACGAGTGAGCTTCAGGTCTGTACAGGTCTGCATAGACAGCAGGTAAAACTGACCTGTTATACCAGTTGAAGAGGAGCCAGTTGACCCCCTCTAGCTGGTAGTCCCTGAGGCTGTTGCCATTCCTGTATTCCCTCGACTGCTCCCTCTTCTTCCACAGATTAGCTGGGGGCCGGTCCTAGATGACAAAATGAAGGGGTAAGTTTAGATGTCAGATGTGAAATTAACTCTACACTTGTATTTTGAATGAACAGATTCCTACAGAATGTAAATATAATGTATAGAAAAGTAATAGAGATAAAAGAGTAAAAATTGTTTTAAAGGTACAAAAGACAAAGAAGTGCAGAGTGGAGATACATGGAGTGGAGCTTAGAAGACTCCAAAGAAATAGGCGTGATTAAAAGCAGAGCAAAGGCACTGAAACCAACGTCCAGTCGAACCTTGTCACACCAGCAGAGCCACAGGATAGCATGACAACCATGTAATGTTGCATGTGATATTTTGGAAATTGGTCTAAAACTTGTGTGGAACCATTCCTGTCATATACAGCACTAGGCGAATGGCGGTGAGCATTTAAATGCATTTGGTTCTTTATTGGGAAACAGGTGCTGTAAAGATTGACCCAAATGTAAACTATTGAACTGAACAAAGAAGTGAAAATGATAAGAAGGAAAGAAAACATTTTTAGCAAGTCTTAGCAGTACAACAAACACAACTGATCATGTGTAGTCTGATTACTACAATACACTATAAAGACAATAATACTTGCAGTTCCCTGCATGAGGACCCGTAAGTTATGCTGAAAAACACTGTTCTTTCTTTGATACCAGTTTATTTCTTCCTTCCTAAATTTTACCTTTTAGATTCTGTTCTCTAGATCTTCTGAGTCTTTATTTGGAAAAATCCTCGGATAAAAACAGTATTATTTTTACCTTTTCAGTATAAGCATCGTTCACTGATGTTGCAGTGAGTGACAGCAGGTGTTTGTCTTTCAAGTTTCTTCTCTTTACTGTGTGAATGAGGTCTTTCCTAGATGAGTTTAATGTTTGGCTGATGATGCCAATTAAATTCACCATACAGTACATGTTTGCACACGCTGTGTAAACACTTATTTACCAAAGATTCCACTACATTTCTGAAAACAGGGGAATACCCTTATTAGCACTTCAAAATACAAGCAACCAAAGAAAACACATATATACAGCATGAGAGTGATAGAAAAATAAAAAATACAGTGATGACTGAGGAATGCTGGTAGGCATGGCTTACCATCCTGCGTGAGTCTGGCTTGGCTGCCTGCAGCTGCTCAAACTCCTCAATCTTGCTCTGATCTACGTCGTCCTTCAGCTCCCAGGTGCTGTCCTCATAAGGCAGAGAGCACCACTTCACCAGGTAGTATACCACTTCCTGCAGCAGGCAGAGAAGAATCAGCACTGGAAAAGACTAGAGCGAGGCCAAGCTTTGCTTTTATAATATTAACAAAGGCTGCGAGGCAGCCCATTAGGATGGCCTTGGGCATTTCTAAGATACAAAGACATCGCTACAGTGGAGAATATACTGAAAGGAGCACAACCACAAAAATGAGAAAAAAAAAAGAGTAAAACATGTTCAGCAATGCTGACACAAATACGCACACACACTACTCATGTATGTGAATAACAAATGAAAGAGGATTCCCTTTACCTCTCCAGTGTCTTTGTCCTCACAATACGACACCTCCAGCACTCTGTCTACCTCTACATAGTCAGGGTTAAATGGATCCTCTTCCATCTGAGAGAGACAGGAAGAAAGACAAAAGGGAACGGGAGAGATCGAAACGGAGAGAATAAACCCAAGTGCCCACTCACCATCTGGAATCTGAGCTAAAAATCACTACTGTATCAACTGATTGAGCAAAGACATTCAAATATATGCACACAGATGTGCCTGCCCACACAAACCAAACGTAAAAAGTGCATTGAACATCCACACACAATAGATAAATATGTGTACACTTAGCACATGTGTGCTAAAAATCATCTAATTATGCAAACACACACCTGCTCATAGCAATGCCCAAACAATGTTATCCACAGACAGTATTAAGCATGTCCACAGACACAAAACACAGTCATACAGCCTTACATCTGCAAAGAAGAGTGCCCTCTGTGCTTGTTTCATCTTGAAGCGTTTGATCTTCTGCTGAATCCTCTTGTCCTTCTCCAGCTGTTGCTCTGTGGCCCACTCACAGTGTAGATAGGAGCTGATGACCGCACACACACACACAAACAGACTAGGGTGAGGAACCCTGAAAAACACCTTCCAAACAGCATCTGGGGCATTTGCTGTGGCCAGCAGGTGTGATCACAGATTGCAGATGTGGTCACGGAGTCTTTCACTGGAAGCTGTCTGAACTGATCTCCTCAGTCATATTTGTTTTAGAAAATTTCGAGTGTGACATTCATATTTTTATCCTTTTCAGCATTTGGCTAAGAAGTAAGAATATGATCTGGCTGATGACAGATTATCTGTCATGTGGAAAGAAATGATTTTCTCTGAGAAGCTGAGTATGGCTCATAAATCCTAAATTCCAAAAACTTTCATACTGACACTTTGCTGTGTGAATGAGCTGGAAGTTTTATTAATATTCCTGAGTTCACATCGGAAAATTAATTGTTGTGAAATTTCATGAAAACACACACACACACCAACACTGAAAGCCGTCCAAGGATGTCTGTGATGCTTGTATGCTTTTGCAATCACAGGCATACAAGCTTGTGATTGCACAAGTCCTTATTCAGCATCGTTTTACAAAGCCTTCAGGACATCTGCTTTCTGTTTTGGCCTAATTTTAGTTTTAAAAAAATTGTTATAATTTAGGAAGATTAGTGCAACAGCAGTGTCTGGAACAGTGTCTACAAACAGATCACACACTTATTGGAATGACTACAGGCAGCGTTTATTTTTACAAAGTTCTTAAGAAAATATCACTAACTACCCAGAAGGTACAACTGAATAAAAAACTTACTAGTTTTTGTATTTCACAAAAAACTCCTCCACTTCGACCACCACTCCTGGCGAAACCTACAAAGAGGTTTAAAGTGACAGAAAAATATAACAATTAGGAGCAAAGACTTCATTTTTTCATAGCCCTACAATAAATAAAAAATAGCACAAAGATTAAAATATCAAGTTTAAAATGCTCAGAACCTGCCAGACAGTGTTAATTAAAAAAAAAATCCTACTATCAAGCAATGAAATTATCAGCTTTTAATAAAACGGGAGCAACAATTTGCCTCTTAGAATCACTGAAAACTAGCAAAAAATGACAGTGGTAATTAATTACCTCCTTCTTAGTGATACGAGAAGACATGATTTTGTCAACAACAGCAGCATCCTCCTCAGTGGGATTCTCCTACAAATGCAGTGGACATGAAACATTTAATGTCAACAGCTACTACTGATTCCCCCCAGCATGAAGCTGCATAAACGTCTTCATAACACAAAAGCCACACACAAGAGTCTGTCACATCCTGTGCGAATCGCAAATCCCTCAGGCGAATGTGTGATAACATAAATAAAACTGACATGTGACAGATTTAGACAATGGGAAGTGGGGTGGAACTCTTCCACAATATACAGTACTTGGAGAAAGATGTTTTTGAGCAGAGTTGTCTCCACAATACTCCCTTCCTAATTTCTCTGCTATTGCATGTAAATCATTAAAAATGCCCACTGAATATGTGTCTTTCCTCTTTGTGCAGGCTTACTGCAGGGGTCCTGGTTTGTACGTCACAGCATGATGGTGAAAAGAACAGGCTGTTCTGCACTTCAGAGGCTGTAGTCCTGTTGTTCTTCTACAGAATGAAGTGTTCATGTTCTTCAATTTGTGAGTGAGGCTTCTTCAACAATATCCATGCCACAAACAATCCTTTATCTTTGTAAGTTAACAATACTTTAAAGAGTTGCAAGCTTTGTCAGCAGTTAAATCAATTTCTCCTACATTCTGCACTCAGGAACAATATTGTCCTCAATTTTGGAAATAAAGGAATTTAAATTCAACCTCTTAGCAAAAAGACACTATAGACAGAGCTACTTACAACAAACAGTTGAACAGCAGGTTCCTTGGATGCTGCAGTGTTGGATTTCTTGGCTTTGACAATAACCTTGACTTCCTCATCGGACAGCCTGGCCTCCAGCTCTTCAGCATACTTCTTTCTCTTCACCTGGCGATTAGACCGCCTCTTCTAGAAAAAGAAAGACAGGGACATTTACACACAAAAAAGAAAATCAATCTTGAGTGCTTCATAAATCAAATTCAAAACATCAAAAAAAAAAAATGAGTTCAGGATGTAAGTTGGGTTACCTTCCCTCAGTGGTTGTCAAAGAATAATACTTTTTTTAATTTAGACTGCTTTATTGTCAAGGCTCTGAGTTGTTTTGTCAAGATTATTTACATTGAATTTGAACTTAATGTAAATCAAAGTAACAACAGCAACAGGTAGACACTGTGGTTAAGTAGGTGGTCAAAATTGCTCTTGTGTAAATTCCTGGCTATCCCCCTGACATTTTGTATAACATCTAGAGCTTCAATATAATGCACAGCTCAAATTATTTTTAGAAAGTAGCATTGAGATAATCTGTCAGATTTGGAGCAATTTCGTTCTCAATATCACAGCAACTCATGAGTTATAATTGTCAATGTGTGAAAAACATGAATGGTAAAAGCATTCAACATCAACAGTCACAGATTTCCATACTGAAAATGATAATATGGGTTCTCCCTTTCAACAGGTCATGACCCAACATAACCCATGAATGACCAAACATAACCCATGAATGACCCTGTTAAATTTCCATTAATCAAGCAGGAAATCCAGAAAAAAACACCATACATACTGCAAATGAGACAAATCAGAAACGAGAGCGCTTTAAAACCCAGCTTCTTTCTATTCCTTCCTGTCAAGCCTTTATAATTATCACATGCGTGGGCTGCTGTATCCTGCATCAATACATGAACCCCTCCTAATGATAATATGTAGTTAATTAGGAATAAATGCCATTGAGCCAAAGTTAATTAGGTGTGCAGCATAATATCCCTGTGGAGATATACCCTCACATCCACAAAGCCAAGCTGACCAGAAGCTGGAGAGTCAAACCTGCCACATGCCACGACAACAGGGCTGAACCCCTGAGGAGACCACGCTTCTGTTCTGTCGGCCGCGTTACCTCGACTTCTGCCACACGATCATCCTAAATGAGTCATCAACAGACTTTTTTAATTAAGGCCAGGGGCGCCATTTAACGAGTGTAATTATATCATAGGATGTAGTCCGGATAGGACTCAAAAAGACGAGGAAGAGGTGGTGGGGCGTAAGAGGAGACGAAGTCCTTTGTCAGCCCTACTCATTCAGACATGTCACTTGTCAAAAATCTGACAGGACTCAGCAGCGAGTAAAGAAGAACACAACTCAGAATTGTGTTGTAACAGCTGACTTCAGATGTCATCACTACTATTATCACAATTACTCAGATTACAAAAAAAAAGACGCAATATTGCTGTGATATGGTCATAATAAATACTAGACAGCAATTACCCATGTAAACTATGAATGCAAGCTTTTTGCTTGGTTTTGACTTTATGGCAGCATGTGTCCAGTCTAACTTTATATTGCGCTCTACAGAATTAGTTCTACCTGATTATCTACATTGAAGTAATCCCACCTTTCATGATAAATTACGCAGCTGAGCGCTTCATAAATTCTCTTAGAACATCTTTAAACATTTTAAGATGAGATCATAAAAAAGTACAGATTTTTCATAAAAGAAATATTTATTTCACTCGCAAATTTCAGCTAATTCTTTTAATAACAAAAAGTGTGATCAGTGCACCTATAGGTAAGGTAAAACAAGGTAGTCTATAAATATTTGGACAATAATGTGGGACTACTCAACAGGTTTAATTAAGATGTAACTGATACTCATCGCCTGTCCTTTTCAACCTTAAATAATCTCAAATTCAAGAGAGCAGTATTTAATTTTCCACCAGAATGTAGCTCTAATTACTCTGACTTTGAAAAAAAAAACAAGGAGACACTTCAATTTCACTGGCAGCTGTTTCTACACTTCCTTTCACATTAACAATTTTGAATAATGTTGAACACAATGCAACTTGCCATTAGTGTTAAATTTAGGCATCTGTGTGCATGCAGAAGTGCTATTCTTGATGTTTTGACCTAGATAATTTCTCTCCGCTGTCAGTTTTCTCCATCATCAACACAGATAAGAATGTGTACTTGAGATAGCCACCCACTGAATGACCTCCACATGAACCACAGTCAATCCTTCCAGGCTCAAACTAAAGCTGCAAAGCTTTCCTCTATGCTCGGCAGCAGTGTGAACAGTCAGGTCGAGGACACCACTTCACTCGCTCACTTCTATCAGAATGTTAACAGACAAAGAGCCAGCCTTTGCCTTTGTTTTCTCACTGCAGCGGTGACACTACAGGCAGTAACGTAACATCACGTCTGAATAAAGTGAGGAATTAAAGCACAGTGAAAAGTAGATTAATTTCCACCTAAAACTCAACAGTTTTCTCACAGTTTAGGGTTTATATCTTAATTTGACATAGCGTGATGAAATACACCACATGTGCTCCAAAGCATTAAAGCTCTAGGTACACTAATAGTGGACTTGCACGGTGTGTGTATATGTCTTTATGTGTTCATTTGTGAGTGTGTGTAAATGCTGAAACTTACAGAGTCGTCATCTTTAGGAGTGTGTCGAGGAGGAGGGTCATCATCTGACTCCTCTGAAGAGTCTGGCTTTCGCTTTTTCTTCTTTCCAATCTTGATGACAATTTTCCTGAGGGAGAGAAAGACACACCATGAATACAATGAAATGAAGGCCAGAGTAATAAAAACCTGCTCCAAGTGTATAATGTTTACCACGCCACTGTTTATAGACATATTCTGGGTTGACAAATGCCTTGAAGATACAGCCCAGAGGCAACCGGTCATCATCTCCAGTCCTTAAACATTTGATTTGAAAACAATAACGTGATTTTACACATATTTTCAGAACCTAGGCATCTTCAACTCTGGTGTTTATGAATGTCAAAAATAGCATCAGAGTCCATCTCAAATAACCAAGAACTCAGGCAATTGTGCGACGCCCTACAAAATACTTGGGGGAGAAATGCGTTTACTGTGTCAGTATCACACAATTTTCACACAATTGCATGCACAAATTGCATGCAAAAGCATGCACAAATCATGTGCGGCATAGAACCAGAAAGAGGGATTATGTGCTAAAATGACAGTGAATTTGGAGAAACGTTTAATTTGTCTAACTCAAACTGCCAAAGCCTCATATTAAGAGCATCTGAGATCTCTTGGTGAAAACCGAATTCTTTGCAGCAGCTCTTCACAGCAAAAACCTTAAGGCAAAGAGAACTGGCATTCATTCCAGAAAAAAGTTATTTTGCTCTCAATCTACATTCAGGCATGTTAACTGCTTCTAAGTAGGTGGATAAGGAACTGTTTGGGTGAAAGGCTGTCTGATGGATTCTAAGAGAAGGCTAGATAGGCATCCAAAACCATTTGATCATTTGACTGCAGACTGCACGTGCATAAGTCCCTGAAGATTTCCATCTGTACACATTAAGATAGAGTAGTCATGGATTTTTTTCTTGCTCAGAATAGGCTTTTGGGGGTTGACTACACATGATACTGAGCATGAACACTCTGCATACAGTAAAGGAATGAGTCCCGGTTTGTATATTTAACAGAGATTACTGTATTTTCCTGCCATTTCATACTTTATGATTAACAAAAATGTCTCTTCTGCTTGAGGAAATTAAACTCCAATTAACACGAATAGTTAAAAACTATTTCTTCTTATTTTGGTGCCTGCAAGTTTCTTTTGCCGCTGGATAGAACTTCTTTGCAGAGTACCTATAACCTCTTTCTTGGGGGGAAAAAAATTGTCTTTGCAAGGGAATCCTCGGTCATGTTCACAGATCTACTTCAGCTAGACTCCAGTCCATCATAAATAGAGGCAACTGAAGCCTTATATCTGGTAAGAATATCTCTCTGTACAGCTGTCAGCATGCAGTTTTAAACCCTGACATGCATACAACTACAGCAGTGAAAGGATTATAGGGAATGCTTGCAAGAGTTGTCAAAAATGTCTAACTTTCAATGTATATCGATTCTGAATATTTTAATATGAAACCGTTTCAGTACTCATTTTCCACAGACTAAACACATTGATACCAGCTACATGTTCTTCCTCTGTTCAAAAGAGGCAACACACACAGGAGGATACTGCATTGAAGTTAGAAACTGCAGAATCGTGACTACACAAATGCTTACATGTATCTTAATGCTCACAAACGGCGCTGCATTTGTTTATGCCATTAGGAATTCAGTGCTTTGCTAAAGCTCCTACATATTTTGCAGGGTTTTTTCTCACTAAAATACCTTTGGTAGTTTGTCAGTGGTAAAATTCTCACCATCGGCCTGATACACATTTATAGTACCAAGACAGACTACTAAAATGTTTATATATCAGGAACCCAAATATCAGCAGGTTGCACAATGAACTGACACAAGCTTTTACTGTTTTGCTAGTGCTTTAGGCTTTAACTTTCTCTTATTTTTTCCACACACTGTCACATATTATTTTTGTGACCTTTCCACATATATTCTTTCACCACTTATGCAGACACTTCCTATCTTGCACTTCTCCACATGTATTATCTCTTGCAAGTCACAAGCGGCGCCAAGTCTCTAGCTTGGTGTGATATTAATGGTGGAAAAAAAGAGAAAAAAATAGACACACACACATACATATATATATATATATATATATATATATATATAAACATTGTTGTCGTACTAACAAACAAAGCCATTTTTCCTTCTCACTCTCCAACAATGTTGCATACACAACAAATCCACCCCCTCCTTCCCACGAAGAGAAACAGCCTCTGTGCGCCACACATGCAGTCACAGCCCTATTCAGACATGGTGCATGAGCAGGTATGTCTCTAGTGGGGAGGATGTCCCCGTGGGGCTTGTTCATATGAGATTACATTAGAGGCTGAACAAAGATTCCCACACTAGCTAATACCTTCTCCCGTTAACCGCCAATCCTTCAGTTAGACTGTCAGCAAATCATGTCTTTAGACACTCGGTATCCACTAGACAGAAAGTCAACTGGCTAAACAATATGCAAGTTTAGTAAGAAACAATGACTTGACTTGTTAAGAGAGCAATTTGACCATTTAAAGGTTTAAGATATTTTTTATCCACCATTTCCAGTTTTGTCACCATTTCTCCTCCAAGATATATCAATTCTGTTTAGATACATCATAAACGGACTTATTTCTTTTTCCCCGTCACAATCTTAGAAATCTTCTTACCATATAGAGGTAAAATAGAGGAACAAAACAACACTGACTGCATTGTATTACAGTGCAATACATTAACAAAAGAACAATAAATTCTCCAGTTCTCGTCTAACTTGAAGTGTCAGATCTTTTTTCAACTTGATTTGGGTATTGGAAATCTTTCCATTCAGTTAAGTAAATACTGACAGTTCCTTAGTCTGTGTGAGTGGAGCTGAAGCAGTGAACTCTAATCCATGTGCTGAATGACAAAGGTACATCACGTGGATAAAACACACACACACACACACACACACACACACACACACACACACACACACACACACACACACACACACACACACACACACACACACACACACACACACACACACACACACACACACACACACACACACACACACACACTAGAAGAGACTCAGAAGATCTTTACATTTTTTACCTGATTTCTACAGTTAAATACAAACAGAAATAAACCCATTTTTTAAATAAAATCTCTGAAATAGTTAAGACAGTCTTCAGACCTGATCAGCTCGTTCAACTTCACATTCATAGCAACATTTGGTCAAAAATAATTTAATGTCCCACCCAAGGCCTAACTAACGAAAAAGTTGGATTTGGTTATTTGAACTAAAGACTCTCCAGAACATATTAACATCCATCCATGCACCTATTATAACATTTGCGGAGAGCAAAAATAAGCACATTTGTCCAGCAGCACCATGTGGAAGAGCTGTCCCCTCTGCTGGTGTTCCTGCCCCCTATGGATGATATTACATTTCACAAATCCTCTTGACAATGACACTTAATGGTTGCCATGCAACATGCCCTTGGGACTGCATTTGGCAATGTGGGCTGGAATGTTCATGATGACATCATTTCCTGTGAAAAACAACACCAGAACATGTCCACTGACACTATGAATGGCTAGGCAATGTGCCAAGTCAGTGACACAATGTAAGAAGATAAATTAACCAGCTGTGACGCCCAGAAAAATAGGAAAAGAAAGGAAAAAAATATACTAAGGCAGCTGAATGGGACAGAGCACTATTGACTAAATAAAAGCTGGCTGTGATATGGACCTTGCAGAATAGCAGTGTCACATCACCAAGCAGCACCTCAGCTGCTAACAGCCTATAACAGAGCTAAAACATCGCTCTGATTCCCATATGGGAAAACTTGAACTGTGAAACGAGACACTTGAGGGCTGTAAAATCATCAATTGAGCCAGAGACAGACAGTGCGGACAGAATATTGACAGTGATGCGGTACCTTTGTACTGACATCTATTACATACCACACTGAATTAAAAGTATACATTCTTATTTCACTCACCCGGACACACACACAGAGAAACGCACAAAGCATAAACCACATCTGAGTGAGGGTTCCAGCCTGTTCCACCCTGCTGTGGCTGAGACACAGGACCACCCAGCATTTACTAACAGTGGTGCTAATGTACATGCTTCCTTTGACTGGATAGCCTTCCCCCAAGCTAAAATATACTGCATTAACTCTAATGATAGGGAGGAAAGTCAGACTTTTAAATCAACCTCTCACTGATAAAAAAAGAGGTTAAGCAGTCAGTTTTGCTCTTCAGGGTCCATAGTCAAGTCTCCCTGATGTGAAGAAGTTTTGCACAGGCTGTATAAATGCCACAGTATGACAGAAATTATATCCACTGACCTACGTACTATAAAGTAGTTAACTGCCTGGCCAAGCTGAGAGGCAAATTTTGTCAGGCAAAAGCTAAAAAGAATACTAAGACAGTTTGGAAAGCAAAATTTATGTACTGCATAATACTGCATATATGGAAAGTGAATATTAAACCCTGCAAGACAGAGTCTGATGGTCATCTCTTCTAATATGACAAAGAAGCAGGAAACCTGCACAATGTATTTAGTAACAGATGCTAACCAGTCACAGAGACACATGGGACATGTAGGAGTGAATACATCAGAATGTATCAGTATTGTTTAAGTAGTAATACAGCATGCTCTGGGTGAATTATGTCGTACCTACAACACATCCAGGTCCCCAAGTGTAACATACTTTGAAAGAAAGATACATATGCACAAGTTGTATGCCTCCCAATATTCTACTTCACACAATTCACAAGAAAAAACACCACGCTGATGTGAAGTATGCTCAATTTAGTCCTCCTATGTACTTTCTTCTTTTATGCAAACCTGCTTTAAGAACTAGGCTAGGATAAATGAAGGAGAGGGAGGTAGGGAATACAATTGCAATACAATGTCTTTTAAAACCAAGAGAATGAAAAAAAATATCATCAGAATTATCTGTCAACAGAGCCAGGCAGAAAACTGTTGTGCTTCTGTATTCTAAAAGTGTAAAAGATCTATTTTGTGCAAATACAATCCAGGTCTGCGCCTGTGACCTAATTAGAAAACTATAACTAGTATCCCACAAGTAAGAGTGGAGCGGTCTGATATTTTGAACCTGACAACACTACTAGTACACAGTATTAGGTATCATTTACATATATATTTTAGGTATCTTGTTGACTCTTATTTGGATAACAAATTTTGACTCCAAATAGCAGCCCTTGTGAAATTACTGTTGTTCTTACATGATCCAAATCTTGACACCTCTATGACTGATTGAGGCTAACTATAGTTGTCTTTTGTGATAATTGCTTTATCTAAGGCAAAGAAATGAAAGGAGGCTTTTCTATTATTAAAAAGTAGAAGACACAAGGAAGCTGGTGTGTTCACAGCAGTTACACTGCACTTGATTTATGTTTAATGATTTTAATACCATAACTGAAATTTCTTTCAAAAACTTATGTTTAAAATATGTTTCATTTCTGGTATTTTTCTAAGCTATTCTTTAAACTTATTCCTTCCCTGAAATGTTGCATCTTATTTTGTTCATACAGTTTCAGATACCATAATGAACATCTTTCGTTGACTCCACCTAATGCTTTTACCCACAAGAAGCCTATATTTTTCAATTTTAGCACTGCACACTCTTCTCCACCTTGTTTCATCTTAATACTTTAAGATACAGCCACCTGGATGGGGCCGGCTGCCATTAATGTTTTTACTGATGGAGATGAAAATGATTTATTTGCCTCTCCATCAGGACTTTAAGAGGCCATCCTCTAGACATAATCTTGCATCTCTAATTAGACTACAGCTGCCCCTGATCTGACTTTACGGAGTGATCCCCGATGATAGGCTACCACAAGCCTTTCCCTCAGAGTAATAGGCTAGTTTCTGTTCAAGGATTTCTTGGCTCCCATCCTCCTATTGTGCCAAATAACCCCCATCCGTTGTCCCCCCAGTATTGTCCTGCCCTACTTGGCATGCCGCCATTGGGAGTGTATGTGTGAGAGTTTGATTTTAATAGAATCAAGACTGGAGAGTGCTTTGCAGACCAAGGCTGCACTGTGGTGCTTCAGCATGTCAGAGAAACCTTCATCGTTCTATAGTTGGTCTACCTCAGACATTAGGATTGTGTCTGAGTTATCCTCAGCATTGCTGTTAAGCGTGCGCCGTGCACGTGTTTGTGTGCATTTCTCGTCCTGAGGGGCATATTGACACAGTAGTGCTGGTCTTTGTCAGGAAATCCCCCTTCTTATGAATGGAAGGCTATAATCTCAGTGCCACATAACACAACTGGAAACAGTAGTAACAGCACCATCAAGGCCCCTCTCAAAGACAAATACTGTATCAGCACAGAGCACATGGCCACACGGGATTTCTGCTATATTCAGCAAACATTTAAAAAACGGGCACTACTCTCACATGCACAAAACACAGACACTTACAAACACATTTGCAATAAGACATGCACAGACCCACAAACATGTTTATATATCACACGGCAGCACACGTGAACATGTAGACATTTGCACACTGCAAGGGATTAACTAGGAAAACAATTAAAAAACAGCTTTAGCCTTTCCTAATGAAAAAAGTGAGGGAAAAGAGATTAGACGGCTAGCAGGCAAGCACTGAAATATGAACAGCTATACGCAGCAGCATATACACTAGACTTAAACCTCCATTTTCTATCATGTAATTGATCTCACAAGCACCATTTTGTTTGATATTTCCCTGCTACCATGCTGCTTTGTAGTATCAGCATATTTAGAACATGCCTGCTCACAGGAAACATTGGATGCACAGCTTTGAGCATGCTGGAAGAGCCAAATTTGTACTAGGAAAAAATGTAAAGAGGAGGGGGAGGGAGAAACAAAAAAAAAAAGGGAATGAGCGGCACAGTGTTTTCATCCGATGATTATGAGGGTATTTTTCAGCAGGTAGGCTGCCTGGAAAAGCAAATTCCAGCCCGTTGAGACCTGTGATCGGTCAAGCCTAGCTTGTAAAATAACCCTTGCTTCTCCCAAAGGTAGGATATGTTGGTTAATATAGTAATATTGGAAATGGAAATGCATAAAGCAGATACAGGTAGGTCTGTATCCACTGTAGGAACAGTAGGAACTAAAACCTACCAGTGTTTTAGTTGCATTTGTCAAGTTCGGGCTCCTGTAGAAGATAAAAAACTGAAATACTAGTATTCACACAAATGTCTTCTTCTCAAAACTCAGTTATATGTGCTGCATCTACTTTATATCCTAATTTATTTATACAGTGAAATGCAAGCCCAGTCGTCACCCTCCCCAAAACTAAGATGACATCTTGACTACACCTTCAATACCCAAGGCCCAGTATCTCTCAGTGAAAACATATTTTTTGAAACAGACTGTGAGGTGAAAAACTAATTTTTTGATCTTGAGCTTTAAGTTTGTACTGCACCAACTATGACAAGTTAAAATGTTAGCTGTTGAATGTTGTTGTTTTGCACTGATCTCACACAGTTTCCAAATCTAAATCCAACAGTCTCTGATAAAACTCAGTTTCCATATTTTTATGCACAATGAGATCCTTAAAGGCAAAGCTGCTGTTAGTTTTTCTTGATTTGCATACTGACATTATACCAAATTTCATCAACAATGTCCAAACCCTGAGTAATTTTATTCAATGCAATCTGTTAATGGCATCAGTATCCCACTAGTAGAGGAGGAAACAACACACGATATGTGAGGGCATACAGAAGACAGAGGAAATCTGTAAACTACCTAGTTAGCCACTCTGTTGTTTTTCTTCTCATTTAATAGTTTGGTAATGCTTATTTGCAAAGGATTCACATTACTTTAAAATCATGATTTTGAGGTACTAGACTTATCTAACAGTAAGTTAGCAATAAAGATTATGATAACTATTGGAGCTTGTATATTTACCAACAACATTTCCGACAAGAAACGCAGCAGAGTTATGTGACGATCGACATACGTTTGTCTTTCTATGAATCTGTTTGCCTGTGAACAACATTACTCAAAAACAGACTAACAGATTTGGATGAAATTTTCATGGAAGGTCAGAAATGACACCAGGACCACCTCATTAGATTTCTGGCAGTGATGCAGTGTATAGTATGGATCCACAAATTTGTTCAAGGTTTCTGTATCATTGCAAGATAGCGGAACAGCGTCACTGTAGCTATGACAACAAGTGAACACTATGTCAGCTGGTTGCATCAATTTTATTTATTTATTTAGTTTGTCGGTATATCTATATTAAATGGCCAGATTCTATGTTGCCATGATTTCTGAATACACAAATTAGGGAATGAACAGCCTTGGCAGAGTACTGCGCTCTGAGTGTTTCTCTTGTAACTATTTGTCATTCCGTTCTAACTTGTATATATGTGATTAACTGTGATGTCATTTATTCTTTAATAAATGATGTCTTCCATAAGAAAGATTTCTGTGTGATTCACACCAGATACATTTTCATCACACTATAAGCATTTGAAGCTGCAGGACGAACACCTGCAGTATTTTTTTAACAGATGATGCCGAGTTTTTCCCCAGGGCTACTTCCCCCTCCAGCAGCAATGCAGAAGGGCTTGTTGATGTTTTTGATTTTTCATGCTTTTGGAGCTTATTGTTTATAATTAAGCTTTGATGAGTCACAGTGATTAAAGTCAGTTTAATGATAAAGAGTGTTATCAACCAAATTTCATAGAACTACTTTCCATAATAGCAGACTTTAATGTGCCACATTTTGCTTTGGTTACATAAAACATTGGTTTCAACTTTGGTAAAGGAAAATTTTGATGTGGCTGTGTTTTGTAAAAGACCCCTGATAAACGGATAAAGAAAACAGACAAATGTGGGAACATTTTTTTAAACTGGATTCTTCTTGGATATGCATCATGTCCACCTGTCACAGCGGCTGGTGCATCCATATTTTAATCAGCTGCTTTCATTTATGTTTCTCATCAGGCAGATTTTCCATATGATGATACGACCCCTAATTTGCTTGACGGATAGAGCAAACCAGCTATGTAATCCAGACAACACTAGGAAAAATAGAATTGATTCTACTAGAAAACTAGATAGTAATGACAGCATAGTGGTTTCAGAGAAACAGACCGTTAAGTACACAGACAATTAGGATATTAGTCTTATCTCAGGCTCCACTCCCTGCTTAAAGAACAGTGGGATGATGCAATGGAAGAATGAGCATACACTCAACACCAAATACACACATAACCTCAAGCTTTCTGAACGCTGGCCAGTACACACCCTCTACAGAGCAGAGGCTGAAGTAATGACTTTAGTGGAAGGTTAGTACCTCTGCAGCCGAGATGCATTAATATTTTATGGGGAGATCCTAGGCGGCGCATGCATGTGAACAGAACACTCCTCCGGTATAAATCTCTCACCAGAAGCTTCTTGTCATCATGTGTGCAGTCTGTCTCAATGAACACCATTCTCAACACAACAGCAATACATGGCTATCCTTCACTACATCCGCACAGACACACATTCCAACAACATATACGCAGACTAACAAAATAAACAGAGAGCAGTCTTTGTTAGAAAGCCGTAGTTCTTAACATGCTAGAAAAGTAGTAAGTCATATATAAATACATAACGCTGTATGTAACACATGTCTAACATATTCTCTCGTCTAAACACAGCATTTTGTACAGGACCTTGGTATAACCCCAACCCCGCTCCATTAACAACTTTGTGAACTTGGCTGAACTTTCAGCTATCAATGCCTCAGGTTAATGAGGAGAAGGCCTTGATAGGAACAGTGAAGAAAGAAGCAAAGTCCACAGTAGAATTAAGAACATCGCCACACACCCACAGCCGTGATGCAAGTACACTTTTATGGATTATACATTTGAAAAAGAGTCCTGTGAGTCCATCATAAAAATGTAAATGACATCATTAAAAATTCACAGCAGCAGATGATCCCCTAACACTGTTACTTACTGCTACAACAGTTACAGCCAACTCAGTGTTGCTTTACGGTGGTATGTTTGTTCTGCTATGCTAAAAAGCTTCCTCCTGTCTGCGTTATGTCCACACATAGTAACTCCCTGTTTTTTTATGAAGTTATGAATTTCAGTAAGTTAAACTGGCATCTGCCTACTGTTTTATCAAAAGTCTAAAAGCAAGTGTTGAAAAGCAGAGTCATCTCGTAATCAGGTCATCTAGTGTTCAGGCCAATATGATAAAATTTATGTTTTAGATCTTACTACATTAGAGTAGAGGCATGAGCCTCAAACTGATCATGTTCCGATTTTCACGATTAAAGGACTAGAACTGCCTACCTCAATGAAACCGGACTTAATGGTTTTCAAGTGCAGCTCTTCCAAAAAATGTGCTCCGAATTTTCCTTTCTTCAGTTTCTACTTCTAATTGTAAAAAGTGAAGACTAACAGCAATATTTCAAGATTTTCTGAGCTTTGAGTTCTCACACCTCATATGAAGTATTCACACATTCCCACAAGCCTTTTGTCATATACAGACAGCTATACGTCATTCCCACATTTGCATGAAGGCCTTTTGAATTGGACCTGTTTTTCTCACTTGCAAGAAATGGAAGAGAGGGGCCTAGAGTCAAAGGTGCATTTTAAACAATCACTGCGGTCTTTTAAAGTGGCCTTAACTTTAAACTATAATTTTACTAAATGCAAGGCCTAGTGTGGCATGATTTATGGAAAAAAAAACATAATCATGATTTTTTTTTACCAATAGTGAGTTCACAATTTTTTACTACAATTAATCATTGACTTCAGGGACAAACTTTTTTTTTTGCACTTTCATATTAAAATAAACAGAGTACTGCTATGTAATGTAGTTTAACATTAATTCAAGCTGATGCAAAAATCTCTGCATCAAATAAAGACTGGAAATAGGTTTTTTCTATGCCTGAATTCAATGCATCTCCTCGAGGCAAAATATAAATTAAATTGAACCCAAAATGCCACACCTGTAAAACACCTGCTTATCAATAGACACTACAGTTTACCGATGCTTCCTAATCACCTCACATGCAGGCTATGCTAGATGCTAGCTATGTGCTGCTATCTGCAGCACACACAAATCAAACAGGTGTGCAACCATAAATTATTTCTATTGTCAGATTTACCCAACTTGAAACCATGTGATCTTATCTACATGTTTTCTATGTGCTGAGTTTTGTATAAGTAGGGCATACTTTTTAAAGGTCAATAGCACAGTCGATCGTGCACATTTAACTGTGGGAAATCAAGAACGTAAAAAAATTCAATTAACTGTGCAGTCCTACAAGACCTATTCTAAATTTACACCATTTTAAGGTTTGAGTGCTTACAAATGTGTGTCATACATCAATTCAAGTAAAGCAAAGCTTAAGTCACACAATGTTTAAAGTAGAAATGCATCTTTCAAACTTTACTAGGCTTTACTGAAGTTGGTTCAACACAGCATAATAGCATTAATACGAACCTCAGCTTGAAGGCATGTGGCTATGTTGAGAAACTGAAACTAAAGTTGGTTTAGAAAATAAAGATTTATAGAGATTTTTCTCTAAGATTTTGCTATAAAAGGTTGATTGAGACAATATTAGGCTCCATAAGCAAGCTTTGCTGCTTGCATCTTGATCTGATGCTTTCTTCACATGTAGGCTAGGTATGGTTTCTTAGGTCACACAGCACATTGCCTTGGAGCAGCTAGGATTGTTATCTGTGACACCTTTGAATAACAGATTGTGGACAAACTGTTAGCTGCCCTTCAAGACTAACAAGTCTTAGATTGCATTTGATTAACCGCTGATGGTTTTATCAACTGTGTGTCCACAGATGCAAGGTGGTTCGGAGGGAAACACATCTGTGTGTACGCTGACTGACCAAGCTGGAATGAAGCTTCCTGATCTTAAAAGTGTTGCATATCAAAGGTAAATAGCCTGATCAAACAGAACTTTAACTTAATGATCACAACAGAGCTTGTTCAGAGATTCTACCAGATCAACAATTCTTTGGTTAATTGAACACCTGATACACCAGAGTTACTACGAGCATCACCAGACAAATTCCTCCAACTACAGCAGGACTGTATCACATTGATGAATGCCTCCATCATCTCAATATTCTCCCAAACAGCCGTGCTGCCACAACTTTGTAATTATCACACACACACACACACGCACACACGCACACACGCACACACGCACAAGCAAAATCCATTATCTGCTACAGCTTTTCTCCCTCTGCCTGGCTCATCTAATTATTAATCAACGCAGCTGCCAGTCAGTTATGATTGTTGACCATTGTCGGTCACTCTCACTCTAGGTCTCAAAAATACAGGCGTTCTCGGTGCTGGTTTAAAACTAATAACGCTTTTCAGCTGCACAATCTGACATTACCATATTTAAACATTCCCCTGTTCCTTCGTCTCCCTGCCTCTGCCTTAACATCTGCACTCGCTGATATTTTAATAGCTTGTGTTGGGTGTGGCTTATAGCTACACACTGCTTATGGCAGTTAAAACAGGGGGGATGGGAGGCGGATTACGGTATCTATACATCAGCACTACTTGCCCAAACATACGAGGCAGCACTGTCTCACATGTAAATGCAGTCTTTGTTTGCTCCTCCCATGCTTATGCTGATGACTGAGCCCGGTTTATGGTTGTGGTGTGCAGTACATTCTGTTGAACTTTGAGCTTCCATCTTGGCAACCACAGGCAGAAAATGTATGCTAGTAAAAAATGTACCAACAAAATCAAGCAGCACACAAGCAGGCTAAATCAGCAAAATACACTACTGCAGCCCTATAGTCACACATACTGAGAAGACACTGTGTATTGTTAAACACAATATAGAATTTTAATTACTAAGTAATAGGGCTTTGATTCTAAGCTCAAACCCATTGGAGCCCAATTTGAATTTTTAGTGAGGCAGACGTTTCTTAATGGGATCGTTCAGATTCTTTTAAAAGTACTGTCAATAGATCATGTGAAGAGAACTGCCCTTGTCAAACATAAATGAGGCTTCTTGAAATACACAGTTAACTGTATTGTGTGCCCATTTAAACATTAAAATATCACACTGTTCTTCAGAAAACTGATGTGCATTTGCTGCTATTGTTGTACAAACTGAATAAAAATATTTAATAGAGATGAAAAGAGAAGAGTAGTAACTTTATACTAAAACCTTTTTTACTATAAAGGTATTACATTTTTTTTTACATTTGTCTCAAGTCTGGTTGCAAATTGACAAGTTAACCTGTGGCATTTGTCACTTGTTCATTCAAGCTCATGAAGCGCTACAGTGGTTCAGGCATGAGTTGAATTAAAAGAAATTAGATCAAAATTCCACTTGGCGGATTATTTTTCAACAATTAACAGTACACTGCAGTGGTTTACAGAACAGTATCGATGGTTGTGGCTACATACCCGATTTTGGCCTTCTGCTTGGATTTGGAAGAGGGTACAATACAGGCCTTCCTAGAGACCTTCTCTTTGGGCCGTGCCTTGCCGTTTCCTTTGTGCTCACGGTCCCGATGGGTCCTATGCTGTGACGAAGAACTGGGGAAGCTCTCCGGACTCATAACTCGAGGGATGTTCTTCTCCCCTCGCTGCCGGGCCTTAGCAATAGCCTCTGATATTATCCTATTGGCTTTCTCCTGCTTGTCCTGCAGAGTTGACTCCATCTGATGAAGCGTCCTTCGTGGCACCCTCTTCTCTGATGATGAGCTAGATGAGGACGAAGACGATGAGGAAGAGGAGGAGGATGATGAGCTGCTCTTCATTGGGGGACTGAGGACCCGCACCTGACCACCGGGACCATTAGCGTTCTTTCGAGGCTAAGGACAGAAAGAAAAAAATACAGAGATCATTAGCATTTACATTTATGAAGCACAGGATAACAGATATTTCAGAAATAATACAGTCATGATGGCTTCTAGTCTTTAGTGGAAGACTTAAACCTGTACCACAGAAAGAACCAATGACAAAGAGACCTTTAAAGAAAAGCTGCTGTACTGAGGTACTAAATCTATTTTCTCACCAGTTCTGGCATTAAACGCATCCAAAAGCTACAGTTGGTCTTTTTTCTAAGCATTGTTAAAAATATCTGTCTTTGTGTTTTGTGACACATAACAAGTAATTATGTTAGAATAAAAGCCATAAACAAGATATGTTATATTTATGGCTGGTAGAGAGTAATACGGCTCAGCTACAAGTGAATAAAACCAGCACATTTTTATTTCCCCTCACACAAAATGGTACCAGCACAGCGAGATGCCATTTCACTGTACAATCTAAGAAGCTTAGTATGAACATTAAATGTGATGTGAAAGATGGACTTAAAATAAAAAAGAAAATACTGTATAGCAACCCTTTCTGAGTCTAAAAAAATGAACCATGATACGGCAATGCGACCAGTGAAACTATCCATCACTCATTTAGAAAGTCACAACCTTCTGAGGCTGTGTGAACCACGCAGACAGCAGAGCTTGTTGCTGTCCCCTTCCCAGATGCTGGGGGTGGGGGGTGGACCTGCCTCACTCCACATGTTGCTCACGTCAACTCCCAGCCTCTGATCTAACTACTAGCGGACATTCAGCATGAGAACCGCCAGTGTTTCCTCCAAGAATTCATTTAGATCAGGTGGAAAGGTCTCTCTGAACTCTGAAAGCATGTGACATGAAAACCCTGATACAAACAAAATTTTTTGCATGAAGTAAGCTTTTAAAAGGTAGAGTAAAACACTGGCTCAACGTAGCAGGTTACAGTGAGCCTTGTGGACATAAATAATCCAGCCTGTCTGATACATGATAATATGTGAATAATAGATGGCGTGACTGCGGTTATGCCTATACAAGCGCCTTGTGGTGGGCCTTGAGCCCAGTGAAGAGGGAACCCATAAATGGATGACCTAATCTAAAAATGTGTTGCGTATGCCTACATGGCCCAGGCACGGCTGGTTGCTTTTTTTCCACACTCCTTGCTAAATAAAGAGAATTAGCTTGAACCTCGTTGACAAAGTGGGGGGAGGGAATTGAATAACTAGCAATTCATTTGGAAGGAAGTGGGGAAAAACACACACACACACACACACACACACACACACAAGAGCTGCATTATGATTTTCACGTGTGCAACACTGCTGAGGCTATTAGGAAGAAATTTACTGGATCATGCTGGAATGTTCTCATTCAAGTTATTGCTAAAAAAAAAGAGAGAGAGAGGGAGGAGTAGAAAGTAATGCTCAGGAGCGGAAGAACATGAGCGCACATGAAAGAGGTAGCAAGAAGAAAAAATATGAAAATAGGCTCGTATCAGAGAGAGAGAGAGAGAGGGAGAGAGAGAGAAAAGATAAAATGCACCAAAACTGAGAGCACTGCAGCTGTGTAATACATCTATAAATAACTGAAATTACAGCCTGCCAGCACTGCAGTGATTTCAATCTCTCTAGCAGCACGTAGTGCCATGAAAACGGCAAAGACCATTACAGCCGATGAAAAGGTAGAGTAAGCTCCATTTGGGCCGGACACCTTTTCCCTTGCTCCCACCCCCTCATTTCCACATGTAGTGAGCTCTCTGGTGACTGACAGGCTCAACTCATGGAGGACACACACACTCACACACATCACATACTGTACATAAACTACAGAGCAGGACAGTTTGGAGAGCGCAATTCAAGCCAGAGTGAAAAAGTGATGTATGAAATGAATAGACGGTGGGGGTGGGGAAAAGAGAGCACTCATTCTAGTATGCCTTGATAAGGTCTAGTACAGCAAAGCAAGTAAGTGTGGAGGGGAGGGAGGAAAAAAAAAAGCAGCAATGAGTTCAAGATGGCGGCAGTGCAGCATGAGCCAGTAGCAGAGGAGGTTGTTCAGTTCCTGCCGGCCCCTCCTCCTCCCCCTCGTCCCTCCTCCCTCCCAGCTCTCAGAGCAGCTCACTTACCCTTCCTCTTGGCCTCTTCACTGTAGACATGGTGTTTTTTTTCCTTCCTCTTTCCTCCCCCTCTCCAACCGGCTAACAAAAGCCTTGCCCTTTCGCCGGGTTTTTTCTCTCTCCGTTGCTCACTCACACTCTCTCTTTCCAACACAATCACTCTTTCCCTTCCTACAGTCGTTTTTCCCTCAGTATTCCTTGAGCCGTGTGTCCCCCCTCCCCTCCCTCTCTCCTCGTTTGCCTCCCCTCCTCCTTCCCGGTCAGCTCTTCTCCTCGGGCAGTGCAAGAGCGCCGGAGCTGTTCGTCTCCTCCTCCCCCAGCGGGCAGGGCTCAAGAGGAGCGCATGGGAGCGCTCTCTCTCTCTTTCTCTCTCTCTCTCCCCTCACTCTCTCTTTCTCTCTCGCCCTCGTTTGTCTCTTCACAGGGTGATGAGGGAGCAGCGCTGTTGGCGGTAGAGGAGGTGCGTGGCAGTCCAGGAAGCTCTCATTCTGCTGCTGCGTGCTGCTCTGCTGCCGTCCGGTTTCACCCAAGTCTCCCTCACTCACTCTCTCTCTGTGTGCGTGTGTGTCAGAGTTGCCTTCCCCTGCCTCCTCTCTCCTCCCCTCTCATTGATTCCTCTTTCCGCCTGCCTTTACTGAGCGCTCTCAGTGCCTCTCTCTGAGTCTTGTCCCTCTTTATTTCTTGGTCTCTCTTGCTCTTTCTTCTTTCCCGTTTCTCTTTTTTGCGCCTCTCCTCGTCCTCTTCACCAGCCAGGATAAGGTAGGTTACTCCTTTTATTACACACAAAAAAGGCTTTTGTGTTATCTTGCTTGCTTGTTTGGCTCATTGTTTTTTCCTCCTTTCCCCCCCACTTATCTTGTTCCTCGTTCTCCCTCGCTGCCCTCCACTCTCCCTGGCTGGGGCGTGTATGGTGAGCTCGAGACTCGGCGGAAAATGAAAGCACAAAGCAGCAAAATGCATCAGCATGAATATTAGAGATGTCGTTAAAACCCAGACTCGTTTTTCTCTCTCTCTCCCGCTCACTTACTCTCTCTCTCACTCTCTCTCTCTCTCTGTAAGGAAGTAGGCCAGCAGATGGTGCTAGCAGTTATTACATTAACTTTCACAACTTAACCCCCAAAGTACTGGATTTCTCCCACGCCACAGATTGTCAGCATTGTAGCTTTTTGTGTCCTCATGTTGGCTGCTGCCAGTGATGTGCTGATTTATTCATGAAACGACATCATCAAGAAGCTCGATGACTACCCAGATAAACAAATTCTCAAAAGCTAAAAATATATTCCCGACAGAAACAGCAAACAAAGTTACAGACATTAAGAGATCAACATCAGACTTTCTACTTCCGAACCACACCAGGCACATGCAGTCTACACAGTGGTGAATACAAGCCCTCTTACCAGGTCAAGGTCGGGCCCTGCTATGACTCTTGGAGAAAAAAATTCCAATAAGGGAAGCTGGGATGTGTCCAAGATATGCAACCCTTCCTGTGAGCCAGAAGAAATCTTGGAGAGCGAGAAGGCCTACCAGTGAACTCCTGACAGCACAATGCAGGGGCCATGTGCACCGGCTGGCACATGGTATTGGGAAATATTCAGACACACAGCTGGCATGAAGCCAGGTACAGTACTCAGCACTACTGGGTCAGGCCTGAGTTACTGACAAATACCCCATCAGCTTTTTCAGTCTGTATTTACTGAGCAAAATCAGCTAAACTGTCGTCTTTCTCACCAAACACAGTCTTCTTTTTCATCCAGATGCACACACTATGAACTGCCCAGTTTAGGCTAGAAAGCACTATACTTTAAATGCCATGTCCCCAACACACGGTTCTAATGACTAGATGTAGAACACATCTAAAAGCACTAAATAATTGCATCAATTTATGTATATCCTAATATTGAGATTTGATTTGCGATGAGTGTTCACCACATATGATTAAAAGCGTTAGCACCTTTGGAAACACAGTACCTCAGCAGATAACTCCTGACTGGTCAGGCTGACTGCAGGGTTGCTGACCTAAGGCCATTAATAATGCACCACAACACGCACAGTAAGACATCACCAAAGGAAAAAAATGAAATGCTCTCCATGTGCTTTTACAAAGAGCGTGACCTCCAGGCAGGATCTTTTTTTCTTGGGCAAGGCATGCCCCATTTAATGTTATTTTTAATAAACTATGATATTGTTCCACTCTGATCCCTTTCACTACACTCCTTGTTGTAAGTTTATTCAAGTACGGTGTGAAATATGTGGGTGAGCATGTGTCGGTTACAACACAATATGGCTTTTCAGTGCATGTTATGCAGATAACCTAAATAAAATTCTGTGCAACTAACCAACTGGAACGGTGTGGACAGCCTTATTCAGAATCTCCCCGTGTGTTTAAGTGGGGGTGAGGGGTGTTGGTATGACAGTGGTGTTGGAAGTTTTCACACTACCTCTCTGTGGTTGGTGTTCCTACAGCTTAATATCTCCTACAGAGACTGTGATGACTGCCATGCGCGCATAGCAATGGCTGTCCTTTCCAAGTGTGTGCAGCAGCAGGCATCGAATCAACCTGCCAAGCCAGGCCTTGGAGTTTGGACTTTAAAGCAGACCGCATGCTTACTGGGAGCTGAGCAACAGCGTCCTCCCCAAGCTAAACAAATCCACTGTCAGATAATGCCCAGCAGGGTACAGTGCCTGGGGATACATTGACTATACACATTCACAATGAAATAGGTGCCCTTTTCACATGAACAACAACAAAAAAAACTCTCCCTATAGTCCGTACTAAATCACCAAAGTCAACATGAAGAAAGAAACTGTCATACATTACTGTATGTCACATAACTACATATTTGTGCTTTTTTGTGCTTTCAACAATTTTTTTTTCACTGGAAAGGCAGAAAAATGAACTATAGTCAAAGAAGCATCACATAACAACTGCCATACGTCACTCAAATAGATTATGGAAACAGCAAAAAAGACTATTTGATAGACATAATGGCACTTTCGAGAGTGTTAACATTTTAGTTAAAATACAGACAGCCTTTATCATTACTATACACTGCCGTTGGTAAAAAAAAAAAAAAAAGGGAAAAAAAACACACGTTATTTTCACTGGAAAGGTTGTTTTCTCAAAACATGATAAGAAAGAAAAAAAGGAAAAAAGAAAACAGCCAACAACATACACATGCTTCAACGGTCACATGGCATGAAGCCACAGCTCCTTGGCAACTAGACAGTTAATATGCAAACAAGCCTGGCAGCTCTGTATGAGGGGGAGTGGCTTCCTTTCAGGACAGATGAGGGAGGGGAGAGGAAGAGGAGGGGAGTAGCAGAGCTGGTGAAAGGAAGTGGGTGGAAAAAAAAACGTGTGTGTGTGTGTGTGTGTGTGTGTGTGTGTGTGTGTGTGTGTGTGTGTGTGTGTGTGTGTGTGTGTGTGTGTGTGTGTGTGTGTGTGTGTGTGTGCAGTGAGGTAGGGTGGCTGCAGAGGCACAGGTGTCTGTCTCTGAACACTCCATTACTTCCTCATCAAAGGCTCTGTATTAGTGTGCCACTGCTCTCATTTCTTGCCTGCACCACCGTGAGAGTCTCCCCTAACTCACCATTAGGGAAATGAGAGCTGAGAGCTAACAATGCACAGACTGAAAATGACAAGATGGCTAGCACCCACCAGTGCTTCAGAGCCTACAGCAAGCTTCTACTGACATGCACGGAAATGAAATCCTGAGCCAGCTGAAACATAGTGTCACCCAGTGTTAATGTCATTATCCATGGTGCACTGAATGATTAAAAAAAAAGCTGTTTGATCCATTATGCACCGCTGTAGAAAATGCACATGTTTGATCTTGTTAGTGGTTAATTCAGCTTTAAACTATCACAGCTGAGATGGTTTGGATGACACTGCTAGCACTAGTGGATGCTGTAGTGTCCCTATGACATAAAATCTACACGTAATTAAGGACAATTGTCCAGTAGCTGACTCTCCATTTTGAAAATTCTCCAGATGTTTTGTATCTATAGAATGTAAAAATTATTAATTGTCCATCTGAACCCCAAAATCTAACTGTGGGTTTGAAAGGTATGCTATAAGCGCCAACATTGCAACATTTATTGTCTCAAGAAACAGCAAGAATCAGCAGAGTTTCTAGTTTTCAGACAGTCCGACATAGTTTTGGTGTCATGGGGAAAAACAAATCTAAATCAAATCTAAGCTAAAAAGTCTGGATACTTCATCAAAATCATTTTATTCTAAATGCCTTCTTCAAAAAACTGCCAAATATAAACCCTTTGCAGTAACCAGATTTTGTTTTGTTTGCACAGAGCAGATAGGAGACAAGAATAGAGGATTAAAAATGTACGCAGTAAAATATCTATTGCATTTAAAGCCTGTGGGTGCTAGGAGAAATGTTGTACACTTTGATTCCTTTTATTGTTTTATCAGAATTAACCAGAACCTATGAACTTGGAATTTTTAATGATTTATGGTACTATAACTGTGTTAAACTGCACAAAAGAGATAGCTGAGTTCTCTTTACTTGTGCTGTTTCCATAGAGGTGCTGGATATTAAAGTGAATAAAGTGCACAGTGTGTAAAAGTGTAACAGGACCATAAACTGCTCAGAAACATTTTGAAGTTTACAGGAAGAAAATGCCACTAGAAGTTATACCAGTGTCTAAAGGTTGCTTGTTTTGTTGGATCAGTGAACAATAGTGTAAAGAGTTTATATTTAACTATGACACACACGAGTTTCTGCAAAGTGTAATGCTCATAATTGATCAAATTAATTGAAGATCTTTTCCAAAAAGATTTCCTGTAAAGAGTAGCAATTAGTGTCTCTCTCAAGTTCAGAACTGTTCACTGGTGATTTGAGATTCAACATGAAAAAGTAATTTTCCAGTGTGGATTTGCATAAATGCTGCATCCGAAAGGGACTTTGATCAGTCTTCATATCAAAATGCTTTGGCTCAAATATATTGAAATATCCGTGATCCAAGGGTTAATGACCAAGTTTGAGTTAGTCACAGAGTCAGCACAAGAAGCTGCTCATTTCTACAACTACATTACAAATGACATGAAAAAACATGCCTGACAAAGTGTTATCACTTCCATTTTCAACTTTGATTTAACCTCTTGCCTCCTTTTTCACACATCTGTGGAAATGTTTGCCAGTGTTGTTTAAGAATAGACTTAGCCTTCGGCAATTCTCACAGTAATTAAAACATCACTGATGCCTTGTCAACTATCACCAAATGTCACACCTATGGCTTTATTAGTGAAACGCAGATTACACTGTGTAGGTATCCAGGTGCATGAGAAAGAAAATTAAGCTCTGCTAATTAGAAGTATGTCTAAAAAGCCTGTTTGCAGCCAGACTCGGGTGTGAGGCCGCAGTAGAGTTGATAAATGAAAGCAGACAGGATGCATAGCAATGCTTCCTCAACCAATTAAATACAGCACCATGCATTAATGATCCAGGGTCAAGAGTAAGAGTAGCTAGGCTGAGCATGCCCTTTAGAGAAGCTGCTCAAAGTATAACTGAGCATTATTACTATAGTCTAGCCTCACGCACTGACAGGATAGTAACAATAGGAAAAGTGTGCATCATAGTTACAATGTCACTGCAAGAAAACAAGTAAATTATGGTTTTATTTCATGCTACATTACATCTTTGCACCCAGGTGCTGCTTCTATCGTTGGCTGAGGCCAGGCAACTGAGCTGCCAGATGAGCAGATTTTCAGGACGGTGAGCCAGGATTTGTAGCTGGTCACTCTGAAAATATGACTGATATGTAGTTTCCTGTCTTTAATAACTAGTGCTTATTAAAAAATTCCATACACCTTCTTTTTATGTGCAAAAGAGCTACTCAAATTAATTTTCTTTTATTCCCAATAGCAAATAATGACAATTGGCCATTTTTGAATGGTCTACCAGCCTCTTTCAACGTACTGTTGGCACAAAAATACAGTATAGCACAGACATATATACCGCTGTCTTTGCATTGTTAACCATTGAACAATCCCAAAATGTTAAAAGAAGAAATGAACAAAGTTCAAGCCTGTCATCGTATCAGACTCAGAAGACACAACACCACTAGCAGACCTTTCTGCTTGCGTTTGTGCGTGTGCATGTGTCTGTCTGAGATATTTATAGTCAACACACATGTAAAACCCAAAGGACCATGACTATAAAGACAAACAGAAAACAGTCTGTTCAATTTCCTCTGTCTTTTCACATTCACTCTGGAACATCTACACTGATCTTTATGCCAGGGTTAATTCTGTCCAAATATACTAATTTGTGCACTGGATACAGTTAACTAACTGGTCCAGCTAAAGTTTATGATGTGCCACTACAACCCTGCTGCCCTCCCAAGCAGCACTGATCCAACAGTCTTCAATACTATGAAATTGTTATTATGTCAGAGGTCAACTCTTATTTGTCCATGCTCAGCACAGACAGATATTCCTACTGCTAACAAGGCTTGTGAGTGCAGACAGATCCACGCTAAGTGTTACAAGTACAGCGTAATAGGCCTTGTCCAGTGGTTAGGACAGAACTGAACACTAGGGGGTGACTGTGAGGAGGCAGAGCAGAAACCCAAGGTAAAGAGAAATAATGTCCACAATCACCTCCACGAGGAGCCATTTATATCTCAATCATGCCACTGAAAATGCCAGTGTGTTTTTTGTTTTTTTCTAAATTGCCCTAACATGCATAAAAAAATAAAACAAAGGGGAAATCAATAGAACAATTCACAATAAAATGGCAGTGATATTATTAACTGGCATTTTGGGGCTTTATTATAGTTGTTTCACATATGTAGTTTGTGTAACTGACCATCAACTCAACAGACTTCTGAATTTTTTAAACAATGATTTCAACAATGATTTTCTGGTTTCAGTGCCTGGAATAGTATGGCCAGTGGGTCAGCATTTGCAATTATTTCCTCTCCTTAACGGGTTACCCAGATAACAGTTGGAATTAAAGTACTGCCTGCCCCCAATGTTCTAAAATCACTAATACAATCCAAATTAGACTTTTTAACATATCGGCTATGTGAACGGTAGTATTCAACAACGTTCATTCACTAATTTAGTGAATGCCTTTCAAATCTCATTTTGTTTAAGAGCCTATTGGAGTAAAGACCACACAGACAGCAACAAAACACCTTGTGGCCTGGTCTCTGTTTCGTGGCTTGGTTTAGTTTGGCTTTCTCATGACACTCATTATCTCAGTGATCCCTACAAAAATAAAGAAAGAAAAAAACCGACACCATCTGTGACGTGGGTTTGAGGGTTGTGCAGAATACAGAGTATAGCGTAGGCCTGGCTCTGTGTCAATCACCCCCAATGACTGAGAAGAGCAGGCAGTGATTCTAACTAGGGCATCTGCCCATCTTGCATCTTTAAGTGTCAGCTAGGAGGGCAGTCGCTCAGCAAGATTTAAGATGATATTTTAAGGGCTAGCGCTGCGTGCGTGCACTAGTGAGCATGAGCCAAAGTGAAAGCATGAGGCCATCCATCCACAGAGAGACACCTTTCACAATGAGTAGCTGACTCCTAGATTTCACATAACAGCAGTAGCATGCAGATCTTTTCCTTGGAAACACAAAGATATTCAACTCTCTAAATTGCAGGTTTCTTTTGTGATCATTATAATATTAGTCTACTCAAAACCTGCATACCCATCACATTCTATCAGTCCCTGTTCTGTTCAACTGCTACCAAAAAGTACCTGCCTGTCAGTTTCACACACAGTGGAAAGCCTTGCTGGATTTCTGGTACAGCTTTAGGAAAAGGCCTTAGCAGCATAGGTGGCCTCTAAAGAAGTGACAATTTTGCAGAAGTTGTATGATTCATCTACCCTGAAATCCATTTTGCATATTGAACACCCCAAGGTCTTCATGTACTTTACATGAAGTGTCAAAAGCAAAACTGTGAACGGTCTTCTTTTAGATCGGTTTTTAGCTGCAGTTGTTCTCAGTAATGACGTGGTGCTCTCTGAATCAGAGATGGCACAGCAGGTCAGACACCAGGCAGTGAAGTGAAGCTGAACTGTGCAAAACAAGCAAGCCGGATGATGCCATTCATTAATGGGAACATCGGTGCAAACTGAAGAGTGGAGCTGAGAGGAGGTCCCTTAGGATGCGCGAGCGAGAGCCAGACAGAGATGGAGGCAGAGGGAAGGGGAGAAGGAGGGAGGGATGAGGTGGAAGGGAATTCAGCAAGGGGCTTACTGCCAGACCTTTACAACTCCTTCATTATTGAAGCAGTGCAAAGGGAGTAGGGCCAATGCCTGCGTAAAGAGGAACACACAGAGAGGCAACTACATACATCTGTGCACAACCAAGACGGTGCGGGTGTGTAGTCGACCTGCAGCCTTCAGGATTTGTTGAAGTAAGGATTTGTTTTTTCCCTGCTCTGATTTCCACCTCTCGCTCTGTGCGAGGTAGTAGATGTCTGTGGAACTAATATGTGCTAGAATGGTTGAGGCCAAGCACATAGACCTTCTGCCAGCAATAAAGAAGACAAGGAAAATTGTTGAAGAAAATTTTAAGAAAAATGAACAAATTCTATGTACATCAAATCATACAAAATAAATAGAGATAAATCTGAAAACCATGGTGAAATTTTGAGACTGTACAGAGCAGCTCAAATAAATAAACTTTGAAATAAAAACGTGGCACTGATGAAAAAGAAAAAAATATTGCAGGCTTTCCCATGTGCTTTGAATGTATTTTTAATTGAAAAATAAGCATAGCAAGTCATTCTGGTCTTTGATCATCCCCTTTGCCATTGATCAGATTATTATGATATGATGCTATAGACAATGTTGTTTACAACTGTTTGATCTGAGCGAGCAAGTTGTCAAGAAGTAGTTTGTTTCAGTATCGTTCAAGTGTTGCATTCACCGCAAGTGTAGCAGCAAATATTCATAGGTCAGCTTAGCTCAGTACAGCCAATCATCGTGACAAACAGAGCATTGACTGGGCTGTGAGAGAGCGGACATGAAGCAACAAGTGATGACAATGTAAAATGGCTGAATTTAAATAATGTTTAAAAATATGAGCAGACCAAAAATGCAAATGTCAGCCCCTGATTGGATGAGAAGGGAAAGCTCAAATGCTGTGCTAAGCGTGGACAATTAATCACTTTCAGGTCAAGACTGCGATTTGAAACCATGCAAATAACAAATTGCAAAGCCAGAACCTTAGGATATATGCTATGCAACGCACCTGGTCCAGGGTTTAAACTGCTGTTTCAATGGTTGTACAAGCTGATGTGACAGTTATGATGTCTCGTTGGGAAATGTATGATTTAAATATATGTCAATGATTCCTGAAGTAAAGTTTGATTTAAAAAAAAAAAAAATCACAAATCTAATCGCAGTTGCAATACGCCAGAAAAATCGTAGTTATATATTTTCCAAAAGGAAACGGTCAAGGGACGGTAGGAGTCATTCCTCCCTTTTCTAGGAGCCATTTCCGGTACTACTGGCTGCCACACAACCTCTAAGCAGACCATCACGCTTAACAGCTGGCAAGGTGTTTTCACTAAATGCTGCTCTTTTTTTAACAAACATACCTTTGTGGATTGTGGCCAAAGGGCTCAATGATAGTTTCAGCTCCCCACAGCGCTCCTTTCCAAAATGACTCTTTTCCAGATGTTGCTTTGCATATTTTAGTCATTGGCTTTTGTAACAACAACACAAGTAAGGTTTTCTTCTGATGTCTCTTCCATATAGACCCTGATTATGGATCCACACTACACACTGGAATGATGCCCTACCACAGTGGCCTCAAATTAGGGTCAATAAGATTTTGAGTACGGAAACTGATTTAGCTTTAAGGTATAAATTAACCTTTGTATTCCTGTGAAATACATCTGCAAGAAAAATCCTTGCTCATGCATGTGTGGGAAAGATTAATAAGTCTGTAAACAAACTATGTGTGTGATAAGTTAACACAATGCCACTCTGAAAAAAGAAGCAGTTTTACAAACATCAGTGGTGCATAACATGGCCTGCACACTGCATACAAACACAGCACATGAAATGTTTACCATTACTTTCAGCAGGATCAAATACAATTAAACCCACCTGAATCACAGGAATGGCCTGCGGCAGCGTGCATTTCGAAAGTCTCCTACACATGGTAACGTTACGACATCTGCTTGGATGATTGCATTATTATTGTCCAATCAGTTTTAGGTGTTAAGACAAGTACAACATTTGTATTCAGTACTGCAGATTATGGGAACTTTTCTTTTCTTTTTTACTCACAGCTAATTAACAACTCCATATTTTTTTGGAATTAACTGTGATCTTTCTTTATAAGCTCAAAATCTTATTGTCCCTAATCTGAACCCACACACACAGCTGAACTGTCCTTCCCTTGCTTTGAAGACCTCAGTTAACTATCAACTATGAATCGTCAGTTTCCCCATGTTTCTTAAATGAGCCATTTTCAGTTACACGCCCTCAAATTTTATATAACTGCAGCACCTGAGCACAGTGCAGTCAGTAAAGGATAATTTCCTCAGTCACACCTGCTCCACTCCCAGGTTCCACCAAACACCCACGGTACAAGTTGTATCTGTTGTCATGACTCTCTAAAGTATTTTTATAGCAGTGGCTTGGTCTAGGGCAGGGGTCACCAACTATATTTGCCAGAGGGCCAGAATTTTACCGGACAGTCACTTTGGGGGCCGGACCCTCAAACAAAAATTAAATAAAAATCGAATTTTTGCATAACATTATTATTTGATGTTTATTTTTTTAATATTTTTTTCCATTTCATTACAAAACTGAAGGCATTTTTAGCCTTTATGAGTCAGTGATCCTATCACCTGTACCACAGTCAACCACTAGGAGTGATAGAGATATTTTGCCTCATCTCAAGTCAACTTTATTCACAGAGCACTTGAAAAAGAAACACCGCAGAAGTGACAGGAAAAGGCCTCTTAACACGGGTAAAATGGCACTCTCTAAGGCCACGAAATGAAAAGTTGATGTGGAAAACAGATCCTTTAATAATGACTGGACTGACTGCTTTAATAGTGTGGACCACATGATATTTTCTCTTTGATCCTCACAATTTTGGAATCCAGTCGCGGGCTGGATTGGACGGTTCGGCGGGCCGGATTCGGCCCGCGGGCCGCCAGTTGATGATCACTGGTCTAGGGTCAACTGGCAGTAGCACAAATATTACTGAATGATCACTGATATATCAAAAGAATATTATAGGAATACTATGAGCAGCAGTGTGTTTGTATGATCCTCTTGGTCTTCCACGACTTCATGTCAGTAGATGCTAGTTATAAATCATGGCCTGGGTGCACACAGATGTATGATAGATGTAGGTTTCCATATAGTTCAAGGAGATTATTAACAACCAGGACATAACAGGAACTGTACCTGCTATGGCTTGCACGCATGTGCGAGTTTGAAAGAAAGACAGTGGAGAAAGATGAGTTGCAAAGCAAACTAGTAACTATAGCCTTGCCTATTCTACGTAATGTTTCTACAAATTATTTATAACTTATAGCAGCTTTGTCACATCATGAGACAACCTGATTGACCCCTGGGTTATGGGTCAGCCCATGAGTCCGTACCAAAGTAATGTGGTTTCTTGACAAGTGAAAAATAATCAGTTCCTTGCTCTTAAATTTGTGACTTTAATCTTGAAAATTCTGATCTCATTTTCAAAATATTACCCATCATACATCAATTTAACCTACAACAGCCCTAAAATGTTGTTGTAATGCCCAGACTTAAACAGGCTTTGAAAAAAAATATGTATACACAAGTAACAATAAAGCTGGCTAATATACAACCAACTGGTGGCATAATAAGCACAACGGCTTATAAATGACAATATCTCAGATCACCATTCTTTTTAAGTTTTCATACCTTTCCAGTTCAACTTGCCCTGGCTTTTTATTTTTTTAAATTAAGTCTTGCACTTTTGGAGACCTCCTGTTGATGAAAAGCTTCAGCCATTTTATTTCGCTGAATTTAGTTCGTATTTAACATTTTTTTTTTCTTCTTTTACTTGTCTGCATCTGTTCTCATTGTTTAACTCCACAGAAGGAATTGATGTAGTTGTGTTCATTAAAATAAAATTAAGTGTGTAAATAATTTTGAATGACATTACCATTCTTCGCATTTAATTTCTGACACAATAGTACGTACAGCGCATTTTACTTTGGATCTGCTACTGTGGATCTCCATCTTGAAATTTTGAAGCAGTTTCCTGACAAGCATTGCACTGTAAGTACACTCTTGAGCACTGAATGAATGAAAACCAATTAGGCTTTATACAGGAGAGGTGATGTACTGTAACACGAAAACTAAACTCTCACATTAACATAAACATTAGATGGGCTCTAAGCTCAAACCAATGAGCAGACATGATTCCTCAAGGTTTTTCCTAAGTGTTATGAAGAAAAGAACAGAACCACTTTGGATGAAATGAATAAACTGAAACATATCCTCTATTCAATAAATTCTTTAAAACCCTTGACATTATGGAATAAAGCTGTAACCAATGGCATCTTTATTTAAATGCATCCTTAATAGAGGCTGGATAAGGGTACTGTACACTGAATCACTGCGAGTAATCATAGATTGGTGACATGCTGGTTTTGACATTGAGCTTTCGTCCTCAAAAGTAAACAAATATGTGTCTGCCAACACGAATTAAATATTGTTCAGTGGTGTAAAACACAAGCATAACACTCAATAAACCAAGTCTCCATTTACAACATTAGCAGCCATGGCAACTAGCTAATGACTTCCTACTGACACAAACCTGTTTGCTGAAGTTACAAATCAGTAACCAGTGAGCCAACCGCCAACTCTATGGACAATGTAGCTGACATTTAGCTCTGTGAAAGTCAAAGCTTGGTGCAGAAAACCATGAGGAGAAATACAGAGTTAATGTATACTCACCAAGTTTAACTAGCCATACTCTAGTTAACTTTATTTAACTTTTGCTTGATATGAAAATGTTGTATTCCAAAGTTTTCTGAGACAGTCCCTCCCTTGAAGAACAACACTACAACTATTGTGACACACGTAAACACAAGGACAAAGGGGTCGTCATACCTTCATGTCTTTTCTAATTTCCTGTGTTATACTCTACGCTGAGCTAATTTACAAACCGTTTTCGCGTTGTTTTCCTCAAACTGATTCTTTCTATACCCAGACTGACTGTGGTTGTCTCGCCTCCTTCTCCACCAGTCAAAGGTTAACACGAGTTCAAGGAGGTTGCCTCACGTCACAACCAACGACCAAAAAGCCTCGCATTCTGGTCACACACAAACAAGAAAAAAACTCCACATTTGACTGCTGGGCAAACACTCACCCAACCATCACCCCCGAAAAATATTCAAAGCCATTTAATCCCTTGAGAAGGAGGCAAAAGAGAGTAGGAAGGAAAGAAAAGCTGCATGAAAGAGCATACTTTAAATTCAGACCTACTGTGCAGTTGGGGCTGGCAGAGTTCCCACATGCTCCTGACACACTCAATCCAAGTACAACTCCCTCCTCCCTCTCCACTCTCAACTCCTCCCAACCCACTCCTCCTCCAATGAGCCCTCCCCTTCCGCCTACAGCAAAGACCACCTGACTTCCTGTTTACCTCTGACCCTTAGTTATTCCCCGCCTCCGCCCTCATCTGGCAGGTCTCCAAACAGACAGGACAATCAGGCCGGATGAAACAGACAGCGCTTCACAGAGTGAGCAAGAGAGAGACAGGGTAAAGACACTGGGAGAGAGAGCCAGAGGGAGGCTAGGTTGTGTATGGATGTTGGGGGAGGTGATCAGAGAAAGTGTGCGAGTAAGACAGCCTATCACCATGTGGCCACCGAAGCAGCAGTTTTCCCAGGGGTGTGAGTGTGCAAAATGTTGTTGCGTTTGTGCGCTTGTATGTGTGTGGCGCATGTGGGTGGTGGGTGGAGGGCTGGGGTGATGCGTGGTGTCAAGTTTCAGCGCAGATTATGGCATTCCCTGCCCAGTCTGGTAGGCTGGTTGGCTGCGAGTTACATAAACCTCAGAGAGGTCAGAAAGCAACAAAGCTACAGTGTCACACATACAGACAGCAAGCCTAGATAAGAGCCTGCACAAACGCCCTGAGTTGCTTACTGCCGACCCAACTCTTAGGCCAAGACCTGGCAGTGAGGGGAAGCTGGCAAAACCCAGTCAGATAATAAATCTAAAGCAGCGATGCAGACCGACAGCAAGGAGACACCTGCTCAGTGTCACTGCCAGGGGGCCTCCAGTGGCTGCAGCAGCCCAGACCATAAGTATCCATCAGTCTCCACTTCCACCTCTTTTCTATTCTATTCAGCAAAGGAGACACTGGCACCCTTATATTTAAAGCTCCTGGTGTGTTGGAAATTGGAGCAGTAGTGTGTGGCAGCAAGGCAAAAAAAAAAAAACAAAGCCATTTGTTAATGCACTGAAGCTGGCATGTACACACATACATGTGTCTTGACAACAACAAATAGGGGTGCACATTTCCACATCAGAGCAAATGAATTCAGGCTGACTTGATATGAAAATACCTGAATCCATTCACTGTTTCTTCAGGTCTATTTTTTAATTTGTGAACCTGCTGCATTAAATCACCATCACAATTAAAATATAATTTCAAATCATTGGCACAAGAGGAAGAAGTTTTCTTAAAAATCTAGAAAACTATCAATCAACTCTTCTCGTGTCGAACGCTCTGATTGGCTGTTCAAATTTCTACTTTACATCCTGTACCCTTTACATATAAATAAAAGTCTGACAATAAAAATGGAATCAAATGTTTTTAAAAGTGTGATTTTGCAGTCGAGCCTTTGGCCATTTGAAATGATTGGGGTTCTTCATGGAGTCCTTTGGCTTGTCCTTTGGCTTAATAAGGATATTTAATTAGCCAGTTGCATATAGCTTTGTCCAATTTCATGCACTAACTTTATTTCTCAAACTAACCCCGGTGCACAGAACCACAGACTGAGTGAATTTAGCTCCAGTACATTAAGAAGGAACACATCGAATATGCTGCTGTTGCTTCACAAATCTCTACAACCAGTTTCCTTTTTGCCTCTAAGGCTTACATTAACTTGTACCCATATAAATCTTTGTCAAACCCACATTCAGATTGCTAAGACTGTCTTCAAGAACAGAAAATAATAAAGAGGGCATAAATTCCATTTTAAAACTAAACCACAATCAGACCCAAATCCAGACTGTAAACCTGCACATATTAGATAAAAATATGTCCAAAATCAAACAACTAAACCGGATGGCCAGCAAGCTGTCATTTTTTCAGATTATTGTGCTTTGCAACATTTTACCTGAGTATCCTTCAACAGTACATGTGGGTAATGTAAAAGACAAAATTGTATATATGTATGGGTGTGTGAAAAAAAAGAAAAATGTTGATACAAAGATTTCAATTTGGTTCAATAAGTCTGAAACTAGATTTTTGCAGTGAGATTAGCTAAAACATTATGAAGGTGGGAAAAGGTGAAACTTAAGCGCATGGGCACCAGGCAGGATCTGAAGTTTGCCCACCCAAACATTATCTTGCGGTTCTTCAAAAACAACGGTCTGGACCCGTTTTAGAATTAATGACTTGGTAGTCAGCTTTGTGGGAGACATTTTGTGATAAAGCATCAAACTCCTGCACTGACAGTTCAGAATTAAAGTTCCTCAATGAGCCAAACAGTTACCGTCAGAAGTCTATTTATGTAGACAAACTTGCACTACCAGAACAAACACTATACAGTGTGAACACCACCGGGAATGTTTCAGCAGTACACTATTTATCGTCTTTTAGCTACAGCATGCAAGCAGGTAAAGTTTGAAAGCTGAAAAGATACTGTGCCAGTTTTACTATATATTATTATATTATTTATTATAACCGGTGTTTTGGCGTGAGCTCTCGCGAGATTTCGCGAGCGATCACGCGATTTCGGAATGAGATTTGCTTTCCAGCGTCCTGAGATTTGGATACAGACCACAACAAAGAGCGATTGCCAGCTAATGTGGAGGTTTTCGTTCACTTCTCATCTCTATTATGTTGTGGGACACTCGTTGAGACTATCCGAGCTGGTCTGTGTGGGGAAAAAAGCACGTTAGGGCGGACTTTGACGCAGGGGGGTAATTGCCCAATACTTTTCGTTAGCTGAGCTGCTAGCTGAGCTGCTAAGCTGCCTGCCTGGCTAAATACTGGAGCTATGTCGAAAATTCATTTCTCCATCACTCACATGTATGAAATGACATATGAAAACAGACCCCAGGTTGAAAAAAACCGAAGTTCCCCTTTAAGATAGTTTAGGCAAATGTGCTGCACTTGCCTTAATAGACATTTTATACTTTCATTATTTTATAGTTGAGAATAAACAGCTCAGAGTCGTTTCTTCTAAACAGAATGCAGCATTTCCGTTCATTACTCATTACAATAAGGGTTGTGGACAATTAGGCAATTTCAGTATCAAATTTTTCTTTTAAGTTTTGCTGCTCCAAAACCTACCAAACTATGACTCCAAACTTTATACCAAACCAAAATTGCTAAACCATTGACTTGTACTGGGCAAAGGTAACAAGTCAGTGGTTTGACAAAGGGCATTGGGGTAAGAGCCAAAATATATCTATTTGCTTCCTTTTCTATTGAAGCTAACACTGACTCTGCAGAACGATATGACACCAAGACTCAGAATCTGAATTGTCAGATTGACAATTATTCTCATAACTAACAATACTTAATATTATAATTTCATATGATCAGTTCTCTGGCTTTTAAGTATCTTTTCCATCCAGCCATTTCTGGTCTCCCTCCCTTCCCCCTGTACTATGCACGAGCACAAATGCGCACAGGACATGCAGAAATAGTGTTATGTGGATCAGGATGCACCATTAAGTTTCCCATTTACACAGCAAGTGATGTGGGCAAACACACACACACAAAAAATAGCATACACACAGACAAACAAACAGCATAGTTATTTTTCCCTTTTGATCAAATTCATACATTGAGTTTGATAAAAATGTGCATTGGATTAGTACAGCTGACTCGATCTGTGAGTCAGACTAATTATCCAATGACCACAGAAACTCCACTGCTTGTTCACATTACAGCCACAATTAAGTCCTGTTCATTGATTTGCAACATTGCACCCAAAATCGCACATATAACTTACATATAATAAATTTCCCGGTTTAACGTGCAGAAATCAGAAACATCAATCTTAAGTTTCTGACTAGTGACAGCATAAAGACTGCCTGCTGACTGCCACAAGTACACAAAAGCATTATGAACCAGCATCCAGCTCAGAAGGGTCACAGTTGAATGCTTCATGCCTGCAAGCTTGAACTACCTCCTCAGAGAAAGCCCCTAGCAGACCATAAATGCTGCTGAAATGATTCATCGGGCCTAAGCTAGAGTTCTACATACATCTGTTCATTTGAATTAAGACCTATTACAACAGGACCTAAGACGTTTCTTAACTCAATTTAACCTCCAAGTATGTAAGCCTGGGACCACTGTTCAATCTTGACCCTCGGTGCCCATCACAGCTGTAGCTAACCATTACAACCATTGGAAATCCTAATTAGCCGCATTCACTGCGGGGGAGTGAAGAGTGGGCTGCTATCCCCTGATGCCTTGCCTGTTCAGCAAACACACTATCAGCAGGCTCTTCACACATCAGTGCACACGAATAGCACAGTCAGCCTGTAAGCATCAACACAGGACTGGATGTTGACACAGACAGGGAGAGGCTCGTTCAGATGGCTGTGGTTCATGGCCCCATTTCAATCAAGGACCTTTAGAGATGAGCAAATGGCCTGTGTGGATGAGCTGTGGTCTCGGCAGACCACCAGTTTTGTTGTCACCTGCTGCCTGTTGAAAAAAAAGTCAAAGTGCTTAAAACATAAAACACAAGCTGGTTTTGGCTCAGGGACATAGATTTGGTTTCAGAGGTAGGGGGATATAATTAGTCTGCTGCCAATAAGAGGGCCCTGTTTAGAGAGATTTAAATGACAAACTCAAACTGGTACTCTGAAATTGTTGTCATTTGTGTGTTTACTACAATAGGGTAAGTGCAGATACGGAAAAGAGAGGACAGGCAACAATAATGTCAAACAACACTTCTGTGTTGACAGTGGGCCTTCTAAAACACAAAAGCCCTTACAAAAAAATGCTTGAATTTTCAACTTGTGCGCATGTCTATTTTGCCTTTGACAAAACAAGTTTAGATGATTCAGAGTTACTATTGAAATCTTACATGTTATCAAAGAGGAACACACACATGTACTGAAATCCACGTCTTTTTTTCACGTGTGCAGACCATGATGAAATGTCTGTTGCTTTAGCTGTTGGTCATGTGTCACTCATGGGCTAGGAGGCTGTGTGGATGCTGCTAAGTTACCAGCCAACTGAGGTCCAGGAACCGCCTGAAGCCTGTTATAGCCAGCTAATGCATTCTCCCAACCTCCCCCTCTGCTTGTCTTCTCCCTGCTCTTCCTCTCTGTCTCTTTCCCTCCCTTTCTTTCCTAAGCTCTCCTTCTTTTTCCATGAGCTACTGCCCTCTCCATCTCACAAACCCCCTCCCCCTCTCTCAAGTGCTAACCACTCTCCTTCACCATGCTCTTTTCCCACCACTCGCTCTCTCACACGTGCACATGCGCTCATACACAGAGACACACAAACTGTGGCAGCTACCACAACAGCGCGCAACCTCCCCCACACTCCAGCGAGGCAGCGTGCAAGTGCCTCTGGCTTGCCCTGACCCACATCTTGATATAGCCCTAAGTATGCTTACAGCTAAGTCCTGAAGACACTCCTGCCACTCTTAGCCTAATCAGGCCTGACCTGCTGTCGGCGCACCGGGCAGATAGACAGGCCAAGCTGGACTGACCATTATCATTTTCAGAAGGCTTTCAGACTGCCATAGGTACTGCCTATCCACCTTCCCCCACTCTACAACTGATTGCAGGTTTCCTTCTAGACAAGCACATGTTTTATCTGGGATAGTTAGTTAAACATTGCACAAGGGACTGGATTCTCTGCCGTGATATACTAGGAAGATAAAGACCACACAAATGAAAGCAAAGAAATGCTCTCCATCAGTAAAATTGCTATTTATGCAAACACTACATGTCTGAGTTTCAGTTAATTTCAACTTAATATTCATTCTCCTTAGCAACTGTATCTAAGATGAAATAAGGGTAAAGGACAGAGTGCACAGGTTGCATGTGTATGAACTGGTATAGAGAGAATCAAAAGTTCTAATGATTACTCAGCTATTAACTGGGCTATAAAAAGTTTTTTTGTGAATTTTAAGACGCGTCAAGACAAAACATATTACCTTCTCTTCCTTGAATTCAATAGGTGGGGGTTTCCTGTCCTCATGGCCCCTCTCCTGGTTGGAATCAGGCCAGGAACAGTTGGATCCATCTTGTTGCCTGAAAGCATCTTCAAGCTGGGGCAAGAGGTCAGGCAGGAGGTCAGGAGGTTCCAGGCCCTCTAAGTCTCCATCCTGAGCTTCTGGTGGTAGTAGATTGTCTCCTAAAGCTTGGTATCCATTAGTGTTGATAACCCCGCAGCTCTGAGGCTGCTCAGAGGGCAGGTGGCTGGCAATGCTAGGATAGCAGCTCATAGGTTCACCAAATATCTCGGATGACTTGCAGCTTCCCTGGGTTTCTCCAGAACATCGTATGGCCCGGAAAGGACATTCCTCTGTCTGGTGAACTGGGGTCCTGGTGTGCTGCTGACTCATAAGTGCTGTGGAGGGAAACTGGCATGCTGTTCCTGATAGCTCAGGCACTGTAGAAGTGAGTGTTGCAGTGGTGGTGGTGGATCTAGATACAGAGGCTGACGACAAAGACTGTTGGCTGAGACTGGGTATTTCTGGCTCCCCGGGATAGGCAGGGTACTGAGCCGGCTGGTAAGCGTTGGAGGAACTGACAGAGCATGTCGGCAGAGAGTGAACCACAGATGATGAATGCATGGGAAAAGGCAGGTTGGAGTCCTCTGGTCCTGATCCAGAGAAAGTTTGACCTCCTCTGATCAACTGGTAGCTACCCTGCTGCTGCTGTGTTTGCAAGCAAGTCCCACTCAGAGGAGCATTTTGACTATCCAAGTAAGATTTACTAGGAAGAGCCCTTGAATGAAACTGAGGTTCCCTTACGGTTAGTTGGTGCTGAACCTGCTGCCGTGTGTGGTGAATTTGCTGTTGGCTATTGGATTGACCTCCCTGGTGAAAGGGGAAATTGTGATGCTGCTGCTGCTGCAGGGACACAGTCTGTGTGTTAATTTGTTGGTGCCTGTTTAACAGCTGTTGCTGATGACTTTGCTGTTGTTGCAGCTGCTGCTGTCGCATTCTGTGGTGCTGCTCCTGTTGTTGATGACACGGGAGATGTTGTTGCTGCTGTGTTTGTTGTTGTCTGACATGAAGGTGCTGGTTGTGCAGTTGCTGCTGCTGATGACAAAGCTGTTGTTGCTGATGATGATGCTGTTGAGATAAGGGGTGGTACATATTCCCATTCTGGTCTTGGTTGCCCCACATTGGACTGCCACTGTTACAGAACAGCCCATTGGACTGAGGTACTTGGCTCATGGCAGCACTGGGGTACTGGCCATGTTGCTCTGCAATCATGGCCCCACCTGTGCTCCGAGAACCAGAATATGCCTGCCCCATAGGATTCTGTGTCTTAATGCCAATGTAATGGCCCATCGGCTGACTGTAACCTGACATGGCTTGTTGGGTAGAGACTGGTGGCATCATGTCTTGATGCTTCCCTGGGCCAAGTGGTTCCACTTGGAGGGGTTCAAAGTCAGCACTGAGGTTTAGTTCATCCACAAGTGATGGTGCTGTGGGAAAGCCATCCTCATCCAGCCCTTCCAAACCTCCAACAAAGAGGTTGGGATCATCAAAGAAGTCCATGGCAGAAGCAGGAGGGTGACTGGAACCTTTGGAACACCTCCAGATCCAAGCTGGTCCCAATGAGCTTGTCTACAGCATGTCCATTATATTGCGTGCCTGCCAAGAGATGCAGAGAAAACAATACAATATAAGAAGATGAAGATGTGTTACACAAGAAATATTAGCTCCTACAGCTCAGTTACAGAATTTCTCTCAGTTTCTTTAGCACATAATCTCTACAACTAATGTAAATGTAAGAATATGTCTGAATGAGAAATAAATATGAACTGTCTGAGCTGTGTCTGCCTTGTTCTAATGCTAGCCTAGCTACAAGAGATGTACGTTTGTGATGTATTCATTCATCATTGTTCAGCGGTCACACTGATGAAAGTGACTGCAGACAAACAGTTCCACCTCTCCCACTAGGCTTGTATATATTTTGAATAGATTTTTATCTTGACTGTCTTCAACTTGTTATGTCGCTAATAAAAGGGAATGCTTTATAAGTGAGTTGATTAAATGTGATATTATAATCACCAGTCACTTCAGACCTCTGGAGAACCACTTAGAGAACCCCTTGTCTACATGAAGATCAGATCACAGTTGGCAAACAAACAAGATACTTACTAACGTAATCAGCAGAAACCTCACCACACACAAACACCAAAATGAGTCATTTTCAGTTGGAAATGACACAACAGCTTATCAAATAGATATTTTTCCCATCACATTGACTTTATCATCAATTTCCCCATCAATGATACATGCCTGAAGACTATTAGAGCCACATGAATTCTCATTCTCATTCAACAGCTTTCAAGATCCAGGTAATGGTCAGGTCAGAAGGGTATTGGAGAAATTTGCTACTGTCAGTGATCTATCAGCACCGCCTTTCATGTGTGCAGCAAAGCAGCTGGTGCAAACCAACCGCCAGCCACCAGCAGGTGTCTCTTCCTGTACCTCCACCCCTTTCACACCATACACACCTCAACCCCCCACCTCCACAACCAATGAGGCTGCCTGCCCTGTTACTGCAGAATGTGTGGGAGGCGCAGACAGCTGATAGAATTTCAACAGCGAAGGACAGAGGCAGAAGAGGCCTCTTGAGCACGCGCATGTGTGTGTTCTGCAACCACAGACCAGCGGAAGATGACAGAAGCTTACCCAGGTCAGTCATTATGTGCTGACTTGCTGTGCACACAGGCACACAAAAACACAAACAAGCACAGGCATTTCTGCTTTATCTCAGTCTCACACGTGGAGATCCTTTTATTGTTTTCACTGACTAATATATATATTTAAAAGGACAGGCAGGCTGGTAAGTGGTTTAAAGTGCTATTGTTTATATCCCATTCTCATATATCAACCTGGTGTTCCTTGTAGCTTTTCTGTCCAAAACTATAGCAGGTTCATTACTGTGTGATTTGTAATCACAGGTCCAATAAATGACAACAAATGATTCAAATGGCTATGCCAATCCATAAATAACAATGCAGTGGTTCGTATAGTTCCCACTGCAGGGCCTTAATGTGAAATCAAATATGTTTTTCCTATTATTTGCTAAACATACAGGAAAAACCATTGATACTGGAAAGTCTGAAAACATTGTCAGGGTTCTCATATCTTATGATCAAACACTCAAATGTGGTTCACTGGGACAGGCAGGTTACGGTCTTTTGGTTTTCTTTTAAGGAAATCCCTCCTGTTCAACTCGCAGCTTTCCTGTTGCCGCTGTTGTAAGCAAACTCAACTCAAGTCCTTTTCAGACATGGAATACATAACATTATTGGCTTTATCAGCCTGTTCAGTTGATGGCATTCTATCATTCAGACAGAGGTCTTTTTAATGTTAACATTCCTCAGACATGGCCATGATAGTGACAGAGGAAAACAGTGTCAAGTGATGTATAATGCATAATCATCATAGACTGTATATAAAGTGGATGTAGCATCTGGCTCCAAAATTGAAGCCAACCCGGAACTGTCAAAAAACTTGCAATATCACGCCGTCCGCTAGGGTTGGCTCCAAAAAGCTTTTGCTCCATAGACCCCAATTCATTTTTGGAAAAAATAAAATTTGATAGACTGATTTTCTACAGCTCAGGATTTTTTTCCCGTTAGTTTTCATGGTCAAAATGAGAGATTAGGCGGCCGATCTTAAAATAAATCAATACTGAATTTTAAATAAATCGTTAAAGTTGGCGGAGCCAGGGGGCGTGGCTATACTTGATAGACAGCAACAGAAGCCTCTGTGGTAAAATGTGGGCGGGATAAGAGAGTCTTCAGCCAATCCTGCCCCTAGTTGCTCTCCGGTCCAGTCTGTTTGATGACGCTTTTTACATCACTGGCTCCAAAAAAATCCAAAACGGCGACCAGGAAGTAGCAAAATCCGGGCTTCATTTTCTCAGCGTTGAAACCAACGGGTGACGTCACGGTTAGTTCACGCCTGATAATAATACACGAACAAAAATATAAATCAAAACCAACAGTGAGCTTATCAAATGAAGTAAAAAATATTGGGACACCTGTGTAAAGGTCAGGACTCAACCTGTAACAAATGATTTAACTGCAGCTCATAAATTGTAAATCTTCAGACAACTCGTCTGTCTGAAATGAAGAAAAGTGCACATTGTGACGAATTCTGTCTCCATGTCGGTGTTTGTTTTAATTATGGGTAATAAATTCAGTAACCGCTGTTGCTCCATGTACATAAATGCATGCGACTTTGTTGTTCTAGAGATGCTCATATGGATCTTACTGCTGTCTGATGCTGCAAGTATGTAATGAACTCAGTTGACGGCACTAAGTAACAAACTTATGTTCAGTGCCTGTTCATGTTTTGTGCAAACTTGGATTACAATCATTATTTATGAGTCCTATGAATCTTACCAGTTACACTATTCAATCACAGTAAAATGTTAATTTTACGAACACTTCCATTTGCAATAAATATGAAATTATAGGTCACAGTGAATCAGAAAGGTGTTTGTGGTATTGGAACCCAAACTGTGTCTTTTGCCGGACTCATATTGGTCCTGAAATGGACAAAAGGGCTTCTCCAAATCGCTTCGTACAACTCAGAGTATACTGCTTGAGCGTGTCTGTTTACTGCTTGAGCGTGTCTGTTAATGTGACAACATGCAATTCAGACTTGTGCCCTGCTGTAAGTGATACGGAAATGTTACTATGTCTAATCTGGTAAGATTGCTGCTGCAACATTGACAAAAAATTGAGCAGAGAGTTCATTCAGAAATGAAGCTGCCACGTTCAGAGGCTGTCACAGTAACTGAGAGAAATTAATGTCTCAGTGGGGCTTTAGAGAAGCATTTTGACTATGGTTGTAATTGTAAATTTTACCTTTTTCCTTATAAATCAACCTAAGTGGTCTCTTTGGTCCATACTACCAAATGTACCTGAGCCAAGAGATGGGCTACAATGTGGTTAGGTTGCTCGACAATCCTGAGGCAAATAACCATCACAATCACACCCACGGGCAAATTTAACTAACCCTAACCCTACAAAGTGGCCACTTAACATAATATGCACATGGTCGGACTGTAAGAGGAACCAAAACTGTAATAACTGATACATGTTGAATTCTGTTCTTACCAGAAATTTTGTGGAGGACAGAGAGCAAGCTATAGCAGGCTGCTATTAAAATTACGAACTTTGTGTTTATCTCTCTTATTTTCACTGTAACTTTATTATGTTGTTACAATATCACCAGTGTTGAGCACTGTGTATTTTCCTGCATGAATAAATAAAAGAGATAAATCAGGCATAACACCAATTAATATAACACTAACCCCTTTACAGCACTACGTTTCATTCCTAGTCCATTCAAAAAGTTGCAAAGAAAATCCATTTGCTAAAAGCGTGACATGTAAACCAACTTAAATCACAAATTTATCCCCAAAACAATCTAGTTTGTTGTTGTATCACGACAGTCCCTGCTAAAGCTTACTGTCGTGCAAACATGCACATTCCAAATACATTAACACTCCCCCCTCCAAACACCAGTTCCCAGAAAAAAATCTCTTCACACAGGCATGAAGCCATTCTTGTTTTTAGTTTGGGCTGTCCTTCTAGCTCTAGGTGCACTCCACTTCGTTGTTTGGTTACCATCTTGTTTATTGGAAAATCACGTGACTGCCCTGAAATGATTATTTCCTACTTGTCAATTAAAGCTTCTTTAGATGTCGCCACAGATATGAAGTGTACTGATGATTTGTGGCACACTGTCAGCCTGTGAAACCAGAACGCATGTGAAACCACTGCTTAACAGTGTCACACCAGTTCTGATCCTAGTAATAAGTTTTAAAGTTTCTAAGAGCAATTATTTGATATTACTATTTACCTAGGTTATCAATGATAATTACACTGATGTTCACTGATCATTCAGGCTGACATTTTCGTATTTGTCCGAAGCCATAAACATTGCAGACAAAGTGCTTGCCTCCTTTCATTTATTGAACACAAAGCATATGCAAATTCAAGACAGGAGTTTTACTTGAAGTAATTTCCAATGCCTGTTTGGTAGATAACAGGGTTCAACTGATTATTAGCCAAATATCAGGCTGAAGTCAATATTCACCATTTTATTCACCTATTATTGCTATTGTTTTCTTGAAGAATGCATGAAAATGCAGCAGTAGTCTCGATCAACACTATCTGAATGGTTAAGTTATGAGGAATAACTATAAGCGCTGAAGGATATATGTTGAAAAGTTCTCCTTAAATTAAACGTGTAAAGCATAGACGTTTCAACAAGCTTTATGTTGGGATTTGTGTTATTTTAATTGTTGACAATTCATTTTGGTTTATCACCAAATATCAGTTGAACCCATCACCTAGCCCCCATAGCTGATAATCCCGTGGTGTTATTCAAAGTAAGTCTGAGACACAATGAAAGCAAAGCTGAAAATTGCAGAAATCAGCACTTAAAGTGAGTAGAAAACACGATGAAAGCTTAAGCTTTTTTTGATGATATAAACGTGATATATATCACATTTCCCATGTGCCGTTAGTCAGTACACATATTCTCTAGCCAGCTATGTGAGCCACTGCTAACCTTTAAACACCAGCCATCTGGCCCTGAGGCGCAGACCAGGCCCCTCTGTTGATTTCCAGCTGTTTCCTTCATAATCATGACGCTGAAAGCACCATCCAGACACGTGCAACTCACGCCTAATATCAACAAGAACCGTCTATGTAAACTGTCCCGAGGTCGTACTAAATGCTGGGACTGGTGTCGAACAGATGGCTGCTTCTGCGCACCTCAGTCAAGCAGCGTTAAACCAACAATGTTACCTGCAAATTAGCTTGTGCAAAGTTAGTTAAAATATAAAAGTAAGCGCTGCTGTGACTGAAAACACATTTCATTTAACACTCATGAGACTCGAAATGGTTTAATTGTTGAAGTGGCGCCATGTGTCACTTGGCAACACGTCTGTCGTGTTTTCAAAGCTTTGATGAGTCTTAGTATGATTAAATAAGACGCCGAGCTCACCGCTGAAGTGAGCAGCATCCTCTTCATCTTCCTCCACAAATGGCTTCAGCTGCTGCGAGCGTGGCGCTTGATAAGCCGGCGAGGCGGCAATGTGTTGCGCTACTTTAGGCGCAACTGCTCGCCCGGTGTAAGCCAAATATAACGCAAGCAGGACGTCTGATTTTAAATTTTAAAAAAGTGTCAGCCCTGCTTGTCGAGGCGGCCGCACGTGCTCCGAGGAACAGCTTCACTTTGGATTCAAAAGGTGTCGTGACGTTGCTCAGTGAAGAAGACGAGGAGAGAGGAGGAGGAGGAGGAGGAGGAGGAGGGGGGAGGAGGCCGGAGATGGATGGAGAGGTCGTCAGTTATGGAGTCCGTGACAATTCAGCTAACTAGTTTGCTCTTCTCCATGGACTTTTTGTTTGTAATGTCGGCTTGAAACTACACTGGCGCTGCTAGCTGTGAGCTCGGTGAAGTGCGGTGCTGACTGAGCCCGGCTGGTCGCTGTCAGTTCAGGACCACCATGACCAAGAGAATCAGCACTTTCAAGCCACGCACAATTCTCATTTACACGACAAAACTCCGAGAAAGTACGATGATATGCGCTGCCCCACACGGGAACTTGAGGAGAACAGACAAGTTTGGCAACTCGGCGGCTGTTGTTTCTAACCGGGAAGATCCACACTCAGCTCGGCGGTGTGTCATCAGACAGCTGAGGCGACCCTCACTGACTGACGGTCCGAAATTTGACAGCTCCTAGCTTGAATGAAACAGAACCCCGCGAGTCCGAAATGTCTTTCAAAAAATCACCAAAATAAGTGTTGTTTCTTACCTGAAATGAACCACAAAAGCGCAACTCCAGACGTGAATGTAGACAGAGTGTTATCGGCGAAGTTGTGACTGTGTTGTTAGTTGTACTCCTGCTGGCGACCACGGCGCAGCGGCTCTGCTGCTGCTGCTGACGTGACTGTGATAACACGACATTTGCATATTAGTATCGCCCTCTGTGATTGGATCAGCCACAATTTGCCACAATGACGCATATCCCTGCTAAATTAAAAACCGGTTCCCCCGGTATGAGAACCTCGGGGTCAGTGCCGCCCAAACTAGCGCCCGACAGCGGCTGAATATCAGGTAATGATTTGTAAAGCCGTTGTGTTGACAGAGTGCATAAGATGGCCGCGTCTAAGCCAGAGCCAATCCGGAGAGGTTTTACTTTCGCACATGGACCGGAGTCTCTTCTCGGTGCGAACGTGACAGGAGTGGGAGAGCTGCTCTCCACCGTGGGTGCACACCGACCTCTGGTGGATGCATGCGTGGGCGACATACTGCCCTTAATTAAGTTACCCCACTTTGGACAACACAGTCTGTCGTCCTAAATAGTGTTTTTATTAGAGAAAGTATGAAATTTATGGCGTTTTTAATTGCCTATGGCACACATTTAGAATAGATCTACAATGTCCTAGTTGTGTCAGTGAGATGAGGTGCACTGGAAGGGTTCCTTAGAGTATTTTATAATGAATGAACAACAAAATAGGAAAGTAGAAATCAAGTCAACATATGCTATAAATTAATTCTATTTAAGTTCAACAGATGCTTTCATGCTTAATTTACAAGTCCATACACAAAACAAACAAAGTGTAACTTCTTAAAATCCTTTTATTGATTTCAGAGAAAAAAAAACAAAGCATTTGAATCTCATGTCATCGATGCAATGGAGAAGGAATGGTTCAATACAGAACACATTAAAACTCCCTTTTGAAGATGCCAACAGCCCAAATGACAGTGTGTGCAAGGTACACTGTGATTTTGTTGCATCCTTGCCTTCCACAGCAGCTATAAATAGGTCTAACAGGTTGCAGCACCATATTTGCTATTCTTATATGGTCATTTCCTTGTAAGATTCCCACGCATTTTATACATTCCATCCTTTTCCGGCAATATTTGCATATGTAAAGTGGAGGAGCAATTTTACTATCAAGCCAGATGGCTCTTCAGATGACGACATCAAGTACAAACTGATATTTTTCTGGAACTTGAGGAAATATTACCGTCATTTTGTGCTGTTCAAAAAGCAGTTAATAACTTAACCTTATCAAAATACATTTGCCACTTTCCTTCAGACTTCTGTAGGGATCCTGCAGTAACTTCTTTGACTTGGGAGCTTAAATAATTTACAGTAATTTGGAAAGAAAATCAAAACACTTGCTTACAAAATCTAAGCGTCTATGCAGATATGTCTCATGAAGTCAAACTGTAGCACAGCATCCATTATTTACACATCAAACCTTTAATAATCGATAACCAAAAGGTACATAACACATTCAAAATGATTTAAAATCAGACAAAATAAAATACTCGAGCTTACTTATTTAGCGTCTTAATTAAAACCATACTTGCCTGCTCTGCTTTGTACATATATTAGGAACTATGTAAGACAATAGTTTACACAGTAGAAATATAAAGAAATCATTGTCCCATAAGTAACAAATATAAAACATATCATGTCAACCTAACTGGGTACTGGGAGAGGGTGTGTGTAGGATGTTTCATTCACACAGCTGTGACTGATGACATTCCAAGTCTGACAAATAAACAGTCCTGAGCCAATTTCTACAAGTGGCATTGATCATACACTCACCATATGAATGCAAGTAGCTTTGCTCATACATCTCACCTCCTTTTGGGACAGTATGTTATCACCTAACCAAATGCATGTGTGGAAATAAAAATCAAAGTGAGAATGCGCTTTGATAGCATCACAGCCTAAATGATGTTGGTGACACATCCATTTGTCGTCGTCGATTTGCAAGATACAAACTTGGTTTCCTTACACTAAAGCTGTTTGAAGAGATGCCTACAAAGCTTTTAAAGCTGAGCAATAACGTAGATTTAATATAAAGTTCTCCCAACTGTTTCAAGCGTCCAGTTCAGATGAGGAGTTGAGGCAAGCCAGTGGTTTGGCAGCCGATGCTGGTGCCTCCCTCTAGTGGCCACTGCTGCAACACTGCAGGTTCAGCTCTGGGGAGGATTGTCTTCTTTGCTAAAGGGCTGCGTAGATCCAGGCTTTACCCAAGACAACCCCGACACCTGCGTTCCCTTGTGGTGATCCTCAGGCCGTCTCTAGAGCAACAAAGATAAATAAGCAGCTACGCAAAAGCAACAGCCCGACTAATACTAAGCTCATAGCTTAAACTGTGGCTTTACGAAACACTTCCTGCAGTAGATTGCCCTCTTCAGCTAATGTAGTTAACATGAGAGGGTACCATTCTTCAGTTTTGCTCAACTTACTTTGTATGTGAACATTCTCTCTTTTGCTTCTTCATGTACAGATGGGTTCCATGGAGAAAAGCTGAAACCAATGGATTTTCACTTCAGAGCTTCATCAGACACTTACACACAGGATTACAGTGCGTTTTCTGGTAGTGGTGAGCAGTGGAATGTTAAAAATAGGGACAGTCACTAACCTTATTGCGTAGGGATCATCTATCTTGGGCTGGTCAAAAAGATGGCTGTTGCACAGTTTCACACTATCGACCACTTTGCTCTTGAACAACTGTACATCCTTTTCATATCTAAGAAGAAAAAAATAGTAATGCTTTCTTTACCAAAGCAATGACAAAAGGTTCTTTTAAATACATATTTTCTCTTCTTAATGAAAACCAAGTCCTTTCTCAAAGAGAATTGTCTTCAAGAACAATTCTTGTTTACTGTAGACATTTTGACTTATACCAAAAATCAAAGATGTTTTAGTGGCTAGAATCCCTGTCATGCATGCTGGTTCAAGGACACTAAAAATATGGAAACTATCGGTCCACGGTATACGGATACAAGAAAGACATTGAAATATCCTGCCATTATAAACAATACATAACCCATTTTGATACTATCAATACTTACAAATGATAGTTGGTTTTCTTTTTTAGAGAAGTCCCTATCAGTTTCTTCCACTCGCTGCAGCCATACGGCCGAACAGTTTTTTGTCCTCTCATGAGAACAATGCAACTTTCCCTTTGAACAAATGAGGTTTAGCTGCTAATTCTAGTGCACTTGCCAACAATCCATGAACTTTCCACAAAGCAGATGCACAAAGCAGAATATGGCCATTTTTCACTTCTATAACAAAACAGTAAGCTCTTGGACACCACATAGCCCATTTGTAAAAGATTTCACAGATGCAGATCAAGCGAGCCGACATGTCCAGCTTGGCAAAGCATCTCTCCAGCAGACATGCCAACTTGTTCAAAGGATTCAAACGGTGACAGATTAGTACATGTGATAGAAAACAATTATATCATGCTGCTGCCTTCAAATATACATCAAATGAGTGGGATGCATTGTGAAAAATGCTTTCACCAGAGTTTTATGAGGCGATTAAAGGTAATTATAACAGTTTATTTTAGCTTTATCTCATCTAAGGTCAACCTAACAATTCAGCCAATATCTATATGCAAACGCAGCGTTCACACTGATAACACTTAGTTGTACATGGCTTTTATACATCACCACTTATAAATGCTAAAATTAATTCCTACAGACTGAAAGTGGATGATTTAAATGTGCAATAAGGTACTGCTCCAACTTATCTCCACAACGATTTAAACATTTATAAGCAGCAATGTGGCATGTAAAGGTGGAGATGTGATCATGTAAAGAGATGATTAAGAGTTCCTCTAGACCTGGCTGGATGTGACAGTGTGTGAAAACATGCCTTCTTTTCACATCACAGCCTTGCTTTCACGCTAAAAATATATTTTTTTTACCTTTCTTGAGGTTTCTGCTTTAATACTCTTTCAGTATCGGTATGACTACAATTAAGCAGGTAATATATTAAAGTCATTATTTTGGTAGAATTGCAACATTAACAGAAACAAGCAGTTGTTGGTGTTATTAGTCCTCGATATAAGTCAGAATGTACACTACCGTTCAAAAGTTTGGGGTCACTTTGTAATGTCCTTATTTTTGAAAGAAAAGCATTTTGTTCTATGATGATAACATTAAATTAATCAGAAATACACATCTTTAATAATGCAAGTTTGTGTTCCGATTGTAAAAATCTTTTTGAACATATTCTCTTATGTTAGGATAAGGCATATATAAAGAAGGGTCAAACTCACAGCACAGCAGCCTCTGGGTTGAGTGGTTCAGTGGTGTTGATCTTGTAAAAAACCGTTCGTGCGTACATCAGGACTTGCCAGATGTGGTTGTGATTCCGTCTGCAAGAACAAAACATAGGGTTCAACTTTGGTATTTTACCTTTTATCCCAGAAATATGGGTCCAGGCCATCAGTAAATGGAGTGACAAAACTGAGGTGACTTACAGTATCAAATATTTTTTATTACCTTGATCTCTACCAAAAGCAACACAGCTTCACAGAATGGTTATAAATCTCAAACCATTATTCTTACTATGTTAAAGGCTGTCTTCTTGAAAACAGTCTTATTACAATCAATTTGTTTGGTGCAAAAGGATTTGGCAGAGAACATTCAGCAGAACCGCCCCCCTTAAAGTACTATACAGCATCTACAATTTTACAGTGCATATTCAGCACATAGCACAGCTGAAGTTTTATCCTTAGTTTTTTATTCTCTACTTGTTTCATTGTTGTTACCCGATTGTGTATTACTGTACATAATTTCTGATTTATCTGAGATTGGTGCTGTAATGCTGCAATTCTCTGCTTCCTTTCAGTCCAAGAGAAAGGACAAACAGGACTGGCTCAGGGTGCACAAATGAATAATTTAGTTTTCACTTATTGCTACTGCAAAACATCAATCGAGGAAAACGAGAGAAATTTGCAAAAACAGAAAGAAACAGAACATACCTCCATTTGGTGAAAGCTCTTCTGACATCAAGCTCTCCTGACACCGGGTCAACAAGGGGATGGAAGACTGGGATGTCAAACACTAATTTCTGAAATGTAGCACAAGGAACAATTTTTTTGAGAGTCTGTCCCAATTTTTTGTTCTACAAAAATTTAGGACAATTCTAACAAATTAGAGATCCAGTAATTTAAGGCCAAATGCTACTTGTTAATGGCTCTAAAGAGTTTTATATTTATTTTATCCATAACAGTGAACTATGTAAAATGTGTACGTTTAAATGCTACTACACCGATCATTTTTTCAGAGGATAATTTCAGATGGCATGTATATTTTATTTCTAAGCCTTTAGAGAAATGGAAAAATCTAAAGTTTCTTGACATGATGGAACAAATCCTGCCCATATGTAGAAAGACTATAGGATTGGGTGTACTCAAAGTCTTTTTTCTGCTAAAAAAAAAAAAATACAATCATAGTTGTTTTTTTCCAGGGAATGTGGCAAAAATCATAATCATTAAAAAAAAAAAAAACAGGCATGCAAAAAAGTTCACCAATACTTACAGGACTCTCTCCATCTGGGTAGTTATCTGGGATATACACTGTGAATTTGAAGACACCATCCTGGTATAACCCATGTCTGATGAATATGACCCCAAACCACACTAAACAGGGGGAGACACATGACACTTCAGAATCAAGTCATGCTGAACCAAGCAGAGTAAAAACACAGCAAGTTGATCAGTGACCGTGCATAGATTTCAAAGCTAAACTATACTTTCTGTATACAGTGACATATGTTGCATAAAAATGATGGGATCTTACAAAATGAGCAAGAAATAATTTTTAAAAAAAAACAGTATAGAACATAAATATTTGTATTTTAGTTCTGCATCTTCTGTTTTTGCAAACTGCACATTGGAAGTCATTGAGGAGCCACATTTTCTATTAGGATACATATGAAACACTATAAATTGTACGAGTTGTAAAAAGGGGTGTCCTTACTTAGAGCCGACTTGTAGGATGGCTGGACGTAAATTCCAGGGAGTTTCTGCTTAATCACTAGTGTGCTGCAGGTCACATGGCAGGAAGTTAAATCAAAGCAAAATAGGGGAAAAAAAACCACATGACTCATTTTCTTCTTAGGTACTAAACTAAAGGGATACTTTAATGCCAGGAAAATACAGACTAAGCCTATGTTAATAAAACATGACACAGGGTTTAAAACAAACCAAACGAATTTTGAATTCTGATACTGGACCAATACTCACAACTCGGCCAGCAGAGAGTACTCCAAGTAAAAAGGGCCATAGGAGGCATGTGTGCCATTGGCTGACTGGGCCGGAGTGCCTGTTGATGCAGGCTTGGTAATGGGGACTGCATTCTTAGGAATGGCTGGAAGCTGCTTTTTGCCAAAGGACAACCGGGCTGGGCTGGCTCTCTGCTCCCCGTGCCCGCTCTGGTCCTCGTTATCAGATCTCTGCTGTTTTGGACAAAAATATGACAGGGATCCCAGCACATAAACCATAAAAAAAAATCCTTGCTATGTGAAAAAGGAGACAGAAGGAAAATTTGCAGAGGCAGATTTAGAGAAGGCTACTGTTTATGAGCTATTATGCACACTCAAGAGTACACAGTGGCCCAGGGTAATGACCATTTGCTGTGACCAAGCTCTCAGGTTACACTGCCCATCTGGTTTGCAGCTTATCAGGAAGACATGTCACCACAAGCAGAAGCACTTTGAAACACAGCTATCACTGTATCTTACTAATACTGTTGAAATTGATAAAATCAGTTACAGTACAGCGCCAGAGCACACATTTAGCACACAGCAGCAAGGTGTCAGGATGCATCAGGAAGCCACAATGAGTACCGGTGATAATCACTACAAGTATGCCAGGAATGCCCATGTTGAACAGTACTCTAATGAAACAGATCTAGCTTACACAATCTGTGAGGTCTGACATGGCTATAGAATGTTTTTAAAAAGTTTCCGTGACGAGGCAAATGAATGGACTCACACCCATGCTCAAAGTAGTTTGTTTGCCTCATTCTCACCTCAGCAGGGTTGCACCAGCGTGTTTACATTTGTCTCCCCTCCCCTGTGTTTGGAAATTTATTCTAGCACTTGTGAACAGTAGTAAACCAATGGCATAAGAAACACTTCAACAATGAAAATTAGCAGATTCACTTTATCAGAACTGAAAGTTTTAAGTCATACAGTAATACTTGAACTCCACACAGTAAGAACTTTTTCCCAAAAAATGAGCTGCAGACCACACCTATAACTAGGGTATTAAAAAAATCCAGTTTAGTAAGATTCCTAGAAAAATGAATGCAAGTGGGAACAGGTGCAGAACTGAAAACTAGACCTACGACGGTGGTGCTCAAAACAAAAACGGAGAGAACAGAGAAATGGAGAATAAAGCAGAGTATTAAATGATCACTGACTATAACTGGCAAAAAGGTTGTGACTGACACATACAGACATGTTTGTTGTTACTGGATATTGATGACACCGATTCAGTATTGTCTCTTTGAAAGAGAAACTCATAATGCTAGGAACATGAGTAAATATGTTTATGCTTCTCTGTTTTTTCAGCAAACATTGAAACTTTACACCACCAATTGAGTAAGAAAGTGCATATAGAGTCGACTCTAAACCCAATCATGTAACTAGGCTCCAATTTTAGGGGACAGTTATATTACAATAGGTCAAACTGTCTAGGGTATTTCATTATAAAGGTTAAGCTACATTACTTAAGTGGGAAGACTTTGAAAGAGGTTTTCAGCTCTGCAAAGCTCATGACCATCATGTGAAGTAAACCTCAGAGAAAGGCTTCCACAGATTTAAATGTATCTGCCCACTGTCATCTAATGCAAACCTTCAGCCACTGAAGACTGTCCACTGTCAGATTTGATTATATGCTGTCCCACACAAAGTCCATCTCAGGTGATGTCAAATTTTATGGTATTGCTATGAGAGAAGTACAATAAGTAATTCAGTGCGTTTAATTTTACCTTACGACTTGGATTGGAAGACATGCTCCAGAAGGGGTTTAGGTTCATTACTCATTCAGAGGATCAGATTGGTGTCCCTATTTTATGTAGGTCCCACGACAAGTGCTGTCCAGGCCATCCGCTGCTGTGATGGAAAAAAGACACAGCACACATCACAAACAAATTAATGTTGCCGCAGCTGGGGTCAAACACATATAAACAGAGTGATCACACTGCAATCAAACACAGTGCTGATCTAACGTCTTCTAACTAACACAACAGCCACTTACCTTTGCAAGTCAACAATTAACACTGAATTATCTTACATTTCAGAGCTAACGGAATGCTACAACGACAAACTGTACCGCTCAGGAATGATGTTTGGGATAGGTTAGCTTCGTGCTAACTTGGCTGTTACCTTAAGTATGCTACCAGCTGTGCTGCTGTCGGAGTTAAGAAGTTGCGCAGCTGAAGTAGTCGACCATAGGGTGATAACAATTTATACTAATGTTTAGATTTTAGTCCAATTTGCCATTAACGTTGTGGTATTTCTGGCAGTACGTCGTATTATTGAGTCATTCGCAACAGCCGGTGAAAACGGTGCTACGTTAGCAAACATTAAGAACTCGTGTTAGCTAGTAAAAAGATGTAATTCTGCTTGACATCTGAACTGTAGACTAAATATACTGTCAATGCATAAGACAATTTGTGTTAATGTCCACACACTGACGTTATCTCACCTGTATCACTTTATGCTATCTATAGCGTTAGCTTATAAGCTATCTTTGACGTTGCTAACAGCTTGACTGTTCCTTTAAATTTATCTAGTGCACGTAAGGAAGCTTCGTGATGTAACTCACTCTGTTTGCTCGAGATCTGTAAAAGTCCCTTTTACGGAGATGTTAACGCGTTTCCCAGTTTAATTTCCGCACAAGCTGCCCAGCATTCCTTTGGGTGTCATCCCAGTTAGCAAGCTAATGTTGCTAGCTAAATAATTTGACAGACACAGAAACCGGAGTTCAATCTAACTTAATTAGGGGCGTTTTGGTGTGCGAGAGCGGATTCTCATTGGTCTGTGGGAAAAACGTTCATGCAGCTGATTGGCTGGTGCCTTTTTCACGTGAAGGACAATGTGGACTTTACTCAGAAAAGGTAGTAGCTGATAGATCAATGCTTTGCTGTCAGTCAGACGTTAAATCCACAAGCATTAGTCATTATTTTGTATAGTTATTGATAGTAGCTTGCATTTAAGGGAAAAAAAATAATGACGTCATCCTGTCATTTTAAGTCACCTTGTGATCAAGTTTGTCTATGTGTGTGTGACTCATAGCTAATCAATTGTGCAAATAGTAAACATCTTCCTACGTATCTGTTTCTTTAGGGTATTCAGTGTTTAGGCTTTAGGCTTCATTTTAGGTTGAATAAATATTGTTTATAAGTTTACAGATTAAGCCACTAAATATGCATTTTAATACTTACAAATCCAAAGTATGAAATCTCTAGTCTGTTTTGTGGAAAGGTTAATAGGGCATAGATAATTGAAAGTAACAAAGGATCTTAAATAACAATTTCAGTCAAACCAAATCAAATGTGTTCAGGGGCAATTTAAATAAACATGAAAATACACACTTTTGTCTTGCCTTTGTTTCAATGTTTCAGTGTACTGCACAACAATGTCCCCTGAGGGTAAGACGCACCCAAGCCATCTGTGTCACACATTTCTTTAGTTTTGACCACGCTTCATTGGCAGTTCATTCAGTTGATTGATTGATTTCCTAACAATTACCCCTAATTATTTTTTCTGGGTGAGAGAAAAAAAACTAATTTAATGCATGGGTGATTGCACTAATTGGGAGAAATGACATTGTCCAAGTTTCAGAGTAAATACAAATTATTGACTCCATTATTGTTATCTGATTGTATATTGTCCCAAGTACACTTCACTGACAAAGGTAATTAGTGTCCCACTACTTTACTGGGGCAGCCAACAATGCAAGGTCACCATCACTGTTTTGACATGTACAAATCAAAGACCACCTCAAAACAAATAAGTTTATGCCTTCTCTGCCTTCATCGACATTGAGATATACTGTCCGACCCAAACAGGGGGGGGGCAAATATTCACACCACTGCTCTAGTAATGAGTTTTTTGTCTTTGCCATTGATTCTTTATCTAATCAATTATTGTGACCTTGTTTGGTCAAACAAATATACTAATGAATATAATTAAAGTGGGAAGATTGGATTACTTAATTGAATATGTGACCTGTTGGAGCCTTTATACTAGAAAATGTTTTGATCAGCTGCATTTAAACTCTTAATTTTGATGGGGTTTTTTTTGCTTGTTTTTTTTTTTCTGTTTTGTTTTCATTATTAATATAATTATTATTATAGGCATGGAGAAGAGATGGTCAAATAAGATACCCTGACTTGATAATCATTTTAGATGTAATTGAGTATTTAAAATTCATCAAAAAGCTCTGTAACGAGTGTTAAATGTATTTCAGGTTAGCTGGGAGCAAATGCTGCACATACATTTAAATAGGAAGCATCAGATCAGATCCTTTTAAATATTTGCCAAGTAGTTCAATGATGTAATGGGATATTTTATTATCAGATTGTTCCTGTCTGAAAGATTTATATATTGTGGTTTCAGCTGAATTTTCCAGCTACTCACCTTCCTCTGGTGCCAGAATTCAAATTTAAGATGAAATATGTTCCCTTCTGTGAGTCCATTTCTTCAGAGAATTTTAGGCCCACTGATTCAGATCTACAATTCGGTTAAAATGACAGTTAAAAATTACAATTGGCAGTCCCTGGTGAAACCTGTCTTGACAGCACATAGATACAAAAAGTGAAAACAGATGACTCCACATCCAGATAATATGTAATAACAATGTTAGTTTGAATAAAGAAGTCAAATCTAGATTCAAATGTAATATTCATTTTAGAAATATGAACAACTGGGGAGTAAAGAAAGAGAACATCAGCCAAATCCTTCATATAGCAATAGTCTTTCCTTATCCCTAAGGCCATGGCCTGGCTAAAACCTCAATGCAGCAATTATTTGCTGTAATGACTGCAGTTCAAATAAGCCTGGAGATTTTATTAAACCAAATGAGAGAATCATCTGTGTATTATCACCTTGTGATTGACAGTGACAAGTGTTGGGCAGGCTCGGATGTGAGCATGATGAAGAAGCTCTCGGCAAAGCTCTTGATAATGTTACCCCTGATAAAGTTGCCTGGAAAACCTCAGCCAACATAAGGAGAGGAAAAGCTCTGCGCATATTAATTCCAATTGTCAGATCCTCCAGTGGAGGAGGAGGAGGAAGGGGGTGGGGGTGTGGAGGGGGCTAGTCTGGCAGGCAGCCCTGACTGCCCCTCCATTCACTGACTGGCATTTTACACAACTAATGAAAAAGAAATCCATTGTGCTGATCATATGCATAGATTTCACTCTATAATAATGATGAAATAGAAATATTCATAATAAAAGTAAAGGTCACTCGCTGCTGCAGCTAAGCTTCCTAAGCTGCAACCTTTGCAAGAGCAGTTGTCAGGTTCTAGAGATAAAATAGAAAAAAGGGAGAGATGTCAAGTTTTAACCCTACAGAGGCTAAGAGGTGAGACACTGCGACCAAGCTGCTGCTATAAACTGTAGCTGCTTGGTCATGTGCTTCTCTTACGTCAAACTGTGCCGGTGTCTGTTCCAAGATGGATCCAACAGGTCTGTTTCCTCATCGTCCGGTGGAGAGGTTAAAGGCCAGTCGCACAGTTGTGATTTACATAGTCGTCTCTCTGGTGTGCAGTAGCAGAGCCAGTGTATACATTGCACAGGGATTTGTCAAGTCTAGTTAATAAAATACAGGGAAATATGAACAGTCGCCTCTCCTCTCTTCAGCACTCCTATCCTGCCGATCTCTGTATGTAGGTCACCTGGGCTTCTTCAGGTATATGAGCAGTACAGCACGGAGGTGGAGAGAGGCATGTCTCACCTCTGAAGGACATTCACAGCATTATTATTGCCTGCTGCGACTTCCACGCTGAGCCCCGTCTTCATATGCATCATACATTGGCATTTATTAGTGCCATGCACTAAGTACAGGCCATGTTATTGAATTTGAATATCAGCTCCTAGCCACATCCACAGGCCCTGGAAATATATTATATTAAGATGAAGCAATCTCATTTAATAACACCCAAACTAATAAAAGGAGAGCAGATTGGAAATTAAATTTATGAATATTGCTTGGCAGCACGAGTGATCCAAAAAAGCCCAGCTTGGTCTGTCATATGCAGATATTTCTCTAGCTATAAGCCCAGGTGTTGGAGAAATTTCTGACTTTCTCCCTATGGGTAAGGAAGCAGCAGGTATCTTTCAGCCCTTTTGCGCTTCTCTTTGTTCAAAAGTAGGAAGCCATACGGTGGGTGACCTCGATCAAACTGGACAGGGGCGTTTTGATTTAGATTTTAACAAACATCCTGAATCCAGTCATCACAGGAATAACAGGCCACATGCAAGATGGGTGTAGGATAATTAATGGTGCATCATTTTGATTCTCCTATCGTGCTGTATTTGTGAGCTATGACTTTGTTTAGCATTAAACGTATTGCAGCACAGTCTGCTAATGATCATTTTTACACTTGTTAAGCTGAAGGTGTACAAAATGTATTTTTACTCAGTGACAAATATAAAAAATGTACATAGCCAGCAATTCCAAAAGCTTTTTTTCTTCCCCCTTTTTTCCCTCTAAAATCTTGAAACACTGGCGTTCTGAAGCGGCATTCATCCAGCAGCAGTCATATCAGTCTGTGCCAGAGCTTAGCAGCTCAAATTATGGAATGTCACTTCTTCACTTTACTGACTCCGCTTCACACGAGTCCGTAATTTTTCCCACTTGTGTCATTGATGGACAACATTCTATCGGTCAGTGTTTCAGTGTTGCGTGTGTCTATGTGTGTGTACAGCAGCCTTTTGCCAAGACAGTCGACAGGCCCGGTCCATCTGTGTGTAAATGTTGACTCCCAGTGGAGCTGTGACTGTCACTCACTGTTCAGTCAGCCCAGTGCCAGCCATTGATCGCTACATATATCTTGCTCTGTACTTCCCAAACCTTCATCAACAGATGCGGCTGCAGAATTGATTAGCAGCAAGTCAATGACCAAATCTCTTTGGAAACATTTTTATTTATGTGTGTGTTTATGTGGATAGCTTAGAGGGCCATTAGCAGGATTACCTTTGAGGCTTGGCTGAACAACAGATGTTCAAGGACAACTCAATCAATTTGACTTACAAGAGGCTGCAGTTGCCGGAAACAAGTGATAAGTCTGCGAGGGAGGAAAGAGGGGTTAAATAAAAGCAGTTCGCTGTGGTAATGAGCAGGTACAGCAGAAGAACAGCAGAATTAGACTTACAGTCGGTCCATTATTTAGAGTGAGATCACTGACAGCTTTTCTATGACTAGAGCACACGCATAATGAATTGAAATCCTCTGGACGTTTACAAACTGATCATAAGATTTGATGGCGCTGTTTCAAGTATCGTGAGCTGCAGCGCAAACTAAATCATTACTTCAGCTCTTGCATATGTTATGTATAAATACAGGTGAAAAGTTTTCATTGAAGTGAGCAAATTCTAAAGAACTATTTATCATATTAATGTCCTAAATAAAACTTAAACTGAGTCACTCACAAACACACTCAGTTTGGGCATAATATAACATAACAAATAGTACAAAACATATTTATTAGATGGATTTCAGCCCAAACAGAGCTGCATGGGTATGAGTAGAACATTTTCAATATAAGCAGCGCCAGCCTCCAGAAAGGCCTCTTTTAATTTGTGCAGAGTAGCACATTTAATTATACAAGCATCTATATTGAATTCAAATTAATGTTTGATATGGATATTTTTTTATTGTATTTAAATAATCTCAATTCAGCACAAAATTGATTATTTCTCTGAGAAGATCATGTTCTTTCATTCTTTTCAATTTTCCCTTTTCCTCTCATGAATCAAATGGTGAATAAATGTGTTGCAGAGACTCACGATCTGCCTTTCAAGTCCATGCTTATGCTTCCTTATCTGCAAACTTATTAAAATTAAGTCAGAACACAAAATGGTATTTAAAAAGTTTAAGTGAAACAATTTGCATTGGGAGTGTGTGAAAATGCTAATGCATTCTTTCACTAAGCCTCACAATCACTGTCATCCATTTTGAGCTCTGATTGTTTTCCACATGGATGCCTTCATTCATTATTGCAAAATTATAAACATAAAGAATATCTCTGTATTAATATTTCTGCTTTTTGTAAAAGCTCAATCAACCATAATGTCCTAATTTTTTCTCTGTGAACCTCATTTTATATTATCTCACTACTCAAGGAATGGATGTCCCAAAAGGGATTTATTTCATTTATCAGGATTATTGAATTAAATTAAACGAGACACTTACCGCAAGCCGAACAGAGGTACCTTATCCACTTAAAAGGTAGGCCTTCTCTTCACTGCTATTTAGGCAAACACATTAGGCGGCAAATGCCTTTTGTTGGTTGAGCCTAAGTTACTGCATAATTCATTTGTTCATTAAGGAAAAGCGTTGAAAGTGCTTGAGGTAAGTGGAAAAGGTCATGTATTGAATGGATCTTTAATTAAGGTACTTTACAACCACAGTTACACAACTGATGACATATGCATCACATTTGTTTACAAGCAGAATTAGCAGGCAGAAAGACAATAAATGTACAAGAAATGATGGAAAAGCGGTAAGTGAAGTTGATTTGACCAGTTATAGTGACTGAAATACAAAAGCCTCAAAGATTTGTGTGTGTGTGTGTGCGTGTGTATTTAAGAAACAGATTTGGTTTTAGGCTAAATTCATATGGCATCCTTTAGGGATTTTTGAAAATAGCTTTTTCACATGCAGAGGAACTTCCATATGTCTGTTATAGAATATTTGTCTGTAAAGAGCCAACATCTGAAAAACACAAGTATGGCAAGATCTTCAAGAAGCGTGTCTGTTATTCTTGTAGTCAGCAGCAGATGGCAGGCTGTTTCCACTGATCAACTATCTTCAGACATGAGCACATGCTGAACTTCTGTACCCCGCCGCGGTGATGTTGGCTTCCCAGACCTCACTGCTCTTGCCTGTGAAATGCATTCCCATTAAAAAGGCATTTTTAAAGCCAACACCAGTGCTATAACAATCATCTCCCCGAAGCCAAGCCTCCACACCCGGGAGCTCGGCACTGCCACACAGGCAGACATGTGGCGGCTGCCACAAACAAAGGCCCCGCACTCTCCTCCCCATTCCTCTTTCCTAAGTCTCCACATGGTTACAGGCCGACCTGCCAGGGCCAATTACACCCACAGCCCAGTGTGTGAGGTCTCACAGAGACCCCAATCACCACTAACAAGATCAAGGCTAACTCTCTATCACATCACAAGGACTACAAACACACATCCACCTGCATATGTGTGTGCAAACAGTCTGTCCCCTTCTCCTCACCCAGCCTCTCCCTCTCCCTCTCCCTCTGGCACGCTCTGAAATTATAACACATTTTGAGTGGCTGTGGAAAGTATATAGCTTTTTTAGGAGCAACAAAAATAACAGGGTGACAATCACGCTGTCAGACGTGGCTGTCTCGTTTCACTGTATGTCACCAAGTTCAAAACTTTGTCCTGGTGACACTGCGGCATGAATACATGTTTGATTGTATATGCACATGAAACATATGTAGTATATTTAGATCAGAGTAACACAATTAACCAAACAAGACAGTCACCCATTTTAGACAGGCTTACTTCTAAGGAAGTATTTAAAAATGCTTCATATTCTCCCTCTGAGCTCTCAGTTGTTCTCAGAGCATCTGTGTCACTTTTTCCAAAAAGGGCAGAGATCAGATTTTGTTTTGTCCGAATCAGTCACGGTTGATTACAAGTGCGTACATTTTACCTCTCTTATCAGAGCCGGCAGATGCGGACAGGCTGGATGGGTGACAGAGAGAGAAACTGTACCTCTGTACCCTGATACAGCCATCAATACCCATGAGGCCGTGTGTCATGCAGCAAGCAGCCTGTACAGGGGTTCACATACCTCCTATGATAGGCTACCTCAGTGAGAGCCCATGCTTCATGTCCTCACACCAAGCGCTGATGTGGCAGCTTGCTAAATAATTTGTGCTTCTTTACCAGGGTCATTGGATAGAGAATCTGGTCCTTGAATAATTAATTGAGACACAATCTAAGCAGCCGACTTCTGTTTCCTCCTCGTTTCAGCCAGATTGTCTGCCGCTGTCCGCCCGCATTCATTCTGACTTGCCGTCTAATTCATCTGGATTGAAACCTCCATCATAATAACGCTGCAGGCAGACTGGTGTGAGGAGGATCATGGCCTGAGCATGACCCACATGATCTCAAAAAAGAAAACCAGACGCAGCCGCAAAATCTATTTTCATTTTGTGGATAAAAATAAAACAACAGCCTATTACCACCCCGGCTTTGTTTAGCTACATAATTGCTTTTCATTATTCAGAGCACAATTGATACCCACAGTGTAGGTTGAAAGAGGCGCAGTTGTTCGAGTAAGGCTGGAAATGAGATCTTTTATTGATACCACTGTGTCTCAGATCTGATTCTTACAAATGCTGAGTGATAAAACTGGAGCCTGATTGTCTGTCTGTTTCTCTGAATACTAATGGCTCTCTTCAGGCTGTTATGGGCTCACAGTAGCCTAGAGGTTGGTGAAGCAGGCTTGTTACTGAAAGATTTTCCTTTCAGGGCACCAAACTGGCTGCAAAATCTGGGGCAGGCGAGTTATGAAAATCAGAACTTTCCCTTAAAGGAATAGTTTAACATTTTGGGAAATATGCTCGCTTGCTTCCTGTTCAATAGAAATAAGAAGAGAAGAGCTGTACCACTCTTGTGTCTGTAAGGTAAATAAGGCTACTTCATGCATCCCATTAGTTTAGATTAGCACAAGGACTGGAAACAAGTGGAAAGAGTTGACCTGGCTCTGTCTTAATGTAACTAAATCCAGCTATCAGCAGCTCTCTCTACTCAGTAATTAACACATTAAATGTCATGTGTTCAATCCATACAAAAACCAGAGTGAAAAAAACCAAGAATTCACCTGGCTATTTCTTGGTACTCCCAGTGATTTGTCCTTTTAAAACTTCTGTTTAAATATTACAGATTTTGTTACCTATGGACAGAGGCAGGCGAGCGGTTTCACTTGTTTCAAATCCGTGAGCGAAACTGAACTAACCACTTGCTGACTAAAGCTATGTATTTGCTGGCAGAGTCGGAAGAAAGATTTAGATTAAAAGTAGAAATACTATAATTTTATAATGCTTTTTTTTTTTTTTTTTTTTTTACAAGTAAAAGTCTTGCATTCAAAATCTACAGGTGTAAACAAAATAAATTTACCATTTAAGAGTAAAAGTACTATACAGTCAAAATACCAGCTGTCATTGTTCCATTTATTCAAAATGTATGTAATGATGATGATGATGATGGTGATTATTATTATTAATTCTTCTTCTTCTTATTATTATTATTACTACTATTATTATTAACATTAATTAATAATTCTATTATTGTAGCCTATTGCAGTAGGACTAATATTTCTCACTTCATACAGTTTCAGGTTTATTAATTTTAACTTAACTTTAATATAGTGCCTTTTTATCCTCTCTTTTCATAAGTTCTAAAATCTAAAATGGCTAAGAGTGTAATTAAAGAAGATGTAAAAAAGTGTAATATTTTCCACAGAAATGTAGTGAAGTAAAACTATAAACAAAATTGTGATGTATTAAATACCTCAAAACTAAACACAACCCTTCAGTAAATAACCGTTTACTAGAAACAAAAAGAAAATTCAAATTTAATGCATTTTGTATTTACCTGTATTGACTGGAGTGATCAGTGTAACTCTTCCTTGGATAAACTGATTCTATGTCAAAAAACTTACATTACAATACTCAGACCCATGTCAATGAAACAAAGTAAACTTTTTTACTTCGGCCCCCCAAAACCATGACTCGGATTTTGATGTGTGCATTCTTAAGTACTTCACCATCTCTGCATATCCAAGTCACACTCAGCTGTCCTGATGCTCATCACTGACATCCTTTCACGTGTATTTAAATCCTCACATTGACTTACTCTCATCTTTTGTCCTTCTTTGGTTGTTTTGAGGAGATGTGGTGTATGACCAGGGCCGGTAGCTCTGGATAATACCCCAACATGGTTGTCAGGGTCTGTGTCCTTTCAGAGCAGGCATGAGAGATACGGCTATAAGTCTGAGGCGTACGGTAAAAAGGACAGTAAGAGATAGAGCTTTTTAAAAAAATACACCAAGACAGGAAGAATGACACTTAGCCCTTAATCATCTCTGTGTCTGCAGGGATCCCCTGTACTTTTGTGTCTATTGCAGATAATGGTCTTTCCTTACTTGACAGCATGTCTTTGCCGAGCTGGAGCTCTGTAACCAATGCTTAAGTGTATCAGGGTGACAAAGCGTTGCGAGATTCGGTGGTGTCACAGCTCATCATGTAGTGACATTGCTGACAGCTGTGGTGTTAAGACAGGGAGGCTGTTGAATGGAGTTAGAATAGATTCGAGTGCAGTAGACCCAACTTCCATAACAATGCCTTCCCTGAGGATCATCCTGCAATATGCAATCCAACAACACCAGCTGGAACCACTGGAAGACAGGGAGGGGAAGTAATGGAAATCTGGGAGCGCAAACCAAAATGCTGCTTCAGTTATTGGAACACATGGGTGCCTGTGTTTCAGGAGAAAAACCAGAGGCAAAAAAAGAGTACAAGAATGACAATGTTTTTTGTGGGAGAGAGCTCTCACGCGCTAAAGTGGCTGGCAGGCTGTCCAAATGTACTGGCTCCTTCCTCAGAAAAACTGGGAGGAAAAAGTCCCAGCCATCAGATATAACCACACCATCTTGAATCTGTCCAATCGCATCAGCTCTCTTCTTTGAGCTTGTCGGACGAGACACGTCCTTGCCAGGTCCTCTGCACATTTTAAGGGACTTCCTGTTTGTTAAAACAGTACCGACAAATTGTATAATGACAAATGGTGGCCCAAACATCGTGGGAGCATGCCGTCTCGGGACCTCAAACTCACTTGCAACTAATTTTGCCTCAACCCCAAAACAAGCAGAACAACATGACAATGACCAGGCTTTGTCTGTTTCCACGCAAAAACGGTCTCTGAGGTTTGGCTAGATGTGAAAGGGAACTATACTTAAAGCTATCCACTTTCGGCAGGGCTGTGAACAGTTTTTAGAATAATAGCATTCAACATGACCAAGAAATGCACATTTTCTTCTGCCTTTTTACTTGTAGGTCATTCATACAAACCCAAGCTGAGGGTAGAGTTCTCAGTTTGGCGCCATGATGCATTGGAGCGACCTCACTACTAACTGGATTCCAGAGTTTATGCTGCTGATCAGGATCCTGGATTAGATTACTGTCATCCTCTATTAGAGGTTAAGACGAGAAGAAATATGCATGTTAAAGAGTGATGTTCTCAGTCATCTCTCCATCAGGACGTATCAAGTGATATAATCCAGCCTCTGCACTGTGCTGCTGATATCTTGAAATTTATCCTGATTAAGAGTCTGTGGATTTGCCAATGCTTTTCACCTACTTTGAGCTATATATATTGCAACATGAATGATGTCAGTCCGAATGCTTCACTTGTGACCTGAGATCAAGTTTTTTTATATTTACTTGTTATGAAAAAAATGTTAGAACCCATCATTATGTGTTGTGGAACAAACTGATATTACTTGGAAAACTGGAAAAGAATAGATGTTGGAAAATGGTTATTTGCTTTCTTGCGGAGTTGTATAAGATGACTGGTTCCTGTCTCCTGTCTGTCTGTTATGGTCCCTCTCTGGGCATTGATATAGTTCCTAAACTCATCTCTGTATACCAAAGTTAGATATAAAGGCATTTTTCATTAAAATAATCCCTTCTTGCTTAAATAGTATAGATGAAATTCCACACCACTGTGTCCTCTAGATTGTCCAGATTCATGAAATCCCAACTTTTTTTCCCCACCCATCTGCCCATCATTCACTGCAGCTGGAGCACACCAGCTCACCTTTAACCTTGCTTCAACAATATAAAATGAATCTACACTATAAAATAGTGATTTGTCATATCAGTTTATTTCTGCCAGACATGTTCGAATCAATAATGGATTCTAAACAAGAGTAATAGAATGAAAAGTCCCACCCAGCCAGTTGACAGGATTGCTTCCTTTGGTTTGTTACATTTGAAAACCTGAAAGTTTGAATTTGCATTTTTGTGACTGTTATCAGTACACTGCAGTTTCAAGGCGGAAATGTTCCCTTATTTTGCTGGCTGCTTATTTCACTCATGTTGTCAATAGCAACAATTTAAAACACCAGATGGAGAGGTTTCCAAGGCAAAAAATGTAATTTTTACTGAAGTAGGTCTTTAGGATTAGTGCAAGTAGGGTACACGACGAACTGCAAGAAGGGGCAACAACAAGCCAACGTGTTCGCATTCTAAGGGTGTTTATTACTGTTGTCTTGTCAAAGCCGCTGACGGTGAAGAGATCCATGAAAGGTGACCTTTGGCATCAGTGCCACGAATATTCAATGTTGATAGATGTTTAGGACTTTTTCTAGTTTAAGAAAGCTTAACGATGAGGCTGGAGAGCTGCTAGCAGTCCCATTTTCAATAATTACTTTTCCATTTCGTTTTGTTTTATTTTGTGACAGGTATTATTTTTAGTTTACCTTTAACTGTTCACTTACGTTTCGGTACCAAAACTACTCGGTTAAGTTTTTAAAGGACCATGGTTTGGATTTAAATATATATTTTCACATCATTAAGCACACAATCAAGGCAAACGGACAACTAATTTCAGTGCAAAACCCATTCAAATGTTATATCCTGGTCTTTCAAAATATAATTCTCACTGAAAAATGATGCTGTGTTCAAATGGGACATCAAGACATTGTGACGAGATGAGAGCATGACCAGGCTTGTTTATGTCTATTCCCAGTTGTATGCTAAACTAAGCTAATTGACTCCAACTTAAACAGTGTTGGCTGTATTTGATTGCTTTGTAACTGTACTGTGGTGGCTTTTTCACCGCCATCTGTTTTGCTAAGTTATTGAGAATTGATAACACTTTTGCTTCTGGTATGTTTAGCGAACAATCTCATCAGTGGTTAATTAGTTAAGAAGATTTAAGGCTTATTCCTCAAGATGTTAAACTATTACTTTAATTGAACTAGAAGTCGATCACTTCAAAGTGTTAGACAATTGTAATCAACTGATTACCATGCTTCTTAATAGTATCTGTTTAAGAACTCTTTTAATTCTGTTAGCTGTGTGGCAACAATATAGGGATGTAAATGTCTCCTTAGCTCTGCACACCACTACCTCCATAACACTAACTGTCCAGCTTCAAAAGCAGTTCTGTATGTTCCAACAGGGCTCTGTAATGGTTGTGCTGCTGACCGTGTGCTTACATCGGGCTGCTCAACTTTGCCGCTGAACTGTAATTAATGTTGTGGTAATCTATTTTATCCCCCAACCATTAGCAGGCTGTGAACACTCTCTAATACCAGTCCAGGCCTCATTTTCCAGGCCTCTGATCGCACCAAGCACTGGACACCTAATTCGCTCAACGAAATGAGGCTCGCGACTACTGAGGCAGAGATTTAATATATCACGGAAAATTAGGTCGATTTTAATAAATTACCCATCCCACTGAATAGTGCACATATGCTTACGGTTGAGGGGGGAGTGTTTTGCTGATGGGAAGGCAAGTTATTTTAACACGTGTGTGTTAAACATGGGGACCGCTGGCAGGAGAGGAGGAGGTGGGTGGGCCGGCTGTGAGGGTGCCCTCCACTCAAGTAAGGGATGTCAGCCATTCCTAGTTGCTTGGTGACTTCGGAGTCCTTGTAAACAGGAGCAATTAAGGCTCTGGCTTTATCTTTAGTCCTTCCAATGGACTACATGGACCTCCACATCTAAATGATCTATATTTATAGCTTCCTGGACCTCCCAAAAAGCCACCGGCCCTTCCATTGGCACACAGAAACTTGTCACACAATGCCTGAGTAAATAAAATATGAGTTAGTACATTTTCACCATGTAGCACAGGGTGTATTTTACTTTTATGGCAGCATATTTTGCTCATGATGGAGGGCGAGCGCGAGAGAAGCCGAGATGCCTCCATAAATCATTCCTTGCGTTCTACCTCAAAAATAGTGCTCACATGATAAATGCGAGTTTACTGGAAGCATTTTAACTCTGAACAATGACTCTGTGTGTGTGTGCGTCTGTGTGTGACAAATCTGGAAGCATTTTATGGTCAGCCGCAGAGGCCTGTGTGATTGGACAAGCTATGTCACTCCTGGTCTTAAAAGGCTTTGCACAACAGCGAGGGCATCCGCGAGTCATCCCGACATTTGTGGGATGAGAAATTCCACAGGATTCACCACACAGTTCATTTCTATCCAAACTGCTTATTCTATCTGCAGGCGCTTCAGGACACATGATTCGGCTTGGTAATTTGTGTTTGTGGTCCGTAATCAATAGCCATGGATTTTCAGGAGCTCCACAGTGACTAATCTGAAAATGGATTTGTCATTGTTATTGGAAGATAGCACTGAATCACATCACTAACTCTCTAATGTGTGTATGTGATTGTGAGTCAAGCACTCAGGAAACTACAGCTTCTCAACTGTGAACTTCATCATTTTTCCTGTCTGAATGACTTGGACAGGATACAGTACTTTCTTGTGGTGTATCTGGCACATTCGCTAGTTTTAGCTCAGTGATAGCTACATCCACAGTCTCATTATTTATTATCCTCAGGAAAGAGTCAGATGTGAACTCTACTGGCCATTTACCTCTGCTGGATAGTTTTCAGGTCAGTGGTTTCCTCTTTCCTCTCTCTCTTCTACTAATGTTGGAATAAATGTTCCTCCACAATAGTTTTCCGTGTGATCTTTGACTACGTGCTAAAAGTTCAGCTCTTTAAGAAAAAAAAACATTTTCACTGATCTAGAATCAGTTCTACAGTGTCTAATCTTACCTGTTCAACTACTGTTTTTCACTTGGAGGCAGCACTTCACAGCCTCGATATATTAACCATCAAATTATAAAGTTGATATCAGCAGTTACTTCATGGGCAACACTGGCATCCACTTGGAGTCCTATTTCTTGCTCCATAATGAACATACAGATAAAAACTTCAACATTAAAACCACCTTTGTGTACGTCGCCCTCTTTACTTCACGTGTGAGGGTGTCCTATTGTTTCTGGCATGGAGCAGGTTATGGGTTGCAGAGTTAGGCCTTCATGGGTCAGGCTATTTCTGGTGCATACCATGGATCTTGGATAAAGTTTTGGAGATCAGGTCAGCAGCTCTGGGTCTTTGTCATGGTCCTTGAGTCATTCCTGATGAGTTTTTGTGACATGGCGATGTGCACTGTCCTGCTACAGATGACCATAGTGGTTGAGAAATATTCTTGCCATAGAGGTGTTGAGTATTTTCTGGCTACCACACTCTTTATAAAAAAATATTGTGTACATGCTGCAGAGACAGTGGAGTAGTGGTTAGCACTTTCGCCTTGCAGCAAGAAGATCCCCGGTTCAAATCCCTGCCTGGGCCTGGGATCTTTCTGCATGGAGTTTGCATGTTCTCCCTGTGCATGCGTGGGTTTTCTCCGGGCACTCTGGCTTCCTCCCACAATCCAAATATATGCTGAGGTTAATTGGTTACTCTAAATTGCCCGTAGGTGTGATTGTTTGTCTGTATATGTAGCCCTGTGACAGACTGGTGACCTGTCCAGGGTGTCCCCTGGCTTCGCCCGAGTCAGCTGGGATAGGCTCCAGCACCCACCGCAACCCTATTGAGGATAAAGCGGTGTATAGAGAATGGATGGGTGGATGGATGATGCAGAGAATACCCCCCCAAAAAACCAAGATGATCTCAAGAGCAACCGACTAAGGCCAGCTAGTTTACCTCAAATAAAACTTGTTACCCTGTGCATCACAGGTCCACCAATGTATCATTATCGCCATATTCTCCTTTCATGTCAGGAACTGCATCGCCACATTATGTATGACAAGCCTTGCAGGCTTGTTTTAACATCCAAACACAATACAGTCTCTGTACAGTCCTGAGATCTCACACAATGACATGTCAGCAGGTGAAATGACTTGGACAGTTCTCAGCTGAGACATATGGACTTCCTACATATATTTAAAACCTGCTGGTTATTTACCATCATTACATGTAGCATATGTGATTATATGTTTATATGTGCCTATTATTAAATATATGGCTATTAATATATGTAAACACATGGTTCAAATGGCCTCAATTGTTATACGCTTGATTGTATTTCTGATGCACTTGGTCTGGAACAATATTTACGAAGGCCAGGACCTAAGTTTTTCCAACAGAATTAAACATCATAACAAATGATTGGTGGTATATCTCTTCACCTGTCAGCAATTAAATGTTGTCACTGAGTGCTGCAAGCTCAATATTTATGCTCTTTTTAGCGTTGTTTTTGGTCTCCACCCGCGAGAGGGGAAATATGTGGTTCCTCAGCTGCTACAACGCTCCTCTGCTTTTACCAGCTTGTTTGCTAACTTTATCTGAGCACAGTCTGAAGCTGGGCAGCTGGTGTGTTCATGAGAGATTTTTTTGCCAAAAATAGCTTCCTGTTGTGCCCAAAAACAAAGCTGACAAAGATGGTGAGAGTAAATCTGCAGGCCAGAAATCAAAACACTGAGCAAAATGCATACAGATGACCTGTTGTATAAAACTATTGATGAGAACAGCTTCATGTATGGTTGTTACTTATATCAGAGTAAATCTGACTGTATATACTGTAATGTGGGAATGTGTACGTGGCACAGACATATGCAAAAGACCAAAACACGTCAAAGTGTTGCAAAACAGTAAGCCTACTGATGAATTATACATATATTCAAAAATGCAAACATTTATTAATCACTTGCTGTTTTTGTGAAATCATGCACATTATCATGGGGGTGGCATTTAGGTGAAGCTTCTGCAATTAGTAGCTTCAAAAACAACAAACAACAAATCATTTAAACATACATAAGAAGATGCCTTGCAAAATAAATTATTATAGTGATTAGTTAGTATAGAATTCAGCTCCCCCCCCCCCCTTAACTGCACATATATATATAATCAAAGTCCAACTTTGTGTTTTTTTCTGCAGTTTTCTGATGAAAAATCACATTAGTAATATGTTTACACATTCCCTCTTGCTAGTGGATGTTTGGGGGTTTTGTTATAAGCTCTGTGAAAGGCACGCAGGGCTTCAGAATGCTTCATATCATCACATTGCTCCTTCTGTATTTCACAAGCCCATTCCAAAACAACCACCCCCCTCCATCCCCATTCAAGATAAATATGAAACCAAAAGGAGAAATTCATGCTTGAAGCAAGGGAACTAATCTCCCTCCCTGCCTGTTTCACTCCTCTGTGTTTAATTGATAGAAATTGCACGCATCAAAGAAAACGCACACTGAGATTTAATGGGCATAAAATGGACATTAGCATTTTAAAGAGGTGATTAACACATTATCCGGGCAATTTTCATCCAGCACTTCCAATGAGATCGTCACAGCGCGCAGGCTCCTAATGGGGCTTAACTGGCTTTCCGCTTTAGTGCTGCTCTCAGGGATTAACACAAAACTTTTAGTTTTTGGAGAGGGGGAAGCGAAGGGGCTTTAATTTGTGTGTGACGACTCTTTCAGAAGTGAGCTTTTACTTCCAAGCGAACAGACGTCCACATGACACATTACCAAGTTGCAAGCAGTGCCACGGGTGTGTTTTGTGTGGAACGGATACACCCGAGAGACGTCGGGTTCAGATGGCGAAAACTGTCTGTACCTAAAAAGCTGTAATCAAAGGAGCTGTTGCTGGATGAATATCACGGAGTGACTTTTCGTTCATGCTGACATATGTGGGTTTGCTCAGAGAGGGCACACTGCGTTGTCGAGTGCAACAGCGGCACAAAGAAGTATATGATTTGCTGTCTCGCAAACGCGATCAAAGCCCATCCAATATGCTCATTCATCCAGCCAGATGAAACTCATTTGGCTGATTTGCTGTGAATCACGTCCACAGATGCGCTTTGGTTTTGGAGGCTCCCACGCCCAGCCTCAAAGGTAGAAGATGCTCTGCGCTGCTGTGGATTGTTTTGGACATACAACTTGTCAAACCTGCACAGGGAAGGAAGCGGCTGCCAGTTGGTCCCAGAGGAGGTTGAGCTGTGTTCATGTGTAAGGGACGAACTCATGAGCAACGACGAGTGCACACGTCCTGCATGTATGAAATTCACAGACATAAAACATGTTCGCACGTCGTACCGGCGCGAGCCATCATCAGTGACACAAACCCTCAGTGTTGTGTTTAGACTACACGAGCTCTCTTGATGCAGTGTGTCCCCTACATGGTGTGCACTTTCATTTCCATCCCCGTACGGCTGCTCCTCCCTTTTGTATCAAGTCATTTACACACAGTTTATGCACAACAAACATGTTAAGCCCGCTGGTACCTCCATGCAAAGAGATGTAATGTAGGTCATCAAACAGAGTCGACTGGGGAAAGTGCTGTTGTTTGTGAGCAGTGAGGCAGCCCTCCAGAGTAAAGGACTGATGTGAAAGGAGGGGTGTAAAAAAACAAACAAAAAAACAACACAAGCAAAAAAACACAATGGAACAAACAAAAGCTTCTTCGACAAACTGTTAAAACGATTAGAGCGCGGTCCTGTTTTGGGTGTTGTCACCAGTGGATAGAGGTATGGAAATGCAGAAACACTGCTCTCTCTCATTCCCTCTCTACCTGTCTCGTGCTCTCTGGTGAATAGTTTTGCTACGCAACCTTCCACTCACCTCTCCTGTACTTTCCGTCCCATTATCGCTCCGACATGAGATTGCACTCAAGACATGTTGGAATTTTTGATAACACGGATTGTGAAACTGAACACTGTTCTGAATTAAATAAACACACAGTCTGGAGCTTTTAGAGAGGAATCCATCCTTTTCCTGCCTCTCAGTGTATTATTAGTAATATTACTTTTCATTCTGTGCCTGTTGTCCGGTACCATCTGAGTACTATTAGAGAAAGCTCTCAGCTTCCTGGTGGGAATCGGGATGGGTGTTTCCTGAAACATGCTCTGGCAGGATGCAGTGATTTGAATAACCCCTGAATCGGCAACACAAATGATATCCGAAAAGACAGGCTACACTCAAGGCACGGTTTTCCCCATTCCCTCAGCTGTGTTCGTCTAAAAGCCTGCGACATCTCCGTACACAGGTGCCGCGCTGTAAGTGTCAGAGTTGCGCTGTGGCCTAGATCGGGAGCAGAGTGGATACATGGCATTCTCATTCACTGAGAGATCGTTCACTGCAGTGGACACAGACAGATGCCGTAAATTTGTGGCAGTTTTATAAAGCTCTTGTCCTTCTGCCATAACCTCACATTTCCCACAAATACAGTACTCAACCAGCTTCCATTTCCAACACATGTTTACCAGATAAGAGAAAGAGACCCCCTCGACGTCCTCTGTGAGAGATAATGGTCACATTCCTGTGGCAACCGCTCTGTCATGGTCAGTGGTTTCTTGCCAGACAATAAAACTCACAAATGCTATACGCTGATCCAAAATGTCAATAACAACAAAAACCCCGACCGCCCTCTCCCAAAGTACAAATCTAACTTTGCTCATCACGAGTCACTTTTGTTACCACCTTTTGCATGAATCAAGGGCACCCTTTATGGTTGAAGCCTCAACCTGGAACAGTTTCAAATGTAAGAGATGGATTTAATCGCTGAGAGAAAGAAAACATACACGTATAGAAGAGGAGTGTCACCCAGGGTGAACTATGGCCGGTGTTTGAAACACCATCAAAGATCTGCTCCTCTGTCTGTCCTTTGAGAATAATTACACTTACTGTATCTGCTGCTCTGCCTGATTTGTGTTAACAGCTTGAGAGACAGCCAAAGCACTTGGACGAAAAGGACAGAAATTTATAGCACAACGCTTGTCTTTTTCATTTGCCTTGGCCAGGCTTGTGACAGCCTGAAAAAGCTGGTTAGGCTCAGATACTTTGAACTAAGTGATAAGGATCAGCTCAAGTCAGACAGACGTTAGGCTAAGAAGAATCCAATTTCTACATAAGGGCTTTCAAAGAAGTGCGACATCTGTAATTGAATATAGAGTACCCAGATAAAGTGATCAAAGCAGAAAGCTTGCAAAGTTAATGAAAATAAATAAAGCTAAACGTGTATTTCTTTTTACTGACAGAAGGTTTTAAAGGATGTTGTTTTATCCTTAATGCTGAGACCTGTTTTTTAATAAGATCATAATGAGGGTTTCCTTTTAAGAAAAAAATAGACAAGAAAGAAATCACACGCCTCGCGAACGGAACAGAATTGATTTAGGACAGCCAGCTCTGTTCGATGTGGATGTGTGCACGTGTATGGATGTGAGTGTGTGGAATAAGATCCAATCCATTCCTGATGTGGCTCCCAGCAGTCGACAGCTCTGCCAACCGTTGTCATTTTCTGGCAGCCAGATTACTCTTGGGGTGGCATTTTCACAGTTGTCAAGTGAGGATTTAATGGCCAATTATCCTCAGATAAATATATCTCTGCCGAGGAGAGGGAGCCATCGTATGAGTGGGAGACTATCGCTTCTAATTGTGGGCTAAAGAAAGAGGAAAACATGTCTGGTCAAAGCCTCTAGAGACTGGCCGACTTCCTATATGCCTGTGCTGCCACTTCATCATCTCCCAAGAAGGCAGTTGGATCTCTTAAAATAAAATCCACTGTACTGTAAATCACGTGTTACACTTGCAGCACAAAGTACACTGTCGTCGTTAAACAGGGTGTCGCCATCCTCACTTTGACCAGAGCCTTGCTGTCGATTGCTTTTCTGTTTTTTTCCACACTACTGTTCATGACAGGGAAAAAAATTGCTCACTGAGGAGACTGTTTAGTCCAGTAGGATGACTGAAACGTGGGAATGATGGGATTATGGAATGAAAACATGGAAAACCAAACTTAGCACTTTGCTACTGAACTACAGACGTGACGTAAAGGAAAACACTCTTAGAAGACAAGTAAGATTTTACTAAGGGTGACATTTATAGATGTACTTATGTAATAGTGTGCTTTTTTCGAAAAACACTTAAAAATCTGTCTATTATGCCCATCGAGACTTGATTTAGATTTTTACTTCACTGAGTGGTCATACTTGGAAATGGATCACGGTTAGGGCATCTTTTAAGTTGTTTACAATTATATTTTACATTTTAATTGTAAAAATGCTGTGTTTGTACAATAAGCTACAAGCACAAGGGCCAACAGTGGTAAGGCCATTTAGCAGAACTCAAAGTTAAAGAGCTGACTCCTCATCATGCCCCTTCCTCACTGAGATCAGGATCAGTGACTCCTAAAAGTTCTGGCTTATATAGGTTCCAAGTTTTGCTCGAGAGGCAGCGCTGACAGAAACAGGCTGGTTTCAGGCTCCAGCATTATACAGACATACGTCTCTGTTGCTGGCAGGTTAGCAGTGTGTAGATGTCAATGGGGATCGCGGCTAACAGGCTGAGCGGCCTGCACCGACGTCACCTCGGGTTAATGACAGTGACAGTCTCAATCGCCGGGCTGGTGGAGAAGATTTAATGCTTCCCCTTTGGCACCAGGAAGTGCTGATAATGATGCTGGGTGGCATGGAGCGTGTCCCTTCTGACATCAGCAATGATTTAAACTCCTGCAATGGTGTGCAAGTTCATATATACTCACACACAGAGAAGCAGGCGGGTGCGAGCAAATTCTCAAACGAAGCTTCACCGAATTTACCGTCATTTTTATTTCTTGGAAATGTCGCGATAATCGACAAACCAGATTGGCCAAATCCCACTGAAATAGCCATCCAAATGTAAACTACATTAACTATTATATTAGGTTACACACTATGTCCTTAAACCAGACTAACTGTGAAAAGGTTTTACCAGCTAAGTGCATCATACGTAGGTCTACTGTGCGGTGCAGCAACACTATACAAACCGATGCACTAGAGTGTGCAAATGGCAAGAAAACTGAAGGTTCCAATGTGATGGCTCTTTTGAATAGATGCCAATACGATTAATTGGCTTTGTGACAGCAGTCTTCAATTTTAGTGCAACCCTTTTGAGCTAACAAGCTACCTTGCTAACCAGCGATCAGATACCACCATGTGCAATGACTTGTGCTACACATGTCACAGTCTCAGCATGTCAAACCAGCAGCCAGACATACTTTATGCGCATAGCTCATTATTTTTAAATTGTAACATGCAATTCAGTGGTGTTTTAAAAAAAGTCCAATTACAAGTCAACTTTAGGTTGTCACACTGCACATCAATATGCTGTAATTTGACTTATTTAGCTACTTTTTCTGTCAATTACTGAACATTGCATAGTACTGTTGAGCTAATATTAGCTTAAGGTAATACTTTCATTCATTAAGGATGACAGTTTGAACTCTCAGTGGCATGGCCCTGATGGCATTACCAAATCATGACTGATGGCACACCCATGTGAAGACAATATTGTCTTCTGCCCGCTGTAGCCTTCATCTGATCTAATACTGAGGTATAAAAGTTTCACCCAACGTAAAACAATACATGAGACCCGAACTGTCACACAGGTGTGATGTGTGTGCTCCTCCCACCAGCTAATGTGAGGTAACCTCAGTGTAACTGATCAAAATTAAACTGAACATTTTCCCTCCCTATTTTACGTTGTTCATGCTCACAATCCCTATTTCTATGCTGGAAGTTGAGGCTGTGCCTGTCGTTCCCTGATACACTTCCTGCCTCCACTCTTTATATTTCCATTATCATCATTGACACTGTAATGATTGGTGTGATTATGCATGCGGGACGGGGCTGTGAACGGGTGTGTTGACACGGTGTTGACAGGCTGGCGCGGTCACATCTCTCCTGCTGTCTCAGGTGGGAGCTCTGGTTATGCACAGTCTTCATTTAGATTCGATTACAGTGATGCACGCCTTATGGGTGTCACTTCTCTTCCGCTTCACAATTTAGGGAGAGAGAATGGGCAGTAATTGTGCTACCTGGGTGCTGAAGCCCTGGTGGCAAATCAAGCAGCGGGTGCGTGGTGGCATATTGTCTGGCTGCCTTTCCCTAGCTCATTTATTTGCCTCCAGTTGTCAAGGCGGGAAAATCACTGTGTGCAAATTAGCTAGCCAGGCCTTCAAGGAGCCACACTGCCTCTTCCCGCCCACCCTGCCCGAGTGATGCCTGTTATGTCCAATTACACATCCAGTAGCTGTGATTAGCACGTATACTAGCGGCTCCAGCATGAGCACCCATGCACATGCACACGTAGAGCCGCACATGTGCACACAGGAACAAACCAACTCACAACGGATACAAATCTCATTCGCATCCGCTTCATTACGCACGATTCCCCTCATTGCGAACGTGGAGCAATGTCTCCTCTGGGTTTTCATCTTCTTTAAGCCTCCACGGGCCTTCATTCCACGCTGCAATAAGCCATCAGCTAATAAGTGAAAAGCTATATATACTACATATATTTCACACTACATCTAAGGTTCATCACCCCTTCCCGAAGGCAATGCAGGTGAGCACGGATATCGTACTTACAAACAATACTATTATGTGACACATGCCACAATGACATATATTCCAAAGTAAAGGAATCTGCTGGGAACAGAAAGATCACAGTTTCTTCTCTAGTCAACAGAGCAAATTCTCATCTTACCATCTCCAAAGCCTTTGGGTATTGCATATTGCAAACAGCCTACAGCGGTGCAGTTATGTGGAACAGAATAGAAAAGCACGCTGGTTTTGGTTGGTTAAAAATGAAACGTTAGATCTGTAGCGTTTATTGTCGTACAGTTGTTGTTATTTCAGTCTGTGGATATTTGTGGCACGTCCCTCGACATGGCTCGACCAAAGAAGCAGCATTACTCAGGCTCTGGCCACATGTGAGCCGCACATTACGACTAGCTGCGCTGGCCTCTGACGCCCCTGCACTTAAACTGCAGCGAAAACAAAAGGAGGCACCGAGTTCAAAGTGGTTCTGTTTTGTGTGTAGTCATGGTGGCCTGCCGTCGGATGCTTTCATCATATCTCTCAGTGATGCCACAGTGCCCAGAGGGGGTGATGTCACAGTAAGGTCAATGTCAAATATGAAAGAGGGAGTCGCTGCTGCCAAGGACTTGCGGGGAGAGACAAATTTAACCAGAAGTGTCCCGAGATTGGAGGCAAGAAGGCACCATGTGGCACATTTGCCTACACGCCTCCGCATCAGGCCTGCGTACTGTCAGCCGACTGTAGGCCTCGAGGTCTGGGGATGCAGATAGTCAACCACATGCTTCCGTTTATGTCTCTGTCACTCTTTGTCTCTTCTCTCAGTCTATCTGCGAACGCAGTCAAATGGAACAAAGCGCTCAGCGAACAAAGGGAGCCCTGGTATCCTCAGTACGGCGCTTACTGCTCGGAGCAGCTGTGGAAATGTCAAACAGGGCTGAGATGAGAGAAGTGTTGCGAGTGGGATGAAACTGCTGACACCTCATTTCCTTTCATTCCCAGTTCTGAAGCTACTTTTGTCACAGAATGTTTATATATGTGTAGGCCCTATCTCTCGTCACTTGTGCTTTTCACCCGACATCAACCATAGAAACACAACACATGCTATCACGCAAACGGCTCCTTGTGAGCCATTTGTTCTGCCGTGGTAGTGTGCTCTTTGTTTGAACCTAAACCGTCTGTTTCTCTCCAAATTTACTTTTGCGAGGGAGTACAGAGGCAGACGCTGTTATTCAGGACTGGCTGAAGGTTTTTTACTGTGGAGTGTGTTGTGATTGCTGTCTCTACTATCACTATTCTTTTCTTCCTGAAACGTAAATCTCATGTTTTAAAGATTCCTTTAATGGGAATCAAAGACTAAATATTTCAATACAGCTATTTTATTATTCAGTAGACTACAGGCATTTCCAACCATCTGACTGCGAGAAATCCGTGTGCCTCACCGTCTTAGCAGTGCAGGTACATGGCTTCAGCTGGCATATTACAAGGATTAGCATGGCATATGAAATATTTAGTGGATTTCTTCTCCCCTCCTCTAAAACCTAATAAATCAAATGACTGCCAAATGTCATTAAAGTGATGGTCTTTGACTGGGTAAGAGAGAGTCCCTTTTCATATTCAGATTTGGGGTGGAAGAAATGAAAGAGCAGAAAGGTTACTTGGTTTAGCTGACATCCCCCAGTGCCCCGACGCTGGTGGGTGAAGGCTCGAAGAAGGGCAGATGGAAGCAGGAAGAAGGAATAGTGGGGCGCTGTGACAGAGAAGGTATTGTCTGATGTGCCAGCCGGGCGTCCTTGTGGCATTGGTCTCCTGTTGGCGCAGGCAGGGTGTCTGGCCTGCTGTTTGATTAGTTTTTTCTTTTGGATTTTCTTTTTCTTTCTTTCTTTCTTTTTTTTTTTTTTGGACGAGGTGTCACCTCACAGTGGATCACAGGCAGGGGCTAGTGGGACAACCAGCTGTCTCTGTCACCAACTGTCACCAGCATTGTCTATCCTCCCTCACTGGCTGAACAGATGACGGACATTTGAATGGCAGGCACCATTCTGCCCTCCCTCCCTCGCATCCTCCCCACAGCCAGAATACAGAGGAATCATCGATATTCATCCCCTCGCCCACCCTCAGCCTCCCTTTCTGTGTTTTGAGTCATTCATATGTAAACTCGGAGATAAAACATATGGTGCTAATTTGCAACAAATCAACAGTGACCCAGGCTGACTTTCTACTTGGGATATTCATATTTAGAGTTACTAGACGCCCAGCACCTGTCTGTGTTTGAAGCTTTGCCTTATTCATTACCAAAGTGTGTTGGCAAAGAGTGTCAACAAAGGCACAGCAGGCCTATAATTTGCATTCTTCCTACAAGGTGACATAATGATGTAAATTATCAAAGAAAACTGATTTTGTGTAAGACGCCGGGGTTGTTGTAATGCCATTGGCGTTGGTCTCACGAGACTGTTTGAAAAGGAAATTATAATAGATACACAAGGCTCTGTTTGTTACCTTAACTCTAAAGGGAAATCAGCCTTAGAATCAATGTGAACTCACTGAATGGCAGCTGTCCTGATGCTGACACCTCATCAGGAATGACAGCATTGATCTAAAAGGGATACAATGAGGCAAACAAACTTTGATTTCACTTCACTTACATCATTAGAGCCACTCATAAGGTCACAGCATAAGGAATCAGACTGAGGAACATCATGACAAAACATAGCTGGATTAAAAGGAAACAGCGTTGACAAAGTTAATATCCATTATACATCAAATTGATAATGTTAATTTTGAATAAGTCAAAGGTGTGAAATATTCATGTGGAGCTGTCCAAAGTTTTTTTCAAGTTCCTTTTCTCTCCTCCTTCTTCTTCTCTTCATGTTGACTTGACTTTCTTCTCCATTAATTATCATGCCCAGGAGGTTTTTCAGGGAGAGGAGCAGCCATCAGGCTGAATCATCTTGACAAGGCGGCATGGCCCAATTACACCAGTGCTCCGCCGGGCTTTGATGTGGCGGAAAAGCAGAGAGATAGGGGCAAATTGCACAGCCATATTATGGTAATGATCTGATTTAATCCTGCCACTAAACTTTATGTAGCTTGTTTAAAGAAGATGCTAACGCTAATTACAGAGGTGCACGGAGGTGCTGGGTGGGATCGGGTGGAGAGGGCTGAGCCGAAGGGGCTTGTGGCGGCGGTGCTGCTGCCGTGGCTGGTGGGAGTTTCCAGTCTACAAAGTGCAGCTCATAAATGTTGTAAATGAAAATGAGACAAAGTGGACTTATTTCTGTTTAATTATAGATCCAGCACAGGCGAAAAGGTCAGGGGTAGAGGAGGGCATGTGTGCAAGCTCAAAACCTGTTGGGCTACTGTTGTTAATTAACACATCCGAGGAAGGGAGGTAGAGAAGGTCTGAGAAAACGGGAAGGAGACCGAGACAGGAGGAAAGGGAGAAGTGAGGAGGGGGTTAGAGAGGGGTGTTACAAGGAACGCACGATAATATCATCCTGTAATTAACTTGTCACTTCAATTACAGCCCCTCAGATTGGAATTGTCTTGGGTTATGGCGCCAGGCCCTGTCTGTTTGGTTAATTAGTCTGACGAGTAGCCACCGTGCTCCTCTCCGTTCTCTACGCCGTCACGCCTGCAGCAACTTAGTTTATTGTTCCTGATGATTGACTAGCATGAAGCGGAGAGCGCATCAAACTGGAGGGAAGGCGCACAACTGATCAGCAGTCAGAGGTAAACTGACTTCATACTGTCTTCCATTACCTTTGAATGTCTGTTATGACTTTAACCTCTTTGCCTTCTTTTCGTTATCAATTATTGATGTCATATGAGTTAGAATGTACTTGAAATAAGTCTAAGTTGACATTATCTTCAAACAAGAAGAGACAGACGAGTGGCTGCTTCAATGACGGCTGATGAAGTCAGTTCAGTAGAGGAAGACAGGTCAGCTAACCTTGATTTGAACCCACCTGTGGACCACTTCCAACTGTTAAACTTTTATTAGATAAAAATAAATTAACTAAATGGGAAAATGAAGAATATACCAGCACCAATAGAACCTCACTGAAGTTTCTGCAGTGTGTTTTTTTGTTTTGTTTTGTTTATCAGACCACAAACTATTAGCGCCAGTGGAGATATGAAAGCGAATATAAATATCACACTGACAAATTGCAGACTAGAGAGCAGTCACAAAGCCTCCTTGTAGGAACAGGCTTATCTTTGATACTGTCTGTTTTATTCCTAAGGAAAAGCGTGTACATATCAATAGACAGAAAAAAGTAAACATAATTATCTGTTTGCATTAGGCTCAGAAGGAGATCAAAGATATTTAGCATTCTTAGAAAGGTTTTTAAACTTTTTGAATGCAAGTGAAAGACTATAAATATACATTAGAGAGATGGTTGCAGTATCTGGTTTGGTTTGTCCTCTGCGTTACCTCTCTCTCAGTGAAGATGAGGACATCTCCTGGGATGCTGAAGGCCTCTTTGTAAGGATTCATCACTTACACAGTCAGTTGTGTGTACTATCACAGCTTGTGGTGTAACTCTTTGAAATCTCACTGTTATGCAGAACTTGCAGAGAAAGACTTGTGAAGATGTGTCAGGCATTTTGACACAGGTATAATCCGCACTGGGCCGGAGTGGATTGCTGTGTTTTCTCTGAGTCTCAGAGGAAACTTTGACAGCTCTTGCTCGAAAGATACAGATACTAAATGTATTCATCCATTTTAAGAAGAGATGTGTGAATTGGCAGTTGTTAAAATAGTCAGATTCAATTATTGAGCTTTACTCAATATTGAAGCAACAGTTCTGTCAGAAGGATCATTTTCATTTCACTCATTCAAATTTTACTTGTTTCTGTCAGTTCGTGTGCATCTGTGCTTCATGGTATTAGTGCATTTAAAGTGCCCCTCCATGCAAAGCTGCTTAGATATAACTGTACACCGCTGGCTCCTTTAGAATATGACCCACTCACTGCAGCTTGAGCACACCAGCTCACCTATGACTCCACTCATACACTATAAAATTGCTCTATGCTGGACAACAGCAGGCCAACAAAGACAACTAAAAACTGATTCTGAAGAACAGCATTACAGAGAATGTAAACCTGCAAGTTGATGAGATCGGTTCCTCAAATGTATTAGATCTTAAATCCCAGTGATGTTTTGTAGACCGTTATCAGAACACTGCAGTTTAAAGCAGAAATGCTCAGCCAATGTGCTGACTGTTCATTTCAAGCTTGATTTAACATACAGTGGGTACAGAAAATATTCAGACCCCTTGAATTTTTTTACTCTCTGTGTCATTGCAGCCATTTGCCAAAATCAAAAAAGTTCATTTTATTTCTCATTAATGTACACTCAGCACCCCATCTTGACAGAAAAAAACAGAAATGTAGAAATTTTTGCAAATTTATTAAAAAAGAAAAACTGAAATATCACATGGTCATAAGTATTCAGACCCTGTGCTCAGTATTGAGTAGAAGCACCCTTTTCAGCTAGTACAGCCATGAGTCTTCTTGGGAATGACGCAAAAGTTTTTCACACCTGGATTTGGGGATCCTCTGCCATTCTTCCTTGCAGATCCTCTCCAGTTCTGTCAGGTTGGATGGTGAACGTTGGTGGACAGCCTTTTTGAGGTCTCTCCAGAGATGCTCATTTGGGTTTAGGTCAGGGCTCTGGCTGGGCCAGTCAAGAACGGTCACAGCTTTGAGGTCATTCAAAATGCCATCAATATAATGCACCTGTGTTCTTCGTCCATAGCAGACGCCTGCCCATACCATAACCCCACCGCCACCATGGGCCACTCCATCCACAACATTGACATCAGAAAACCGCTCACCCACACGACACCACACACACTGTCTGCCATCTGCCCTGAACACTGTAAACCGGGATTCATCCGTGAAGAGAACACCTCTCCAACGTGCCAGACGCCATCGAATGTGAGCATTTGCCCATTCAAGTCGGTTACGACGACAAACTGGAGTCAGGTCAAGACCCCGATGAGGACGACGATCATGCAGATGAGCTTCCCTGAGACGGTTTCTGACAGTTTGTGCAGAAATTCTTTGGCTATGCAAACCGATTGTTTCAGCAGCTGTCTGAGTGGCTGGTCTCAGACCATCTTGGAGGTGAACATGCTGGATGTGGAGGTCCTGGGCTGGTGTGGTTACACGTGGTCTGTGGTTGTGAGGCTGGTTGGATGTACTGCCAAATTCTCTGAAGCGCCTTTGGAGACGGCTTATGGTAGAGAAATGAACATTCAATACACAAGCAACAGCTCTGGTTGACATTCCTGCTGTCAGCATACCAATTGCACGCTCCCTCAAATCTTGCCACATCTGTGGCATAGTGCTGTGTTAAAACTGCACCTTTCAGAGTGGCCTTTTATTTTGGGCAGTCTAAGGTACACCTGTGCACTAATCATGGTGTCTAATCAGCATCTTGATATGGCACACCTGTGAGGTGGGATGGATTATCTCAGCAAAGGAGAAGTGCTCACTATCACAGATTTAGACAGATTTGTGAACAATATTTGAGAGAAATTGTGTTTGTGGAAAAAGTTTTAGATCTCTGAGTTAATCTCATAAAAAAATGGGAGCAAAAACAAAAGTGTTGTGTTTATATTTTTTGTTAAATGAAGCAAAATATTTCCAAAAAAGTGGTCAGTGTTTGAAGGTTATATTAAAATGGATATAATCCATGCACTATGTTACAGCCAAGTCGGTCTAACCTACATCTTTTGTTTTATGAGTATAAAGTCATGCTAACCCAGAGCCTAGCTAATGTCCCAGTGACAATACTCTCATCCTATTTCTTGAGCGGCTGTAATTTTATCACCCATGCTAACCATGCTAAATCTTGCTAATTAGCTAGAAATACTTTTTCCAAATTTTTGAACAAGGTACAATTCATCCCTGTTGGCTGTGCTAGATGTAATAGTAAGTAATCAGATGGTATCATGAAGGGGGTCAGATCACATCTTATGGCAGTCCATGTGGTAGATATTGAAATATTTCAAAAAAAGAAAAAATCTGCAATCTGCAAAGTCAAAGCAGGATTAATCCTCTGGGGACAATGAAGTCCTGTACAAAATGTCGGAAGTGGTCGATCAAAGACCATCTGACTGTCCAACAGACATTTTCCTCCCTGGAGCAATACTGCTAAATTGGTTAGCCTTTAATGATTACTACTTTTATAATACTGTGCAAATGTTTTTGCATTAAACATAAAGCTGGGAATGCATAAAACCATTACTGTAATAGTTAAATTATTAGTATTTTTATAACCAACCTCTTCCTTGGTACCCTTTCACACTGGTACTTGGCAGGGAAGTTGTTTTAAACATCTTGGACTTCTTGCTACTGTTCCTCTTTGGTTGTAGGATGCTTCATTGTCTTCTGTCGATTCATGTAATCCCAGACTGATTCCCTGATGTTGAGATGAGGGCTCCTTGGGAGCCATGCCGTCTGCTGCAGCATTTCTTGTTCTTGTTGCTCCAGATAGTTGAATGCCTGGAGTTGTTCCCTGATGGTGTTGAATGACGGAGTAGAATTTGTACATCTAAAGTGCCTGAATCCTTTGTACGGTACTGTCAAGACTTTTTCATTCATTTATTCAGTCATTCTTTTGGTCAGATTGTTTCCTGTTTTCGTGCACACACTCTGTTGTAATTTCAGACTTTACTATTCATGATTTTCTTGCCAGTACCTGCTTATGTTCTGCACTCATCTGATCCTACTCAGCTAAACATCCCAGTGAAATACAGATTCATGCCATTTACCATGAAAATTGAAACTGGGAATGACAATGAGTGACCACGTTCCAGCACAAGAAGCAGGAAAAGATGCGCACCTCCATGAAACCTTAATTTGCAGGTTAGCTGTCACCTACTGATAGAAGTTGGACAGTACTGTGTATAAGATGGATTTAATGAGACAGAAATAGGATACAAGTGGTAATAAACAATATATTGCTACAGGTTTCACCAATGTTGATGTTGAGGGTGGGGTCGGAGAGTTTCTTCTGACTTTCTGAGTTAGAAATCTACCTCCAGGGTCTGCACCAGTTGGAATTTCCGTATGGGAACTCAGAAATTCCGACTTCCCAGTTCAAATGGAATGTTCTAGTCATCCCAACCACTAATCGTTTGCCAGATTGTCTTTGTGATGATCCATAGTTCAGTTTTCCTTTAATTAGTTCCTGCATGTTTTTGTTTTTTAAACTTTGCCTATATTTTGGATCAGCCTCTTTTGTTTTCTTGCCTGTTTTTTATTGTGACCTGGGAAATTCATTTTTAGCTTTCACTCATTGAAGTCTTTAGATGGTTTGGAGGATTTCATCTCCACCTTGACATGTCAGACCATTTAGTCAACAATGACTAACCCATCTGCTGGGATCAGTATGTGAATTACTGTAAATCAAACACCTTTATAGTATCAAAGTTAAGTTAGACTTTGATGATCCGTATGTATCTGTTCTGAAGTAATGGTAGCATGACCAAAACGGCCATTACAGGAAGAACATTAATTCTTAAATCCAATTCAAACAACTAACACATGGTTGTGCATTTCACTGTACTTCATCGGTTTGAACTCTCTGAAAAGAACTGGAGATTGATAGACTGCAGTCTCTGTGGAGTTGCTGGTGATAAAATATAGCAGTTACACCCTTGTACAAAAACATTGTTTTTCTGTGAGCGTCTGCCATCAGAATATGTCATCCACTTGAGGTTATACTATCCCGGTCACTGCAGAAGTCTTGGCTATGAGGGGCAGGGGTGGTGGTTGCACAAAGTCATGATGAGGCTTCCTCTCAGCCTTGTTCTCCTACATGTATCTGTCAGCTTGTGGCCTTCAGAACTGAAGCCCAGAAGGCCCTCTGGGGCTCGTTCTGTCTGACACTGTCATTACTGGACAACATACAAATGTTGTGGTTTACAAGATTGAAAACAAAAAGAAATTGTGTTTCTTTTTCTCATTTCACTGAGGCAGGGAGTGTGATTGTGCACATATTTACTGGAAGTGAAATGATCCACGAAGAAATGGCTGACCTATCAATCAAATCTGGCAACGGCAAGTAAATGAAAAAGGCTTGTTGATTAGTCTCAAACCCAAGAAAGGATTTATGATTCTTCTGCCTGCCATTGCATGCTCTCTGTTTCAAGAGTTCATGGTTTTTCTTTCATGATTTTTTTCCCCCTACATTTTGTTCTATTTTACTATTTTTGTCTTTCAGTTAAAAGAAACAAGATCCCTGGGCTTGAAAGAGTGATAATTGTCAGTTTAGTCTGGTTCTGATATAGTGGCAGTCATCCTTAAGAAATCCACCTCACCAAAAATGACACCAGCGATGGGGAATGCACACCTCATGAATAAGCTGGCATGCAAAATTCAAATGAGCTCTGTTATCAAGCTCCTCCGTGGTGACTTGCCAATAGCTGGACTGCTAGCATGGCCATTATCCAATAGCACAAACCCTTTGATCAGTAATAACCAGTACTGTGGCAGTGCTGTGTGTCTAACTGAGCTTCGTACCATTCTTTTCCATTTTGCAACTTGTTTACAAGTTATTAAGGAGCCTCCTCCCTCTTTGTAGCTGTCAGTGTGTGTAATTATCATTGACAACACAGTTTGGCCCACGACACTGGGGACATGCCTGCAAAACACGATGAAGACAAGGCTTTGGAAAATTCTGAGTCTGCAAGGGAATTGGGTTAAAAGGCAAAAATTAGTCTGACAATTACTCTGTGTTTCAGTGCTGTTAAGCCCATGCAAAAACAAAAGGTACTGAACTGATTAAAGTGTTACCCTTTTTTTCGACTCCCTGGGAGGATCAAACATAGAAGTTCAGCCAGCTTCTTTTAGTGCTGCCATAAAAGTGTCCCTTCCCTCACAGACATGATGTGAGAGCTGGAGAAGCTCAATCCCTTGTATTGTTTGAAGATTACAGTAACTTTATGCGCATGTACCAAATGTGCACATGGAGTGACAGAGCTGCAGCCATTAAAATAAAACAACCAATAGTATTTAAACCCACATCCTTTTAGTGGAAGCCATTCCATGCTGGTACAGCTTAGGTTTAATTAGCTGTACATATACAAGAATAGAACAAAAGGGTATTCTTGTCTTGTTCGATGTTCAGTTAACTCTCAGTCCCTACTTATGCAACAGCATAGTGTAGTCACATCGAAAAGTTATCCCAAAGAGAGTAAAAACACAATCATAAAGTTGTCACAGTTCACAAACTGCAGAGCTGCTTTATGAGATGACGCCACAAATACCAAATCTGTCTGTTATTGCAAGTGACATTGTCATTATGCACTGACACAGCATCCCTGCTCTAGTGGGGCATAAAAATGTCCTACTAAACCGGCAACATAAACACGCTGATAAATTACATTTATATGCCATCAAGCTGCGACATTTGCTGACACCAAAAATGTTTCTCCAGATCTGCCGAGGTGATGGTTCTCATTATCCAGCTGAGGAGTGAGCGGCGCTGGGCTGTTAATGAAAAATACACAGACAGTGACCTTTGTAAAGTCTCCCTGCAAATGACAGAGTTAACAAACTCCAGTCAGGGAGCAGTGAAAACTAGAAACAGAGGGAAAGAGCCCTGCTGCTCAGGATACACAGAGAGAACTCAACATTTTATCCGTCTGTATCCTCAGTTTGTCTTGTTAGATGGATGCTGACGGGGTCAGAAAGGTCACAGAGGTTGCAAACTTGTGCGTCTTCTCCAGGAATCACAGCTGCAGAGGGAGAAAACCTCAGGCCTGAGCTCTGCCCAGGCACCAGGGGAGCTGGAACAAGTCGAAAGACTACGGTTTGACTCCACAAAGAGTGTGCAGGAATTTCTATAATGGCTAATGTCTTAATTAGCCCATAAGAAATAATAGAGCCCAGGACTGAAACACAACCCGCCAAATCATGACAAAATGGCAGTAACGGTTCACTTGGATTCCTAAAAAACATGCAACTCATTAAGCTTCAGGGTAACAGGCTAATTTGCTATTTTGCAGACAAGGTTTATAGAGCAAAATCAAATGCAACATTTTATTAAACATAGGTGTGTCCAGCAGACGGCACATAAAAATGATATTTTGTTTCCTTCAATGTATCCATATATGCAAGCTAGTATTCTTGTGGTATTATTGTACAACTGTAAAGGCGCATTGAAAAACAATTAGGGGATTTACTGCCAAGTATCAAATTAAACTGCCTGTGACCTCTGGGTTCACTCAGTCATTTTCATAAATCCTGGCTTGGACTGATTTATTGAAAGACCTTAAGACGGGTTACCAGACGAACTGTGAATTTGCTGAGTTGATGATGGCACCATGTTTTTTATACCACAGCCTATTAGGCTCCTTTGGAGCTTAGCTGATCACTGCTGATGAAAGGGTCAACACAATGACAGTTGCTATATGAGATGCAATCAGCCTCCAAGGCCATTAATGCTGGGGTAATCATCCTTTATAGTGGTACCACTTTATAAAAGATGTACACAGCAGACTGTGCAAGAGGATTATTGTGAATGCAATCAACTTTGACAAGACACGGGTGGAGCTCACTGCATCAGGATAATTTAGGTAGTGTCAGACGAGTCGTCAATCCCATGCAACACCCTTAACTGACTTAAAAACAAAACATGTGCTGTCTAGTTTTAATCAATTCCATCCATCTGGAGAGTCAAAGTCTAAAAATGATTTTCAGATCCTCGGTGACCGGGTGTGTGCACTAATACTGCCTCAGACGTTTTTGGGGAAATGTTTCACTTTGTTGAGTTGTTCTTTGCTCCATGGCAGGTGCCCTTTCTCACGCTCTCACTGAGGCCATATGGGCCCGTCCAGCTTCAGCTTCAGCCTGCAAGAGGCTCACTGTCTGCCAAAGCCCTGTCACACCTGAGTACAGAAGATCAAAGAGGCCTGCAGTGCCTGCAACCACACAGCTGCTGCACGTGCCAAACTTCCTTCTCTGCTCCACTTCCTTTGCTTTCAGCACATGTGTTTCCAAGGTTGACCACTAATCCTCCATTTATGTGCATTATCGGCTCTCTAGAATTCGCTGGAGTGACAGCTCTGGAAACTCTCACTAGTGTCATTGTGTCTTCGATGATGTTATCCCTTCTCTTTGGTTCAACTTTTGCTCTCTTTGTCTGTTTGTTTGTTTGCTTTTGTTTGTTTGTTTCGCCTTAGCTGTGGAAAGCCGCATTCTGAGAGCAAGAGCGTGAAGAGAGAGCTTCTGCGATCGCACTCGGCCAAACCATAACCAGCGAGGCATAATTGTCGTTGGGGTTTCCACTTGTAAAACAATGGCTTTGGCCTGCGATGGAGGCAGCTTTTCATAACAGCCAGCTGAAGAGAAGAGTGTTTTCTGTTCAGCGCTGAATTAAAGCTCTAAATTGGGACTGTCATTATAGAATTCCACAGGGACTGCTAACGATGCAAAACGCTGACTCAAACCAAAGCAAGAGAAACCTCTGGGGCAAATAAATATTCTGGATACAGCCACGCATCTGAGCAACAAACAAACAAACAAATGAAAAATATCGCCGTCTGATTAAACAGGAGAGGGAAACATATTGATTATCACTTGGCTTGCAGGCTTTTTTTTTAAATTGTGCCTACCACTTAATGCAACAGACATTGGCTTATGGAGGGACAACTTGGAATAAAGCTCGTGTCTTCTGCAGCTCAGACCTCATCCAGCAAACAGCGTTTAAGTGATCGTATTGACTTCTGCAGATGCATTCAATCTAACTTTACTTTTTTGTTGCCAGGATTGATTTGGAAAAAAATCACCAGAGGTCCCTTTAATGCTGTAAGCCACATTAATTTCCACTGGGAAATCCATCTTTGTCCTTTTACATCAAGTGAAATGGGGATTTATTTGTACTTTGCTATCCCCTTAATGAAATTAACCCAACAAATATTATCAAGTGGGTATAATGAATGGAGTATTGCTGATTTAGGAATATTATACATAGTCTTATGTGTTTGTGTTGTGAATATACTGTAAACTACAGAATACTTCGATTAATTCGTTAATTGCTTCTCTGATTAAATAAAGCAATTCTGTAACTGTAGAAGAACATATGAAGCATATTATCCACTGACTAAGGACAGATGCTGATCAGCCTCGTGATCAACACCTTACTTAGTTTTGTTGGAAGAAACGTTGCTCAAATATTTGGAAGAAATTCAGTACCTCATAAAATCCAAACATATTCATAATTTAGGCAATGGCAATTTGGCAGTTTATGGAACTATTGCAGAGAAATACTGTAATTATACTGATAATTTACTAATCATCCTGTGTAAAACGTGGAAACCGTGACAGAGCTGAGTCAGTCTGTGCCCAATATTTTGTATCAGATGCAGCTGTATGCTTTGAATAAACTATAATAATTCAGTAAAGAAAAAAAGAAAGCATTTGCTCGCATAACTGATATCCACTGTACCATAACCAAGACGCAAGCAAGGCCACGCTTTTATTTTATGATGCAGATGTTTATCAGAAATGAGTCACAGCTCCTTGGCACTAAAACGCTGCACTGTGATGTACCGCCATTATTGTCTGACTGCCAGATGCAGTGGTCTCAATTTAATGTTTTCATGACAACTGTTAAATCTCAGCGAAGCCACAGCGCTAGCATATCCCTAAGGTCAGATGTAAACCACCGCTCCACAGTTTGCCGTGAAGAGTCACTTTCAAGATGTTGCAGCTTCGTCCTGAAATGAGATATCTAGTATTTGAATGAAATGATGGTTAAGCTTGATTTGCTCGCCCACGGCTCTGACAGCAGCATGTATGGATGGACTGTCTTGGAAAAGGAGTGATTACAAAGAAAATATCGAGACAAAATGGCACGATTGAGCTCATTTGGATCCAGACATGACTCTTATTTCTGATTATAACCTAGAAGAAGACTGAAATGAAATAGGTGGCATTCTTGGAGTTGACCTTTTCCAAAACCATTCCATGACCTTGGTCTTGCTTGTAATAGATCCCAGTTAAGAATATATGTTCCTCACAGATTTACAACTTATCACTTCAGGACTTCAAAGGGTTTTTCTTCAACAGTTTTGAAAAGCAACTGAAAAGCAGCACGGTCACTTTCCTAGGCCATTACTGGCAGGCCGTACCAGCCCCGCTGATTCAAATGATGTACTATAAATCTGTTGGGTTCAGGGATTCCAGAGCGAATATCAATTCAAACACCACAAACGTGGCTGACAGAGAGGATTTACAAAGTAAATGCTGCTTGTAAACCATGGAGATGGAAAATGAGCACAGAGTATGTTTCTGTTGAGTTTTAATTAAACATTCTTGACCAAACCTTGAAGAAAAAACTATTATGAGTCTCTCACTCAGTAAATTTAAAGTAATGTAATATGGTAGTTTTTAACAGCAAACTTTACATCCAATGAAAGGGGAAAAGAACCAGTCAGCAGGATTATTTGGAGTCATTTTTTTTTATGACAGATTGTAGTATTTTATATATAAAAAAAATCACATAGAATGCAATGTCTCAAACCACAAGCAGTTCTTGGAAGGCCTGAATGCATGTCACCACACAACACTTATTGTATTGTTTGCCAGCAAAAACTCATGCAGATGTTGAGAATGAACAATAACTTTTTTAAGGTACGAGGAATTACGAACAAACAGACAAGAGCGGAGCTGCTGCAATTATTAGCAGACAGCGATTGTATCTGCTGTCAAATGACATGTTGCTTGTGTTTGTAGATGTGGGATGGGATGCACCAATAGGAACCAGAAGGTTTCGGGGTCATTTGGGGGAGTGGTGACAACATGCCACTCACCAAATCAGCTCTAGTCCCTCTAATGTAAAAATTAACCAGTCTCTTTATGCCAACCACAGCGGATTTGAGAGTGGCTGGGCTACACGGTTGTGCAATGCTTCCTTCATAATTCAATAAGGATCAGTTTCACTACAGAGAGCGCTGGCGTCAGGGAAGGGAAATCTTTAGAGCAACACAACACAGAATGAAGTGAAATGCTGAAGCTCACCGAAAGGTTTCGATTTTGGTTGTCATGCGTTCCGTGTTAGACTGGGGTTGAGAGCATTTGGTCCGTCGCCTAATGTGTTCGTGTTGGCACTCGCCTTCTCACCCGAATGGGTGCCAGATGTCTGTTTTTTTTTGTTTTGTTTTTTTGAGCTGAAGACCTGAAGTACAGTGGCTTGGAAGGCCCTTGTGCTGTTCCAACAACCACCAGCAATGTACACGCAAATTGGCACCATTTAATGAGTCACACAATTGCTTCAAAGTGAAATTACATCCATTTAAACCTGTCTTACACATCACCCAAAGAGGCACAGAAAAAAGTGTCTACCTTCAATTTACAGCCGCATGAAAACCGCAAAGACAAAAGTGGGACATGTGCAAGTTATTATGGATACACTCCATTCTCAGTGATGAGAGCAGCATGTATGAAATGGGGGGGCTGAAGGGAGGGTGGCATAATCTCTGCCCGGCATATTTGTATGATACCAGACTTTGAAATGGAAAAATCAAAGCAAAGCTTTATAGAACAAAATGTGAACTTTCTTGCTGTCTCTTCATGACCAGACATGGTATATAGTAATCATTTCAGCTGGTTCAGGCCATCAAAGGCTGTGTGCTCCATTACTGTATCACAGGTGATCACAGGAAAGTCAGGAGACATGCTTGCAGAATAAAAGCGGCCTAGGAAAAAGTACAGTCTGAGCTGCTGACAGATTACAAGGAGGGCAGATTGCTTTGGCATGTAAAACCTACGCTCACATATAAGTGAATATAGGGCTATAAAGCCTTAATACAACACTTGGGAGTTATGGAAAAAGTTGTACATGGCCTATAGTTAGAGGCAGAGGGCCACCATGTCCTAACAGCTGTCCACAGCTGTGTGGGTGGCTTGAACAGTGGCAACGGCACCCACACTGATGTTGGATTTATTCGACCTGCTGTCAGAGCCAGAACACAGAAATATACAGCTATGGTGTTGTCCATAGCCAACATGCTTGGGTGTGTGTGTGTGTGGCGGTAGACCTTGTAGCCAGCGTCAAAGACATTTCCCAGAGACAGACAACACGCTATGTGAATTTCTATTATTACCAACAGTAGAGTTAACGTGTGAGAACACCAGCGGCTAGAAAGGAGCCAATATCATGATTTTTGAGCAATAAAAATGTATAAAAAAATAGAACAAAAAAAGAACTGACAAAAATGGTAAAGTGTCATCTTCAGCCATAATCTATTTTTATTGACCTCTCTGACATAAAACAACTACCGTGTCACAAACAACATTTTACGCTCTCGACAAGGCTATCTCAGTTCATGCCACGTGGCGCGTTTCCAACAAAGGAAGCGGTCTAAAAAAACGTGCTGGTATGTTTTCGATGCAACGTCTGCTTTCCTGAGTCTTGCCATGCTCTCATGTGTAGCAGCTGGGCAAACGAGTTGACTTTAAGGTTGAAGCTGGACCTTAATGCCTTCCATCTCTCTGCTTTTCAATGCAGCCTCCGCCATCCTGTGAAAGAAGAGAGAGAGCTGGAGGAAGTAACACCTGGTTCCCTGGAGCCCCGTTGAGGCCCTCTGGAAGGGGAGAGCCGGAGCACTGCCACTCAGAGTGGCCCGTGCAGCGATCGGCTGCACCATGAAGGATGCTGAAATGTGTTAGCAGTGCAGCCAGCTGAGCAGTTGATCTGAGGCAAAAGGCACTTAGCAGTGACATTTAAACATCTAGGTGAGAGGTGCGACAACAACAGAGTCTGTGCGCGTGTGTGAGCCAAGGAATGTGTTTTGATTGTGTGTCAGGACTAGCAGGGTGAAATCAGGTAACCTGTCACTAATAAATCTTGTGTCCCTAACATATGCTTTACAGACAGCCCGTCTTTCTTTGGCAGTAGTTGTAAAAATGTCAGCCACAAAGCAGAAAGGGTCCAGCCAACACGTTCTCCGAAAGGCGAGCATATGACATGCTAGTTGAAATATTCAATCGTGAAGGTGGTACCATTGCACATATGCACGCACGCGCTGGACTTGGCGCATCAACTTCACAGGCCGTGTTCCTCTCCCGCTGCTTTTAAAAGTGGAACCACACCGAGCTGCGGCCCCCGTCTGCACATCTGGAGGCGCTGCTGCAGAAGGCCACACTCCCCCCCACGTCCTGCACAGTCCTCATCATCCCCAGCCCCATTATAAATCCCATCTCACTGTGTCCGTAATTATTCCACACATGCTTATGCAACAAAGCAGTAGCCAAGCCAAATGACAAACAGACCAGAGCGATAAATTAAGACCTATTTCTTATTTTAATGGCTTGCACTCTCATAATGTTTGCCACTAATTCTGTGCTGCAAAAAGTGGCAACAGTGCTATTTTCCCCGTGCATCACTCTCATTAATGCTAAGTATCCAAGCAACACAGCAAATATAGCGTGTACCGAGACTGAAACAAAAAAAACATTAGCTTCCCCTTTGTAAATCAATTTCTGCGAGGGGATTAAATGATCCAACAGCTTTAAAGTCAAACTTACCCATGCAATATTGTTATAATTAGTGTCGTGAATCTTCATACACAAATAACCAAAATCAGTCATCTCACTTAAGACCAACAGTTAGAAAACCAGCCAACAGAAAAAAACATTTCTCTGGGTAAGTGGCACTATAAATCCATATCGAGTGTCAAGCACTTTTTCAATTATGTTCAATTACAGAGCACCACATAAATCCTCCAAATCTCTATTATACCAGCTCTGATCGCGTTAGAAAGGAGAATATGCCCAAGTCAAGGAAGAGTTTTCATAATGAGTCTTGACCTACAACCTCCATTGGGTCTCCTCACACTAAAAAACAATTTACCTCTTTATTCCAAGACCCTGACATCTGAGGGAGCAGAATAACGGGGCAAGAAGAGCAAAGGAGAGGAGCTCTTCCCCAGCCAGAGGCTTGTCACTCAACCGTACCCAGCACTCACTTAATCAAGCAGGCATGTGGCATGGTGTGGCAACTGCCTGGGTGCATAAGTACATGTCTTGTGGTTTACGCTGGTTTAAGACAGGACGGATGTGGCACTAGTGGCAGGCTGTCTCAACTTGTTCCTGGTATGTTTGTTTTGACAGTCAGCTAAGACCCCATGGGCAGGCCCTCTTTTTTTTTTTCCTCAGCTGATCCAAAAACATAATACGTTTGGTTTTCGGAGACAGAAATGGAAGCCACATTATCCTTCAAATATGGTAAGTTGTTGCCCAGAGAAACGTATAAAAAAAAGTCATTTAATTTGTTTTTTTTATCCCCGTGCCTTCTGGCTTTTTAGAAAAGAACTGAAATACTCACACACTGGCGGTTGAGCGGCGCACACCATATGTATGAGCATTAATCAAATGTTCCTGGGCCTCGCCTTTAGTACCCAATTCACAATATAACAAATGTTCCTTCAAGCAGCACATCTGTAGAGGATGTCAATAAAGGACTTTGAAATGTACACCAACGCCAGCACTTGGTAGACAAGAAAAGGGGGCTTTGAAACAGCTCCCATTGGAGGTGCTCAATGAAGGGAAGACCAGCGGGGTATTGAAAAGATGTCCGTTTCCCCAACTTTTTCTATATGTAAATCCGCGTTCCCTACGGGTACAGTTTCCCAGCGAGGTATCTATATATGGAGCCACTTTATTACGGACAAATCCTCTTTAATGTTCTTGTCGGTGGAAGAACAGCTGGAGCGGAGATAAAAATGAGGAAGCAATCTGCACCAGCTGTTGAAGCATTAATACAAAAATTAACTACTGTGTGTTGGTTAATTGCTTTCTGCTTAATGTGCTTTCAAAAGCCTTGATTCCTCTTTTCTGTTACACAATCGCAACTGCGGCGGGATATCAAGAGGCCTGTGAAATTAAAGATTCCATTTAAAGGAGCAGCCCTCCTTCCCCCCATTCTTCTCACGGCTCAGCGGTCATAATGGACTCATGTGTTGAATAACCAAAATGGTCACATTAGACACCTGCTACTGTGGTCTTGGTAGACACAGATAGGGAACTCTTTCAGACTGCCGCAAACACAAGTGGCGCTCATCCGTCAAGAGCTCATGCAAACATTTCCATAAGTGAGACTGTAAGTTTATCATGCTCCACTCTGTCCCATTCCAGCGATCACACGCCCCCACAGCCGGCTGAGTGACGACGAGTGATTTCAAACAGCACAGCTGGTATATTCGCTTTAACTGCCATGCGTTTTATTTGCATTATTATCTGTTGCCACCTCGCTCCTCAGATCCGCACTGACTGAGGCCACATGGAAGCACTTTAGAACGACGTGTCCCTTTACAGAAAACAAAGAGATTTTTTTTTCTTTCCTCCTTTTGCTGAAGGAGTCACGGCTCTCCTCCTCTGGGGCCCATACATGCACGGGTCGTCTCTCCAGCACATTTAATTCCATGCTGTAAAAACATTAATCAGAGCCAGATGAAGTGGGAAGAATTCTAAGACATTAAGTTTTTATGGATAATTTGAGGTTATTTATGCAGGATAAATAAGAAAATAACGAGACCCTGACAGAAGTGCAGAGGACACTGTTTGCTGTTTGGACATGCATTTGCTGCAATTAGTCTACTCCACTTCAGAGCATAAATCTAGATAGATAGATAGATAGATAGATAACAGAATAACTTGCATTCCATATTTTTTCCATTGTTGTCCATTAGATGGCTTACTTGTACCACAAACTCCCAGCATATTGGGGAGGCTGGGGGCTCATAGTTCACGATCAGGCCACGGTCGACATCTTCCAGGAAAACAATGCTGGATAAGAGCACTGTGTGACATATGAGAGGTCAGAGAGAGGGCTGCCACCGCAGAGCAAGGAGCCAAAAGACAAGGAAGGGGGCAAGCCAATTTGACACACATTATCGCTCGCTCACTCACACACACTCATCCATATGTGTTCAGCAACTGTATGCTAACACACCCACTATGATGATCAGAAAGCAGAAATGATAAACCGCTCTATTTCTCGTCAACGCGTGCAAAGAACGGCAAAACTCAACCGATAAAAGGCATGACAGTAGTGTATTTACATTTTTTAGTTGACCAGAATGAAAAAAAAAGTAGCAAATGAGAACAGAAACAGCAAAGTGCATTAATGAAATGTGAGGAATGACTGTCTAAGTACAAGGCGATGCCGGAGCAGGCCTGCTGGATGAATACAGGAACGTAGAAGGGTGAAGAAGGAGTGTGAAAAGGGGCAAATATTTAAAAAATATATATATATTTTGTGTGTTTATTCCAGTATGATGATTATGAAGGTGATAAGATAGCAAGGAATCATAACCTCATCATAAAGCACAAGTTTTATATGGAAGACTCCCCTCCTCCCCACTGCTTTGATATTGCATGTGTTGTGAACATGGAGTCTGTATCTCTGTTCCAGTGGCACCACCTCGAACTGTCATTAAAGTGCATGTCCTCAGGTGGAAAATGACTTCTGTGGGGGAGCTTCTCCAATGATAACATGGATTTGCTCTAAAATACGCTGCTTTTCTCAGAGCATCATGAATAAGTAAACGTTGACGAAAACCTTTCGCATTTTCACTATCGTTCCTAATGCTGTTGCTTTTAAGATCCATATTGAGGCATGCATAAAACATTCTCTTTCCCCTCCTCTCTGCCGCCACAATGAATGATGGAAGTAACTTGTGCACACAAAAACCTCTTCACGGCAAAAAGAAAACAGATGAACAAACACAACAAGTAAGTCTAAAAGTGTCCTAGGCGTAACGCCGAGGCCTGAAATTACATGTCTCTGCCGTTCCATTTAGCCAAACTTTGCTGTATGAATTGCGCTGGCGTCACTCGAGTTTACTTTGGTTGAATGAACTTCATGTGATCTATTAATTCATCCAATTGTCACTGTTGCCCTGGAAAACAGGGCTGTAATTTTGGTCCTGGCATTGATAAGTTTTTCACTTAGCATTGAGAGGATTAAATCAATTATGTTGATTCTGTATTTACTGCTTGCATGCCCACAGTCGTTTGTAATTAGCTTATTGCTTTTGATCTGATGTAATGTGATGAAATGCCTGGAAGCAGCTCTGGGAGCCCGCTTGGCTGGAGCGACTGGGGTGGGCGCCACTTCCAGGTCCCCACTGAAGCACATCCGATTGTCCAGGCAAGGAGAGAGGAGGGGACCAGGGGGGACCGGGGCGACTCGCGTCAGCAGCCGCAGACAGAGAGGCTGTGGGATCGGTGTCGGAGTGGAGGGAGGGACCACCCGCTGCGATGGCAGCATCCTCCAAACCTCATTACCCTCAGAGGCCTTTCCCTTCACATGCATGTGTAATTACACCCCACCCTGCCCCACCCCACCCCCACCCCACCCCCACCCCAAGCTCTCACAACACCTGATACCCGCAGGTAGAGCGCCACAGGGGGGCCTTTGCAATGATAGGGCTCCAAGGCTCAAGGGCCCGCTCAGAGTGACTACCATTCTAGTCTGGCCACCCACATCAGTCAAAGACCCCATAACACAGAGAGTGATCATCTGTTTTGGAGAGAAAGAGCTGTTTATTCATGGAGAGCTAATTGTTGTGCCTAGCCACTGTTGTGCATCCAAGACTGTACTACAAAGCACAAAGGAAGCAGGATTGGATTTGAAAAAGTCCAATATATTTGGACTTGCCTGAAGGATTGGATGTTGCCTGACAGTTTAAGAACAGGGAATCCTTTTCAAGTTAATTCTGTCAACCTTCTGGTGAACAGACGGATGAAGTATTTGGCTTAACTAATACAAGAATGAGCTGGACCTCAGTTAAATGCAGTTTCAAGTGTTGCCCATCTTTCCTCAAAGGGGAACGGCTCCAACATGACTTCCATTCAAAGTAACCCAACAGAACCCCTCCCAAAGCACCCCTTTGCCGCCCCCTTCTCTTCTTTTCCCAAACTGGTGAAACAGACCCGTGGTGCTCTGCAGACTGTTCTGTTTATGAAAGAGGTCAGGGTGCCACATATGGCCAGCGCGTTAAAATACACACGGCTCCTGCCGCGGCTGCTAAAAATGTATTGCGGCTGTCTGTACATGCAGGAATAAAATAAACTCTGAATGTTTCAGCAAGCAGTGCTGAGAATTTAATGATTGAGTATTTGAAGCTATGGTCAGATTTGTACATGAAAAAGGCAGGAAAAAAAGCACACGTCTTTAAAAGTCCAAAGATATTGGGTTAGACGTCAGCAATATAGAGTTGTTTGACTTGGCAGGAGGGGACGCACAGATTTGCCTGGGATAAGTGTGTGTCACACGCCATCTGAGAGGATAGCAGGGCCGCAGTAAGCCGTAGGAAACTAGCGGTGAAACTAAACACATGCAATGACGGCCACAGGCAGTTGATGTGTGCCAAGGCGTCTTAACTCCCAAAAGACTAGCCTGAGGGGAGAGAGAGCAGGGCTACTGATAAGTGGGATAAAGAGCAAAAATATGAATACCTTCTCCTTCAAAGCAAGCCATTATGCACCACTAAATTTTGATTATTTTCAGTTCGATTCTGGTGCTTATTTCTTTTGGCCTCACAGAGCTCTCCTTTGGCTCTGTAGCAGATTTGTGGCTCTACGTTTCACCTCACCAGCAAATAGACTCTGTGCTTAATAAGGTAGAGGTTAGAGATTACACTGTAGATTGTGTGGGTATTAGGAGCAATGCCTCTGTGGGTTTTATGATCATCATGCCATCAATAAAATCTCCTCAGACACCCGAGACTAAATCTCTGACACAGAAAGTGCACAGCTTCTGCAGGCGCCAGCAAATGTGAAGAGAAGGTCAAGAAGGGATCGTGGCATGTTGCAGGGTGTTGTTCTTGTTTTTATGACTAACGCCTTGAGACTGGCGCAAAGTTTTAAAGCTGCGAGATTGCAAGTTTGATTTCGGCAGCAGCCAGTTCATTCATCACAGAAGAGACCCAGTGAACACCTACCTGCTCCAGCTGGCTGCCACTTGCAGCCACTGTGGTGGAAAACACCAAATTCATATTCCAAATTATATTCTGTGATTAAAGTGTTGTTTATTTTATAAAAATATTAAATCACTGAGACTCCCCAGACAGCCAGAAACAAAGGCGCTGATAGAATACGCGGCGCCGAGTCAGTGTGAACACAAGTTCAAGGGGGCATCACTGGGTGCAGCACTGGGTGTTGCTCTCCGACGCCCTGTCTTTACGAGATCAGGCCTGGTTTTGCGTAATCTGCTGTGACCTGTGGCAGGAAGACTGTGTCCACCTCTCATCGCTGTGATCCTTCTTTACACCTAGCAGTTGTGGGCAATAACCAACCATAATTCCATCTCCTGCTGGGCAATGAAAAAGAAAACATCCCCCGCTGCTTTTTGGTTTTTTCCAGTTGCAGGGTCATGCGCTAAGCAAAGCATTGTGGGAGAAGAGGGGTGACCGAGGCGGAGGAAAAGCTTAGGGTGTGGGGGCTTGCTCATAAAAAAAGAATAAAAACATGTGTAATGAGAAAACATGTGGTGTGTAACTATTGGAAGTCATCAACAACAGAAAATAATAATTAAAGCGCAGGATGAGGAAAAAAAAACTGAAGCTGTCTTTTCGTGGCTGGGAGACCACTGTCATCATGTCTCAGGAATTAGGCAAACATATGCTGGTCTGCTGCTGTTGAAACCGAGGCGCCTCGCTCAGGCTGCGGTTTGGGAACATGAAAGGCTTTGTGGGATGAGCAGGAGGACTGGCCCTAATTCAGGGCCTCATTGCCAGGGAAGCTGGCAGCAAACTCCGATTGTGGGACAGGGAAAGGAATTTGGTTACATATTCCAGCAAGGACCGCAGCTCCAAACAAACCGAAGCAACAGGCTGCTGAGCAAACCATTCTGTCCGCAAAAGAACCCCCTCTCTCGCTGCTGCTGGAGAGACGAGGGACTCACTCCCACCTGACTGAACCCCAGAGGAGGCTGGGGGGGCTCATGGGGAACAGGAATGTAAAAGGTCAGGCCCGACGCTGAACTTGAAGCTCTGCTATCCTACTGAGATCCAGTCCCATGCAGGGCTCAGGATGCTGGCAGCAGACTCCCTTATTTGGATGGAGTGTTTGGAAAACAAAGCAGGCTTTGTGTTGTTTTATTGCAGCCAATTAAACTCCTAAACTTGATATCTATCTCTTAGAGGATACACAGAGGTCAACCTGAGATGTGCAAGGAAAACAGAGAAGGGGCAACAGTTAACAGGTCCAAGTAATCCCCAGGCTGCAGATTTCGCTGGGTTTAACGCGGCATGCTTCTATTGTAACCTGATCAACTTAGCAAATTGGATAAAATTCTTCTGCTTCTATCTTTTCACAGCCGTGGCAATGTATATCCACAGGGCAAGCCCGTCTTGATTGCTTTCCAATAGGGAGACGTTTTCTGGCATTTTCAGACAGGCAGGGATTAGATTAATCATGTCTCCGTTCAGGGTACATATGATTATGGTTGACTGTTTACAAGTTTTCTCAGATGTGCTCTCTGTGCCAGGACATGGTGGTAGAGCCTGAAACTCATTCTCGCATGTGGTGGTCTTGTTTTAGACCGAGCTGCAGTGAAAAATCATTCACTTTCTGACAGTGGAAAATACAGATGTGAGGCAACATTGGATTTGCACCTCCTTGTTAGCATTTATTCAACTTCTCGGAGTTCCAGCTGGTTGAGGCTTTTACTATGTCAAGTACGTTAAAGTGATTTATTGCCGCTGAGTGAATCTGAGTCGTGCTGGTGCAGTTCACTCCAAGCAGGTTAGCACAAAGGCAAAATAAATGCTTTTCATTAATGCTTTGTGTGTCTCTCCAGAAAGGATGGAGGTGTCACTGTTAGTATCATGCCCAGCCAGTGGGAGGCAGCACAGACTGGAGGATAATAGGACTGCTGAGCACACACACACACTTGCTTGCATGTATACACAGAGGGTGAGTCACTCCAGTGGTTGAAGGTGACCATATCACACATCTGGGATGCAGCCCCAAATGGCCGGTGGCAGAGGAGAGGACCGGGATCGGTGGCCAGAGGAGCGGCGACATGTGGCATGCAGAGGGGAGAGCAGACCGCATTGACTTTCTGCCTGTAATCCTCCGCCTGGGAGAAATGTTTGGTTATGGTTAAAGGCACTGTTGTCCCACATTTTTATCCACTTCTAATTACAACATAGCTGAGGCTCAGTGGCAGCCAGCGTAACTGTTGTTGTTGTTCCTGTTTGTTGACATTACATAGTCCTCCCCCACAACACACTTGTCACACGCACGCATTCAGACACATACAATCCAGACCGAGTCATTTACACCCGTGTGCAACACCGCTGCACGTGCACTCACACAGGAGCGCACATGCCGCATTTAGGAACCCTAAAACTAACACATATATGCTACAGGCAGGATTTACACACACACACACACATACACACACAGAAACACACAAGGAAACACACATCCGTCCACAAAGTGATCAACATAGCTGAGCGGTAACCATTGCCGAGCCCAATATAGAGTCACAAATCTGTTTGGTGCCACTGGGAGATTAGCAGAAACCACACTGAAAACCAAAAAACACTATGTAGACATTTTGGTGGACCGGATATCACAACTTGTACATATGTGAGAGAAACTCAGTGTGGTGAAAGGCCGGGTGAGTCAGTTGTATGCCACATACTAACTGTACATTACAAATGAGTTACCGCTAACTAATGGGTGCCAGATACAAAGTAAACTAAAGGGTTTAGTGTGATAATTTAATAATAACAGATTTGCCAAACATATAGTGCTTTTTTTTTTTTGCTATTGGTAAGGAAAAAAACTTTGCTTTAAACCTTAACGAAGAAGTACCAGCATTATATAACTCACATAAAATGCATAAAAGTAGGTAAAACAAAGAAAAAAAGACAGGAATACTGTTAATATGAGGCTTATATTTGCAGTAAAGCAAATGGGTGAAGTAATTTCTGAAGGTCGCCTATGCACACCCCTAAACATAAAGACACAAACACAAAGAACAACAAATAGATGTCTTGATGATGCTGACACTTACCAGAACCAAAGCTACAGCTGCGAGTCTGTCTAAATACACACTGTACAGTACACGCCACAATTTCTCAGTCTGTAATTTAATGTTTGCAATTAAAAACTCCTGTGCTGTCTCACAGAGCACACAATTTACTGAATCAACGCCTTTAAATCAAGAGTTCCCCTCTGTGACAGACTTGTGTCTCCCGGAGGAATTTGCCATTCCAAACCACAGTCTGCGATCCCCACGTTGTTTTCACTCCCAATCACACGCTTTATCTCCAATTGCTGACTAATTACCAAGAGCTGATGGTTATGGGAAAGGCCCCAAAAATGGCAGTCTGATGTTTTTGCGGTTCAGCATTTTGGATTGCTCTTCTTCTTTCTTTCTTTTTTTTTTAAATTGTCGGTAGATTTACAGTGTGTGAAACTGGGGTCAAATGAGAGATAGTTCAAGATTGGGTCAACTTTTTTCTCTTTTTGCCAGAAGGATACTGAAATGTACAGAAAGTGAAAATGTCCACTGGCAAAAATGCACCAGTCTCAGCTGTGCATATTTAGAATAGGTTGTTTTTGTATCATATGCCATAGGTAGTATGCTACCACTGTGTCAAAGAGCATGTTAGCATTGTCATGATCATTCCCAACTACAAGAAATTAACCAAATGGATGAAATGATGGCAGGTTAACTAGCAAAAACTTTACAAATAAGTTCACATTTTGTCTAAAACATGTGATTTGGGCATGAATTTGGGCCAGATTGTACTTTTAGTGCTGCAATGACATAAACTGTAGCACACGCCTGTAGAGAGGAGTGGTTTTCCCCCAGAGTTTTCTTCCTGGTCGGGTGGAGAAGCTTCCGTTTCAGCACAGAAACAAAGAGAACTCTCACACTTGAAAATGAAATAGGGAAATTCCGAGACGGAGTGAAGCATCATTGATTGGCATTATAAATCACACTTTTCCCCCTCTGTGATCTCAGATGCTGTGGATGAAGTAATCTGACAACATGCCATGCTGCCGTTGATGTGCGTGCGAAACACCTGAGGTGACTGACTCATATAGAGACACTGTGCGGTGTGACATGTACGATTCTCCGGAGAGAAAAAAAGGGGGGCGCTTAATGCCTCTGTTCACGATGAAGCAGCGAATTATGGAGACAGGGTGTGTCATCTCATTCTCTGCTCCTTTCATCATAATCTCCCCCACTACGTTCAGAGAAAAGCTCACTGGAGGCCATCAGCCCCGAACATCACACACAGATCTACCTATGGCCTATTTTAACTATTCACTGTACAGACGGCTCACAGATTAACAGCCACCATCTTCAAGTTGGACGGGCGTAAAGGAAGTCATGGCAGAAGTGGGTGCGCTAATGTGCACGTGTGAGTTTCTGACCGCTTGAACACAAGTGTCACCTCTGCCAGGCAGCTGTTATTTTCTGCACTAACTGACGACTGACAGGCTGCACACGCACTTGAATGCCAAAAACACACATACAAGAAGTGGTTAGAACGGTGTCTGGAACCAGAAAACCAACTCTATTTTTTTCCTATTTTTCTTTTTGGAAATATATATTCATAAAACCCATTAGCTAAGAGTCAAGCTGAGTTTGAAACCGCTTGCAGTCAAAATAAACCAAAAATTAAGAACTAATTTATTGTGAGGTCTGACTGAAACGAGAATTTAAGCACTTTCCTAGACTCCCTTTCATTTAAAACAATATAACAAAAACAAGTGCTTAAGAAACAAAAGGATTATAAAAATAAAAAGGGCCATGTTACCAATCACAAGACACATTCATAGTGTTTCATTTCAGAATACTGCAACACAACATGCAAAAGTAGGAGAATAAACACTTGGATCTTTTGCTAAGTAAGATACTGCATTTCACTGAATAAAAAAACAGTAAAAGTGCAATAGTCATACATACTGTTTTTTAAAATATGCAGCAGAATTAATCTTGGTCATTGTATAGTGTTAATTTGAGATGCGATATATACTGTTTTTTAAAAATATTTAATCAATAATCTGTTCCTGTTTTTTGCTTTGAAATCGAAACCTTAAATGTAACAAGCAACTATGGATGTCAGAAAAGGTAAAAAAAATGAGTAACAATACAATAATTGTCACTGCAGGATAGTATTAGTGAAAGCAGCATAAAGATAAAGTCAAATGTAGAACCTGAGAGTTGTACTTTAGCTGCTCACAGTCAGCCATACAGTAAGCCATGCACTGTTTCACCCATTTTTTCCTGTGTGACAGTACCCTTATCAGCGAGTTCAGCCTGAATCTTGGCCACCATCCATTACAACAAAATTGTTGCCTGCTTTTAACATAATTATATTTCTGCTGCTTTGATTCCAGTCCGAAGTAATAAAACACTTCTAAACCCAAACCCCAAAATCTATCCACAACCACAATTAAAGTTAAAAGTGCAGTTGTTTTATGATAAGAGCTGCAGGGTCTGTAGCCACCAAGCCTTATACCACCTGCTTCTGATTGGCTAGTGGCATGTTATTTTCCCCTCACACATAACCCAGCATGCACTGGGGTTTATTTATTAGGAATAAAAAAAAAAAGGAGTCACTAATCTGTGTTCGGTTCAGACAGCGGGCTCCCCCTACACACTCGCACACACACACACATCTGTGTACCAGCTGAGCAGGGAGCAGTCCCACTGTTAGGCTTTCACATATCAAAGAGCCTGGGGTACTTTGGCACTGCCGGGGTAGTTGTCCTTTTTTACAAAAGACAAACAAGCAAAGAGCTTGGGATGCGGTCCAGAGCCGCCTTTGACACGGTGTTGAAATGGGGATTTGGCTCTGTGACATGTATGATCTGCATGTGTAAAAAAGCTGCTGTGTTCTTTTTTCTTTTACTTTTTAGACATTGTCAGCTGCTTGTCCTCAGCCTAGAGCAAGGCAATCTACATTCTTTATTAATGTGCCTTAACCATGTACAACAAAAAAACATCTTACTGAAAAAAGGGAACACTTGAGGCCGGTTTTGTGTTAGAGGTGCATGGAAAGTTTTACCTCTACTCCTGTAATGTGTCTTGCACAGATTTTCAGACATCAGCATCAGAGAGAACACAAACAATGAGAGATCAGTTGACAGGCACTCAAAATTATCCTAAAACTGTCAGAAACTCTCAAAGAGACTAATGTGCCTAAAACAGCAAATCATTATTTATCAGATTTCAGCAGCAGAATCAATCATCAGTGGTGGCAATGACGAAAATGAGAACATATACAAAGATGATGAATATGAAGGCGATCCTGTGCATCTTAAACCGATCTTGAAAGACATCATATGCAACACGTAGAAACAAATCACAGACATCCAATCCATGTACCGCAGTGCAAACACAGAACATTACTTTCAGCAAATGAAAACGAGGCCCATTTGGGATCAAAGCATCTAATGGGTTCTGGATAACCAGAAGCTGCTGTCAGTTTCTGGCCAAACCAAACAGACAGGCAAACACATGTGGCACTGCGTCCAGAAGATTTTCAGTACTGCTCCGAGAATTATAGCCACATTACATTTAATCTGTGTCTTCCTCCCCCCTTTCCAAACCTACAAACCTACCAATGAACATCCCCGTCAGGACAGTCGACCGAATGGAAAACAGTCGTTGAAAAATGGCTTGACCAAATGTAACCAGGAGTTCCACAGTTAGACCGTTTTTACTGCTGAATAAAAACAGTTCATCTATTTTGTAGCCGTGATGGTTCTGTCTTTTGCACTCTTTTGAACCTCACTCTGTCTGGAACTGCACCTCCATCCCTCGAGGCAAGACAAAAGAAAAGACGATGAACTCTTTCTACCAAATTCTCTATTTAACCTTTTCGGGTGGGTTGAGGAGTGTGGAGTGTAAAATGTTCTACTATAAACCATCCTGCCATTCAGCTGGATGTGCAGTAATCAGACATGAAGGTGGCCTCAAATAGAATGTAAGAAGCTCTGTATACAGGACGCTGGGTGTGATTTAAACCTTTCAGCCAGTGTTAAATGTACCTGTCACCATCAGCACGCTCCAGGATGTCAGCTAATTTGGAAATGAGAAGAAATGTGCGCGGATAAATAAACACATTTCAGTGTTCATGTCGGTGGTCAGACTGGTACAGTGTGAGCTGTCAGATGAATTCTTGATCCCTTGCCAAACCTGAATCAGTCTCACATCCATCAGTCCCGCATTTATTAGTAACAAATGGGCAGAAAACTTAAGTGCAATACAATAGATTTTTTTTATTAACCCAGGGAGTATTTTGATTTGCACATGAAAGGACCTCGATCTGTTGTTTTCCCAAAGTACTACTAACATATGTCCTGAGTGTGTACTTACAATTGGCGTCGTATGTGCGCCGTATGTGCCTTCTACTGAATTCAGCGACCGGTCACACAACGAGACCTAAACCTGGTAACACTGACTCAAGGGGAAAACATGCACATTAAAGACCAGAAAAGACCCAATAAAAAGCCTCTAATGTAAAACAGTCCCCATCAAAGAGATCGCTCTCAATATTTGCTGAACTCTTACATATCATATTAATGCCATTTCAGCCATTGTTCACTCGGCCTGTGTTTGATCTGCGGGGCTGCTATGACTCTGGGGTAATAGGAGTGCTAATGAGAGGAGTTGGCACTTTATAAACACTGTCAAGAGCAGGTGGAGCGACGGGTCACACTGGGCCATTGTGTCCACCTCAGCTGGTCCCATTCAGAGCGACTTATTTTCTTAGATCGCCGCGCATTTTGACAAATCAGCATATTTCAGGCAGACGTCTTTGTTAGAAGTGAAGTCTGGTGTGGGCGATTGTATCACGCTGAACAAATGTGCGATTAATCTGTAGCGCGGTGCTGAGCTGTAGGGCACAGGCCTCTCCAGAGAACAGGTCATGGCTCCCCCTACAAAAGATATTCCCTCCTGATGGCGCGCGAGGCAAGGACACACACAGAGGATGTATGCTTCCGTATAGAGTTTTATGATGTCTTTCAGCCTGACAATGTGCGTGAGATTTAAACAGGGGCTCTTTTGTATGTCAAAACCTCACTTTTAATGGGTTTCTTATAAAACTGCTCAGTGATCATGGTATTCAAATCACAGCAATAGCAAAGCGCTTCCTCATTTCGGTGTCTGGAAGTGATCCCAGCCAAGGAGGTGTACCACATCTTAGGCTAAGGCTGCACGCTCTTTCTGTTCGCTAACCAAAGGGCTCTTTCCTGTGGTGCTATACGATCATTTATTGAGGCTTAATCAACATGTATTGAATGGTCTATGTACTTTTTGAACCATTTTAAAAGCCCCTGTGTGCGCTTTAAGCCTCGGCCACGGGGTTGCAAGAGTTTTAACGATTCCAGTCGGGCAAAAAAAAAAAAAAAGCTCCTGTCCCTTTACTGCTTGCATGGTGGCTAAAAGAGCCTTTTTTTGACCTATTTTTTGGGGGAATTGAAGAAAGGTGGTTATATTAGGCAGACAGCAGGTGCTACTTAGTCCATGTGAGTCTATATCCAAAGGCTTGAGCAGTAAAATGGATGTCTGAGGTCATTTGCTATGACGGATTGTATGGAGGGTGCACAGCAATACTCGTGTCATCCTGGTGTTTATTCTGTCCAGAACATGCAACACACTTGTCACAAATATGCACAAAAGAAAAAGAAAAACATTAAATGTACACACAAAAAGAAAAGAAACAACACAGTTAATGTACTTATTGTATTGTAGGTCTGCCCCTGATCAGTACACAGACAAATAAAAGTTGTGACAACTACATTTAATAACTACACATACTGCTCATTGTACCAATTCAATAGATTTAATGAGGAATTTCTTTCACTAATCTTCCCTTTGGGCCCAGTTTTGCTGACACTGAAAGATAGATCCATTATGCACTGCCCGGCAAAAAAAAAAAAAGTCGCACACTCTCATATTTTGTTGGGCTGCCTTTAGCTTTGAGTACGGCACTCATCTGCTGTGACATCGTTTTGATAAGCTTCTGCAATGCCACAGCATTTATTTCTGTCCAGAGGTGCATTAATTTTTCACCAAGGTCTTATACCGATGATGGGAGAGTTGGACCGCGGCGCAAAGTCTTCTCCAGCACATTCCAAAGATTCTTCATGGGGCTAAGATCTGGACTCTGTGGAGGCCAATCCAGGTGTGAAAGTGATGTCTCATGCTCCCTGAACCACTCATTCACAATGTGAACCCCATGAATCATGGCATCATCATCTTGGAACATGTCCATAACATCAAGGAAGACAAACTCCACTGATGGAAAGACCTGGTCATTCGGTATATTCAGGTAGTCAGCTGTTCTCATTCTTTGGGAACACAATTTTGCTGAACCTGATCAACCCCAGATCATAACCCTAACCCCTACAGGCTTGTAGGCAGTAGGCATGATGAGTGCACCACTTCATCTGCCTCTCTTCTTACCCTGATGTGCCTATTAGTTTGGAACAGGGTTAATCTGGACTCATCAGACCACATGACCGACCACATTTGTTCCTCAAAGGATATGGTTCACCAACATCCTTCCAGGTTTTAATACTGCGTTAGGATGATTCTTAATCTAATTTTAGTAGTTTCCTTAGTTGTTTCTTTGCTTGATGCAGGCCAATAATTTGACCCTTCTGAGACAGATTAACATCCTTTCCATGACCACAGAATATGTCATCCGATGTGGTTGTTTAAGAAATGAGAAGCTCCTCACTGCATCAGCTAGGGTTGAATAAGTTGTTGCAGCCGAAATGTTTTCATCGCTGCAGTAATTACCCAATGGAAGGCTTTTACCTATTTGCTGACTTAAATCCAGGTGGTGACTTTTATTTGGCCAGGCAGTGCATGATGTAAAAAGCAACTATCATCTTACACTTGAAACTGTCCATTATCAACCATACAAAGTTCAAATTTTACGTCTTTTTTTCATATAATGCAAGTACCAGCACCATAAGCACATAACCAACTGGTGACTCCACTGGGACTTGAACAGCTACACATCAGAGACTCTAGACAACCTGTATCCCCACTTTGCTACACAGGACTTTTAATCTTCTTCGTCACTATTGTGGAGACACTTTTTATGTCCTGCAGTTAATAGGCCACCGGGTGTGAGCCACACAGGTACCCTGTTGCTACAAAGGGTCTGCACAGGAGTGATGTGGGGGTGCTTCAAAGAAACAAAATGAAGGCGGTGGAGTATGTGGAATGGAAAAAGTCAGCAAGAAAAGAAATCCCTCCTCTGAACAAGGACATAATCGTTTGGAGGACCCAGCACACAACCTAAATAATACATCTCAGATTTTGATATAACTATTACTGCCTGCGAAGAGCTCTTTGATGTTAATTGAAACCACTGGCCAGCAATCTGCTTTATAGCACTGACAAATAACAGTTTCCTAAGGCTAAGAATTGAAGGTTAGCGAGCTGAGAAGGCACATACTTGCTCCATATGCTCATTCAATATAAATAAAAATCAAAAAACGAGCTTGTCTTCACGGGGGCAGAACAATGCTGAAGATAGTCCCTGGCCGAAGCTGTGGTGAGTGAAAAATGCTGTTTACAATTCTTAACAGTACCTTCACCAGAGGTCCTGTGTGGTGCAGGACAATGCTTGGCTGTATTGTTTCCAGTTCCCCCAGTAGTTTGCTTCCTCTCTTTCAAACAGAAACCACAACTTGATAACGCAATAATAAAATCTAGGTGGTCCAATAGAAAAGTGCATCGGAAAGATATTACTATTCACAAAGAGGCCTGCCCATTGTATTTCATATTTTTCAGGCGACACAATAGTTTGAAGCATGGGGGAGAGATGATTGCAGGGCTGTGGGCTCTGGTTTTAATATAGACACAACACAATGGTCTCTGTCTTCTTTTACAACGCTTTAGTACATTCTGGCACGGTGTTTTCCTCATCTTTTATTCTTCCTCGGCTTTTTTAGATGCTCATTATATCACCAAAAGGGAGCCTTGTCAAAGGGTCATCCAGCGCTGATGCAGTGCTCAATAACAGAAAACATACCCCCATCGTGAGCGCAAACACATTGGCCAGATCAGCAGAGAGGGTTATATGATGATAGAAGAAGTTCAAAGTGATGTTTTTTTTCCCTTCGTCCCATATGATACCACATCAGAGCGTGTACAGGGCTGACCTTGCCTTCTGCCGAACCCCACAGGTCAGACATAAGAGGAGAGGTGCCTGCTTTAAAGCCTGATTCACTGTAGGACAAATGACAGGCATTGTTCAAGAAGGTAATTGGCTTGTCTCTATATAAAGAGTCTGTGCAATATGATTGTTCACAGATCCTCGAATCTGACCATCAAACAAAAAAGATCCAGAGAATTTTCCTCTCTTTGACATGTTCCCCATCAGGATGACTGACAGTGAGAATATGTGAATGATAGTTGGACTTTTTTTTCTGAAGTAACATACTGTAATGATGGAGTGATATGCACAGAGAGAAGTAGTGTGGATGAAGAAAAAAGATTTTGACAATCGGAACAAAAACAAAGCATTTATAACTCTGAAGACAGTGGTCTAAACTGCTATGACAAATTATGACAGTAATCTGAAAATAATTAAAAGGCAGGCTTTTTAGAAAATGTGTTTATGTGCTTTCTTACTGAGAGTGAAAAAGAGATAAACTTTAAGCCACTATAATATCTGTCTGGCAAATATGAAAGTACCATAAGTACTGTAACTGTTTAGCTTAGCTGAATACAAAGACTAAAAAAAAGAAATTACTAGTCTGGCTCATCTTATTGCTATTTCTAACCCTTACTAATTAACACGTTACAATTTGCTTTTTGTTTAATTTTTGAAAAAACAAAAGTGTAGATTAAACCAATTTCATACATGGGATACAAAATATTACTGCTTTCATCCATCTTTTAAGGTGAACGCATTCTGTCAGACATTTTTAAGTTAATGTTCCTCATAGCTTCATTCAGACAGTCCAATGACAGTGATGGAAAAAGTCACATTACATGGACAATATTAACGGCAAATTGTGTCACATGACACAAATGCACAAAAATGCACTAATGAACAAAACAATCTGCAACAAATGATTTGACTGCAACTTATAAACTTGCCTCACCTGTCTGAAGTGATAAATTGCGCAAAATGTTGTTAAATGTTGACTGATCCTGATCTTGTCTAGTGTTAGGAATAGCATAAATTAAAGTAATTATTGAAGTTCCTGCTGATATTATGTTTTACAGGTATTTTAACTTTGTGGAAAGACTCCTTCAAACAGCTGAAAGCACATTGCTTAACTGTGCCTGTGTGTTACTACGACTCCATGAAGTTCAGATTTGTGCTTGTTCAAAATTATATTTAAATGTTAGTTCAAACCTAGTAAAATTCGTATTGCAACTTAAACAGAAAATTCCTGAAGGTGTTCATTCAGCCATGAAGCCAACACATCCAGATGCCATAAAATGAGAATAAAGTGCAAGTCTGAAAGAGACTTAAGCAGTGACTTCCTGTAATCATTCTGCAATCTGGCATAGAACCCCCATAAAACTGCAGCCTGTTGTTTTTACACTTCATTTGATGTACAAATGAGATGTAACACATTAATCTGAGTGTTCTTAGAGTCTTCAATATGTACATTTTGTTACTTTTAGACATACCCAGGCTAACTGTTACTTTTTTTCAGCCATAATGCTAAACCAAACTAACCTGCTGCTGCTGGCTGCTTAATCAAAGCAGTTTCCTCTATGCTAACCCTGAAATTATATTTCACAAACCTCTGCTACTGAGGCCCTGACTGCATGAATTTAATGGTATATATATATATATATATATATATATATATATATATGGCATGCCATATTTTATATATATATATAGTGAATAATTTAATAGGGCCCACTGTGTACATATGATCATATGATTTGTCAGCTGTGGGGGTTGTGAGGACTTTGACACCCTTCCGTCACCAGCGATGGAATTAAAACCCAAGCTTCTGCAGGAGTTATTGGGCAAGTTAAGGGGCCTGTCTGCCATTAAAGGCCCTGTACATTATGTTCACTCAAAGAACCCCACGTCTGACAAACTAAGCAGAAAATGTCAGTTGGGGAACCCTGAGTTTTTAAAAATGCTAACAATAAAGATGACTGACAGTGGAATATATGAATGATAGTTCAGCGCATAAAAGGAACAGTGTAATGATGGATAGGGGTTATGCAGGGTGGATGGAGGCAAATTTTGACACTGTAAGATATAAAAAAGAAATTACTTACAGCATCATAAGATTTTTTCCATGATAGTAGCTCTGAAAAGACACTATAGCCTGACATATGCTCATGAGAAAAATTGTATACATGCATGCACATGGATCTGGTTTTCACAAAATGACTCCAACGATATTTTTCAAACATATTCACCCCTTGGAAGACCAGGACAGAGGAGAGGAAATGTAGGTTATAAATAGGAATCAAAAGAACCCCCACAGTTTATTAGTAAGGGATGCCAGAGACACTGACATCTTTGAAAGTGGGAGAGCTTTTGAGCATTTTACAAGACAGGTGAAAGAAACATGTGTGTTAAATCACTGTACCCCGCTCGCTTGGGTCAGCTCTACCATAAAAGAAAAGAGATTACAAAGGGAACTAATGAAGACACTGATCAAAGTCTGTAATGGTAATATGTAGCAGGTGTCTCAGACCCCTGCAATCCAGTCCCGCCCCGCCCTCCCACCGCCAACGCCACTCCATCCGTGAAACTCTCTCATGTATTTCACATGTGCTTTGATAGGAACAATGGACAGAACATATTTCAGCACTATTCAAACTATGTTATGAGCAATCTGGTTCGACTCTTGGAGGGCAACTGCGGGTGATACACAAAGGCAGCCGTACAGACGCTTTACGGTGCACTTTCATGATCGGTGGTGAATTTAAAAGGGCTGACGTGGTGGAAGCCCACACTGGCGGAGAAGCAGGCACCTGGATTTGAGATGCATGTGAGAGTTGAAAGGAGGTTGGCGGGACTTGAACTGGAGCACGTTCAAAGCATGATTGCTATTTTTACACATAGTCTAAGATGAAAGTGGTGCTGCTTTTGATTTATAAAAACGGGAAGCATGTGGAATATTCACGATGAGGACTGGCATATTTGGAAGAGGATATTATATTTGAAAGAAAAGAAAAAACAAAACCTTGAAACTTCCTTAAAACTACCATTGCTAGTACTGTGACAAGAACTGGCAATAATGATAAAAATAACAATCATTATAATTAATACTATCACTATAATGAGAAGAAGAAGAAGAAGAAGAAGAAGAAGTGGGTGAAGAAAGAGAAGAATAGTGCGTAACAGTTGCTCTTACTTTTAAATTTCTCATTTACAACTTTCCTTTTTATGCCACAGCCATTTTAAGGGCTGAAAAACTTAAATCACTGATTTAAACCCATTCCGACCAGCCTATCTGCAATGTGTAGCTCTGTACCTGCGTCGCACCTGCGCAGTGCAACATCTAGGACGTGCCGAAGCTACTTCCGCCGCCAGCATACTCTCGCTTTGGGATTTGTAGTTCGTATCGTTCCGCTTTTCCCGTCTCCTTCAAGAGGCTCACTACAAAAACACATTTCACACACAAAACCTTGACGGTTGGGCTCTCTGTGAAACGAAACAAGCGGCTGCACTTACCTGTGCTCTTCCTTACACGAAAATAGCCCGAGATGCCGTTTATTTGTGTACTACAACATCCAACGTCGCCCCTAATGAAAGCGAGGCAGTGTAAACACAACTCCAGGAACATGAAAAGATCGGGTGACAGTGAGGGGGAGAAGAGAAGAAAGGTATTGATAGCGTTTTTCTCCGTTAGGTCTGGCAAATTTCTAAGCCCTGTCGCTCGTTGAATATCTAATGCTCCGTATGTGATGCTGCTGGCTGCATTTTGAAGGCTAGAGAGCCGCGAATGTCAGTGCATACCTCACCTTGCCTGTTTCCTTTATTGTGTTTTCCATTTTTCCCCCCAGTCTACCACAATGAAGAATTACAGTTACATTAAAAATGGTGTTTTATCACGTAGATACCCTGCTGATATGAAGCTGTAGCTCGCAGAATAACGTCTTGGCAACATCCCATGTCAAGTGGAAATGCGATGTGAATTACAGCAGGCAACATATTTGTGAGAAAATAACTATTTTATAGGTTAGCTGTTAACATTTCATTTTAAAAAAAATACACAAACGACAGCGTCGAAGCTTCAAATGGGGTGGTACTCTGGTGTAGAAGAATAAACAATGAATCAGTTGTTGTTTGTGTAGCACCAACGAAGCAGCTCAGTGCAACAGTGGAAACAAATGGTAAAGTTAGTGTGTAGTGTATCTGGGATTTGGCAAGCTGCCAGGCCAGCAGTCAACAGCTGCTTCAGGCTGTACTCCAGATACACTGGATAATAACTTGTGCTCTGACATACAGTGCAAATGATAGCTTATTATGTGAATGTTGTCGTTGCTGTTCTTAGATATTCCCCTCTGCTAATATTGCAGCTGATAAAGTGTAAGACTGACATGGTTTTCACCTGATGTGAGCAGAGATCGGCGTGTTTATAACCTGTAGAGCTGTGCTTTCTCCTTACCTGGGCTTAATCATTCATGGAGACACTGAAGAAAGAAAAGGAGACTGTACTGCTTAGCCCAAGGCATCCTGAGCTGTAGTCATCTCTCTTAGTGTCTGTCTGTCTGTCTGTCTGCCTGCCTCTCTGTCTGTTTCTCTTCTTATCTCCCGTCTTGGACGCCGTCTGCCATGGCACATGTGTTTGGATCATGTTAGACAGCAGTGAAACTATGTAGGACGTGGTTCCTCCTGTTTATGAAAGCAGCCATGGCGGCCAGATGAGCGGCTCAGAGAGAGAACTCATTCCAGCTGGCCCTCAGGCAGTCAGGCAGCACTGCACAGACCTAATGGCTTAGCTTCCCTTCTCTTTAGATAAATAAAAGGATGAGCAAGAGGAACTGTAATTGCAAAATGACTGTGTGATTGTAGAGCAGCCAAAGAAGGAGCTGCATGCAGTTTGGCCAGTTTTCATAATATCAGTGGTTGTATAATGATACAGTTATTATGTTAACTAATACCTTGGATATGATAGTTCTCTTACCCTGTGAGTGAGTGTGTTTGCAATGCTGCACAAAGTGAGCGATGCACTATGATGGCTGCACTGTCATTCTGAGTTATGGAATGCAAGCCCCAACAGATTAGTGCACAGTGAACACACACAGTCTTTTCGGTAAACCCCACCATAGCAAGTCAGAGTGTCATAGACAGGTGGGATGCCATAGTCTGTCTCACTGTATTTATGCTTAAGTAGAACGGAAGAGGGCATTTGGGAAATTAACCACACCCTAGTCACATGAGTTCACATTTATTTCAGTTTGGAATTTAAATAATTATACAATTTTAATTGCTCGGATGATCTAAGCAAAGAGGAACGTAATTATTTAGATGAGACTAAGTTGGACCAGACGAGAGATCCATCAGACATTATTCGACTCACTTTTCTTTGTTGTTTGTAATAGAAAAAATAAGGACTTTCTGTGAATTTATTCATTTCCCGAGGTTCTCAAGTAGCAACATTTTGAGATTGTTCTTGTCATAGTAACACTCAACTCCACTTGTCGCCTAAGGAATCTAAAACATTTCATTATGTTTTATCAGTTTTGTCATCACAGGATGAATTTCCACTCATGCCTTGGCAAGTGTGAAAGCAGCACTGACCCTGTCCCCTAACCCGATGTTCTAATGCTGTCTTTGATGCAAGCACGCCATTTGGGGAGTGATGACAAGTATAAAGTGCTGTGTCGAAACAGGAAGTGTGTGTGTGAGCGGCAGGCTAAGTAATGATCACACAGGGTCACCAGATGTTGTGAGGGCCTGAGCTCAGCCCAGCCCATTGCTTGGATCAGCCTCATTGGTTTGCTCTGGTAGTGGCACCTAGTGCAAGCTGTTTAGGGTATTTAATTTCTAAACACTCATTAAAATGGTTTGTGTTTCCCTTGGCGATTCTGTTAAATTAACAACTAGCGAGGTAAAAGCTGATTATGTGGCCACACATCCAGACATGGTTAATCAATTCTCCCCCACAAAATGTTAGCTGGCGAATTAGTGTAAAGGAAACGATTTATGGCAACTAATGCCGACGTCCTGTCATGTCAAGCCTGGTGTTTTAGCAAGAGGGGGGTGTCAGATTCAGCACATTCAGCAGCTTTGCGCCCTGCCGGCCATCTTTTTCTCCCTCTAAACCCAAGCTACATGCTGCTTGCTCTATTAATGAGCCAATAATGGAGAAATAGTGTTTGGTGCTGACATAAAACATGGGTATGGATACCTAAGGCAGGGTAGCACATAGGCTCCAACAGAGCTAGATTTACACCTAGACTCAGTGTAGAATGGTAGAAAGGGGAACGCTCGGCATGGGGGCTCTCACAGCTTCATCAGACCCCCGCCGGTCAGCCTGTGGAAAAGCCAGGGCTCAGAAAAATACGGCTGTGGCAGATAATGATACCATTACACTAATGGAGCTGGCAAATGAAGGAGAACCCAGATGCCCTGCTTTATTACCAGAGGGGGTCATTTCCTCGCTGCATTCCTAATGGCCTGAGCACACAGTATTGATCAGGCTATCATGCTGCTAATCCTCTACAGAATTACTTATCGCTGGCTAGGTGTCGATCCACCGCACGCCCTGCGCTGGCCTTGCCGCTGGGCGGCTGCTGCGTGTCCAGCAGGGACTCACTGGGCCGTTCACCCAATCATGATTTAGGGCCAAGCAGGGATGGCGTCTGGGAGGTCTTCAACGGTGGGCTGGTTAGTTGAATGTGTAAAAAAAAGGAGGCAAATGAACCTAACAGCTTTCATTTAATTAAGGAGCAGGCAATGATGTGGTTCCTCCGTCTTTATGGCCCCACTGGCCACTGTGGAGCTGGGGAAGCTGTGAGGTCGGGTGTTGTTCTCAGTAATTGTGTTGCGTTGTAAATAAGAACAGGCAGCTCGTCTGCCATCAACTGCAGCAGTAGGATGCATTGGCCTGGTTTGAGTACAAAATGTTGAATGCATTTAAACTTTTTTTGACAACTCCTTATGCAGATTTATTTCTTTAAGCCCAGGAATTTCACAGTTCCGGTTCTGATCACTACAGAAAACTGAAAAAGATTTTCTAAATTATTCACAGATGCATTATTTGAGCATGACAGAGAATGGTTTGGCCTGGGCCCATCATCATTACAAATGGATAGGAGGGTCAGGGCTACTTGCCGAGGGCTTGTGACCTGTCATATCCTTGTTCGTTTTACTGGGCCCCAGTGTGCATTAGCATCCTCAGGCCAATGTAAGTGTGGCATCCTAGCATCGGCCGACCGTGCCTGTAACCCTTGGCCTTGGCTAATCAAAGAGTTTACCTTAAGGGGGGCATTTAGCACTGTTCGTTAGCACTACTTCAGTAACCATATAGATGTATTTATATATTTCCATCAGGAACAACCTGTCGTAGCTAGGGAAACGAGCTATTGATCCAGATATTTAGTCATTTCTTTCTGCGTGCACCATCAATATTGTGCAAACATCTGTCCAGACGTCCATGTGAGAGTTGACCTCAGCCCCAGCCTCCATTTTTTGCTCCCATTGGAGCTCAGTGATATACTATTCTGAAAAGTAAATCAATGAATGAATATGAAGTTTTGGTGTGTAATATAGCGCAGGCCCAAGGCCCCAGGTCTTTCATTGATCTGCTGCGTGAGTGTTGGAGGGGGCTGATTAGTCTGCTGCTGAGCTTTTCTTCTACATGTCTTTACCTCGTCTTGCCTATTTGATCTTTGCTCATATGCTTGGACTGAGATGTTTACACATCAGTTTGGTGAGTCAAACCTTCTTGAAAAGAATTCAGCCAACACACTAAAACTGTTGCAACGATGCAGCAACTTTGGATGTGTAAATTCAACTCATCAGATATTAGATACAGTTCATGTCCTGGAACCTCTATTATTTATTTTTTCTTATTTAATAGTTTATAGTTTAGGAGAGTCTTTGATTTGAATTAGATTATAGTTTTAGTGGGGTGGATGATAGGCTCCAGTGTTGTAGTCGTGACTGGATTACCACATACTATACATGTATGTTTCCATCCATCCATTATCTATATGCCACTTAATCCTCATTGGTCGTGGGGTTGGAATGGTGGAGGTGCATTCAGTCCCGTCTCAGAGTGAAGGAAAGAGACACTCTGGACAGGTCGTCATATAGTCGTCACATAGAGGCAAACGAGCACTCTCACATTCACACTTATGGACAATTTAGAATTCCTAATTAACCTCACAATGTTTTGGACTGTGGGAGACAGCCGGAGTATCCTGAGAAAAACCACGCGTGCACAGGGAGAAAATGCAAACTCCATGCAGAAAGATCCCAGGCCCGGGCCAGAATGTGAACCGGAGAGCTTCTAGCTGCAAGGCAGCAGTGCTAACCACCAGTCCACAGTGCAGCCCATATGTAGTGCAGTTATTAATTCCATTGTGTATATTCATACATCCCGTGAATGGTTAAGTGTAAGTGAGAGTTTCCTAAAAATTATCTACCAAGCTGCTATTTATTGTGCATGATGTGGCTGTCTGTAGATTATGTACTGTCTCGACATGCGTGAGAAATTTTGCACATTGTTCCTTTATCACATTTTAAATAACGATCTGTGCTAAATAGATGACATTTTAAAGGTGCATGATGCCTACATTTGGTTTGCACCGAGAAGGATGTCGGCCTTTACATCTCTGCCTACATTTTCTCAAGGAACACAGTTATGATGGCTTGCTGTGTGTAGCTGTGATCTTACTAAACATTTAAATGTAACTGTGATGTAACAAATTCAGTTTAGTGTAACTTAAGGATTGGATGTCATAGTTGCTGTTACCGTATATTGCATCAAACAAGACAAGATGAGATACAGAGCAGTATAAATCATGTTTTACCCCCATACAGTCATGCTGATTTAGATTTCTTTTGGATAATGCAGGTAGCCTTAATGTTACCACTTTAGGTAACAACACTTTGCTTGCTATGCTATGTTTGGCTTATCACCTAGAGGGGTTTCTCTTATGGAAGCAGTCACTACGATTGTCCAAAGAGCCCTTGACAGCTCATGTGTCTGACAGCCCCTACCAAGCACCTCATATTAGTGTTGAGGCATTAGCCACAGATGTCAACGTATTCGCAAACAAGGCCGCAACGTGGATCATGCAAACCGGGCGACCAGATCAGCCGTCAGATTCAATGAGATTACATCGAGTGTGACCTGCCCAAGCAGGGTTCATCTGTCATGCATGTGTCCCGTCACAAGAGAGACATAGAATAATCAGTTCAATCAATAGATGGTGGTGGCTCATTGGACTGGTGCTGAATAAACATGGGAATGACCCTCTCACCTCATACACAGAGGCTAGAGCCTCCTGGGGGTTCATTAGCCACTCAAGGCTATGATCCAAGCGAGCTGTTATTTTCCATTTCTGTTTGTTTGTCATTCTGGTGGTGATGTGTGTGCGTCTGTGGTAAAGTGCACTGTAGGTTGGGTTTTGTGTAGGTGGTATGTCTGTATGCGCATTCCCTTTCAGTAAACAGGACATTTATGTGTGCTGATGCTGCTGTTGTTATAAATGCTAAGATAAAAAAGTGATAAAAACCTTAAACAAGCAGACTTATTCAGTCTTGGCCTCCAAACAAACGATGTCAGTAATAATCAATGCTACCCAGAACACATCCTAGCCGCTGTGGTTGCTGCTAATTTTAGCATGCGCCAATAAAACCGATTTCACCATGTAAAGCCACCTGCAAAGGACAGAGCAGTTTTTGTGCTGTTTATTTGTGAATTTATTTTCCCTTTGTAATGACTCACCTTTCCAATAAAGTATAAGTGCCTACTGCTACGGTGTTGCACCACATCTGGTTTCAATGGAAAGTCCAAAACCCTTCATTCACAAAAGCTGCAGGAGACCAGGTTCACGAGGCGCTGTAAATAGTAACTGTTAATTTGTACATCATAAGTTCTTTTCCATAAACGTGAGCAATGAAAGTGTGTTAAAATACCTGGCATTTGGCTCTTTGTTTTGTAGAGGCTCAATATAGAAAGGGGTTCCTTTAGCCCAAGCCAGATTTTAGCATTGCTATTAGCTTAGCCAGCTGGGAATGCACTTGGACTCCACTATGAACCACCATTAACAAAATACCTCAGGTGTTTTATACTTGTAAAACAAACATAATGTGCTGTTGTTTATTACTGTGTTACTTCATGGGAAGAGTATGATAGTACTAATATCAGGTGGAAGGCTTCTGTTTAAAACTTGGGAAAAGCAAAAAAACCCCATAAAAAAGCAACTCATCCCTGTCTTTCTTAACCTATCAAATGGAATGCAGAAACACTGAAACAGTTTTGAAAAGTGATTTTGGGTTCGTGTGGCGTGCTTTGGGTAACCGCTTCCACCTGAGGACGTTTACCACATCAACTTCAAGTCTGGAGCAGGCGTCGTGGTTATCCCGGATTCGCTTTCATGGAGCTTTTTGTATTGCTCGTTCCAGCATTTACTCTGCATCAAGTCTTTGAGAAGTGTCTGCTCACTTCAGGTGGTCTGTTCATGTCTCAGTGATTCCTTCTCTGAACCCCCGTGTGTTTTTTCTTCATCAGTCTAACTTTTCCTTGCATATGCGAAGAAGCCAACGACAGCTTGACTGGCATGCTGTCAGACAGGCGATGCCTTTCCAACGGTGGAGCATCAGCCCTTTCCTTAGAGCTTGTATGTGTGAGTGTGTGTGCAGGGAAAAAAAAAGAAAGAAGAAGTGGGGGTATTGTCAGGACGTGACCGGCACACTTTGCATGTTCTCCTCGAGACAGGTGCTCCTGGGCGAGCACTGGTGCATGACAGTTGCCTTTCATCGCTGTCTTCTCTACACTTAACCCCTGACCAGCGCCCCCTCCCTCCTCCAGCTTCCTCATCCTCTCCTCCTCTCTCCTCCCTCCCTCTCTTCCTCCACGTCTGACCTCTTCTCACGGCGCTTCCCTCGGCCGTCCTGAGTGATGGACTGCGAAGGCTAGTAGGCGGCTCGCGCTTCGTATGAGGTGGTGGTGTGGTGCGGCAGGCTTGTCACAAGCCTAACACTGTCAGGCCTCGGAAATCCAGCTGTCCAGACCGAACTACGCAAACACACACTCATTTCCACACACGCTGCAACTTTTTGTTCAGCAGTCCGTAATTCCATCCACCGGTGCTGTCAAGCACTTGATCAAACGTGCATAAAGAAAGGAGCCCCTTGGCTGAGTCCCATCCTCTCTCTTCCTATCATAATGTAGGCAGATTTTCCCTCCTCTGCCTGTTTCTTCAGCTCTGTTTATTCAGATGAGCCTGACTGGGGGGCAGCGGGTCACATCCACTTGCCTGGCTAAAACGGTCCTGAATTGAGGGTTGTCTCCAGTGAGATCGAGAGGGAAAAAAACACGAGGAGGGGTAAGGAAGGGCTGCCGAGCGGTCATGTCAGGGCTGTTTTCGGGGCTGTTTGTGTGTGTGTGTGTGTGTGTGTGTGCGTGTGCCATGGCAGGGGTAGGGGTTAGGGAGTTTGAGGGTTCAGTTGTCAACCCCTGTGTCATGCTTGCCCTGGCCCTGTTATGTAGAGGGCATCCACTGTCATTTGTTTCAGGACTGTCTGAAGTGGAGTGAGCCACAGAAGCATAAAAAGTAGTCAGCACATTGTGAGCTCTCAGGTGCCTTCACGCACAGCACAGTCATTTAAAGGTACAAATTCATACACTGCAGGAATTAATCCCTTATTAGTTTGACGCCCCAGAGTTTGTGTCTTACCTGGTTTGGTTTGGAGAGATTTGTTTCAGGGCTGGCCTTTGTACTTCCATCATTGCTGTGTTTATTCAAGATGGAGCCTGATTTCGATGTTTTCTATAGCACGTAGTTAGTATTATGTTGTTTTCTGCTCTGTTCTTTGAGCTTTATTGTGTTAAGTGAAGTAGGTGGATTAGTCATTCTGGAAGTAAACTTTGGGGAAGACATACACTAGGTAATCTTTTAGTTCTCATGCAGTCATGTACTTCCAAGTTTTTTGAAGTTTATCCTAGCGTGTGTATGTGTGTGCTCGTGTATCTGTATTTGTCGTTGTAGGTGTATGTGCGTGTTTCATCTGACATGCATCTCCCACATTCTCTCCACTATGGAAAAAAAAAGTAAATGGTTAAGACTCCTTAAACTTGTTGTTGGAGTGTCAGCGAAGACATGAGCGCTGCGCACGCCGTGAGCTTAATCCAACAACAGCCCGTCTGCCATACCGCACACCCCGCTATCTGTGAGCGAGTGGACCCCTTCCTCGCAGCCATTGTCATATATAGGGGGCATTGTCAAATATGAGATGGACTCATGTAAATGCGGTGACAAGCTAGTGTCTCGGCTGACTGACAGCACAGAGGGATTGGGCTAATCTGAGTGACTGATTTGAGGCGCGCGGCGGCTCGGCTGTCCCCATAACTCCTGAGAAATAGACAGCTTCAGCAGAGTTATCTGTGTTTGTAAGTCCTTCTGCTGCGCTGGGATGACAATAGGGATTAGTGCCAAGGTTCTTTAAACTGTTTTTTTTTTTTTTTTTATTTTTGGGCGGGGGGAAAGGGGGACTCTTATCGGTGTCTCGGCAGGATGCTGCCGCAGCCAGTTTTCCTTGACTGTCAATTAAAGAGGGGATCATTAACTTCAAGGGTATAAATGTTCTAACACTGGTATTACGTTGGGAAGCTAAGTCGCTGACAGATGTTCCAACTTTAATTCTCCACTTGTTTTTTTGTCCTTTAATTAATTTATGTATCACTATTCGGGTTTTAAATATTTTTTCCCCCTGTCTGCTCTTTGTTAGCCTGTAATCTCAGTTACCATGGTAGTCGCAAAGACGATTGGGCCTTGTCACTCGCCTGTGTTTCTTATGAGGTTCAATCGGCTAATGTATTCAATATCATCCAAACTGAAAGGTAAACAGTATCTAATGGCACATGTGTTCCTGCACTGCCTCAGTGCAGCCTGGAGGCGCTGGGCGGGAGGAGAACAGCACGTCTGCCTCGAGTTCTTCAGGCTTTTCACCAAGACCCAACTATTTAGAATGGTGCTTGATAAAAACAAAACGAGCGCAGCTTGTATCTCTGTACATGTGTGGTTCTTTGGGAGGTAAACAAAAGTAGCATACTACTTTGGGGTTTTCTCTTCGGAAGCTTTGTTGGCGGTTGTGAAGCATGAGCGTGACAGCTGTGGTTGAGATTTTCAGGCACAGAGCTGCGGCGGGATGCAGTAAGGTGTATGCTGGAGGTAGCCACATGGAGAAAGAAAGAAAGCGAGAGGAGGGGAGACGTTAAGGGAAGTGGGAGAGAGATAGGCGACAGAGACTGCTAATGGGCAAACTCTCTTCATCCACCGCCACTGCCATCATCACCACCTCCCTGTTCTTTTATGACAGCTCTTTTCCTTTGTTCTCCCCGTCGGCCCACTCTCTGCTGGGGATTCGTGACAAGTTTTCGCGGGCTGATCAAACGCCGCGGTGACACCTGATTAGGATATAGCGCATGTTTACAGTCGTGCATGGTGAGGACCCCCCCTTCTCAGACAACAAGGGAGACTTCACCTTGACTAATTAAATTTGCACCTGCAATGCCAGCTGTGACAGCCACTGGAGGGCTGCATTTATTTATGTCACTCCATACATACTTCCTGTGACGTTTATGGAGGCTGAGTTTGCACTAGCTCATCTGTTTACTCTCGGTGTGGGTTTCTCCAATAGCAATCTTTATTGTGTTTCTATCTGCTGTGATGTTGGGAGGTGGATTAGTTCTCCACCACGAAGACGGGTGATCGTACCTGCGGTTGTGGTGGAGCCACTGCTGAATAGCATTGGGGGCTGCGATGTATGAGCACACAAAATCCCAATGCGTCCGAAGGTGTGAATTCCTGTGTGTAATATTATGACTTTTAAAATTAATTTTGACTTATTACAACAAATTGTTGCTTGTGCATTTTGTCAACATAATTTTAATACTTCACATAATTTTCAGATTAAAAGTCGACGGATCTATTTTATTTTTCCAGAGTTGATCCTGATTTTGGTTATTAGAAATCAACTAGACTCATAACCAGTATTTGTGCTACATGCATTCACAGTGAAAATGAAGATCCTGGTATCAAAATATCAAATAACACCAACTCCAACACAAAACCTTGTTGAAATGCCGTATATGTATGTTAAATTAAAAGAGAATTTAAACCAACATTTATTGTTTAATGTTAATAGGCTAGAACCAAAGCAGCGCAATTTTAAATATATTTATTTCATCAGAAAACTTGAAAAATGTTCAGATAATTGGAAAGACTGACAGTTGATTGACCCCGATGTCAGATGTTTCTTTCAGCTTTTCCTTGAGTGTTGCTCTCTTCTAAAATGATTTAGTTAAATGCAAGCTTCACAAAGGTAGGGTAGCAGGTGTCACAACAGATTTATGCTATTTAGATGAAATATGGAAACACTTCAAGGAGTGTTTAGCAGTTGGCAGCAGAAAGTCGAGTTTTATTAAAGTCAGTCCTGTGTGCTAATTAAAACAAATTCCGTTGTCTGTTATCTCTTGAGAGCTTATTTTGCGAAAGGGTTTGCACCTCTTGTTAAAATAACGTGACTCGTGTGATCCCTGCTCAACATGTGTGGTTTAATCATGCATTAATGTGCATACATACTGTACGTGTCCTTGTGCATGATCTGCGTGTGTGTGTGTGTGTGTGTGTGTGTGTGTGTGTGTGTGTGTGTGTGTGTGTGTGTGTGTGTGTGTGTGTGTGTGTGTGTGTGTGTATCTATCTAAATCAGTGTTGAGAGTGTAAAAGGCCACAGCTGAAGTGAGCAGGACATCAGTCACCCAGCAGCAGGAGACAGGGCCTGGTAATTTGTGGCTCTGCCCCCACTCTCTCTCTCTCTTCACTCCCTTCCTCTTGCTGTCTTGATCTCTCTCTTCCCAAACACTCCCCCACCACCCCACCCTGCCTCCCCAGCCTCAAATTGACCAGGCTCGACTGCTGGTCATGCTGTATTACATGGGTTAGATGAAGTAATTATTTCTAGGCCACTGACTACAAGCAAGATTAATAGTTTTTGAAACGGCCATAATGGAGGGCTGACCTGCCGTGACATAAGCATTATTTCAAGCTCACCTCCACTCTCATCCCTCTCACCTCTGGGCACCAGCAGAGTGTGATTTATACCTGGGGTAATGAGGGGAGGGGACCTAGGAGCTCAGGGCCACCGGCCTACCAGTGCAGTGTTACAGGCCCGCTCCCCCAACTGTACAGACAGTAGGGTCACCTGAGGAAGGCCGGTACAGTGTTTTGCAAGTGAAAAGATGTAGTTGAAATATACTTACACGATATGTATACAGTTAACTTCATCTTGAGATTTTACTTGAGAGGTTGAAAGGGTCTGGTGCTGCAGAGATGTCCTGGAAAAAACAAATAATTTCTCATTTAGATTGAATCCGTCTGCGCTTTGTTACTTCATTTGTGCACCCCGCAACCCTTTATGATCTGGAGCCTGAAAGATCAGAGGAGGTGGAGAGTTGTCACTAGGTGGCACTTGGACATCATGCTATCAGATGCTGTGTCTCCCTTCCCTCCACCACCCTCTTCTTCCTCCCTCTTTCTTGCCTCCCTCACATCCTCCCTCCCCTCTGTGCTAAGTACACCTCAGATGTCAGGGTGTTTTATTTTTATTGGATGAGGGCAGTGTGTAATGCATTCACCTCCGTTCCAGCCAGCTGTTAAATGCCCGGAACATGGTCTGGCCAGGCTCCGCCCCGTTAACCCTCTGATTGGCTGTAATAATTAGCAGAAGTGAACAGTAACTATGGCGCCTAGCGAGGGTTTGGGACAGCTTGCGACTTCTTGATACAAACGTGACAGGGCTTCAGTGACTTGGGTCTGGCCCAACCTGCCCACATCCCTCCTCACTCAGGTGCATGTGTGTGTTTTCAGCTTTAATATTAACCCTTTACTTAAACACATGCATGCGGTGTGGCATCAGCAATTACATTTTCAAATGGCTGGGTTTGTAAACCTTCAGGATGTTAATCTGTCACCATTCAGGCTACTGGGAAGAGTGAAAAGAGGATTAAGCTATTCAATTCCTGGTAGAATATTTTCCTTTGTTCAGAATGAGTGAAAGAAAATAAATAAAGAAATGAGGTGGCTTCTCAAGCAAGACAAGTGCCGTCTGCTATACTTCAGGATTTGGATAATGCCATTATAGCAAACTTATCTGCCTCAGGATTCCAGGACGACAGATTGAGTGTCGTGTAAACAGCCGCAAATTATATTCAGTCCATAATTCAATATTAATCTTAGGTCACATCATAATGCCAGTTTATCTGGGTCAAAGACTACATGAGATAGAGTTAAACCTGTCCTGGATGTTTAGTGCACATCTGTTTTGAGCTGTATATTTTTCTAGTGGCTGAGGTGATTGTCAGGATTTAAACTCATGCCACTGCTCAAGCTTGTTAATAACACCCTATGCTAAAATCCATTTGAACAAATAGGTCAACAGATAGATCAAGAGGTTCCCCGTAATTAAAACACGATACAGTTATTGCTGAAAAGCTGCTGGATAGGCAACCTTTGGCCCATCCTTGGAAAATTTGAAACAGACTGGATGCTTTCTATTTTTGATGCGTTGTATGATCTGTGTGATGTGTTGTGTGATTTATTTCTCCTCTAAACTGGCTCATTTTATGTCTGGTGTGATTGTGACATACATCTGAGCTGATGGTGAAATATTCTTGAAGTGTTTTGTCAAGCAGCATGCTGTATCAAATCTTATGTTTAGCATAAGGTTATAATATACCACACGATAATTGTCATAGCTGTCAGCCAATCAGACGCCGTACCCCTGTCTTAGCCCCTCGTTTACCCTTGACTCCCAGCCTCGCGGGTCGCATTGCACATCATCTTTATCCCAGATGAAGTACCAGACTCGGTAGTGTCAGAAGATGATCTAATATGGAGCCTAAAGGACGCAGAGCTTGGAAATCATCGTCATTTGAAGAGGTTGCTTGTCACAGGATGGGCTTGATCAGCCCGTGCTGCGGTACACAGAGCTGGGTCTTTGCACTGTCTAACAGTGGTACTGGATTAGACACACAAGCCACTTCTACTGTGATCAGTCACTCACACACGGAGACACGCGGCAGGACTGAAATCCTCCTTGCACACATCATCCACATCATGTACAGGCTTCATCGTCAAGCCTACTGTATGGAAATGAGGAACACTGCTGTTGACAATCATAGTAAATGCTAGGGATTCTTTTTTTGAAGCCAATTTTGTGGCCTTATTCTATAACTAACAGTGTATAGCTGCAGGAAAACGGGTGAGTGAGATATAGTACCAAGGCATGTTGGTCTATAGAGCTCCCGCATCGTACTGATCTGTGACATGTTGAGACAATGGCAATGTGTGTGAAGAGTCTGGCTCTACACCCCTCAGACACTGTGTATCGCTAAGTGCTATTGAATTGTTTACTGTCACAAATCACAAACCTTTCAATGACCAGGTGCGACCACTGTGCACCCACTCATCCGTCCATCCAGCTGCTCCGCCCTGAGCGATGCATTGGTCCGCCGGGCTCTGAGGAGCGTAGCGCCAGCCTCCAGAGCAGGGGATTTTAAACGCTCCACCTGATTATCGATCTCTTCTGCCTCGCTGAGCCAGCCGAGATCAAGCTGCAGAGAAACAGACAGAGAGAAAGGAGGCGAGATGCAGAGGGGAAGGGCAATCCGGTGGCTTCGGTCCTCTGGTCCTCAGGTCTGTCCTTGACACTGCCTGTGGGACAGGCCTGGAGGATGCCTCTTCTCCTTGCTGCAAGTCCTGCATCCAGCCCCTAAAGCTAGCTGGCCCTCCCCACGGGCCAAGCTGCACTTTGCACAGCCATATTGATTTTTTTGGAGGGGCAGGAAAAGTGTGGCTGGATGGCGAGAGCAAAAGAGGGAGGGAGGGGGAAATGGGGAAATCGAGAGAGCTTTCTAAAGCACTGACTTCTCCTTGACTGCACCTCGAGACGCGACAGCCCTGTTAGAACAACTCAGTGGCCCTGGTGCCCCACTGAAAACTGCTAATCACAGTCTTTCAATCAACCCTCTCCTTCCTCTCCTCTCTCTCTCTCCTCCCTCCATCCCTCTCCCGTCCTCATTTTCTCGCTCTTTCCCCTGACTTTCCCCTGACTGAACTGGACCCAGCCTGAATACCAAGGGACTGTGTCTGCATTAAAACCGGCCGTTCCACATGGAAAACAGCTGACCTCATGAAAGCATGTTGTAATTTGAAGGTGAAAACTAAAAAGCTTTTCTCGATCGACATAATCTTAATGGAAACATTATGGCCCGGCTGCAAACTAACAATTAAGGCAAAATGGCAAACGGCCCTTCCGTATCAGTGATGCAAGCCAAGAGTTCATAGACATGGGACGGTGCCTCTCGTGACAGAAAGGCTACAAGTTTGAATCCTGGAGAGGGTGTAAAACCCAAGATACCCTTGAACAAGACTTTTCACCTTGAGTTACTCCAGTGGAAGAAACAGAGAAACTTTTATTGTCGACCAGAAATCTGCAGATGTACAGAGCAGCTGTGGAATTGTGCAAGTGTGAAGCAGCTAGTATGTTTCTGATAAAGAGCATGCTCAGTCAGTCTCCTGGATAAATAAAAAGGTTATGTAAGGCATGCATCGACAGATCTTTTAAATCCCCCTCCTCTCTTTCTTTTCTTTTCCTCTCTTCTCCTTTCCAGATTTGACACTTGCTAAAGGTCACAGAAACATCTTTTTCCCCCCTTTGAGGTGTAGATAAGTGTGAAATAGATGTTGACACCACAGACACATTGAAAAGCACTTAAACAGAGTGGCCATGTGCCAACCTGTCTGAGTCTGGCTTTGTGCATTTGTAAATACTTTTGAATGATTGATCTGGAAACCTGGGTCTTTCTGTAAGCCTGTCAGGTGCAGTGAAAGAGATGGAGAGTGGGAGAGTTCAAAAAACAGATGAGGTCTGATACTCCCCCCCCCCTTTTCTCTCTGACACACATGCACACACACTCTCCACCTGACAGAATTACATGTACCGTGGGATAACTGGAAGAGGAGTTTTAAGTAAGTGTGCGTGTGAGAAAGTGGACACATGGCTCACAAAGAGAGAAAAGGAAGGAGCTTTTGATGTGGAATTGCTACACCGGATGTGTGTTAGCGTACCTCATCTCGCACGTGTGGCATTTGTCAAATGTGACTGAGCACCGATATAGGCGGTCACATTGTGCGTGTGTGTGTGCGTGCATCTAATTAATGACTGGCAGCGGTCCCCCACAGCTCCGGTAATGTGCTTAGATCAGTGTTATAAACAGGGCGTGAAAGGTCTGCCCAGCGCCAGCCTTTTTAAATGACTGGCCTCTTGTTCAGGTAGATGGATGGAAATGTTCTAATATTAATGATCACGTCCCCCGCCGACCTGTCGCGAGGTGAAATGAACAACGCGGCCTTCAGCCTCCAACAACAATTAACGGGTGAGAGCCGGCCTGTCTGCCATTTTTCATCACTTACCCCACCTGTGCACCCCCACCGAACACATGCTCAACATGACTGTCGATATATACACAGCGTTCACTGATTTGAAAAAATATGCAGTGGTTAATGGCGTACCGTTTGTCCTCAGTTATTTCTGGTCACATTTTTTTTCTTTTTCTTTAAACAAAAATAGATTTCGAGGATTCAAAATGAGCCAAAGCTTTTACAGCATCTGCACTGTGTTTGTAACCACTGACATAAACATCTGGTTATTTGTGTTTGCAAAACTGAATAGATGTCCTTGCTTAAAACACGATCTGACAATGTGGACTCCATTCGTAAGCTGAATACAATCTGTAAATCTATCTTGGGATAGTACAGATTATCCCAAATTTACATATTAACAAGAAGGTAGCTGAAGGCCGGATTTTTCTGTATTTTTGGCAGCACCCCCCTGACTGACTTCTGCCCCTCACAGCTCAATTCATATTCATAGGTCGGGTCTTGAGCAGCAATATGAAGACAAGGGGTTACACATTACAGAACTGCCGTGGTCTGAGGTCAGCTCCCACACATTCCAGTTAACTATTTACCAGTCTGCCCAGTTAGCCATCACATTGTGCCACCAAATGTCTAGCTGCTATTCTTAAAATAAATGACTGCCACAAGTTGCTGTAAACAAAATGTCAGAAGTGAGAAATGGTTAATCTTTTGCCCCGAATGTTTTTTTTAGTGTGGCATGCATGAAATGAAGCAGCGTAATCTGTGAAAACACATTGTTTCTGACGTTGAACAGTCACTACTTCTGGAGCTGTTGTTTTTCAGTTTGTCCATTAAGCAACAAGGGACATATTTTTAGATGCAGTGTTGCAAAAAACAGATCTTAAAAGTGGTAAATTGAAAGAAGAAACTGCAACAAGAAGCGCTGTGGATGCTCTTTGTGCCTGTGTGGCCATGTAGATGTATGTAAATCACCTCGAAATGTGTTATTTGTCAATGACCTGCTTGTGTGTGATGGCACTTTGGTGATGTGTTATTTTATCAAAGCTCTAGTCAGTATCATATCCTGAAGATGAGGTAGACCTCGACCTATTTAGACCGTTGTGGAACAAATGTCACTACTATTAGCTGAAGGCCCCTGGATTTTTCATTGAAGTGTTATCCGAGGTTGTTATGTGTGTTTTTCCCTTCATTTTTGTCACTTCAAAGCTGACTTTGCAGACTTTCTATGCATCACACATGCAAACGCTAATGTTCTGGTGCAGTGGGCACACCCTGCCCTTCTCTACACCCTGTGTCGCTTCACACAAGCTCCCTACATTCTTCAATCCGGTGCCAAATGGACCGGGGCGGAAGCACCTTTGATGTACACGGGTAGCCTGTCTGTTTGAATCTGACGTTTTACAGCCGACTTGTCAAAACTGTTGATTCACCAATACTTTTGCAGAAAGGGGCCAATTCTGAAATGGGTGTCTGACAAGTACCAAGGACTTGCTGTTTAAACACAGCGCTCTATTACACAGCTATATCTCATCACGTCATCCATGGAGCTGAAGCAGGATGGAGATCCAAGGTCTTCCATGTGTTTGCAGGCCAAAACCCTTGCATCGATGAAGGTGCTGCCCTCATTTGGTTGGAGGTCTCAGAGAACATATGGTATGCCTCTTGCCTCACACAGTAATAAAGAGTACATGAGGCAAAAAACGGCCCAAAAGAAGCCAAAAATAATTTCTGTCTTGCCAAGGATGACTAATCAGAAAGTGTGCACCAGAAAACACAAGAACTTCTTCTACGTACGTGACACTTTCTGACACAGCTTAGTAAACACTGACGCTTCTGTCTGCAGTTTATGATGCATCAGCCAAATCTAGACAAGTTCACTGGAACTCGTGCGTCCTCCATCAGCAGTCGTAGCACATCCAGTACATTCCAGTGGACCCTCTGGGGCAGACACAAGTCAGACTGGAGGTGTTTTTATCCCCGCAGCAGTAGAGTTATCTGGCTATTTTGAGCTATTGATGCTAAGCGCTGGACATTAATCTACTCTGTGAAGATTGCTTTGAAGTAAGTGTCCGTTGAAGTGTCACAGATGGGAAATAAATTAAATTAATAAATATATGGTACACAGTTTGATATCTCGTATAGGCCAAGATCAAAGCAAACCAATTGAGTTCTATTCTACCTAATATGTTTTTCTGTGATAAACAGTCCGGCTGAAGGAATAATCCCATCAAGGAAGAGAGAGATTAAAAAAGAAAAAAAAAGCATCAGATATATCACTCAGCACAGACGGCTGGTACGGCTACCATGAAGCATCCGCGTTATTATGGAATTGGTAATCTCGTTTCTTGGGTCTGAGTGAAAACGCAGACCTTTTTTTTTTTTTTTTTTTTTGCGCCTCGTGATTTTCCTTCTGGAATCAGGTGCAGACACAGAGACAGGAAGACAGACACAGCGGTTCTCTGATACTGCGAGAGTCCATCTGCTTCAGAGGGCTCTGGTAACTTCTTGTCTTTCGTTTTTTCTGTGGAATTTCTGAGTAGCTTGATGTATTTGACACGTGTGTGACAGCCCTGGTTGTGTGCGATTGGGGTTGAGGCATCATGCTCGCTACCCCAGCTGCGCGTTTTTCCAGCAAGGGCATGGTTGTGTGTGTGTATGGGAGCCACTTTTGTGTACACTGTACAGCTTTGTGCGCTTTGAATAAAGCAGACTGTAATGCTATTACTTATGTGCACACATATAAAATAGATGGATGCCAAAATATGGATCCGTACAGGCTCACAGCAGCACACAGAGATACACACAGATGCGTACACATACAACACTAGCCCAGAGCCTCACCTTGATATCTTCAGCTTCTGTCATGAGTTAGATTTTGACACCAGTGAATGTGTGTCAGGTTGTCAATTTCTCCCAACAGCCTTTGAATGCAGTCTGGCCATGAATAGTGCATGTTGTTTTGTTTTTTAGATTCCAACTGTCTGCAAGTCTGTTTTTGTTTGTTCCAGAATAACTTGGAAGGCCTGTACACTCATACGCATCCTTTAAGAAAACTTTCAGCAGGTGTTGTGTTGTTTAGCCTAAGGTAAAGATTCAGCCCTGAAGGTAAATTCGCCAAACTGCCTCAGATCAGATGCCCTCCCATTTCTTCCACCTCCGTTATTGGGATCTGTTTTCCTCCCTTCTGTCTTTAATGCACACACTTTCACCGCTTGTCTTTTTTTTTGATCCACCCCGCCTTTTCAAGTCAGGACACACATCTTTTCATACCTGTACGCTAATGTTATGAACAGGACGTTTTATTTCACCCTAAAAGTCAGGGCATATTTTGACAACCGGTTCCCATATTCCCTGTGGTGGACCACATGAGGTCTTTGGCGCTATTAGTGCAGGAGAAATGTGAGACTCCTGCTGTAAATGTCTCGGAAATATACACACGGCTGGTTCGTCTTAAACTATTACAACTGTTTGGTTGTTGATGCCATCCATCCAAAACTTTTCAAGATGTAAAAAGGCAGTGGCATGTCGGTGACATTTCACCTTCCTGCTCTGGAGACACCGTGCAGAGACTGTGTGTGTGTTTGTGTGTGTGCGCACACCTGTGGAGAATGAATGATGAGGCATCAAGAGCACAAACGCACACAGATACAATGCACACGTACCTTCACACAGGCACATAAGGGAGGAGACGAAGAAGAAGCCGGGTGGAGAAGCAAATTTATTTGTGCATATAGTTTTTATGCCGGTTGCCATTGGATTTACAGGTCAGAATGGAATGTGGCCCAATGAAAGGTACTCTGATCCGTCCACCAGGTTGACGGTTTTATTGGAGGAGCTCTGTATGGCACAGGGCATCTTTTATAAGGTTGTGAGGAACCCACCGGCGGCCTTCACAAAATCATTAAAACGTGAGACGTCAATGAATATCACTTGCTTGCCAGTTTCCTGTGATGCCTCAGTCAGCTCTGAAAGCATCATTTGTTAAAACCTGTTCTTTAGAATATCCTGCAAATACCTGGTGATTCAGTTTGATGGGTTTTATTCTTGTTTGTTGTTTCTTATCAGGTTATAAGTCTCCCAGGCCAATTTATTGGTCCGGGGCTAATTTCAATCATGAATTCGAACTGTTAAAAATTTGAGGTCTTAAATACTTTCCCTCACTGGAGTCATGTAGATTTAAAAACAAACAAACAAACAAAAACCCCACCGCTTCCTAACCTTCTCAAAAAGCTCTATGCTGAGTGATTAGAGAAGAACAGATCAGGTTATTCTGAAGTTAGACATCAAAGTAAATGAAAAGCACACGGTCACAGCTTGCTGTGTGTTCCTGCATCTACTTATCAGTCTGTTTTCTTGTGTTGTGTTTCACAGAGGCGGAGGCTACTGCAGGAGTTGGGAGACCAGAAGATCCCCTTTCTGGGACCCTCAGATCGGGGCTTTCAGCAACTGGTCAGTCACCTCGACTTAAAGGAAATGCCAGTGATCTCTAGATGTTTTCTTTAGAGCACCTACAAACATGTTTTGCCTGATGTTATCTGCTCTTCTTCACCTTAATTAGCTCAGAAGGAAATGTGTTTGAAAAATCAGATGAATTTGAATTTGAATTTAGGAATGTTTTATGACAATATTATGTTATTATGTCATGATAAGAATGAATTGTGTTTCCTAGTGGGACTCTAGTTACTCTGGCCTGGTGTTGAGGAGGTCATGCTCACTGCCTACTGAGCTCCATGGACGGGTACAAGCGGCTCTGCTCACCCTCAGGAGGAAAGGCTGCCTCCTGAAGGATCTGGTTCGCGTCCGTGACCGAGATGTGTTCACCGCCGTGTCACGAGCCCTGCTGGGTGAGCCGGGCCACACCTATCGCTATCTGGACACACGGCTCTTTGCCATCCCCTGGCACAGCGAGGATGTTGAAGTCAAAGGACAAAACTGTTGTGACCCTGATTTGAGAGCGGCTTGCAAAGCGTTATGGGAGCTTAACACCTTCTTCTGCTCTGACGTGTCTCAGCTGAAGGAAGGAGACAGGCTAACACAATGTGTGAAGGGAGAGGCAGAGGCCAAACAAGGTGAAGAGGGAGACACAGAGTCTAAACACAGTGAAGACTCCAAGAATAGTGAAGGAGGGGACTCAGAGTCCCGACAAAGTGAGGAGGGAGACACAGAGTCTAAGCACAGCGAGGAGTGGGACATTGAGTCGAAACACAGCGAAGAAGGCTGCTCTGGGTCCAAGCAAGAAGGGGAATGGGAGACTGAGTTCAGACACAGCAGTGAGGAGGGAGAGTCCTCCCAGGTCAAACCAAGTGAAACCAGTGTTGCAGCAGGTTCAGAACACAGTGAAGGAAAATGTCCCAGCTGGGCAGCCAAAGCCCTCAGTGGCTCAGAGACTGAACCTGTGCGACTAGGAGCCCAGGAGAAGCCTGTGGCCCAACTAAAGCACAGCCTGTCAGATCACCACATTCAGGACAAGGAGGAATACGCAGGTGGGCAGGGCTGTTCTCAGCCCAGTCCTCCACCGGCATGCACTGGTCCAGTCAAGTTCAATGTCACTTTACTCAACTACATGGACCCAGCAGCGATGAGCCAACTCAAAGAAGAGCCATACTATGGCATGGGGAAAATGGCAGTAGGCTGGCATCACGATGAGAATCTGATCACTCATTCGCCAGTGGCTGTTTACAGCTATACCTGTCATGATGACAAAGGTAAGGGTCAAAGCTAAAATGGCATACTGGTCAAAACTATGCTAAATGGAGTGAACTATTGAAGACAGATTTAACACTTCAGAGGCTTTTTATTTAACACATATCACTTTAATCCCAATATATCATGCTAATCTTTGCCATTTTGGTTCTGAAATTAGGATTCCCTTTTCTCTTTCACTTCAGTATCCATCCCATCAACTTATCTCAGTCCCTTTATGGTGGATCAGATGCAGCTAACCTTGTGTATTGTGGCCCTACAGCAGCACTGTAGCAGCTGTAGACATGGCCTCTGGTGAGGCAGCCATCAGATCCATCTATGTGATAGTGTCAGAGTATTATCAAATGTCATCACCAGTTCGCTGCTGACAGCCTTATCACCGGCTGTGCGTTGGGAGATCACAGACATTTGGATCGGAGCTCTTAACATGCTCAGTGGCGTAGTTTAACAAACAGGCCTTATCACACACACCGCATCTCATCTAAATCATTTCCCCAAGAAATGATCGATGTGCAATTATCTGATATGGAATAATGAGCCCTGCTTTGATAAGTGTTCCTAGACTGTACTGTATGGATAATAGGATGTCCCCTAATTACAGAATGCTCACTCTTTCGAGTGCTGATAGTATTTGCTGATTGGGTTGATGGAGAATCTCTGTGAGGTTTCTGGAAGATATGCAAAACAAGCTATAAAGGATAGTACTGACATCAATTTTTAACATTTAAAATATTAGTACGTGCCTTACAAAGTTCCATATAATTTTTATGTCTTCTCGTTTTCCATTTCAAACATTGCATATCACACAATACAAAGCAAAATAGTTTTTTATTGTATAAATAATGCAATACTAATAATATACCCCTTTTCTGTCAAATTAAAATTGTAAATTTCAAAGTAAAATCTAGTTTCCCTTGTACAGCCACTCAATACACCATTCCCTGCACAATCCAAGGTTTAGATGAGAACAAAGCATGATTTCCTATTGTGGACGGGGCTAAAGGTGCAGCTGCGGTTCAGCAAAGATACTGTACCACACAGGTGCAGTGCCAACTGCTCTGACGTCCCAACACACTTTACAGCTGTGCTTTCTGCATTGGAAACACCTGCTGCAGAGGTCTGCTTTAATGATTTGTTCTAGGTCATTTCAACTCTGACCCTGTGAACACAGGCTTCAAACACTACAGCATAACACCTTGCTGTGCTTAGCAGCTATGTCTTTTCTAGTTCTGAGTGACCCCACAGCTCCAGACTTTAGAGAGGAAAGTCTGATCAGCGCTCCACAGAGCTATGTTCCAGTGGTTAGCTCTGAGGACTCCCAGAACCAGGCTAACAAAATTCTTACTTTGACGACTGTTGCTGAGGCCTGCAGACAGAAACACAGCATGTTAGATAGTTTAGATGTACAGAGGCTAGATGTTTTTCATGACACCTGCTTCCTTTGAGATGTTTTTTTTTTTATTTCAGCAGCCTCACCTTGTTTTTTTTTTGGCTCAACAAAAGAGGTGTAGAATTGTGTTTTTCCCAGCTGCACTGATCCAAAGGAATCTGCCACGACCGAGTGTTTTCCGGCACAGAGGATGATCTTCCACCATTCCTGAGGCCTTGGGGAGTGCTGTCATTAGCTGGCTCTCAGAGCACAATGGCTCAAAATTAAGTTACTATTTATCCGTGCTGAGCAAAGGAAAAGGCAGCTGCGGGGCAGAGAGGCCCAGAAAGACTTTAGTATTGATTTTGCTGAAGGGTGTTGGCCAGCCAAGCCAAATCTTGTTTTCTTAGTATGCCATGTAAGAATGGAAAGGGAGAGAAGTACAGGGGAGGTGGTTACAGTGAATGGGTCCAGAAACAGGAATATCAGAGGATACATACTGTCCAATAACACACTCTCACACACTCACTAAACAACATCAGGGGCTTTTATCCAACTATTTCCTCTTGCACAGCATAATTATAGCTTAAAGATCCTGTGCTAACAGCCAATATGACCACAGCAACACGTATCATCTTTGCTCGACTGCTAAGTGATTCTTGCTTTCTGGAGACAAAGGCTTACATCTTACATCCACTGTTTGCTTGATATTGATTTAATCATTGCACTCCTTACTTTTAACTCGCTAATCCTATATTTAATTTCATTTGAATCTTTTTTCTGGCTCCATCTTTGGTGGTATATGGTCATTGCTATAATGTTTTTACTGCATCACCTGGAAACGCTTACAGATGTAAAGAAAACTAAACTGTCATTGTTTTACAAAGCCGTTGTTATAACATAATACACATTAATTTCCTTAACAATGTGAGACATTTCTGGTTAAGCAAGGTTGCAGTTTCACACTCAGTTTGAATCACACTGTCTACCCAAAGCCCAAAATGTAAATATGAATGTATATATGTAAAATGCAAATGTTTGAGTGAGCTGGGCTGTGTATGACTGACAGGTGAGAGCAGTGAGGGAGGCAGTGCTGAGAAGGCATGCTGGAGAATTGGGCTCAAAGTAGCCTGGGACATCCACACACCTGGCCTGACACTGCCGCTGGAGTCTGGAGACTGCTATTACATGAGAGGTACTAAAGTTTCTCTATAAACACACGCACAGAAATACACACATGCACATGTAAACATGTTGCTCACACAACTTCGCCACATTCACCACCGTGTCTGGCTGAGGAGGGAGGAACACTTTCATTGCCGTGTGTTTTAGTGTGTCTTGTACTTCGTCCCAAATGACCCATGCCAGCAGGATGCACTTCACTCTCACTTTCATGCTCTGTCCTCCTCCTCTAATTCTCTCTGCAGGAGAAACAGAGCTGAGTCATGTGTGTGTGCGAGAGAGAGGTTACTTGGCCTGAACACGGCGCTTTAAGGTTCCATGAAATTGTGTGCATTAGAGAGGTTAGGCAAACCAAATGTTATTTTTTGAAGTCCTGTGACCCGTTGCTGACTATGTCTCTATGGGGAGAACAGACAGCAAGCCACAGGGGTGTAAATCATAGCTTAATGCTTTTGGCTGCAGCAGACACCTCCACCCTCCTCTTTTCGGTCCCATGGGTCCTTCCAAGCTTTCTCATATTTTCTGAGTGCAAGGACATTTATCCACATCACAGCAGAAGCTTGTGTTCAGATGTACAAGAAGTTAGGACCCCTGGTTGGATGGATGGGGGATTTATTATTTTTAAAAGGCACTCTGCTTTCATAAGTATATAAGGATAGACATAAAGTGCAATCTTGTGTTGGTCCTGTCTTCATCAGTTTGATGAATTACTCTGCTTTTTTTAAAAATCTTACACGGTGTAAATGTAATTTGTCACTTAAGCTAGCCATAATAAATAATGTTACTGATGTAGATCTAAATAGACTTTGAAGAAACAAATACTTATTGAGAAATAAAAGACATGTCATAGCTTTATACATTTATCACTGTTTATTTAGCCCCTGTTTACATACCAGCACAGGCGTATTTCTTTCTTTTCTACATTTTTCTACAATATGGTTTGTCTAATGTTACTACTAACTCCAGACCCATGGCACATGCAGAGAGAGACACACCTCTTCTGATTTTCGCTACCTTTTTGACTTAAGCTGCCTCTACATTTGTGTCAAAAAGGCAGCCTTACATTTCAAACAGCCTAAACGTTTCCTGTGTTCGTGTAGAAATCAGTATATCAAATACATTTCCACATTTCTCATTTTCTGTATTGTCCCATTCTATCTGTTAGCTACCGGCATACTTGTATGTGATAAAAATGTATCTGTATTTATTTCAATGATAAGACATGCTTTCTTGTGATTTAAAAAAAACAGCATTTTGATTCCCTCAAGGGCAAATATCCATCTGGTATACAGTAACATATGGCTTTACTATTTTTTTTATGAAGACGCTGAACCCCGTACTTGTGCACTGAGTAAATGTCAAAATCAGAGATACAATTCTGATGTATTACATACAGTGCAAAGATTTACAGCAGCTTTTGGCTTTTGGAATTTTTGAGACAGTGGGAATATAACTGATGTGATCTACAGGCCTCTATGAAATAGGTTTCAGAGGACCAGTGATATTTTCTGTTGTTGTCAGTATTTCTTCAATCAGTGTTTCACATTCTACTCTATCATAAGTTAAGTCATTGTAAAAAGTAACAAAGTGAATTTCTCAGAAGGAAAGGTTAGCTGATAGGTACTCCCAATGTACACTATTCAGCATTACCCTTGTATTTAACATTGTAGCTGTATATTCTGACATGCGTTGGCATTTGCAACTTCATTCAGATTCTCTCTGGGTTAAATTGGTAAATATATGCTTGTGGTTTGTTAGAGTTAAGCAAAACCTGAATCAAAAGTGACTGCTTTCTGGATTATTTGGCATGACTGAAGTAGATGAGGAATTTCAGATTTTTTGCTATCTAAAAATGTGTAAATTTCAAATACCGGGCTTTGCAGAAGTTCTGTTACACTCGGTTTCATGATCTTTAGAGACGTTTACATGTCGGAGTGAAAAATTCCATTAAACAAACTGAAAGTTCTACCTCATAGGCAGGTGTCATTAATACAAATTTGTTCTCCGGTGAAGTTGTATCAAGATGGAAGTCAAAAGAGTTGAGATATCTGCTCTCCTTCGTGCTGGCCACAAGAAGTCTGACATAGCCAAACAGCTGAACATCAGCCAGATGACCGTCCACTGAGTCTTTCAGGTCTTCACCATGGTGAAGACCTGAAAGACTCTGGTGAAGACCTGAAAGATCTTCACCATTCTTGAGCCTCTCCGCAACTCTGTGGACGGTAGTAGTAGTAGTTTAAACTATATGCATTCATTCATACAAAGTCAGCCACAACAATAAAAACCACTGACAGATGAAGTGCATAGCATTGATCATCACATTACAATGCAGTGTTCTGCTGGTAAACCTTGGGTCCCGTCAATTACATGCATGATATTTTTCGGCATGTACTGCCCACCTAAACTTCGTTGCAGACCAGACACGTGTTTGAAATTCATAGGCACTTCTGTGCTAACTGGAGGGGCCTCCTACAGCAGGACAATTCATCTCACCACACCTCAAAAACTGCTTAAGAATAGCTTGAGGAACACAAGAAAGGGCCCAAGGCGCAGACAAAGACTACAAAATCCCATCATACATTGACGGGATGCACTGAAACAAACTTGATCCACGGATGCCCCACCCCACCACCCACAGGATCCAAGTGGTCCACTATCAATGTGCAACTCTCAAACAATACAAGACATCCCCAGAGTTCATGTTTTGACAGCAAAACCTGCACAGTATTAGGCAGGTGGTTTGAATGTTTAGGTTGATCAGTGTATCTACTTCTGTAAGCTTTAATCATCTTCAGCCCCTTTCAGACTTGTACTCCCTTCTGTTAATCTGATGACATCTAAATATGCCTACTTAATGTCTGAATAAATTCCCTGGTGTCTTTTTCTGTAAAAGTTAAGGCAGTCGTCATAGGTCGGACGTACTAATACTTCTTTATCGCTTGCAACATGCCACAAATCTAGTCAGCATACAGTCACATTAATGAATCAACAAAATCAGTGTAGTTTGAATTGTGTAAAGTGATCTGGGGAAGGCTCCACATTTCTGCACCAATACTGGTCCAACAACATCACAGGGGGCAAAAGACACTATGCAAAAACAATCACAAAACACTTTCCTCCTTCACTTCGCCCTACAATTTCACATCGATTACAAACTGAGATGTCCCCGACAGAATTTTATCAGTTGTTTGTGTTGCGTTTGTTACTTTCAGCTGTTTGTGGGAGTGTTTCCTCTGAGTTTATTGAAAACCTGCAGCATCAAACAGCAGAAAGAACCATGTAAGTGACTCCAAAATTAGTGAATTTTGCACATTTACAAAGCAGTAACATGAGTCATTCCATGTCAATTCAACAAATGCTTGTTGCACCACTTTCTCAGATCCTCCCAAAAAATTTTTTGGGCTTTATTTGGGTAATTTTATGAACAAATGCAAAGTATTATGGTTATAAACATACAGTATAAGCAGTAATGATCTAATCTAATACCCATAGTCAGTCCAAACTTAATCCTCGCCTATGATTTTAGGGTTTTAAACTACTAAAAAAAGCAATTTATACTCCTTTTACATGGTCAGAATTTTTTCCCCTTCCAAAACTTTTACCCTTCTGGTGAGAAAAGTATAGAAATGAATGAAAATAAAAAAATACTGGACTGTGGAATTTCCCAAAATATCCTTATTATTTCATGGGCGACTTTATTTTGGGTTTTTCATGCCTCTATTTTAGGACTTATTCTTGTGAAAAGACATTGAAAGAATGAATTTTCTTCTTTACTAATGAAAGTTGCATAAGGTAAAAGTTTTAAAACATTAAAATAAAGCTTATTTATTGATTTATAGGCTGTTGAACTCAGGTGTAGACCCAAAATAGCCTAACTTTAGGCATTAAAAAGTGCATGTGGGATACATGGTACGCGGTTCAAATTTTTTTTGGAGGAACTAGTATGTGTGAACTTACTTTCATATTTGTTTCTTGTGCCAAAGATGAGCAACTGCTGAATCAATTTACTATATATTTTGATCCTCGTTTTTGTTTTTAGGAACCATTTACATGACCAACTAAAGATGAAAGATGAATCTGAAGCATCAGCATCGTAGTATAAGTTACAAAGGGCATATCTGAAGTTAATTATTATATAGACATTGTTTTTTCTTTCATACAGTAACTGAATAAGAAGAAATGGCATCACTCCCAGACTGCATTCTCAGGACAGCCTCGGTATCGTATTTGACTTATCAGCTGAATTTGAAGATTTGCAAGTGAAATTCATGCACCCAAAAGGTCCCAGCAAGAAGTTCACATGGCCTAGAAAGGATGACGTAGTGTGGGTGCCTACAGCCCACATCCTCTGTCCAATCACTGCTCCTTCAACACGCCGTGGTGGACAGTACCACATATCTGGTGCAGATGATGGCCTGATTTCAGAGAAATTCAAGCAGTTCAAAGGACAGAAATAGTGGTGTGATAAGTTGGGGACAAATTACATGTTTTACATGGGACCTAAGGCAATATAACTCATTTTAACTGCAATATATTAGTTAGAATTCCTAAAAAAACGCCTATAAAACATAGTGCATTTCTTGGTTAAATTGGCCATGAAGGATTCAAGAAACAATGTTGATACTTCAGATATCAATTATTCGGATGTTTATTGTTATACAGACAAAGTTTCATGTTTCTACTCCATGTCCCACATTGGTTTCTGTGCCAATATATGTATGGTGTTTTTCAGTCTGTTTCATAAATAGGCATCGTTTTGAGGTCTAAGGAGACTAGCTAGCTCTTGGATATTTTTAGGTTAGAGAGAACTTTTAAGGTACTTTGAGATTTTTATAACATATGAACCTTGTTACTTATTAAAATTTGTGAAAAAAATGCCTAAATTCTTGAAAAATGCCATTTTCGCCAAATTTTTAAATTGCCCTGTACCACAGAGAAATGGGTATATTCATTCCAAATTTTTTTTCCTGCTCTATTGTTAAGGTGTTTGAACCCTTCAGATCACTTGTAAGTCTATATCATCAGTCAGTTCCCAGTATTATCTTCCTAAATCAAGCCTTTCTACCTAAAATATCAATTTCCGAGTGGAAAAATAGGGATTTAAATATTTTATAACTTAGCAAATAGCAATCATATGATGTTAAAACTTTGCAAGTAATCTATTCTTATGTTGGGATAGTTAAAAAAAAAGTTTGGAGATGATCAGAGGAGGTCATGCAACAAAATTTCCTCAGATTTGTTGAAATGAGATGGAATGACTCACATAGCATTGATTACTTTCTATTATACTGTAAATTAACCCCAACATGGAGACAGGATCGAGCAGGCTCTAACAGTAAATCACACTGTGCACTTTCTTTCACTTCAGACACATAAGGTGTCACTGATAGTCACAGCTTATCAGCTGCAGTTAAATCATTTGTTACAAAGCAGCCATCCTCAGGTTGAGTCCTGAGCTCCGTGACAGATGTAGAGATATTTTTATTTTAGTGTTGGTAAAAGTATAATATCATCGCATGTGTACAGATGTTTCCATGTTAAAGAAATCTTAAACTAGGTTGCACACTGACAGTGGACATGCTGATATACTTAGAAGTATATCATGTGAAGTTAAATATTTAAATTTATTTAAACAGCTTCAAAAAGCTGAAAACATCCACTCATCATCTAACAGATAACCGGACATTGTACACTTTGATAAGATTACCTCTCTACTGTGCATATATAATGTTGGAGTGGCTATAGTAGCTTTCAAATAGACCACTACCAATAAGGAAAAGGAAGGTTTTAATGAATTCCTGACGTTGACTCTTTGAAGATGCTATGTTTTCATCTGAGAGCAGCAATGTCTGTACCTAATATTCAGCTTGACAGGGCTTGAAGCCGACCTCCTTTAGCTGGATGAGATTTACAATAGAACAGTCAGTTTCAGGCCAGCCATGATAATAGAGTGATGGGCTGTTGTGCAGACCATTCTAATGGGACTTGACTGTCGCGGATCAGTGGGGATTTATGCTCCACTTGGTGAGTACGCCCTTGAGAGGCCAACTGCTCCACAACGATAGCAGCTCACACAGTCCTCGGCCGTCTGTCGCTTTGTTGGTCTACCTGAATTAAATACTTGGCACAAAGCACAAACATATGCACTCACCTATAAATTTGCAGAACTCGCATGCGCAAAAATACACATTCTCACACAAGCAAAGAATGCAGTTTATTGAGGGGCAGCTATGGCCCCCCTTTTCCATCGTAAGTACACACATGTACACAGAGACAGCAGCCACCACTAAACCAAGTGTTAAAATATATTGTACCAGTGTTTTAGTGACATACACCGTATGATAAGTAGTTTTGTGGTATTAAAAGGAAACTACAATGGTGTATAACCACAGACACCATAATGTATTTTCAGCACCATTTGTCGGCGGCTAGCCCTTTTGAACTGCTAATGTCTTGAGCTGCTGGAGGCAAATTGAATCACCATCATTTCCACCCAAATGGAATTTCAGTGGTTAAAAAGAACAATGCAAGTCTTGACACCGGGCCTGTTCAATAATCAGATTTCCAGCTCCCAATGCACAGGGGGACTGGAGAAAGGAGTTGACCCAATATATTTAAAAGCCTGCTTCCTGGAAAAGGAGGACAAGTGGCAGCAGGCACAGGGGTTGAAAGAAAGATAAATATTTATTACAGTTATCGAGTTTGCCTCTACTCCCTCCTGATCCCACTGACGCATCAGACGCGCCAAGAAAAGAGCAGATTGATGGAGATAATTTGTTATTGGATATAAACAGTTTTAAAGACGCAGAGTAATTCTGCCCAGAGACCTAATCCTTCACAATCTCATCAGGGTGAAGAAAACACCGGCAAGTTGTTTTGTTTGTCACCATCTTTTTTTTCCTCCCACCAAACAATAATATCTTCCTCCCAAAGCATTTGGCTGTTTGACTTTCAAATCACAGGCATTAGCCGGTGTACTCTTGCTCAAGGCGGGTGTAAATATGCACATGTGCTGTGAATGACAGCTCTGTCATGGCTAAATTAATTATTGGTATGAGGCAAATAATGGCAGGGCTGAGAAACATCTATACACACAAAGAAACACATGGAGGGATACACAGGAAACAGCAGTAAGGCCTCTTTGTAAAGCTTGTGTGATATTGGACAAATGTTTGTTGGTATGGCTCTTCCATCTTGACAGATTGAGCGCGATCTGGTTTTGTTTGGTAATTAAAATTATGGTACAATGCTGCTCATTCTATTTGATTCGGTGCTGGACCAAGCCCAATCTGTCTGAGAGTACAAGATGATTTAGTTGTCATGTTCCTTCACTCCGTACTTTTCATCTGTTTTTCTGTCGTCATCTCTTCCTTTCATTTTATAGTCTCTTCTATTCATTATTATAGTTAATAAAACCCACAGAATAAACATGAGATCTCTTCTTTGCTGATTTCAGCTCTTGTTTACTCTTATATGCTGCTCTTTTGATGACTCTTGGTGACATCGTTAGCATGTTCTGACAGTTTGCTCTTCGCTGTATTTACCAGATGACCTGAACAGCACCCACCAGCACTGTGTCCTAGCTGGAGACGCTGCACGCTTCAGCTCCACACACAGAGTGGCTGAGGTGAGAAGTCAGCGGGACTAAAAGGGAAAATATTGTGTTTGGAATTTGTTATGAGAATGCTTTATAGCGTGCCAACAGTCTCCTTTGGGCCCAGTCAGGATTGCTGCCATACTGTTTTATCGACAGACTGTAAAAAAGGTTCAAGAAGACAGTATTGTCATCTTACAAACCATTGATATCATTTATTGAGAAATAACCATGAAAAATGAATGGCCTTTGCATATAAGCTTTTATCATTTACATTAAAACAACATGCAGTTTAAATATATAAAAAACTAGCATAAAAATGTACTTATATAAATATACTTAAAATTGTTAATATGCAGAGTACAGTTTTATTTTGAAAAAAACAAATGAGATGCTACCTTCAGGATCAGGAGGGCTGGTCATCAAGACCTCTTCTGTCTGGTTACAGTTTTTACATGTTTGTAGCTTCATATAAAAAACATTAAACTTGTGTTTTGGGCTGTGTATGTAACAGTTGGTCTGTCTCATTTCTATCAGTGTTCCAGTGGTACTCTGACCTACATCCAGTCACGGTGCCAAGAGGCTCTGTCCAACCTGCACACTGACCCCGAGACGGGCTCCTACAGCCTGCTGGCCCTGCTGCCGACAACGCTACAGAACTGTGAGGAGATTCACAATGAGGTGGGGACGTGGTGATTTGTGTACACATGCATGTGAATGCTCATGTATGCATACGTGGGCATGCATATTTTACTTTTGTCTGATTTTATTTGTGCATTTGCATAACACTTGCTTCAATGGCTCAGTGAAGCTGGTTCAGATGTTAATGTTTAAATTTTATGCAGTTATGCACCAGACCTGAATCAAACTGGTCCGAACAGCATGTGCAAAGGTTTGTTTTTAGCCTTCCCAGAGAATCAGATAAGTGAGGATGGCCACACAGAATATGCACCAAAAGAGTTTTGGCAATAGCGTGCCAGTCTTAGAAAGTTTTAAGTCTGTGGTCATGAACCTCCCTGACACTATCTGAATGGCCCTGATGCTGTAATCCTCACCCATCTGGTACTGCAAAGAGGTTAAAAAGAACTAAGAACCATCTGCAAATATGATGCAATTTCATGTGGACAGCATCACAGCAACTGTTGTGGAATACAAAGAGAACATTCTGTATGAATACCATGGATAAATATCGAATTAAGGAATTGAATGTCTCAGCAAGCATGCATTTGTCCTTATTGCATTGTATGGATTTACATACTTGCAAAGTCCAGTGCACATGCATTTAGCCCCTTGGATGACCTTGTGTTCTTTGGTGGGTCTGTCGTGTAACAAAGATATAATACTCCTTCCAAGTAATGCTACCGACAACCGAAGTATGACTTAGGATTTAAATAATCAAATTTACAAACAATACAGCATTCCCACAATTACATTGATAAAATTTTGGTGATTGAAAGTCTGCTTTATAGACTAATTGTGGTAACTGATGAGCAAAAGCATGTGCTATATGGAGTCAATCCTGGCTTGATTCCATTTCCTCTGCATCATGAGAATTCGAGACCAGACTGGGAATATTCTGATAGCAGGTTAAAGCTCTGTAAATGGCAGAATGGGAGCTTGCCAACTTCCCACCTTCTACTTACCTTGTTGTTTCTACTTGGGGAAATGCCTACAATATGAAATCCAGGTTGTTCTCATTTGTCCTGCCCTGTGATGGATCGTAAGGCAATAGCCTCTCCATATGTTTTCTAAAGATGGAGTCATGCCCCTCTCCCCTTCCTAACCCCTTTTCATACTGAACAATGAATGATGCTGGCTCGGGGTATTGAGGGATGGAGTGAGGTCAAAAAAGAGGAACAGTGAGGGGCTGTCTGCAGAGCCACCAGCCTCTTGTGTTAGCTTGCCGCAGGCCAACAGTTAATATCGCTCTTCACCTCTCCCCCTTTACACCCCTGGGCCCAAAGTGCACATCCTAGCCTACGCTAGCACCCAGGCCCCTCAGCAGGACGCCATGACAGATGAGTCTGACGTAAGGTTGTTTAAAGGTTGTAGACAATATTAATTATTCAGCAGTGCCAAACAATGGGGCTGTCTGTGTCAGGAGAACTGCTGCGCTAGTTGAGCTAGCAACACCTGCTAGTTTGCCGCATAGCGCCACAGGATTACCAAGCATACGCCCCCACCAGGAGGGCAAGGCAGGTTTATTTAGGAAAACAGGGGCCTATTTATAAAAGAGCAGGTGTGCGTGTATGTACTTGTGAGTGTTTAAGTGAAGGGGAGTAGCTCTCGGGGGCTCAAGCCTACCCTACCTGGCACTCGCAATGATCGATGTGGCCATTTGTTTGGAGTTGCCCACGAGAGCAGAACACCCACTTAAATGATGTATTGTTGGTGGAGTTATTTATGATGGCGGCCCACTTTGGCGCTTGGTGGGTGCATATTGCGCAGGTCGTGTTTGACATGGACGACCGAGGAGTGAACAAGCCTGAGACAAGCAGGCAGCCTGACCTGAGCAGTGCCTTATGGGCCTTTCCTTAAAAAGTGCTAAACAGTGAGCCAGCACCGGCTGACATTCCATGGATATTGTACAATGTGGTGCAGTGGGTGGGGGGGAATGGAGGCTGACGTTTATCAGAGAATGTAGGCGGGGTCTGACGGGGATGAAGCAGAGCGTCTGCCATCTGAGCGTCAGTGTTTTGCGAATGGGGCGGGATGTTGCGTTGAAGTAGGCATTGATGGGACACAGAGACAGAAAAACTGAAGTTCCCACCTGTTTGTTAAGCATGGGTCCCACTCTCTGTCTCCTTTTAATCTTCCCTCCTGTCTTGGGTTGGTGGGGGTAGTCTAACATAGCATCGCCACACGGCCCCCGTGTGCATGTTTGGCTTTGAAATGCTAATCCCAGACGCAAATGTCTTGTCTCATTTAAAGCCACTGTGTCACTTCCCAGGTGGGTGTGTGACAGAGTGCCCTGAGGGACCCCCTCTAATGATGCTAGTCCCCCCACAGTAAATATTGAAGGGAGGGATGAGGTTTTCCCACATGTTCTGGCACAAAGTAAACTGTGTGGAAGCAGGTGTGTGTGACCTTCCAATGTCCTGTTTTCCAGGCCAGAATGTCTCCCCAGGCTCGCAGGTCTTTGCCTGGCTTTGAAACACCTTTCCTGAGGGGCTTACAGTGGCAGCATCATTGTAATCTTATAAATAACTTCTCAAAACACAGTTTTGTTAGTAGAGCGATGCAGCGTGTAGTTTGTTCTTTTTTATTCCTGCTGTATTTACCACTTTTATTACCCTTTAACACTGCTTTTAATTCATGCAAGGCAGTTTTATTGTTCATCCAGCAGGTTTATTTTTGGAGTTCTTTAATTTCTCGGCACCTTGTACGTTTGTTTTGAAAATGCTATACAAATTTTAAAAAAAAGCAATAATGTTCCATAAGCGAGTGTGTTTCACCTGTTCTGAATTCTGCACAATTATGATTTACCCTTTAGCATTTACTGCAGGTGTTTTTGAAGATTTAATTAATTAATTCAACTGTTATTTAATGATGTTATTTACAAAAACATTAAGAAGCTTTTCTCCAGGGGCAGCGGAGACAGAATAAACACTTTTATCAACATCTATGGTCTGAAGAAAAAAGGGAAGGGTTTAAACGCTACTGGTTTGTGGATGTAGGTAGAAATTGAAATGTATACAATAATCTGTGCATGTACATTATAACCTAGCTTGTGTATGACCACTCAGGCAAGTGTGTGATGAGTGTGAATTCCATGCCTGGTCACTCACAGAAAGCTTGGGGCCCCAGTTATCCTGGCTGATGTGTGAGGAGGCCAGGAAAGGCAAACAGAGGACGGCAGAGGGGGATCGATCACATTCTCATCAGCTCTCACCTCGGGGCCCCGGCCCGGAAATTGATTGGACCCGCTCAGGGAATACCGTGAAGGTGTGGAGAAAAAAATGCACCTCATTAAATGGGAAAAAAGGGGGCTACTTGGCTTTAACTCCAGAGTTGCCGTGGTGGGCGGCCAGTCGACTAATGTGAGGCTAATGTGTAGTTAGTGTGTCCATCACCTGGAGAGATGACAGCGACTGCCGCAGGGGAGTCACCAGCTCCCCTCTCGCTCCCCCACGTCATCTCAGTGAAAAACTAGGCCTAACAACCGGTCTCTCTTTCGCACATACTTTCGATCTGTCTGCCTGGATAGGTGGCATTTAGTCAGAGTTCCCCGCTTGGTAACTCTCAGCTGGGTGGCCAGACTCCAAATGCCACATAGCCGGCACTCCTCAGTCGCTTTAGATGGCCTGCTTTGTGGCTGCCTCTGGCCTGCACAGCGGGGGCAGGCAGCCATGTCAGCTCAAAGTGGAGACACAGGTTGGTTTCTTCTCACTAAAGGACAGGCAGACAATCAGAGAGATAGAAGGAGGGACAGACTGAGAGAAAAGGATGTCCGATATCGGCTGTCGTGGCTTTGTTGTGTGTTTGAGCTGTAGTGATCGAAGGGGAGTGGATTTGGAGTGTGTTGAAGGGACCATAAAGGATGACATTTCTTTGAAAGGTGGGTTGTATGGAGTGACTGAGAGGCTGCTGAGCAGTGCCACTGGCTGTGTATTCTCCCTGACATGCCCCAGTCCTTGCATGTCATCCCTGCTGTGATCAGAGCCTTTTGGAAGTAAATGGCAGGATGATTCTGTGCACAGCTTCTACCCCAGACAGACCTCACTCAAGTTGTTTGTGTAAATGATTCTTGTTCTCTGTTGTTTTTGGGGTGCTGGATGGTGGGTGATTTGAATCATATTACAGTGCAATGACCTCAAGAAAATGTCAACAATTGTAGCATAACATTGTAGTCGTAGTGTTTTGATTTATTTTGTTTGATTTATAAAGAAAGCATCATTGTAGCAGGACTTGATTAAAGTTTATAATTACATAAATTTTTAGTTTTCAGTATTAAAAAACCCCCAATGCAACCACTCGGAAAATATCTTTGCAATGTTACACCCGCTAACCTCCACACCTCCAGCCTACCAGTATGTTAATGCTGCATCCACTAGCAATAATATGGGTTCCCTCAGAGTTGAGTTAGTGTCTTTCAGATGTATCCCATAAAATGCATCGTCCGACCATGTTGGATATCTAAAATGTTTATTGGTGTTCTTGCTGCACTCCGATGCAGGGCAACAAAAAAAAATCTAAGAAAAAGTTGTGCTAAACAAAAGAAGAAGCTTGAGAGGAAAGTTCAAACCCTAAATCCTTTCTGCCCTCTGTACAGTTAGCCAGTCACAGTTTGAAGTGAGGGTAAATGTCAGACTTTAGTTTTCAGAAAGGTATAGACATGATCAGGCACAACCCTAATGAATCCAATATCAGAAAAGTGTGGGGAGAAGACTGTCCTCAAATTATCTGACCACCTGAAAAATGACCTCTTAAGCTTGAAGGTAGACTTGCTGGTTTAGTAACAAAGAGCCTACCTTTCTTCTACAAATTACCTTCATACATAAACAACTTAATTTCACTGGCTAATATATTTTGAGGCCAAACTTAATGACAAGATCATATTTGGAGGCCATTTTTTGTTCCCATACAGGGTTGTTAATGTTCTTTCACTGTAAAACATAGTTCTCTGGAGGAGGTTAAGGCGGATGCCATGCTAACAAACCTCAATCCAAGAAGTGATTTGTTTGTGAGTGAACATTATCACAGACCTAGGACTCCACTCATAGCAGAGGCATCTCTCAGTCGCAGCTTCCTTGAGCTCGAGGAACACGACAACGAGCTCAAAGCATCGATTCTGCTTCCAAACTCCTCACATCCTGAGCTGATTTATATGCAAGAACAAGGCCAATTCATTCAATAAAAACAAGGGACACCTTCAAAGGCCCAGTGTCCAGGCCTAAGGAGGACCTTTGACGCACCAGGTAGATGGTTTTAGTGTTGTGACTGAAGGGGACGACTGGCTCACGCAAATCCCTTGTTCTGAATGCACTAATATGTCCAAAATGCATCAGTGAAACAAAAAGGAAATACTCACATAAAAGAGAAATTACCTTTTTCATTTCATAAGACCTCTTAGACAGTATTAATGTGCTCAAGTCTTGTTGCGACTGTTTGTGAGTTTACGGCTCTGAAAGGGCTCTGCTGTATACGTCGACTAATGCTCTGTTAGAAGAACAATAAACAAAATAGTTTTGAGAAAAGGAACAATAGCTCTCTCCGTCCCATTTGATATGCGACTCTTTTGTATGCAGCTACATTTTGTGTTGTACAGTTGTCTGCGTCAAAATGAAACGGAGTGTGCATTGTTTTGGGTGGATGATGCTTTGTAGGACGTTTTGGGGGAGGGCAACTCGCAGCGTACCACGTTTACGTTGGCGGCAACTGGGGCAATCTTTGACACACACACACACACACTCACGTTGGCAATTGTGCGCGGCGACATTAACAAAGCTGCTCACACACTTATGCAGACAGATACACACCGGGGCGCAAACACACTGACACATATACAGCACAGGTACAAACGCACAAACATGCAGGGAGAAAGACACACTTAGAAATAGATAGGCTACACCTGGCTACGTGAAGCATCCTTGCGAGGATTAAATCAGCACTTCAAAAGAGCAGGAAACAAAAACACTCCCAGCGGAGGAGAGGGGAGCGGCTCGGCAGCCGAGACTGTCATCTCCAGACGGAGCCGGAGAGGAGGGGAAGGAGGGAAGAGAAAGAGGAGAGAAGGAAGAAGGCGGAGTTTTCAGGTGTGCTGACTGGAAGGTGTGTGTGTGTGTGTGTGTGTGAGCAGACATATGCATTTTCGTGTGTGTGTGAATGTATTGTTTGCGTGAGTGTGGTTTCTAAAGGGTGTGCTTGTACTTTCAGAGATGACCGATGTTTTCCATTTGTGGTGGGACTATTTTTCATTCATGTAATGAAAATGTGTCTTTACTGCTTTGATTTTTTTTCCCGAATGCTCGTAAAAATGTCTCAGTGTACTTTGAAATTATTTTATAAGATGCAAAGTATGCAACAATTCAAAGCAAATGTATGTTTGTGGGGGAAAATGTATTATTTTTTGTCCCAAAATCATACTCAATTTAATTTCTCACAGGAAACAGAGACATTTTGAGGTATTTTTTGCAGGCGTTTATTTTCCATTTTTACTACAAATAGAAATGTATTTGGACAGAAAAAGGAAAACACTGTATATTTAAGTACTTTAAATGCACTTTCATAAAAATGTACCTTTTGAAACGACAAGTAAAACAACAAAAAGGATATTTTTTACAGGAAGATATCGATTGTATACACACACACACACACACACACACACACACACACACACACTGGTATTACTAGTTATTTACTTTTAGCTGAGAGGCAACTTTGGAATAAAACTAAAGCCAAAAAGCTATTCTAATTATTATGTACGACTACAATTTTCCTTGTGTACATGTTTTGAATGATAATTCCATAATTTACACAATATATAAAAACATTTTGCTAAGAGTTTTTTTTTCTACTTTTTTCCTTTTCTTACATTGGATGAAACTTTGGGTGAATTCTCCCTATAAACTTGGATCTTTCTTCTGTGTGTGTGTGTGTGCAGGTGGAGTTCGAGTGGCTGCGACAGTACTGGTTTCAGGGCCAGCGCTACGCCCGCTTCTGCAGCTGGTGGACCAGACCGATGGAGCAGCTGGAGAAGGACTGGAGGCTCATGGAGACCATGGTAAGACAGCTCAGACACAGTCTCACTGTCTGCTTCCTCAGGCTGTGTAGTTTACTGGATATGGTAGCGACTCACTCGTGACTTTACTAATTCTTTAGCGGGTAAATAAAATGTATTTCCTTTTCATTTTTCAGGCCCTTCCTTTTTCTCCTGAGGTTCAGTTTCACAGTCTAAAGCCTGTGGAAATTCCTTTTCTAGAAAATAAGAAACATTTGGACGTAGTTTTAATTAGCACGTAAAACCCATTTAAATATGGGAATATATGTAGAAAAATAAATATTTTTTACTTATATTTATTAATATTAAAAAATGTAGAAAAATATGTATATCACAGCATCATTATTACAACACTAATACCTAGTTGATAATAGCAATAATAAAAAATAATAGCAATAATAAATACCACACCATTTCCCAAAAATAAAAGGACTTCCATGGCTGCTGTGGTGACTCTGTCTTGTAATTATAAGGATTTTCACCTTTCAAAGTGCTCAACATGCCTCCGCTTGTGCTTCTTACACAAACTACACCAGTGATCTGCTGTCCAATAACGCTCTCCACGAGGGAGGGCGTGTTTAAAATTACATGATGGATTGTCTAAGTTCTCTCCACGCTACGTTATTAAGCATGTGTCATGTGTTTAATCGTAGCCTCACTGAAGTTTTATTGGAGAGAAACGTGGGCACGCAGCTATTAGTTAGACACCACTGTAAAGGAATCACTTAGTAACGTCAGACTCATAATTAAGTCACCTTAGTCACAGCTCTGTTTGGTGCACATGTGCCGCAGACACACTCATTGTAGATGTGCGGCATGCAAACACACACAGATACACGCGTGGTGTCGCGTTCTCTCTCCCCCCTCAGGTTCTACACTGTCCCTCTCGCATAGCTGGATTTCAAAGAGTGTGTGTCCGTGTGTGTGTGTCGGTGTGTTTGTGTGTGTCTGACACCAGACACCAGAAGCAGCAGGGGGCACTCTTGTATCACTGTAGCAGCAGCAGAGGGAACGAAAGAGCCGTGCTCCTCTTTTCCTCTCCGCTCCCTCTCTCTCTGTCTCCTGCATGTCTCTCACCCACTTCTGCTGTCTCTGGGAGCTCTCTGTCTCTGTCAGTGTCGAGCGCTGAGCAGTAATCACATCTAATGCTCAGGCGGGGATAAAGACAGGGGCTGGAGGAGAACAGTGCCGCTGCTACCGATGCTGCTCAGCTCCACTCATAGTCTCCCCCCCCCCACACCTCTCTCTCCCACAGTTGAACAGCCTGGCAGAGGGTGGGTGGGTGGGTGAGGGAGGTGAGTAGACAGGGGCTAAACTCATCTCGAGCTCCACCTCCGGGCCCAGATGAAGTGTGTGATTTGGACCTGTATTTAGAAAAGGGCATCAGTGAAATGTGAGGTCTTTCTCGCTCTGCGTTGCTGTGTCTCCGTCTCTCTCTAATGGGCAGGCAAACCATGTCCACAGCACATCCTTATGTGTGTGTCCAAATGTGGAATTTTTTTTTTTTGTGTGTGTATGTCATGCAGTGAGAACATTAGGAGCATCAGACTTTATCCAAGCAGCAAATAAAATATGAGCTTTTTTCAAAAAAAAAAAAAAAAGAAAGAAAAGAAACAATATATAATCTGTATATAATATATATGCGACAATAAAATTGTTTGCAGTATTTTTGTAATTTTGCCTCACAAATTACACTGATGTGTTGTTTTTTTAGAACATTAATTTCACAGATTAAATTCTTTGGCAGAAAATTTAATTAATCATAATGTCAAATCGCACAAAAGCACGTATGTCTTCTGCAGAAATGCATATCGAACTTATGCAAAAATAATACAGTGGTGAGCGCACAAAGGCAATGATTCACTATTGTGATGAAAGACAACATTATTGCTCTTGCCAGCAATATTTACATACATGCATCGACCTCTGATATGCTGATGAAAAGCACTTTATAGATGTGACTTATAGATTTTCCTTTTGGAGGTTTTCATAGCTGTGGCTTTTCTGCAGTTAGATTAAAACACATTTCTCTAAATTACTTTGAGTTATTTAAATTATGTGGCTTCCTCCCCACATTCCTTTATTGCATATATTTTACATTTTGAAGCCGGCAATTGACAGCGCGCTGTAATTTAGTGAAATACAAGTGACCTACTGTGTGCAGACGCTGTTTGCTATTTATTTACTTAGATTTTTCGGTTCGCCTGCAGAGTATATTTTAATACAGCATTATTTTTTTGTCAAATTTGATATCACCACGGGTATTTTAAAATAACAAATATATGTCTCTTTAAATAGGTTTTATAAAATGACTCTGTGTTGTTTTATGCACTGTGCTCTAGCAATAAAGCAGACTATTGTTTTATCCAGCTAAAATAGCAATACAAACAGCCAGCCTTCCTCCCTTTATTGTCATATTTAGCACACAGGGTTGTGGGGATGCGCTGCGCTATGTATGCGTTTGTTAGTCTGTATGAAGAATATTGCAATATGGGGGGGGGACTAGCTCCTGTTTATGGATACTGTCTCTCCCTGGGGCTCCCTCTCTGCTCCTCAGCCTGTTGTCATGCAAATGCTCATCCTTCCATTTGAATGACATTCTGATAAAATACATAAATAAATAAATAAATAAATAAAGAGCCGAAACAAAACAAGTCCACTTGCGTGCTTCGCCTCCTCTTGGCCCTGAATTCATGTGATTCCTTGATAGAAAACAAACAGCCAGGCTCCTGAATAATCTTCAAGTGTGGCAATATGTATCTGAATGTACAGCAAAACTATAATGTGTGTGTGTGTGTGTGTGTGTGCGCAGAAGGGGGGTATGTAAGGTAAAGGTTGTTTCTGGGGGGTGAAAGAAGAGCATTAACTTAAAGGTTTTACATTCCCCTGTGATCCACGGTGCTGAAGTCCGTTTAGACCTGCTTGGCTCGCGGCCTTGTGTTCCCACAGGACTCTGCTATCATGGCTATCATACAATAGTGACATTTCCTTAAACTAGCAACAATGAATAGCTTCCGCCTGAGTGACAATAGACAGAGAGTCTTGGCTTTATGCAGAATATTTTAAATACCGGTGTGGTATTTTTTTATCTTTCCTCTTTTCACTGTGGGGGAGCAGCGACAGCGAGCCCATGTGCACATCTCCCTCTATTTTTTTTTCTCTCCCCTGTCCTGTGTGTGTGTGTGTGTGTGTTTTTGTGTGTATGTGTGAGCCATTGATGTTAATGTATGCACTCGGCATGACTTTAATTGATTTAGCAGCTCTGCTTGCACAGTACAGCTTTTTCCCTAATTTGTCACTTTCCTGACTTCTGTGGCTGCTCATCTCACAACTTCAAAAGCCACCGGATGCAAAGAGATTTCAATGCACGCCATCTTCTACTCTCTCTCCCTCTCTCTCTCTCTTTATGCTCTTTCTTTCTCTTGTTCTCTCCCTCTCTCGCTCCCGCTATCTCGCCACATCTCTTTCTCACACTTTCTCCCTCATTTGACAGGAGAACGAGCCTTGTAGATGGCAATCTTTTCAACACATATCAAGGAAATTAATCTACTTTCATAATAAATGGGATCCACTCAGTTGAATACATTTGTATACTTCAAGATGTACAAAACAGGAAGTGGTATCGGGGCCACGTCTTCCTCTACTCCATTCACCCAGCCTGTCAGTCCCTGTTTTCCGACGGTTTGGTCACACACATGTACGTATATACTTATACACGCTCTCTCTCTCTCTCTCTCTTTTTTCTTTTTCCTCCCTGTGTGACAAAAATTTGCTTCCTCTGATTTATAATGGAGGCTTGGCTTTTGTGTGCACGTGTGTGTGTGTGTGTGTGCAGAGATGCGCTCGGTGACCATTTCATCTTCTCCCCTCGCTGTAATAACAGTCTTCGGAAACAATCTGGGGCTGCTGAGGAGGGTAGCGCCGCAATCACACACAGCCTGGCCCGGTCGCCATCAGTAGCTGATTAGGTTATTGAGCAAAGAGTAGGGATGGGGGGGGGGGGGGGGGGGGGGGGTAGTGAGCTGTAGGGAGAGTCTGTAGAGTCAGAAACAGAGAACGGAGGAGGGGAGACAGAAAAAGAGAGAGAGAGAGAGAGAGATAGGTTGTGCGTTGGGGGGGGTGGAGGGTCAATGTAAATGTTATTGCAGTGTGAGCTCATTTGATCAAAGTCCTGGAAAGGTTAAGCGAATCCAATCTGGTTTTGTATGGCAGAGTGGAGACACAGGCGCTAGGGAAGAAACCCCCAGGACGGAGAATGGATTATCATATTGGCGCTGGAGTAGCAGGGGCCTCCGACGGACAGTTTACTCTGCCCGTAATGCGTTTAGACAGCAATTGGCCTTAATAACCTTTATTGACTTCAGCGGGTCAGTGCCAAGAATCTAATTATCAAAGTGTATCAATTTCATTGGAGTTTAGAGTTGCACCGCTCAAAATAATTATTTTAAGGTCAGGCCGGGGCAATTAATCCCCTCTCCACTTATTTGATGGCTTTGTAAAACATTATAAATGTTATGGTTTCTGTTGTGCGTTTCGCTGTAAATAATTTTAGGGAGCAGTTTTTCTGTAACGTACTATTTGGAGGGCTCGCCGTGCTGGTCCAGGTGAGAGAAAAAGGCAGCGTGTTCTGAAAGCTAGAGGCTACAGCTGAATCATGTTGCAGATGTTTACCAGGAGGCTTTTTCTTTCTTTCGCTTGCCGTTTTATTTGCACAGTTGGACAGAGTTTTATACCCACTTTATATGCACACATGGAACCCAGATTAATTATAAGTGTGAACTAAGCAGTAAAGTGTTTAAAGACCGTTTTTATTGCTCATTATGAAGCCATTTATTATCTCTTACATTAAATCACACTGTGTTTATACATCATATTGTTTTGCATTTAAAGCTCTATACTGCGTAAATAGGCTTAAACGTATATTATACTGCAAATGTTTGCGGCCCTACATACATATATAATGTGTGTAAAGGTGTGCGTCTATGTGTATAGATGTAGATTTGTTTGTGTTTGTGTCCGTGTGTTTTGAGTGTGTGTGTGTGTGTGTGTGTGTGTGTGCATGCACAGTGTGTCCACAGTGGGAATGGAGGAAGTAAATGTGCAGCTGCACAGTAGTTTATCCTTCATTGACAGTCAATATGTGCTGTTACCTGGATAGTAGCAGCTGTTTTTCCTTATCGCACAACATAGACTAGAGGCCTAATCCACACGTTCATTATTGCATGGCCTTGTTTACCCGCAGCTGTATATTAGCTTGCTTGCTTTGCCCTATTTAGACGGAGCTATATAAAAAAGAAATTACTCAGAGATTATTGTTATTATTCATTTAAAGAGGAAATATATGGCTGATAATACATTTTACATCATGCAGCAGCTTGTGTTTGGAAATATAAAATGAAAAGAAGCAGGAAGAGAAACAGAGCGAGAGAGAGAGAGAGAGAGAGAGAGAGAGAGAGGGGAGAAAATGTAGCGGTGCAAAGGTATTTGCAATTCTCTTTGAAGTCCCTATTCAACAGGGTAAGCTGAATTTTCGGCAGTGCCTGATAGTGTTTCTGCGTAAATACTTAAACCCCTTTAGAGAATTTTCATGGGCAGATACGCGGCGGTGGCTTGAAGGGAGCGTTTATGTTACCTGGAGCCAATGCAGCCCGCAGCTTTGTACCTAAAGATGTACACTAGTATTGAATGGAATCCCACAGAGGTTTGTCTATGACAGAATCTCACTGCAACATTGCTGTAAGCCGAAGCGGGGGGAAAAAAAGAGCTTCGAACAGGTTTAACCCTGTCAGTCTTTTGCTAGGCTCTCACTCGTGCATTTATATACATGAACACAGGCATGGAGGGACAAAGACACTGGGACAGATACACTAATAGACACACATACCTGCATGTGGTGTACATTTAGGAAAGTTTAGGAGCAACTTTTGTGTCATAAGAACAGTGAGATCGAGACTGTTGCTGCTGTGGAAAGTGTAATTTATTTATTATTCATTCATTGCATAGAACTAATCCAGTAGTATATTATTTTTAAATATTACATAGTAGAATAATAGGGCAAACACACACACATAGATGCTCACTCAGGGCTGCCAATCTCAGTTGCTCTTGTTGTTCACATGTTTCGCTGTGCATCACCGTGTGTTAGTGAACCAAACCTGAAAGTGGCTCATCTTGTCTTCTTGAGAACAGATACTTGAGATACTCTTCCATTTAAAATGATTAAAATGATTCATTATGTATACAGGATGTGTAATTATTGCCCAATAACATGATATCACTCAGCATCCCGAAACTGTGGAAAGAGCTGTTTCCTCTTCATTCATTCAATGGACTCGGACCTGAGCAAACTTGTCTCGGGGCTGTGGGTGAGTCAAATTGGAATGTATTAGATAAACTTGGCCATCATTGACTGTATGTCACAATGCGGAAACCAAAAATGAAACGATGCCTTTTTTTTTTTTGTCTTTGTGCCCATGACTGTCAGCTGCAGTGTAGTGTACACCTCATCTTTACAATGAGGGGGTGGGGAGTTTTATTGACAGCCGTTTGGATAATTTATTTTGTTTGTCTGTGAATTGTGATGTTGACAGTGTTTTTACTGTATCAGTGGGCTTTGAAGGCGGCTTGTCTCGTCTTCTTAGAAAACAAATGAGCACTTTACAGAGACTGATCTGCCTTATCCGCTTAGCAGCTCCTTCAATCCCTGCATTTATTTATTTACTTCTTTACTCACTTATTCATTTACTTACCTCTGTATGGATTTGGGTTGATTTCTCCCCCTCTACCCACAGCCGCGCCCCTCCCATTTCCTCCCTTCATCCTTGGCCCCGATCAGCAAGATAAACCTTCAGAGGAGGGGAGATAACATCCATTAAAGTGGTAAAGAGGAATTATGGGGCAGCCCAGATTAATCACTGCTCAGCTTAATCGCATTCAGTGCGGACGGCGGGGTTGGCTGCAGGGCCCAGCTTCTTCCTGTGTCATACCAACAGAGAGAGCGAGAGAGAGAGAGAGAGAGATGCAAGGAAGGAGAGTGTGTTTGTTGAAAAGTGCCTTGATGGGGGAGAAAGTATAAAAAGATGAAAGAGAGATTTCAGAGCATCTCATAGCAAAGCCCGCCCTTCTTATAGCTGACTAGAGACATTACTGCTAACCAGCGCTTGACATATAATTATTCCAGTACTTTGATCACAGGTGTAATTGTTTACTCTTGCAGGCAATCGTGTCAGACTGGTTTAGTAAAAGATATTGCCACAGACACAAGAAAACATTGATTTGTCACTAACAGCAAAGAAAATAACCTAAAATCCAGCTGTAGTGTAATTCTTATCGACTGCTGAATATATGGCTAGAGCTTGTTCAATACTTCTCATGTTCAGAAATAGCAATAATGCCATTTGGTGCTGAGCTCTATAAGCAAGACCGAGCAAAAGTAGAGCCCCCCCGTGCTCAGAACGCTGTGCACGCACTTTTAATAAAATCATTTAAATCTGAATCTAGATCCTCATCAGGTCCTGTCGTTGATGTCCTTATTATTGTTTATCTGCACGTCAACTCAAATTCATTTCACATTTATTTGTACAGCCCCTAATCGCAGCCACGGTCTCCGAGGGCTTTGCATCGCCCACACATAGTGAAACAATAAATGAAACCAATTAATGAAAATGAAAACAGCCCACCCCAGCTATGGATCCTCAAAGTGAACAATTAAAAAAATCCCACTAAAAACCTAATTAGGGGCACAAATAGAACATACCTTTTTGGGGATCTGACAAAATCAGTTTTCTGGCATTCCTTCACACACACAAGGTCAAAAAAACACATCATAAAACCGACATATGATATAGTAAAATAAAAAATTGGGCAAATTATCCTTTTCATCCTTTCATCTCGGAGGCAGGCTTACGCAGAAGGTATCCAGTGTGGGGAAATTTTGATCCATGATCAGTCGCTTTGTCTGAATGTTTCAAGTAGTACAGCAAAATAGCAACCACTTAATATCTCGGTACCTCGCTAATTCTTCAGAATCACTGGAGCAGTGATCGTGTTTGGAGCAACTATCAGCGCTTTTAAGTACGTAAAGCCTGCTTTGAAAACAATGACTGGGGAGAATGGCGCGATTCTGATGGGAAGACAGTGTAAAATTGTCTGATTCGCTTGAAGAATCGCAAAGAAAGGGAGGAAATATGGGCAAAGATTGTTGATGATAATTGTATCATTTTTGGGGGGGTAGGTGAGGTGGGGGAGGTTTGTGGAGGTGGAACTGCGAAACAAAATGCGAGGAGGGGGTTGTGGCATTTTCAGAGGTCTGGGGAAGAGAGAGAGAGAGATAAAAACCGTGCGGGTTTAAGTTGGAATCAGAGCTTGCGAGCTAAAGTAAATCAGAAAGAAATGAAAAGCTGATGGTGTAAACAAGGGGATGTCAGTACAGTCAGGAGGAAGTACAAGTCCTGGGAGCATTGTGGGAAGTTTTTGTCTGTGCACCTTTCAAAAAAGGGCATGTACAGTGTGAAGAGGATAACCCAGCAGAGATCAAACCTGAGATGTGTGTTTTCTGGTAAAAAACCTGAAGAGAAAATCCCCCCCCCTTTTTTTACAACCTGTGTTTCTTTTTGTCACTTTAACTATCTTTCCTCAGAGCTGCCATGCTTGCAGGTAGCACAGTGCCTCCACCCTGCTATCCTTCCCCTGCAGATAGAGCGATCTGATGGGTGGTGTTAAATGGGTGAGATGTAGGACAGTGTAATTAACGCTAGTCCTTTAGTGGGCCCCGCCTCGCTCTGCTGGGAGCGCCCGATATAGCACTCATTAATTCCTATTTGTGTGTAATGAGAGGGTCATGTTGGATGTAATAAATGGCTCTTTTATTTGGGCGAGAGCTGCAGGGCGGCATCCTCTCCTGGCTAACAGTCTCATAAACACCCTTTAGCCGCTCTCATCAGCCTCCCTGGGCGAGCAGCAATCACACATACACATACACACATTACACAATGGGAGGCAAAGTAGACTGTGTAAATGTGTGGAAAAACCAGGTGTGTTTAGAAACGCCTGAGTGACTTTAACATACCCCTTTTTTCTACAGCCACTAATAACGCTACCTCACTATGTTAGAAGTGTGGCATTTTTGAAGTAAATTCCCTAGATTTAAACGCACCTATTAAACAACAATTCTGTATTATTTTTTTTTGTTCTTTTCAGTGCAGTCAATTGATGAAATTCTCGATCTCTCTTTTTTTTGTTTGATAATCCATTGGAAAGAACAGATTGTTTGAAAAATCTTCAGTGGCTGTTTTCAAATTCTGATCAAAAGGTTCAACACTTGCAGTAAGAGTTGGCCACTGAAACCAAAAAATACAATCACGAAGCAGACACAAAGAACTTGACTGGTTTTTGATGTCAAAATGCAATGTAATATAGACTTTTGATTCATTGCAATAATTAGATGCGTGATGTAACTCAATCCAAAGTGTACTGCATCCATGTTTGATTCCCTTTTCCTTAATTAGATTATATCAGTGTATGGCGCAATTTTTAAGAGTGTATACTGCCTTGTTGAACATTGTTAAATGTAAAAGCTACTAGTGTCTGTGACTTCTTTGTCAGATTGAAGTAGACAACATCTTATAGAGTATGTGAGTCCATAATCCAGTTATATGTAACTGCTTCATGGTGTGTGCCATTGTCTATTACTTCATAGCCGTGTGGTGTGGAGAGAATTGTTTAAGGCAACAGAGCTGCCAGTCTTATGTATAAGGAAGCAGCAGATCAAACACACTCCTGTTTTTTTTCTTCTACGTGTACTGCATGGTGCTTTGAATTAGCAATGCTAGGAATTGACATAAAATGATTCAACACAGAATGTATTGATCATCCCTAAACATGCGAAGTTTTAAAATAACTCAGAAAAGTGGCTGCCATAATTAAAATCTAGAAGGAAATCGCAGAAAATGAATGGCAGACTATCATAAATACATTTCATTCCGATACAACACATAGTTTGTCTTTAAAACGGACATTAGTCTGTGGCTGATCCTATACAGACCTGCTTGTTTTTCATAAGTGAGTATCTTATGGCAGCAAACCTGTAATTTTGGAGATCTTAATCTGTTGTACTTTAGATACAATCACTCTCTTTCTCTCTCCCTCTATTCACATCTGATGTCAGACTTGACATATAAGAAGCTCTGTTTAGTTTCACTACAGCAGCTCCATGGTTTTCAGCCAGATGCAAAAATTGAAGAATCACTACTCCTCCGACTTCTTGTAGTCAATCAAAACTTCGTTAGTAGCGCATTTCAGCCCCTGCAGGCATAACCCCCCCTCTAAAACAAAATTCCTCTATGTGAGCATGTCTAGATGGATGGAAACCCTTTTTATTGGTTTAGCATTTTTGAAGACCTGAAGTATGGTGCAGTGTGTGTAATACTGTAACTCTAGGGCTTAGAAATGCTGGCTTTGGCCCCAGTCAGCAAAAAGCTTTTTACTGGCAGGAGAGTGAGGTGCTGATCACAATCTGCTATCTAGCTAGAATCTAGACTCAGCTTTCATATACTGAGAGAGAGAAAGGGGGTTTTAACAGAGCAGAAGGTGCTTGAGTGTCACGCTCATCGCAAACATCTCTGTCCAGCTCTGTCTTTATTGTCCTGAATTAGTCAAAGCGCCTCTCAAAGCGTTCTTGTGATGGATGGATCACGCATTCTAGCTTGGCCGCTGCGGAGTTTGCACAAGTGCGTGTGTAGCCCCTGTCCCAGTGTGCTGGAGAGCTCATTCAGAATAAGAACTATGTGGTTTAGCCATTAAGGCCAACCGGGTCCACACTCCTTATCATGAGACAGAGACAAAACCCCTGTAAAAAACAGGCCGGTGAATTTTTATGCGATATTTGTGGGGCCATTCAAGTGCGACTTGACAACAGATTTGCCTTTTCTTCTCTCCACCAAAAGGGAGCAAACACAAAAGCCTGTGAGTTCTGCTTCATTTGACCCTGTGCAAAGCATATGTCCTTCCATCCTGCTTGTATTCTGTCCAGAAGATGGACTGCCTTAGGGCTCATAGAAAGCTTCCCTGCCCACTTGAGTGTGTTACAATGCCTTCAAACAAAATCACTTGTCAGGGGTCTTCCCTTTTTGGGACTGTCTCTATTCCCCCCAACCCTTTGTCACTTCAAACATGTTACTCTGATGTTTCAGACACATTTTTCTAATGTTTTACACTCCATATAATCTGCTGTGTGTAGCAAAGCCCATTTTACTGGCTGACATAATTGATGGTGCCCACGACCTTGCAAAGGTCAATCTGGCAGAAAGGCCTTGGTTTCTGTCACCACGGAGATTGCGAGAACACATCAACACACCCACACACACTCACAGAATAAAAATCGGGACTTCTTGGTGTCCTAAGAAATTAGAAGATTGTTGTTTCCATCAAACAAACAGGCAAAAGTTTGGCTTTCAATAAAATGTTCCCAGAGATCTTATAGAATTCCAGCTCTCAACAGTGAAGTGTCATGTTTATGTGAATATACCAGAAGTGCTCTTGGACAGTTAAGATCTTAAACAAGGCCAATGTCCTATCTTGCAGTTTCTAAGAAAGTGATCAAGATCTGCACCAAAGTTTTATGGATTCTTCTTTTTCCCTTGTTCTACCTCTTCATCAAATTTCGCAAAATTTTGCGAAATAGTTTTTGCATATTTTTGGTTACTATTTTAGCATTGTAAGGATCACAGTGAAGAGTTGGGACTCACATTTTTAAAAGGCCTCTGTACTCATAGTTTCACAAATAATTCATTAGACAAACAAACATGGAACGAAAAGTCATCTTGGAGAGAACTTGGTTCACTCATTTAATTCACTTTGATAAATCAAAGGTTTTTGGGGCTTCAAAGTCTGGAAAACTGTCCAGTAACAGTGACACTCTTCATTTTTAACACATACACACACGCAGACACACACACACACGCATGCACAGACACGCACATTATCAGCCAATCTTACGTAATGGAAACTGAGTAAATTTAATTTCAGATATGCTTCAATTTTGAGCCATCTATAATCATGTGACAGCAGGCAGACGGCAGGGGAACAAAAAGCACACACACGCACACTTTTTATGACTTTAAGTGTGATGTCACAGAAAAGTGAATGTGGTCTGAGCTTATTTCTTCCTGGACTAATATAATTTTTCCACCGGTGGAGAGTCCCCCCCCAAGAGCAAAGTAACTCGGCGGTGGCATGCAGCAAACACACACAGATCCCTTGTCCCGACTGGAACTGGCCCTGGCAGGATCACAGCTCCCAAGTTGTTTATATCAGTGAGCAGAAGCTATCCATTACCCAGAGCAAGGTGCCTGATGCCTTTTTCCACCAGCAGTCAAAGTGATATTGGTTTCTTGTATTAGAGGGGAGAGGGAGATGCAGACATCTAAGTCTGCCAAACTCCCACTCTGAAGCCCTATGAAATCTGGTGTCAGAGCAGCTGAGCTTAAACTGTGGCAAAAGTCCATAGAGTGTCTAGAGATGTGGAGAAAAGGGTTAAACTTGAGATATGTTGCTGAATTGCTGGCTATTTAGGTGGACAAGAGTGAGTCAAGTTAGGGAATGTCAGTACATGGCAGAATTGGCATGGGTGCTCATTTACAAAATCTCATATCACTGGTGAGGTCTTAAAAAGTGGTTCCTTTCCTTTGATGCAGTATTAGTCTGTTGTCCAACTAATGTACCTGCTATTATTCTCAGCCACAAATTTGAACATTTAGAGCCAGCCTGACTCTGATTCATTATCCTGATGACCGCAAGAGTTTAAGCCCCAGAAGATTTCAACCACTATCTGGTAATTAACAGCATTAATAAAACAGAAACATTCTGTCTTTTAAGTCACAAGAGGTATTCTCATCCAGATTACTTAATAAAGGACACAATTGGCGTGATAGGAATTAATTATTACCTGAGCCTGTACACCCTTTCTTGCTACATTTCATCTCTATGACTTAAAATCCCCAGTGATGGCTCAACAGTCATAGAGAGGATGGATTACTAGTTTAGAAATGCCTGCCTCCATATTGGCACAGAGACACGTTGGCACATGGAAAGACAGGGGAGTCTGCTGGCCTGGTGTTGGACTGTTACACATGCAAGTGGCAGGCAAACAGGCGTGGAGGTTGCCAGTCTGTCAGGCAGAGGTGCACTTAGGCAAATTAACACCAGGCCCCAGCCAAAACTGTGGAATGTTTGGAGTTACTGGTGATTTTGTTTACCTCCTTCCTTTTTAGGTAACCATTCATCATTGGGAAGGTCTATTCTGGTCCTGAAATCACCCTTGACTATTAAACTAGTTAATAAGGGAGGTCAGTTTTGGGATTTGTAAGCGTTTGTGGCCTGCAGACGTAAAAGGTTTCCTATATAAGAGAGTGCCAGTGAGCTTAAGAGTACTTTGGGTCCCCTGAAAGTCCTGGTCTAAAGTCTGCTAAGGCATTTCATTGGGTGTTAACAGTTTCTCTGACACTCTGGTGGTCAGCTTGTAGCTCTGTTTTATGGAGTGTAAACTTTCAGTTCTGCATGCATCTTTTTTTAACCTTTCTGCCTTTGAGCTTCTTAGGTATTATGTGAGCAGTGACAGCTATCCTGTGAAGTTTTAAGGGTTGTACATCATTCTTCGCCGTGTGCAGCAACAATCTTCCCATTATATTATTCTGTGTTGAATGAGTGACATGCTGTTATGTGATAGAATAGACAGATGCTTGTTGGTGTTAAGATACAGTCCTGGCTCGAGGTGTTAGTGAGCTGCCCCAGGCTGCCCTCCAGCCAGGCTTCGCTTGGAACACTATCATCACTCCAGCTCTCCACCAACCAAAATATCACCTCAGCCTGGCTGCAGGTTTGTTTACCTACTCTGCCTCTGCACAGGGCCGGAAATGTTTATGCCTATCTGTAGAAAATAGACAAGGTTGAATTTGGGGTCTGGGGACCAGAGATGGGGGGTACCAAGGACTTTCTTGTCCTCTCATTCACCTCGGGATGTGGCCTGGGTCAGGGGGACATCTGTGGTCAGCATCAGGCTGAGAGAGGTGGAGGCTGAGGACAGCTACTGTCATCAAGGGGTAAATAGAAGGAAAGAGGGGGCTGATTGGTGCTAACACAGGCCCAGAGATAAAGGGCTGTGGTCTGGCTGAGGCTGACTGAGGCTGGGCTTGACCAGTAAACAACCAGTGGGGTGTCTAAAATGGCCTGGGGATCAGCCTGGGGCTAAACCTGAAGGCCTCTCTCAGCACTGGGTCTTCTAAACACAAGATCATACGTGCACACACTCTGGCACACAAACACACATGCACACGTTTTCATGGGGAAGAAGGCTTGCTAACTCACATTCACATTATCAGAGGCACACCTATGCTCACAAAAATTTGAAGAGAACAAACAAAAAGAAGCTTTCGCATTCACACCAACCAAACTGCGTGCACTCCCCCAAAGCAGAAGCTGTCCCCGGTGTGTTTAATCAAATAGGTAAACAGAATTCAATATTCTTAATGCGTCATCCGCATAGATTTGGGACAAAAAAACAATTGATGCATTTGTTTACACCCTATACCACATCATTTACAAGTTTATGTGGCTTTTACCGTCACGTTTTTTTTTTATTTTTTTATCAGAGTTAGCTCATTGGACTGGGCTGCCTTACCTGTCTTGTTATTCGTTCACTTCCCAGTCCAGCTCTGGAAAGAGTTGAAGCAAGCTCAGAAGCAGACTGGAGCAGGTTTCAGATCAACCTCGAATCCCCTGCTCCTCGACGTTGTGCTCGAAACATTGAAACTGTGTTACACGGCCAGCATGGCAATGTGATGTCTACCAGCTGAGATGGTGATACAGTCTGAATGCACTTTCTGGCACTTTCTTAGCCTGTCACTCATCCCAGGGGGGACAGGGTTTGATCCAAACTGAAAGGCACAGCTTCCATAGGGAGTACAGCCGGCCCTGCCTCCTCCTGGTCACCGTAATCTTTGGTGTCTCCTCCGAGTCAGGTGTAATCAGTCACACACCGCCACATGTTTTGACACCTGTCCTGTGTGCTGTAGAGGAAGTAAGCATATTACTCTTCTCCTTTGGAAACACACACACAGACAATCAAACCTATCTTCACATGAATTAAGACAGACAGGTGGATTGTCAGAAAGGGATTAAAAAAGAGGGAGAGGGGAAGAAATGAAGGTTCCCTTACATTGTGGGTATTTTGAAGAGGAGGTTGGATGACTGGGGAGACGAGTGACTGTTAATGGGAAGAAATGAACGCGCTTGACTGGTGGATGTGACAGGAAGAGACTGTTCTTAACAAGGCGTCAGAGTCAGTCAGAGTTACAGATCCATCACTTCTCAGAGGCTGGGAGGAGGAGGGGGGAGACATTTAAGGATATTCAGAGAGGGAGAGAGTCTGTGAAGGGTAGAGAAGAAGAGGGAGACGGTGAGGGGAAAGAGGGATTTGAGTGTGGCTGACAGCACTGCATTTAATTTGGGCTGCCAGATCCTTTTTCATTTGACTCCCTCTCAACCAGCTTAGAGGCTGCGGAGGACTTGGAGGCGAAGGTTTGCCAGGATGTCTCCGATTAGCACTGATGTGCCACGTCACACTTTAAGCCGGCCTGTAATTCATGTTCAACAGGGGGATACTCACACATTACACTGTGCTGTGCAGGACGTGATTAATTGACTCACACTCTAATATTGGGTGTAATTTGCCCATCCTCTGATGTGAAACTGACTTTATACTAGACTTACTGTATGCTGCCGTCCCAGGGATGTTATAATTGAGTCTTTGCTCAGAGCTGTGTAATTTCTAAACTGAGGATAGAAGCTCAAGGATGGCAGGAATAGCTTCAGGTAGTTTTTCCACTCAATTCTGTGCTGTTAAATATTTAGAGTCAGATTTTAGCCACTGTTTTCAGAAGACCATTTTCTTTTGTATTGCAGATGCTAGTTATAGGAAGTGAAGATAGAAACAAATAGGATGTTTTCCAGTGGTCCACATCCTACTGAAGATTGCACATTTTTCCATTAACTTCTACTTGATGCACCTATTTCCCACTTCTACTTCTATTTTTCAGACAATGCTCTTCCTGGCTACAGTGGAGGAGGAGGGCCAAGCAGGGGAGGGAAGGAGGGAGATGGCAGAAACCCTGCTGTCTGCCTTGACAGACAGACACCAGCAAAGACAGACATGGAGAGACAGGTAACACAATGTACCACCAACTTTGTTCCTTCCATTGGTCTTGGAAAAAATAAATCTCTGACTGATGTGTGAGGCAGGTAAAGAAACTCTGTGATCTATGAGCTCCTGCTCAAAGTCAAAATGGGAACCGCTTCACACACAAATAATAAAAAGTTTCACTCAAGACATATTTTGGAAGCAGTGTAATATTAAAATCTTGAATTAGATTGTCCTATGTATTGCACCAACACAAAATGTAGTGTGTAGTTGTGTTTCCACGTAATCGTCAAGCAAATCTGAGGCAAACTACATCTGAGAAAGTAACAAAAGAAAAGGAGAATTAGACTTGTTTCCATTAACTGAATTAAAGCGAATAAACTGGACTGCATCATGTTTAAGCTATGGAAGAACAGAGAAACTAAAATTGGGCCCTCTATGAGAGAAAAATACACAGAAGTCTTTGGAATATATTTTCAGTATGGACAGTGATAATGATGCTTTGTCAGCCAGCATCGTGGCATGTTTCATGCCCTGTCGTGCAATACTTCATAATGCACATAGATTTACATTGGAAACACAGCTGTTGAGGGTTGCTCTAAAAATTATGGGAGCCTGTGTCTTTGTTTTAGCTACAAAAAGTTTATCTCATAAATGTTTTGCACAAGCCTTGTTTTTTTCTCATCTAGTCAATGCCTAGACTGTGAATAGTTTTCATAAGCAAATATGTTGTGAACCTTTTGACTCTGATGAAGACAGCCAAACTTTAAAGCACAGAAGAGCTTACAACCAAGCATCATTTCACTTGTAAAAACCATAGACTGTATATATAATGGACGTAGCATCTGGCTCCAGAATTGAAGCAAACCCGGAAGTGTCAAAAACTTGCAATATCCCGCCGTCCGCTAGGGTTGGCTCCAAAAAGCTTTTTCTCCATAGACCCCAATTCATTTTTGGAAAAAATAAAATTTGATAGACTGATTTTCTACAGCTCAGGATTTTTTCCCCGTTAGTTTTCATGGTCAAAATGAGAGATCAGGTGGCCGATCTTAAAATAAATCAATACTGAATTTTAAATAAATCGTTAAAGTTGGCGGAGCCAGGGGGCGTGGTTTCACTTGATAGACAGCAACAGAAGCCTCTGCGGCAAAACGTGGGCGGGATAAGAGAGTTCTCAGCCAATCCTGCCCCTAGTTGCTCTCCGGTCCAGTCTGTTTGATGACGCTTTTTACGTCACTGGCTCCAAAAAATCCAAAACGGCGACTAGGAAGTAGCAAAATCCGGGCTTCATTTTCTCGCCGCTGAAACCAACGGGTGACGTCACGGTTAGTTCACGCCTGGTAAAAACCAGAGATATTGGTATGTCGAACGATAAGGTAACACCAATTTGTTCATACGCAATCCTCACATCATCAAGCAGAATAATCGTAAACCATCGCATTAGTCCCACGCTGATTCGGTGTGCATTGATGATTTCCTCCGAAGGGATAATGTGAATTCCACAGACATGCGGTGGTGCGGTTGGCGTTTGTTTGTGGTTCTTGGGCCTGGCAGCTATCACAGCTATCACAGCAACACGTGTGTCTTGGATAAGCCCATTCACTTCCTTCCTTCCAGATAAGGGCAGAGAGCTCAGGGATTAGAACACTGGCCATTCATTCAGATAAAGACAGGCCTCACACATGCTACACTGTGTTATTTTAGCTGTTCATTTTCTCCGTCGCTCTCCCCCTCAGCGTGAGCAGGGACACACACAAACACTGGCATGCATGTATACACTAGCGCTGAATTCACATATGTTTCACTGCTTATTGTCTCTATCAACAGATCTGACCTCGGTGTCACACACAGACAAACACACACACTTTGGACCAGACATTATCCAGAGCCTAGAGAAGGAAGAAGTGCCAGGGGCAGAATATACAGACTGCAAATTCCTGAAAGCAACACCTTTTCCTTTGACAAAATGTATGTTAACTTCCTGCTGCGACGGTGCCCTCATCTTTCCAAGGCGCCCCTCTGTTTTGAGTTGTCCCCTCTAGTTGACCCTTAGCCGTGTCCCATCCAGATGAGCCTTGTAAACAGGCTGTTTCCACACACCTTGCTTTACCGTGTCGACGCCCAGTTCCTCACAACTCTGATGTCGGGCCTGCCCCTGATAGTGCATTCCAGCTGCATGTGCTGAAAGCTCGAAACCATTTCATCACCCCCACCCCAAGCCGAACATCAGCACTGTCCCCCACCATCACAGTTCCCCCACCACCCACAATGCAATGGTACCAGCTACTATATGCTCTGTATGCTCAGCCCACCTTAAAGCTGACAAGCAGCATCACAGACCAGGACAGGGAATGCTCAGTCCTTGTCGGCAGGCAGACGGACGTTTACTCTATCAGCAGTGAAAGACTGATTAGGGTGGTTTTTGTGGAGGGCAAGCATCCCACACAATATGTTTGAACTCCAGCTGCTCCTGATACCTCCTCTTCCTTTTACACACATTTAATGTCTGTCCCTAACCTCGACCGGCCCCACTTACAAAAAAGCCAGGGGTCATTCTGTCAAGTGGCTGTCAACAGATAGCATTTGCGCAAAGCTAAACACATGGCTATGTGCAATGTTAAGTGGGACGTACTGGTACTGATTAGAAGATTTGCAGCTCATGAGGGTCAATGATTGCCTTGCTGGATCTTTATAGAGCAAGAAAAAATTATTTTCTACTAAGAGGCAAAGTCATTATTTCAAATTAAAGATGCAGTAAATTACAGAATAAGACACACAGTGAGAGGATTTAGTTCCCTTCAGTCAGATGCGTTCAAATCGTCATTTATTTTCATAAAAGCACTCACCAAAATAGGACTTCTAAAATTAATTTGCTGATTCATTTTGCTGCTTTTTTATATTTAGCGGCATAATTAGGTTTCCACACAATATTCAACAGGCAAGCTTTTATCATAATACTGCCTTTTGTTTCCATGGTTTCCATTCAGCTCGTAATATGTGCAAAAGGAAAAAGGACAAAAAAGCATGATTGATGACTCTTGCTAGGGGCCTATAAACATAAACAACCAGCACTGATTGATTAAGTTCCTCGCTGACTTTTGTTTCTTAAACACCAGTTAAAGCAGTGTTCTGTGGTCTGTGCTGGAACTTGGGCCTGCTCGATGCCATTTTCTGCCTCCGGGGCATTTTTAGCACAAGCAAGAAGAAAAAGAAAGAGGAATTGGACCCGGTGACCAGTGGTTCTTCTCAGGTGACTTATAGGCACTCAGAGTGAGTGATGCCTCAGCTCACCGTGCTAGCGGAAGCAGTCCATTCATTCACTCTGAGCCAACGAAGTTATGAGAGCTTTTTTATTCTTATGAGCTTTTCTGGTAACTGGGTTTTCCCGATGCACATGGTGAATTCTTTGATAGATGCTGCCCTCCACGTCCCTTCGGTAAATGCCCCATGAGTACCCTGGAAATAGATGGATTATTATGTGGGTGGGTGACTGTACCGCAGCAGAGCGGTTCTGTATGCCACACAGGAAGTGCCGATTGAAGAGCAAGACACAACCTCCAGGGAACAGGCCTATTAGAGTAGGAAATGACACATCCCAGTGGCACCATGGAGATTTAACTTCTAAAAATTCATCGATCATGTTTCACATCTGTGCAATTACAGGTGAGGAAGGAGTCACAGTGGAAGTATGTACACAGAAAATCCACCAGTCTTCTCCAGTTCTGTGTGAGAGAAATGGAACAAGGGTTAGATGGTGTCTTCAGTCTGTATGTTGACAGCATGTATGCTTTGAACCTCTTGGATGACGTAACCTTATGCTGACCTTCTAAAGCCTAGAGGTCACTGCTCTGGCCAAAAGAAAAAAAAACAAAAAACAAAAAAAGCTTTGTCACAGCCGGCGAGCAAACATGGAAGCGAACAGCTGCGAGTTTTGTACTGACCATGCAAACTGCTGTAGGCTTTGTAAGGTCATTATATGATAATGAAAATCATTACAGAATTACATGGGGGTTTAGGACATGAGAGCAGCAGGGAGGGGAGGGGAGGGCCACATTGGGTTTGATAAATGGACTGTGAAGGTGCCCATCTGGCCCTCTCTATGGCTTTTTCTTCCTGCTCTTTTATCCACTCTTGTCCTTTACTACCCCTCTTTCATTCTCCTCTTCTGTTCTCCAGTGGGCCAGTGTAAAAAGCGAGCGGGCCTGTAGTGAAAGATTAACAGAGTGCAAACCCAACTCACCTCTGTGGAGGAGAAAAGAGGAGGGGGGACAGGCGGAGGTGTTTATGACCCAAAGCAGGGTTTGTGCCTGACTTGGCAAACCCTGTCCTCCCATCTCTCAGTGTGGGCCGGTAGGAGAGTAGGCAGCCGTTGACCTTTGGCATCGGAAACAGTTGGACAGCTCAGGATGTGTGAATCGCTGTAGTTTTGAGGCGCTGGGGTGGTAATACATTACAAGATTTGAAACTGTCCTTTTTATTTGTGCCACAGACCTTGTCCCCCCGCAGATTAGTTCAGGGAAAAAGCAAAGCTAGCAAGTACAACAAGTTTGTTAATGAAAATGTTAAAACTTTGGCAAATTAGCAGCATTTTTGGTTTGTGACGGGGAAAACCAGAAAATTCTGCAGCAGTGGCAGACAAGGATGGATACACACCATATCCCACTTAGGCAGTGTATATGATGTTGTACTGCACAAATAAATGTGTTTTTCTGTCTCTTTACAATGATCACGGCTTTTAAAAAATTAAATATTAGAATTTTTTCTATTCATTTATTTCAATCAGTGAACATCTAGTTGCTTATATGTGTGTCTATAGCATTAACATTTCTTTAGATTTATTTTTGAACTGAAAATGTTTCATTTACGTTTACCAGCTTTTATTATTTTTAACATAAATGTTTAATTTATCATGGCAACCATTTCAGGTATTTTTTAAATTATTGGCAGCTTACTACACTGATAAGGTTAGGGTGTCACTTTAACACCATGTACACTCAGAATCTGTGGCGTACTACATCTGTTGCCTGTGTTTATTACTTTTATCCAACTAGTCGGGAGTTAGTGAGGTCTTTATCCAAGATAAAGGAAACATCAGCTGACATGGCAAGCAGAGCCAAAGGACAGAGAAGGAGGTCCACGTGTCCACAGCTGCACTCATCACTCAGCTGTCCAGCGTGACCCGTGACCCCGTGGGGCTGTCTCCCAGCCTCCATCGGCTTTATGTTTCCTGCCATTGTCATCCTCCCTTGTCCTCACCTGGACAGGCTGCTGCTACACAAAAGGTCCAGTCTGTCATCAAAACCAAGGGTCACCGGGGGCCAGCAGGGGCTAGAGAGCTGAGGTTGAAGCTGTGACCAGCCGGGGATGACCCGACCAGTGCTGTCAGCTACCAGTTGCACCCCTGCGGAGATGCATAGAGACACAGTAAAATAGGGAGAGAGAGAGAGACCTTCGTCGGCTGGCACTTCATTCCAGGAGTGGTGACATTTCTTTTGTGTTGTCCCTGACAGACCCCACCCTCATTCCTGCACTGGAACAGAGAGAGAGGAGTGGGCCCAGATGGGAGTTGGAGTGATCGTCAGCATTGTCCATAATAAAGGTGGACAGATCACAGCCATGTCTAATGTAGACAATGGCCTACTTTAAGCTTTAGAAATGGAGTCACCATACTGAATGGGATTGCTAAGATGCTGTAGACAACTCAATCACTTTACCTATTGGACACAAGTTCATACATCTCAAAAGAAAATGTGGTCTGTATGTGAAGCCATAACTTTCTTTCATTATGAGGAATCTGACTGGCTATCAAGTATATAGGTTTGGGAAACAGGGTTTGTGGGTTACAGTGAAGAAAAGCTGCATCAAAGTGTTCATAAGTATGTTTAGTCAGCAATGGTGGTGTTTGGACTGGCATCTAAACCAACAGTCTGGTTGGGGGGAAAGCGGTCCGGGCATGCTGTCAACCACACCTGTGTGATGTCAGTTGCAACTTGAGGTGACAGGTTAATCAGATCTCCCAGACAGCAGCGTTACATTTGTCTCTTCATCACCCCCCACAACAGCAGTCCTGTTTTGCAAGCGGAACAGACAGGGCTAGCTCAGTCTGTTATCCTTGGCACGAGTTAGGAGCCAAAAGTTTTGCTGGCTGCGCCCTTATTTCTCTTTACCTCAAGGGTTTGTTTGCTGCAGTGGTGGGTCAAACACCTGTGTGTGGTGGGTGGAACTCTCAGCCCACAACCATGTTCTCTATCGCTGTTGTCTCGGTGTCTTTTTCTTTGTACCACCTACTTTTGCCGTCGTCTACATCGCTGTGTTTACTTGGTTCAGGGCACTGAAGGAGAAAACAAATAAGGACATGTCATCTACCTCTTTCATCCCCGGCCAGCCTGTAATTAGCGCAAGCGCAGTGGTTAGCCTAAGACGCTGTCGTCTAATTTGTCTGTCTTTATCTAAAACATGTCTGTGTGGTCCCTTAGACCAGCTACATTCGTGGAGAGAGATTGTCTGTGGCCCGGGTGTTTGTGAGGTGTGTGTTTGTGTGTGCGTGATTGTAAATTATGAATTCTTCTCTCATGCACCCACCCCTGTTAAGCAATCAGTCAGTTATGCATGACATGTCCTGACCTCAGCAGAAGCTCACAGCTGCTGTTGCCGTAGCAATCGTCCTCCCATCCTGGTTCGCTCCCAGGCTGGAAAGTACATAAGAGTATGTCTTATTCTTCCAGGAATGTGCTTTGAACAAGATGACTGATGATTCTATTTCTTTACCTTCTACTTACTGTACAAACAAGTTCTACCCATGTAAATATGCACTTACCTCTATCATGCCTGGTTCTCAAACAAGTCCGTAATTAACCGTTGAGGTACATGCTTTCTCTCGTTCTGTGGTTAGGTGTGGGAATGGAAGGCTTGCAACTGGCAGGAATCAGTATCACAGTCACACTCTGTCTTTGTTAAATTTCTCTGCTTTTAATGGCTTGAGTCAAAAGTGCATTCAATTATTTACGGGTTTTTAATGGAAACAGCCATTTCGCAATTATGCATTTCACAGTAAGAGCTTGCCAATGATATGTGGCACAGAAAGGGAGAAAGAGAGAGTTGTAAATGTCATTAAACTCCCACAGACATTTAAACACACTTGTTGCAGAGACAGTTACTCATTAAATGCTGCCTTTTTTAATATGGAAACAAGATTTGTGTTTGGAAAAGACAATGTGGTAAGGGGTGGTGGTGTTGGGGGAGAGTGGTTTGGACCTTTTTTTTTTTTTTTTTTTTTTTTTACTGGTAATCAGGAAAACCAGGACATTCTTTCTGGTCAAACCAAACATCCCAGGGAGCTGATAGAGCATGATTGGGGAAGGATGTGTGGCAGGCATGTGAAACGAACAGTGCGGATATAGCATCATGGGATAAAAACAATGTCCTGAGAGTTTGTCTCATTTAAATCCTGTTTGTTCGTGGTTTAATAGATGATTGTACCATTTTAGAAATTCTACTATATATAAGTTGCTGTGGTGGTGCGAGAACCAATGAGGACAAGTGTAACCATGACAGGCAGTAATGCTTTTTAGTTTAGTTTTTAAAAATATATTTAATGTTGATATCACATAACTAACTGCAGCAATATATATCACTTATAAATACACACCAACCTACGTTATACATGCATGCACACATTCTGCACCCTCTCCCTTTTCCCCACCCCATCTACCATAACTGCCCCACCTGGGCAGCCCACTCCGCACACCTCCACCCCTCCTACTCCATATACACACATCTTTCTCTCCTTCTCTGTTAATTATAACCTACACTGCTGGAACACTTCATTTCATAGCAAGCATATTGTCTCTTCAAGGCTGGCAGGCAGGTCATAAATTATCCTGAAGGTGAGGATGGAAGTTGGAGGAGATAGTTATGAAAATTTCATCTGTCTGCCGTAGCGGCCGCAGCTGCTCCTGTCACTAGCCGTGTGCTGGGGAAATTACACAGGGTCAGCGTGCGCGTGTGTGTGTGTGTGTGTGTGTGTGTGTGTGTGTGTGTGTGTGTTCTCCAGTTTGTGCATATGCATAGATACGTGAACACGTGAGCAGTTACAGTGCGCACGGATTTACAGCACTAACGCATGCATGTCTTTGTGTATCCCTGTGTTCTTGTGTGTGTGTATTTGCTAGGCCAATGTGTACAGCAGGTTGGCCAGGTAAGACCCGCCTGTCAGTGTGTGGAACATCTCTGGCGTCCCTGTCACCCCAGGGCCCCCAGCTCTGCCCTGAAGCTGGGAGACTAGGAGGGGGGACAAGCTCGCAGGGCGGTCCCCAAGCTGTCTCTGTTCATTACTGCTACAGAGACGGGACGTGGCCGGCAGGTGGCCAGACCTTTAGTCCTTACCTACTGTGATCATCTGCTGCTCCACTCTTTGCGTGTGTAGGTGAGTGGGTGTGCAAGTGTGCTCGGGAATGAAAAAAAAAGTCAGAGGGAACCCATAACTTATGTATTCGAGCAGAGAAGTGCATATTTTATGACTGACCTATGAATTTGTGCTTGTGACAGATTATGTCATTGAAGCATTGTGCCTATGCATGCACATCTCTAAATGCCTTTGCTTACAAATTTACAAATGTACAGAAATTCTGCATTTGGAAGAAGGTGGAGTGCTGTTGTGGCACTTTCTTGACACAGCGTAGAGCACCTCCTCTCCACCGACGTCCACTCAAAGTGGCACTTAGTAAAAGAATAGAAAAACACAGTGAAACCCCCTCCTCATCTCCTCCTATGTCAATCTGCAGTTTCCTGCAAAAATTCTATTAGGGCCAAAGTCCATAGCTGTTAATTACAATTCTAACTAGCTTGCCTCCTGACGAATGGATGGCTTCAGCAATGATGTAGGATAAAAGGGATATCAGCGATTTCACTTCCCCGTACAAAGGCTGCTTCTGAAATGGGTCATCAATCCCATAGTGATAAATGTCTGGTGGAGTAATGACTCTCTTATCGGCGCTGGATTACTGCAGATATTTGTAATTAGTGTAGCCACACAAGTCCCCAACAGATGTTTTTGAGACGGCACAATATTGAAGCCGTGGTTTAGTGCTAAATGGGAACTTTCGAGAAATAATAGGGATAGTTAGAGCTATTGTATTGCGGCAGACATAGGTGAATGTGAAAAACCCAGTCAGTGGGAAAGTGCTGCACAAACACATACACTCCACATAGACATATGGAGCCACATGGACACATACACACTCAGTCATGAACTGCTAAATACACAGCCTGAGGTCCATCCTTCAGATATTGTGCTCTGTGGCCACATGACTGTGAGAGCCAAGGGGCTCTTCTTCTCCTCCTGTTCCTCCTCCTCCTCCTCCAACCCTAGAGGTAGCCACTGCTACGCCAGGGGGAGTGAACGATTCACTTTTAACTTCCATTTCTCCTGTTTTGGGTCGAGATTCACTAGCCGCCCTGGAGTTTTTTTCTCCTTCCTCCTCTTGCAGCTCTCATGAAATCACAATGTGATGTATTCAGCCTGAGGTGTAGCTCTATTCACAATGCAGTTTGACACTACGAAGCCCTGCTCCCTTCTGTTTTCACAACGCATCCGTATGGATGGACCGCTGACAAGTCTGTACCACTAATACAATTGTCCCTATTGTCGACAGATTTTTTTTACATGTCTGTTTAACATACATATAAAAGTAAGGGAAACCTCCATTTGATTCTTTTCTGTCTCCCTCCAAAAATGCATGTATTTAAATGTGTTGGTATTATAGAAAACTGGTGCCAGTGAACCCTGTGTCTCGGCTGCAGGTTGGTTGAGGCCTGCATTCTGTTGCCAAAATGTACACTCATGAACCCACCATTCGACACCTCTACCAACCTATGCACACATGCACAGCCTGCCCAGCACTGACAGACGTGTAAGCAGATGCAGCCAGAACTGGTAATGGCAGGTGATTATAAGTGGCACACGTGCCAAACTAATTAAACCCCTGGGTTGACAGCAGCATTTGGTAGCAGTGGCATTCTGGCATGCTGGCATTAGAATAATTGTAGCAGCAGCACATTTCACCTGCGAGACTGCAGCTAACAGCATCATTTATTTTACAGCAGGCTGCACCGGATGTTATAACAGAGGCTTGAGTTAGCTTGCTTTAGGTTTGACATGTATGGCAACCTCAGGTGCAGATGGGACAGCTTCTCTCTGTTTGTTTGAGCCACGCTCTGCATGACCATGTTTTGCTTGGGGGTATATCGTTGTCATATATTACACAGTTGTGCAGTGCAAAACTACTGCTTCGTAAAGTTGTAACATTTATTGAGAATAATTTCAAAAGGACACATTATGTTTTTATATTGTAAAATGACAAAGGAAATAAGCTTGGCTGTCAAACCACCCCACTGTATGTCAATATTATTGATAGTGAAGATAATAATATTCGTGGAAAGATGCAATGCTTACACATATAGATAAAAACGCATCAGTGGTATTTTCAACCAACCTGATATCTTCAGGTAGGTTGACCCAGCTTTGCATGTCCCCCTATCAGGACACATTACAGCAGGCAGGCAGGAAGGAGACAAGGACAGGAGGACGAGTCTCTCAGTTTGCTCAGTTCTCAGGTCATCGCTACTCCAGCTGGAGGGCTGGAGCTGTGAGTTCTCCTCGCAGAGGTCAGAACGATGCCAAGAGGCCAGAAACTGCAACAGGAGGCCCACCTGCACACATTCTGTGCATCTCCCCACGTACACCACCCTCACACAGACACACACCTGGATAGTTGAGGAAGAATTCAGACATACCTGCAGTTCTGTGGAAACTATTCTGCCTGCAACCGACTTGACTGATTCATGTCATAGCCTTGTGCTATGCAGCAGGTGTGGCTCGGCCAGGTGCGCATTGCGCTGCGTCATAAGGTGTGTATGTGCTCTCAAGGTGAGAGGTAAACCTGATACAGTGCCTTTTAGTGTAGCATAGTGAGGTGTGTTATGCATGGTATTTGGGGTCATTGCATGTATTGTCAGATTTATGGGCTGTGGCGTGGCATATCATACACTTTGATGTAATCTCCAACCCAGACCACAGAACTATGCTCTAATATTTCCATGCTGTAAATCACAGTGGTGACAAACAGGGTGCATTCAGCTCCCACACATTTCCCCCAGAGGCTGCACTGTCTTGTCCACTTGCACATAATTGCTTCTTTGCTCTGCTGCGTATATATCACTTGCTGAAACATCGCTTACGCTATTCAGGTTTTATTGCACTTGCTCAGACTGTGTTCACTCTCGATAGCTACTGCGTTAAGCTTGTTGTAGAAGAAGTGAAAAATCAGCTCTTTGAAGGCACAACTAAGTGGCCGATGGCAGCTGATAGCGGGGGCTTAGTGGATCCTCATTATGTGCTGTAGCAAGCTGATTAAAACATTTGATTTGTTCTCAGTGTGTGTGTGAGTGTACAGTGAAGCGCCTGTGTGTGTCCTGTGCATGTGTGAGCGTACATGTGTATGTGCATGTGTGAAAGTGTAGGCCTTTGGGCTGCTGCGGTGTGTTATCTGTTTTTTCAACCTTGTCATACTAATTACAGTCCATATTTACTTACATTCTCTTTTTTGTTTTCTGCCCTCGATAGGCATCTGTGAGCGCCTCTGTCTAGGCTGTTCTCATTAACAAACTGATGATGTGTGATAGGTCTATCTTGTGATGATACAGGGAGCTTTCCCAAAAAAAGAGGTCACGATACAAATGTTGTCAGCTTTTCGCACCCACAAAGAATTATGTTCTTGTTATCAGTGACACTGTGACTGCAGTTTTGCCAGTGAGTGTTGGTGGGGAGATGCTCCGTGTTAAAATCAAAGCCAAATGAACAAAAAGCTGCACCAAAAGCTTTCTAGCAGCCTTATTAAAAATGGTATTATTGCCCAATGATAAGTCAGTTTCTTGACTTGTCATAGAGATGTTAAGTGATTAAAAAGATACAAAAGAAGAAAAAAATATGACATGAATTGTGATTTTTTTTCTTTTTTTCCCCTGAAAAAAATAATAGGTTTCCTCTTGGGCTATTCAGAGTTACGGAAATAAAACACTCCTTTTTTATACTGTTCCCTATAAATTTCTATTGCTTCATGTTAGAAGGGTATAAAAATGAGAACCACTGGCTGAATATTTTTTTTCTAATGTACAGTATTTGCTCTGGCTGACCACAAATCATGTCAGTAGCATTTGAGCACCTACCAGCAGTGCCCGGTCAGTAGATGAAACAACTATCCATGTATCCCTTTAAATATCTGCTTAAAAAGTCTTACAATTAAAAAAACAGGACAAAAGAGAGATGAAACATATTTCTACTCTCTCATTTCTTCCCAGCGATGACCCCGTCCAGTTACTGTTCACTGCATGGATTGTTCACTACATGGCACTAAAGAAAAGACGGATGGACCTGACAACACCCTGAAACTGTTGCTGTTTTTTTTTTAGAAACACTGTTTCTGATTAACAAACTTCTTTAGTTGACTGAACTGGTCACAGCACAATTAACAGCATCATTATGCAAGTCTGTGTGCGTTCAAGAGACACAGACAAACTTTTCAATAGGATTCGTAAATGGTTAAACTGGACAGGAAGCTGTGCGAGCATACATGGCGGTGTGAGCAGGGTAAATCACCGACAGCTGAGTTTTATATGGTGGAGGTGGGTGGTAGGTTGTTTGGGGGGTGTGAATGGTTTTATATGAGTGTGAGTGACTGATTCCCAGACACAGAGCGCAGTGCATCCTGAATGGTTAAATGGCATTTATTCAGCCGGTTAGTCTGGGAAAACATTTGGAGGCCCAGACTGGTGCACGCTGTTCTCCTGTAATTAGACTGGCCCAGCAGAGCAGCTACATAACTGCTTCATGATAACCACCCTACTGTAGCCTACAGTGCTGCTGCCACCCAGCCCTGGCTGCAGCACAGGACCAGCACACTGCATTACACATCCTGTTAACACACTGTTTAACACCAGTGAACACCAGTGACACCACAGCTTTGGCAGCTGCACATTTGTGCCGAGGGCCAGGTTTACTGTACATATGTGATGGCACAAACAAAAATATGCGCCACACCTTTCACTTTATTTGTGCCTATTACAAGCATGACATTTGATTTCAGTGCGCCAGAGCACTGTATGTGTGACGCCTCCTACTGCATTTTAGAGAAATTTGGGATTTCAGTAAATATATGAAATGTGCTGTCTTTATAACTGTTTTCATTTATTGAAAAACTGAAGTAGAAGTCACCAATTGAACTCATAAAAAAGAAAAAGATATCTTCACATTAAAACAAGAGAAATATTGCTTATATAAACTTAAGCCGTAATATAAATGTCAAATGAAAGTAGATCCACAGGACATTAGCACGGCTCAGTGAATGTCAAGCTGCAATCCTCTTTGTACATACATAGTCTGCTGGAATGTGTAGTAAAGCCCTTTTTATCATATTCTATTAATTTATATCATATTATATATACCCATCATTTGTGCATTCATCCCTTAAGGAAATGCTACCAAAATTTATGTGCTAAGCATCACACCCTCACACTTTGAATGCACTTTACTTGCTTTATGTAGCACACCTGAGTGTCGGTAACCTTTCCTTTCTTTCTTTTTCTTCTTTATTGTCTTTGCGCTCCCCCTTTTTTAATCACTCCCCACCCTGCCTCCATCAGGATCAGGGGAGCAGATTGTGGGTCGAAGGCGTGGGTTGTGTTGGCAGAGCTGTGGGGGCGTCAGCTGGGCTGTTGTCCCGTCAGGGGGGAACAGGCTGGCAGCCCGGCGGGAAGGCCCTGTTAAAGGTACACTGCTGGGAATCGGACTGAGCCAGTGCCTGGTCCAAACCACGCACACACACATCAACACACACACCGGGCAGGGGGGAGATTGGTAAGAAAAGTGGTGGGGGTGTCCAAACCTGGGATGAAGATGTTTCCTCCCTCATTTATAAAATTTGACACCACCAGTCTGCCCATTCCTCCTACCTCATCAACATTGTTCACAAAGACCACAGACACACATATGCTCTTGTAAATACAGAGGAACTCTGTGCTGCAGTGTAGCTGCAGTTCCTTCAAAGACCACAAGATGCTTTCTCAGAATATGACCTCACAGAAGTGTCTCAATTTCTCCCTCAAAATGCAGTCGATACATGCACAAATCTTTCAAGAATTTATGGTATTAATCTCCAATGTGGAAGTGATTTCAGAATTCATTATTTCAATAAAGAGACAAAGCACTTTCAAGCAAGAATATATTGTAATGCATGTTAGTTTCATCTGTTCTCAGCCAAGGCCTTCTTTGACCACACTGTGACCTTGTGCCGGTAAAGTGATAAAGCTACACTGGAGCCCTTCTCCTTAATATCCTTGAGAAACTGAGGTGTAGCTTCGCAGTTACTCCTGCAGGTATGTTCCATGTCAGTGTGTGTACATCATTTAAATAGTTCTGCAGCGTGAGAGGACAGTTAAGGGTACAGTGAGCATTGTCACATTTCTCTGCACGTTCAAAACCTACAGTAATATGTGCTGCTAACACTCGCTCAGCAGGTGCACATGCAGCTACATACTGTACTACGTACTGTTTGTGTCCAGAAGGGGTTGTCTGCGTGGCATGTTATTCTCTTGTTGTCTGTTTAGCTAGTACAGCATGTGAGAGCACTGCCAAATTTGCATATGCCGCCATGTATATTTCAGTAGCGTTTAAGACACACATCACCGGCAGTGAATTATGCATGGGGCTGGTACAGTGGAGGTGCTTGTTTTATGCACTTGTGAAGGGAAATTGAACTGTGTTTTCTTGTGCTCATGACACTCAAGGCCCAGGGCCCATTAAAGTACTCAGAGCAGGCAGCCTGTAAATGGGCTGCTGGTGTACATCGTATTCCCCGTCTGACAAAGGGGGCCCTGGCGTAAGGAAAGGCGTCCGACAGGTTCTGACGGCTCGGTAATAGGATTCCCACCACTCCAAAGGGACTGACTGAGGTGCTGTTGTAGTATCCTTGTAGACCATTCTGTCTTTTTTATATGAATGTGCATACGTGTTTGTTAAATGCGGTGCTGTGGCAGAGATGAGTGACTGAATAATTCAAAACTGGCATGTCTCACAAAATGATGCAAACCCTTGCATGGATTGTCAGTGGGAGGAATAGAGTGTTGCAGTAAACACAGCCTAAAAGGGTCTTATGCATTATAGACAAGCCTTTTGAAACTGTTTTCTCATATGCAAATGGAACACACACAGCTGCAAAGGCTTAATATGAATCTCTCCCATTCACTGTAAATCCAAATCGGCATAGGACTGTTTATGTTTATGTTGTGCGTGCGACTACTGGAAGAGGATGGAGGGTGTTGGTCGAAACACTTGAAAGGTACAATAAAGGCCACAGTTCTGCTGCTATCAATGTTTCCTTTAAAGAATCAGCAGGTAGAGCTATGGCTTTGGCAGCACACAGCAGTTGTGTTCTCATGAGCCTTTTCACGACTGGGGGAATAGCCTGCAGAGGATGAGCATCATTAGATGTGTCATTTAAGACACCTATGCTCTCCCACTGCTCTATATTTATCCACTTGCAGGTCTCTAACAGGCCCTCAGGTCAACACATTGTGTCCCTACCTGTCAGCTCAGCAGTGGACGGGACATATGTGGTGGATAAAGACAATATGAAACCACCTGCTAGTCACCCTGCCCTCTTCTCTCCTTTCCGCTCAGCTTAGCCCTCCTCCTCCCTTCTACTCCTTCTTCTTTGCCTCACCTTGCCTTACCTTGGATGCATTTGTGACAATTCATACGCCTTTCATATTATAGCAGCCATATTCCTGTTATAGAAGACTTGTTTAGCTTGGCTTAGTACCAGTGAATCAGCTATTTATAGAGTTCATTTTAGCCACCTCTGCGTGGTAAATGATGATAAGCCTAGCCTGTAATAAACAATCTCATAAACAGCTCTGCAGCTCAGCCCTTAATGGCCTTAGGGGCTTGTAAGGGCTTTATAACACATTTATTACTGCTTTAATGGCCTAGGAGCTTTGAGCCATAACATAACCTAACACTAATTTAATTTCCTGACATATATTGACTATGTTATCTTCAGGTTTTGGTTATTTTGCCAACTTGATTGATTTTATTCCTAGTCCTATTTTGGGTCTTGCTAGATACATTGTGACACCAAAGAAAACTATATTCAACACTTTCCTCAATTATATTGCCACTTGGTATTCAGAGTCTGGTAAGAGAAGAGGAGAAATCATTACTTTGTTAGCCAAAAGCACACATCCAGTCAGAACAGACGAAAGGGCCAGCATGGGGAATAGAGATATTTGATGTTGAATCTCCCCCTATTTACAGTAGGATGCCTGAATAAACGTGTTCAGAAGCTGGAAAGCAGCATTATGACCCATAACCCCAAGGTATTTGAAATGGAACAGCAGGACTTACTTTGAAAAAGAATAGGAGATGTGCTCTGGGCTCACTGTTTATACCTTGATGTGATTTGGACTGAAATATATAAAAAAAAAGCCTGTTTATCTGTTCTTTCCCTTTCGTCCATGGCTGAAAATTGCAGGGTTTAGGAAAGGGAGGCTATTCAGATACACTGCACTGCTGGCAGTAGTTAGAAGAAAAGAGATCTCATCTTTTGTTTTAGTGTCTAAAGCTGGTGGAAAATTATTCAACAAGTATTATTGTAAAAAGTTTTCATGATATTGGTAGCTATTTACCTATTTTTCTTGTCATCGCTGTTCACCATTTAAACCAGATGGGTCACCCACGTGATCCACGTGACTGCAGCTTTATATTTGAAGGATCTAATAGATAAGACTGAGCCTTTTTACAAGGTCTACATTTTCCATCACACAAGTGCCCTTTCTGCAACATTTTCCCATTATGGTTTATTAAACTAACTCTGGGGCCTCGGTATCCACTTTTGGTTTCAGTGCTTCTTTGTCCAAATACCAATTTCAACCCTTTCCCAATTATTCCTTTGTCTGAAAAGAAGCAAGGTATCAATCTTTCATGTTTTGGAAAAACCTGATGAGTGCTATTTGCCCGAACCTCCTGCTCAACAGAGATTGTGGAGCTGGCGTGGGGAGAGAAACTCAAAATTGCAGAGTAAATCAATACTGGGCCAGTAATGTTGGGGGGCTCCCCTTTCAAAGGGCAGAGTTGAATTTGTACGCCTTATGTTTTTGATCTCTTACTGTACTCATTTCACTCCAGACGCAGTTGTTATCATAGTTGCTGTTGTTTGTATGTTATTTTAGCTTCGTTCCCAAGTAGCTATTTTGCAATTTGGACAAAAATACAATTAAAGGTCCATCTGTTTCCAATGGTCCTAACGTCAGACAGATGGGGCTGTCTATTGAAGCTATACCAGGATCCTGGCAGGTCAGAGGCTTCAGTAATGAACATGCTAAATATGCGTCCAGGCTGATTTCATCAAAGCAAGGCCTGCATGGGCTAGAATGTGTAAATATTCTTTTACATTAAGTTAAGCTGTTGCACTTTAGCCTTGGCATTAGTCTAAAAGACTTGCAGAATTTATGTTTATAGATTTTCGCCCTAGTGGTGTAGGTTTCACTAGTAATTGGGACTTGTCTTTTTCATACCATGTTTAAGTCTCATGAGATGGGAGCAGTTTTTTTTTTCTTAAACAAGATCTGTATGTGACTGGAGGAAAATTTTCTGGTAATGCACAGTGACAGTTTGTGATGATGACACAAAGAGATGAAGGCTGGATATGCATGCATATGCAATGGCATGGTGCTTTACCTCATCAAAGCAATTTATTTCCTTGCTCATATGTTTTGCATGTTTTTAGTGTAACACCTCAGACTGCTAGCAGGGCACGTGTTTTCAACATGAGAAGCCCCGTTCCTAATCGAGCCCCAAACCGCTAAACCTGACAGCGTTAGTTAGTTTGTGGGACATTCAATCCTGATTCTGGTTGAGCTGCATGGGGCCACTGGAAAGGCCACAGTTCTTTAGAGAGACCACTGCAACTTTTGAGTCGTCATGAGATTTGTCACATGCTTTCACTTCCAAACTCCTCACATTAAGCTTCAAACCACTGACCTTGTGCTCGTCCAATTATAAATGCCAAAGAAAATCTTACAAAACATATCACACTGATCCCTTACGCATTGTTCATGTGTAGAAACAGTTTAGCCACAGCCTTGTATGCTGTTATAGAGCAGTCTCCTTACTTTCACTAGGAACAAAAAGAAGTTTTTGGTACTTGCTAAATCCTGCCTGCTAATAAAGCTTCACAAAAATAAATAGAGTAATATAACTGATAATAACTGTGCTCTGCTGTCCTACAACGTCTCTGGGTTAGCTGTAACAAATACACTGTACCACCTTGTTCTGTCTGTGGGAGACCCTTGTGTGAATGTGAGACATTGTTGGATCAGATTTTTTGTGGACTGAAGCAGGGTTTGGTGTGACTAATCAACTTGCAAAAAGCCTGATGGACTTTCAGGAAGACTGAAGTACCTGCCCAGTCGTACTGCCTTTCAAGCCTGCATGCAAAAACATTTCTAACACACTTTTTTAAAAATGTTTTTTACCTAGAAACAAGCCTGAGGGCTCTGACCAAAACACTTCTAATATAGGAAAATTGAGCAGCTTTGAACTTTGGTGTTTTTGATAACTACTTGGTATGCTTCCTGGAGGATAACCCGTGGGTTTGGCTTCCCAAGCTTTAATCCCTTTGATTAAGTGCCAGGGCAAGATAACTTGGCACTCAATAGGCCTTGTACCTTCCTAATATACTCACTGTCCTGGACTTGAAAGCACCAGTGCTCTCAAACTCTTAGTAGGTGAATTCTGAGGCCTCCTCAATCCAAAGACTCCTCTGCTGATAGTTGTTTTCAAAGTTTCGGCTAATAACCTCCTTCCTGTCTGTGCACTTTCCCTTGTCCCTCATCCTGTTTTAGGTCAAGATGTCCTCTGTTCTTCTGCTCTCTTTGTGCATTATGATTCATAGCAGCAAGAGTGTACGTGGTACAGTACTGCTCCTCCTTCTCCTCCTTTACTCCCTTTCAGTGACCATGTGGGGCTGATGGCCTCAGACTAGCATGGCTCACAGGAAGAACACAGTTGCTAGGCTAATTATGCTGAGGACAGTGGGTAGCCAGACACAGGATGATTTTGTTCCTCAGTTTTACATTAGTGCATCAGCCCTACAAAGCTGCAGCTACTTGAGGACAAAGTTCACGGCCTGCCCCCATCAGAATCCCTGTTATCATCGCTACCTATGTGGTGTTGACTGTTTAGAAGCATGAAAAGTAAATTATATTACAATTTACAATAAATTACTGATCACATTTATTTATCCTTGTGAAGACAGTTGGATATGAAAAGCGGATAATGTGCATACTGCATATTGAATCTAGCAGTCTGTTATCAAATTATTTCTCTACTTAGTATACATTTTCCTACTGGATCCCTCATTTAAAGCTGATGATTTGTCTCAGAGTTGCAATGGAAGCACCACATGAAGACTCATTCTGTCAAGCATTTTTCTGCTCAAACCCGCATACACTTGAGGACAAACACTGAATTCAAGACTTGGAATTTGCAATGGCAATGGAAAAGAAATCCACAATAGACTATTGGCAAAAATATTGCATGTTGATGCCTAATTTCATGCATCCGTATTGGTATTCACAGCAATTAACTCATCTCAGACAGTCATCCCCTCAGGTTTTGTTTTTACATAGCTCAAGCTTAACTGTGCTGTATCTGTTTAAGTCTTTGTTCATCTGTTTGTGTTTTATATTTGAAACGTATCACGATCTAAATCCAAAACCCAAACAATTGTTTTGTGCAACAATTTTTCTGCTCTTTTACGGGAAATTGTCATAAACCTTGAAGCTTGAAAAGTAAATGAGTTTGTTTGGTGGGCGAAAACCTCAAACTTCAAATATCTGGCTCATATTTACTGCTGATGCCTGCTTTGATTGGCTCAGTGTTTCCTAAGAAGAGCTTTTGTTATGTATTTCACTGCAGCTGCCCTAAGACAACCAGTGGATTTTGATGGAGATAGAAAACAAGACACCCTCTAAAACTGGCTGACCCTTCCCAGCACTCCGTACCCTCGCTGCCCTCACCGCAGAGATATGAGGGCACTCTGACATACTTCTGAGACATCTTTTGTTGTTTCTCATGGGTAAATTCTGCCCAGTGTTATTCCATGTGAACTCCCTCCACATACACACACATAACAAAAACCAGTCTGCTGCAAAATATAGAGCATTGCAATTTCTTTCACACACATCAAATGCTGTATAATAAATACTGTTAAAAGATCACAGCTGGGGCCATATTTAGATCTGTGCTTTCAATTGCAATTTAAGACAAGAGCTTGAAACAACAGGCCATAGTGAGTGCTGTTTTTTTAAACTATTGAACGAAGCAACGGTTTTGTTGGTTTTCATTACTTCTCATTTTGGAAAAAAGACAAAAGCATTTTGATGCTGTGGATAAGAGCTGCAGAAAAGAGAGAATGCTTTACTGTAGAGACTGCAGAGCTACTGCAACATGTGCCAATAACATTTGTTCATGATGGAATAACTCTGCAGGGATACTATACATAAACATACATTATTTGCTGAGTGTACATGGTATTTGCACTTCAAGTTGGCTAATGGATGTCTGTTGTCTTGGGTTATGACTCTGTAGTCAAAAGTGCATTCTTATCAAAGTAGGCAAATGATCCAGCCAATGACATGTCAGTTGTGGCAAATAAGTCAGTTTGCACAATGGCCATGTTAAATGGCCTCAACTGCAGTTTAGACCTACCTACGAATGTGAATTGCCAACCACTGAGAGTCATAAGTAGTCTGAGAATGTAAATACTGATCCAGGTCAGTTCCACATACAGTCGGTTAAGAGGATAGACATGTAAGTTATCAGGCTTGGTTAATCAATAGCTTCATTTGGAGAGTGATGAGCCCACCTTGGAGAGCCTTTAAGACAAGCTCCTCCTGACCTTTCAGTTATGTCTACAAGCTTATCAACAGCCAGATTAATTCCCATCTTTGATTCAGACATATGCTTTGCTGACCTGTCAGTAGTGTCTTGTTTGGCACTTATCCTGTGCCATGCCATGCCCCACCAACACCAAAGCAATGTCCTATGGCATCGGAATAATGTAGAGGGTTGAGTCATCCACCACGGTAGATAGCTACACGCCTGTGTACTAAAATATGTGCAGTACTGAAGATGGGCTCCATTACTTCTCCGGCAGGGTATCTCTTAACTCCTATCTTTTTAATTATTTATTTCATGAACAGTATATATATTTTGTTGGGGGTTATTGGGGCATGAATAAGCGTGTGTCACGGCCTTTTCACAATCCCTTATGAGCAAATCCCACCCCCATCCCTGCCTTGCCCCCAGCAGGCCCAGCTCAGAGTTCTTCTGATAGCCATGAAGGGATTTGGGCTGGATGGGCAGACCCTGACTGGGCTGATTGCTTTGAATGGCACTGGCTAAAGCTGCCTTTGAAAGCAGGGGCGTTGATGAGCGCCTTCTCAGAAGAGCCTGTGTAGTCACTGCCTCTGGGAGGGACCCTCACTAATACCCCAGCATAAGATATACAGGAAGAGGCAGGGATCACCAGTCACCCCCAGCCATGCAAGCACACATACATGCACATAGACATGCACACACCCACTTACTTAGACAACAACAGAAAAGTACTTTCAGCAAACTTTTTGACTTTTGCTTATGTTGCCTGCTGGTTGATGGATCTGTAAGTCATTCAGACTAGACGATGCAATGACTTATTTTACCCTCCCAAAGTACTGAAGAGTGAAGTTCTTCGTATTATTTAAGTCCTCACTCAGTTTGATGAACAGCATGCCAGACAACTTTCTATTTGTGCTGAAGCTCACTTGGTAATAAGCCCTGAGCAGCTTGCAAAACAGGGAGGGAGGACTTCCGTAAGGCGTACGTGGGCTTGCTTGTTTTGTTCGCTGTTTCACCTTGTCCTTTTGCTCTCATAAAACACCTTGAACACGAGAGAAGACAAATTACAGCTTCAGACGCAGGTGTCCTGGTGCGTTTTTATCTCTCAGCAGGCCCCCAGGGTACATTACCTGTGTTCCACAGGGCTGGCTGTGACATGGGAGCTGTCACTGCTGGGACCCCTGAGGCCCAGGCTGCTGCTCTGAACAGGGTGGCCCTCTCTCTTTGATGGCCTGTCCCCTGGAGCAAAGAGCTCTGAACTTAGGATGGGTCTGCACCCAGCACTCCTGCCCCCAAACCCACTTTACCCCTTGACTTTTGCTCTCACCCTAGTCATGGGAACAGACATGTCCAGCATAAGCAAGCCTTGGTGATTAACGTGAAAACACAGACTTTTTGGCTTCATGCTCATTACAGTGATTGGGGCAAGTAGGGGCACGAAGACGTCGAGGGTTTCGACAACTTGTCTTTTTTTTTGTTCATACATATGGAAAAATTCCTCGGTAACGCTTGTTGATGTCAGTAAGCGTTGTGTCAGAGAGTTGGGGATACGTGCTTGTCTTTCACAGCATTTGAATGGCTTCAGGCGAAACAGGCTTATTTTTGTGTGAAACAGAGAGAGAAAGAAGGGGAGAAATAAGTAGCAGTAAATAACTGATAAGTGACAGAGAGAGCAGCTTATCTTGTGACAGCATCAGTGTGGAATGGAGGCCTGGTGTGTGTAAGTTAACCCTTTGACACATCTCATGGTGAGGCTGAAGGTGAGTGAAACACAGAGTCACAGATGAAGAACCGTGGAAAGGGGAGAAGCGTAGAGGGAAATGGAAAAGATGGCAGGAGGGGAGTGGGTGGTGCCTTCAGCGTGCCTGGTTTTATTTTCAATTGCAGTTTACAATTTTTCATGGTCATGTCCCCTCTGCCTGCTTTTCAAAATAATCGGCTGTCGGTTTTTGCAAGTCTGGCCGCCTTTCATTTCAGAGGTTTGTTTTTGAAAAGGTTGCTATTATAGCCAAATGGTTTCTGTGCTTCTCTAAACACAGCAAGGCATTAGTCTGGGCTCCGGTTTCAGGGCCTGGCTCCTAATGAGAGACCCAATCACACAGAGGGAAAACACGGATCAGCCCTGCTACACCAGACCCAACCTGTGGTTTACCTCTTGAAACACAACCACACTCCTTCGCTCTGTCTTTTTCCCCCCTTTTTTTTCTTCCATTCTGTCGTTCCCTCCACCTCCTGTCATGACTCTTCTCTTTTACAACCGAGCTTGATCAGAGTTGATTGTGCAGCTGCACTGTTCTGCACAGATCTGTAAATAAATAGATTAACACCAGGAGCAAAACTTGGCTGACAGCTTGCGTGGATCACATGCATGGTGCTAGAAAGCTTCGTCTCATATGGGCAGAAAGATTTTCTCTTCAGCCATAGAGAGCTACTGTGAGTCAGAGCAGTGACGGTCTGAAATGCCATGTAAATAAGTATACTGTATGTAGAGCACATCGCTGACCACTCCTAATTACCTTGAAGGTCAGTGGAGAGTTATTCCAATGTTACCCTCTTTGTATAAATGTCATTTCCTACTCTTGTCATCAGGCCTGACAACAACATAGTTTGAAGTGATTTACTTATTCTGTCTTCATCTGTCCCATGGTGTAAACATTTTAATATGAATAATGACAAAATGAACTTCAGCTGTGGTTGCCGTATGCACTGACTCATTTGTGCTATTGTTCAGTGAGGCTGTGTGAAGAGGATGTGATGCAGTCTTGACTCGGATTTCAGAAGTTATCGGGAGCCCTTTTTTTCTTCTCATTTTCCACCAGACTCCAAATCTCTCTCGCTGTAAATTTCAATTTTACAAATAAGCAAAGTTTCTTAATTTGAATGGAGGTATACATCAATTAACATAACCTGCTTAGTTTGCTGTTGTACCATTCACTTGGCTGTCAGTGTGAGTGCATCTTTAGGGTAACTGTCTGCAATGTGGGTGTCAACTCACTGCATGTAATGAGAAACGTGTACAACTAACCAAAATGATTTGGGTTGTGAATGCATTTTGTGCAAGTGTATGGAAGCTACTTGCTGCAATATAGCGACTGTGGTCGCTTCTGCTGACCCTATGGCTCTCCACAACTCTTCCTCTAGTGTACACAGAACTCTACCGTATTTGCTCTGAGGAGCACTGGTTGTCTGTTCTGCACTACTGAGTCACAAGACCCTGTCAGTGAGGCAGTGGCTTTGAGTCCTGTAAAGCTGTAGTGGAAGAGAGGATGGAGAAGAGGAAGAGAAAGAGACAGAGAGCAGTATGCACAGAGAGTCTTCTGTCACTCTGACACTCTTCAGTCTTCTTGCAGTGGGGACTATGATTTATGGAGGAGTCTCCATGTTGTAAGAACCTGAGCAGGATCACTCGCTTCTGCAGGAAGAGAGAGGGGGAGAGAGCACTCTCCTCTGTCCCTGGTGCTTCTCTTACACACCTATCTTAGTTCTTCTTATTTCAATTTCTGTTTATAGTTTTGACGGATTATAAAAAAGCAATGCCGGATGGATACCTTCTCTTTTTTCCCCTTCTGTTCTTTTCCCTTTTTTTCAAAGTGAGTGATTGTTAAACAGTTTATGTATTCTCTTTCTGCCTGTGTGTTTATTGGAGGTAGTGAATTAGGTTTGAAACCATCACCGGAGGTTGTGTTTGAAACTTGAAAGGAAGCCCCCATAGCACAGGCCCCCTCCCTCTCTCTCATCCCCCCATCCTCGCTCACTCTCTCTTTCTTTCTCTCCCTCTCTCTCACTCACACACTACCTCGCACTCTCTCCGCACAGTTGTCACACAGTGGTGCCGCTATCTGCACATTATTAGTTATTACTTTATCGGCTCCCAAAGCTGTCAGAAGACACCCTCCTGGAATATACAGCAGGCATAAGCCATCAGTCCTCATTACGCCAGACCCGTGTGCAATTTACACCCAGCTGCCGCTCACACACCCATGACAACATGCTAATGTGTATGTGTTTTTTTGTGTGAGTGTGTGTCTGTGTGTCTGTGTGTGTGTGCACGTTTCTATGCAGATGACAGGGCTGCGCACATATGATATGAGCACACCTTTGAGGGAATGCACTCACATGTATGCATGGGGCAGGGCTAATGTGCAGCATGATAAAAGCATCCACCGAGGCCTTTATGTATGCGTTTGAAGAGAGCTAGGGCTTATGTTTTTTCATGTTCAGTGCTGCTGCTCCAAGTCACCAGGAGGCAGGGACAACGCCGAAAACTGCCGCTCAGGACAGCTCAAGTTCTGTTCAACACACAGGTGTGCGGTAAAAACCCTGGAGGCACCCGGGACAGAACAGGGCTCAGCAAGTCAGGCTGGGTGAGTTACTGCACATCCTAGATACAGGGAAGATCAACACAAACCTCATATCACCTGAAAGAAGAACCGTTTGTGTGTGTGTGGGTGTGTAGAAGGTGGAGGGGTTGTAAAAATAAAAAGAAGCATCACATCAACGTAATGAATTATGTTTTGATTCAGCCCTTGCATATTTTGCCTGAGGTGGCTGTCATGAACAGATGTACAAGTCAGGTTCTCATCATTATTGTTCACATTTAAGTCTGAAGATTGTGCAAATCAGACCTCCTGCACCGACATGCCGCTGAATGCTTATTACACAGTCTTGTTGCCAGTGAATAACCTCTCTATCGTTTGATCTAGCAAAGTGGCCACATTAGCACTGACTAATTCCCTTAACTGTGGGTTTGGAAACAGCACACGTTCCAGAGGCCTGCTGTCACACTGTGATTGTGAGAGCTGAGTCTTTGAATCCTCCCCTTCCTCCCCACGTCGTTTTCTTGAGAGGCATCTTTGGGCACACGCACTCACCAATCCATCAATCACCAGAGTGGCATTCACGGTTGGCATCGGGGAAGAAGTGGGCCCTATGTTTATTCTGCTGTTCTTATTTGTTTGTACTTTGGGAAAATATCTCTGAATGGTGTCATTTATGCATAGCAGGAAACAGACAGATTATTTTGTTAAAAGTTAATAGACATGTTTCAGTTGTAATTCGGACTGTGTAGACTCATATTTGATGGTTATTTGTATATTTATTGAGAAGCTTCACTTTCGGTTGATGTTCATGTCGCAATAAATCATGTTGTTTTGCTTCATCAATCATGGCTTTCATGCAGGCTTTCTATGCAGCTGTTATTCTGATTTTATGGAGGACACACTCTTAAGAAGGTCATGAATAGCAACATGGCAGTGTGCAAGCCTTTGAAGCAGTGGTGTCTCCAAATTGGTTACTGCGAGAGAGACATGTCCCTATTTGTCAGCTGCTGCATTATCAAGAGAATGCAGAAGTATGGATGGCCAGCAGCAACAGGAAGGATTTGCTAAGTTGCTCTTGGATAGCCGAGTCTCCATCACACATAATGCTAAACACAATTATGCAAACTTTTTTTTTTTTCCGTGAGAACAACGCAAAATAATGGCTTTAATATATGCCCTTACCTCCAGCAAGTGTTTTGTATGCAAATTAGGTGCGATTTCAGGGACGGAGAGGCGGAGTGTCTCTTGCATCCATCTTTTGTTGCCGGGCGGATTAAGGGAGATCTGTTATGGTTTGTTAACATGAGAGCTTTTGATTCGGATTGAAACGAAACCATGTGTAGAATTAGATTAAAGACAATGTGTGGTGAGTGGCGGCTCAGGCATGTGCTGGACTTCACCCACCCGTATGCCAGCGCTCACCACTGTGGTCCCATTGTTTGGCCCGGCTTCTGTTGTGAAGTGGGTTTTTGTCCTGTTTTTGTTCTGTAATGGGCTATAATAACTTATATAAATCACAGTGACTGAGCCGGAGCTCCTCGGTTTGGACTTGGCATTGATGGAAGGCCTGGTTCTCCCGAGGACTGGTGAGCAGAAAGTCTTGCGTACGGCGAGGGAAAGTTTGAAAGTCAGCGGGCTTTAGGTTTGACAGTGTTGTTTTGTTGTGAAGGGAATCAACCTGAGGTTTTCTTCTGGGGAGGAAGGTCAAATAAAGAGAGAGGAAAGCTTTGATAGTGATCTACAAACAGTGTGTTAGACCAGGACAGGTGAAAAAATATAAAAAGGAGCTGAATTTGTGTGAATTTCTTCCCTGTCTTTGCCTTGCCTGAAGGGCTTTATTTTGACATCAAAAAGAAAGCGAGAAAAATAATGCTGGATTACAAAATCAGGCTGTTCTCATTAAAAAGAGTACACTAACATCAATGGAAGGAAAGAGCATAAATAATGCCTTCTTGGAAACTGCACTCGGGAAGAAGTGAGTGTGCTTTTTCTAATGTTAACTGACCTTAGTGAAGGTGTGTGTTTGTGATAATGTGTGGGGATGATAAATGAAGGAATCAAGAATTAGTTAGAGCCCTCACTGTGTTCATTACTAGCCAGTGATGTTTTGTCAATGGCAGGACTCACATCGTCTTGTAAGCTTTGGGCGGTGCATTTAGTTGCACTGCTGGGAATTGTCCGTAACCCTGTTTTACATTGAAAATAGCCCAGAGGAAAAGGGGTAAGAGGAGAGAGAGGAGGGGGTGCAAAGAGTAACCACTGATTAATTATGCACATCCCTGATTGTGACATGCTATCTGCTGCTATTAATGGGCAAGGATAATCGCTCTGGATTGTAATTGCAGCCTCTGACTTCAGAAGTGTACTGTGTCCAACATCAATCTTCATACGAAACCCCGCAATTTGGTGAAGAACTTCATTTGCGACTGTTGTTGAGCCTCCAACTCATTTTCAAGAAGAGAAGTGAAGTGTTAAGGAGAAGTGGGGGCAGAAAGGGTGGAGATTGCTTTAAATGGTGTCAGCCATAGACGGGCAAGTCAGAACAAGGAGCCATGATATTACTGTACACTGCTTGAGGTTATGAAAAATAATTAGAGATCTGTGTGGAAGAAAAAATGTATTTTGAGGTATATGAAAGTTTTCACAGCTTTCATTGTTTGAACTTTTAATTCCGCTCTAAATGAGTGTCATTATTCTCACTCACACACGGCATTATTGTGGAGGAAAATAAACGAGAACTTGGAGGGAAAAATAACACATTAAAATGTTAAATATGAGTTAATAAGAAAATAACAGTCAGGAGCAGATTTTAAGGCACCATCAAAACTGCCACAGAGCCGTTTCAGGTGCAGAATTTACTTTGAAATGTGTTTTTGTAAACGCAAATGTCTGTTTTATGTCATCTGTGTAATAACTCAGCCTATTAGAGGGAAAATATAAAGAAGATAAATGGACAGTTTATTCCCCATTTTATCCAATTTTAGCGCTTTTTTTTCTTCATTACAAACTCAAACCTTATAAAAAAAACTAAATGAAATTGAGCCCAGCTTCTCTCCTTTTTTTTTTTTTTTGTCTTGTCCAAAAGCTTCTCTGGCAGTTTGTCTAAAAGCCGAAATGAAACGAAGAACGTAATTAGAGGGAAGGAAAACTTTTAAGGGGGAATTTCAAAATGCCGAGCAATCAGAGCCTTAAAAGCTGCTTTTGGTCCCCCCCATCAGAGCCTCCTGCCCAGCCACAGACAGTGTCAGTACACAGAGTATAATGGGCCCCATTTCCACAGAAACACACAGCGTCTTACTGTTTTTATTCTACCTTCTGTGAGTGCGCTTTGCTGCTGTCACACCTCCCTTATATTAACCTCACTGTGTGGCTTCCAGATCCAAGAGGAAACCACAATATACAGACTTTCTCCTGCTGCAGAGACAAGAAAGGGAGCTTGGTGGTGAGGAGTCTGCGTGGTGGGTGATGGGACAAAAATAAGCGGTAGAAAAACCAGAAGAGGGAAGACCAGGTGTGAGAATGGGGGAGACTGGCGAGAGAGAAATGCATGAAAAATAGCATGAAAAAGTCTGTCCTTTGGTTCTTTCAGGCCCATTGGCGAGGCTAAACAAACAGCGAATGCTTTGGAGAGACACATTAACTGTAACTGCCCTTGATCTGGCAGTGTTTAGAGTGCTGTCGGCATGGCTAATAAACACTTCATTTAGTTTTAATGGTGCCGGCGCCTCTCCGCAGCCTTCAAAAGTACCCTTTATTTGGGTCATTTACGGCTCTTCCTCGAGGAGCACCCAAGGGACGGCAGATCCAGTCCACATCACTGTCTGCCGGAGCACTCCAGGCCTGGGGAAAATTAATAGGACTATCTGGGAAAAATAAATAAGTGATGGGCTTTACCCCTGCCAAACAGCCCTGAGAGCTTATTAAGGCAAAGTGAATGGAGATGGGGCAGTAGAAAAAGAGATTTTAATATGAATTTTTCACCTTTTAATGTCGGGCCAAGCTAGTTCTTCTCTCCGTTTCATCCTTTTTTCCCTCCTTTATTCCGCTTCCTTGTGCATGCTTCCTTCGCTTCGTCTTCGTATGTCTCTGTGTTCTTCTTCTACAGTAATTGTAAACACAGCAATTATGGATTGTGTGAGACTTAATTATAGCTTGTGCAGAGCCCTGGGGGAGCTCTGGCGGAATGCTGTGGCTGATAAAAACGCCAGCTCATCAGCACCCCTCCAATGGTGGCAAGCCCCAGCGAGAGTGGACCAAAGGGAACCGTTCCCCCAGGGCCCTCCCAGCCGAAGGACCAATTAGTATTAGGCGGGAATTAATCTTAACGGGACACAGCCACTCAAACAGGTCCTCCCAAGGTGAGGAGGAATTAATGTGGTTGCCTTATTGGTTATTGCTTCTGTTGTCTTTTAGGTCGTTCCCCACTCACCACGTTGGCTTAGAAGTCTCGATAGACCAGATTGCCCTGTAGCAGACATGTGTTCTTCTGCATGCGCCATATCAAGACGTGAGTTGAAGGAAGCTCCTAGATTCAGAAACAAAGCAAATCAAATCAGAGGAGAAAATTTACCATTTCATTTTTTAGCCGTTCATGTTTGCTGCATATCCATTTATCCATTTTTCTCAAATGGCTTTCCAGAATCATTTAAGGAGGGGGAAAAATTTAATGTTGCAGCTTATAAATCGTAGTAGCTGCTTCTTGTATTTAGACATTCAAAGCTCAGCCTTCTTGTCAGATCCTATCAGGAGGGGTCTCATATTGTGATCCATGCCCAGTTTGAGTATTGATTTCTGTGGAGCATGGCTCCATTAAGGTCCTGCCCGGGGGTGTGGAGGGGTCAGCAGGGGAAGTTGCGGGCTGCCGTGACCTCAGCTGCAGTTTACAATCGATTAACTCTGACTGGGAAGGGAGAAAGTCCTGGGGAAGTAAGCGCAGGGCCCCACACGCGATTAGGCTACATTAGCCCTCTGGTCAGAGCTGTTCCAGAGGTTGCAGTAAGTTAATTAGCACTTTCTTATGATATCAGTGATGACAGGGGTAGAGCAGCTAGCATTGATTTGGCTTTACTCCATTTCAGCCTTGGAGACCAACCACCAAAGCACCGGATACTCCCAACCTCCCTACTTCTAATCGAGCACAGCAGGCACGTCACTACCTGGAAATGATTAGTAAGCACTGACCCCGTATGACCACTAATATGCAAACTAACCGTAAGGGCTGACTGATATTTACAGCAGTCTTTAGTGCTATATTAGGGGCCGTAAAAAATATGTTTTTTTTGGCATTGTCTTCTTGTTCACATGATAATAAACTTTAGGAGAATCATGGATTTGACAAGGTGAAGGTTATACTCTGATGATAATATGGCACGTAAGGCTTGAGATACAGTTTTCTGCTTTGACGTCAAATCATGTGTCTGTGATTTTGCCCGTGGCTGTTCATTGTCTGCCCCATCTTCGTCAAGACAGAACACAAAGAGCCAGCACTAATTTCTTATTTCGTCAATTAAAGTGTAAAAATGTCAAAAGACGATTGTCTTTGTCTGCCTTGTTTACTGTAAAACATACATCTCCCCGTCTCGTCATGTCTCTCCAGTAATCCCTTTGTTGTTTTCCAGCCATTTTCCTTATTTGGCCTCTTATACTCTGTTTTGTCATTCTTCTTTACTGCTCCATCATTCCTTCTTTCTTGCGCTACATCTCTCACTCGTCTGCTGGTCTCACAGTACTCCCTTTGTTAAATGAAAGGTATGCCAATAGATCACTCACACTCTTTGTTCTTCCTCCTTTACAGTACACCGCTCTCAATATTGTTTGTTTTACCAGCAGCTAAACTGCGTTACACCTTCTTTTTCTCTCTCTGTCTGTAATGCTCCATCTCCGCCTGTCTGTTATTGCTCGAGGCCCAGCCAGGCAAGTGAACAGCGACAGATGAAGCACCTTGTCTGTCAGCAGTGTTGGAGGGAATTAATCACAATTCAGTAAGTGTTCTGATGAGGATTCAGAGATCCTTGTTAGAGATAGAGCCATCAGGTGTGTCTGATCCGTCATACCCTGACAGTGGCCTCGGGCAGGACACTGAGCCAGATATTAAGGTCTGTTTAGGACCCTGTCCTGCCCTCAGGTGCTACTGGTCATGAGTGCACAGGACTGAAAATGAACTGCTGAGTTAGTAGTGTGGTGTTGTTGAGTTACCAGCCAAACTGAATCCAATTACAATATCCTGCAATGTCCCGCGCAAAGTGCCAGGTCATGTGCTTAAGCCGTGTGTGACCACACTTGTTGTTTTACACTGATGCATGTTCACTAAGTGCATTAGAGATGTTGGAAACAAGGTACACAAATGCTGCCAGGGGATGTGCCTTTCAAAGAAAAATTTATGGCTTTGCACATATTGGATATTCGCTCACTGTGTTGTTTCAGCATAATCAGACAGTATTTTGTTTTGTCAGCCAAAGATCTTCTCCATCTATTACTCATATCAGTTACGCACTCTGTGACACAAGAAAATACTGAGGGTTTTTCAGGTTAGCCTTTTACATTCGTTAACAATTGTTAATAGATATGTTGTATTTACACATTTTGTGTTTTATATTTGTTATGAAACCTTGTGTTACAGTTAATAAAGCTTAGCCAATAAATTTTATTTTATTTTATTTATTTATTTATTTTCGGTTACAAAGATTACAGCAAACAATTTTTTTCTTCCTTCCCCTTCCCGCCTTTTCTTCTCTTACTCTTTCCTCATCCTCTACTCCTCTCTAAAAAAGACGAAAAAAGAAAAGAAACAAGCAAAAAATCCCAAACCTTCAGAAAAAAAAAAAATATATACATATATATATATATATATATATATACATATACATATATACATACACACATACACACATACATGTATATACAATAAGAATTTTTACACGTTCTGTAACCGAAAGAGGAATAGGCAGAAGCCAAAGCTTATTTTGCCTATCCTATACAAATTCTAAACCTAGAAAAAAAACTAAACGAAAACACACATTCACATGCAGGCTATTATTAATGATAGGTTATTATACAGTCCCACCAGTTGAATTCCTCTGCATATTAGTTTCTATATGTGACCATGTCTTCACATGCCAAGGAAGTTGCTATTCTATGGAAAGACAAAGTGCATGTTATGGTTTTGTGACAAATCTCTGACATGACACGCTAATCAGATAAGAGCTCAACCCTGAGGCCAGAGGAGGCCAATGGGACAAAAGAACAGGCTGAAAAATAATGAATATCTCTAAAATGTTACAAATTATAAGTGTTCTGTGATTGAGGGAGTCTAAGTGATGTGCTCTTTGTGTCTGCACCCAGTTGCACATTCCTCAGGGTAATTTACAACATGGCTGCAAGCTGCTTGTTTAATTTCGGAGCCCAAATGAAAGCGTTTGTGGCTTATTGGCATACTTTTCTTGTTAAGCAATGTTTAAGGTAGAGATAGACATGGCAGTAATTGCAGGTTTGACTGAGAGTAGGAGTTGAGTTAGCAGACATCAACACTCCCCCTGCCTTGGGAAGAGAACGAGAATAAAAAGATAATGTTGCAGATAAAGTGTGAGAGGGGTCTGTCATCCACTTAACTGTTTCACTGTTGGGGGATTCACGTGGATCATGATGAAGATGCTGTGCAGATTCAAAGTGCGACGGGAGACATTTGAGCAGAAGATAAACAAGAAAGCGAAAAAAAAAAGGTAACTAGGACAGAAATTAAGAATGAGGACACTTCAGCCTGTAATAGCGGTAGCATAACAAACACAAGCCAAAATTAGTCTCCCACAATAAACTGACAGGGGTATAAAAACAAGCTTGTGTACATGTTGTGAGATTATAATGAGGCATTGATTGTTTGTCCTCAATTTCCATTTCAGTTCCCTCTCAAATTGAAGTCAGACACTTGTAAACATCCATACCTATGTCTTTGCTGTTCTCATTAGCTTTTCTTTTTATTTCTCCCCCACACGTTACTGAGCAAGAGGATCCAGATGAAGGCCCGTGTCACTTCCTGTTTGCGGGAGTGCTTCCTGTTTTCCTGACCATGTTCTGGTCGTCTGTTCCCGCGCTGGTGTTTATCGCCTGGTTTGCAACCATCTGAATGTTGCAGCTGAGGTCCTCTGGGATGTTTGTTTGTGCTGTCTTTTATTATGCCATTTTTTAACTGCCATTGTGGCAAGACAGGAATGTGCCATTGCTTGTTGTTGGCTGCTGGAGTGAGAAAGCCCAATTACCAGGGGTCCCAGTGCCTGGTTGCAGTTGTAGTTGGGCTGTGTGTGTGTGTGTGTGTGTGTGTGTGTGTGTGTGTGTGTGTGTGTGTGTGTGTGTGTGTGTGTGTGTGTGTGTGTGTGTGTGTGTGTGTGTTGGGGTTGTTCTGGTGAGCAGCTGTCCCAGGCCCCATTGGCAGTGATGGCAGGGGATGGTTACGGCTACAGCGGTGACAGCAACGAGGAGGAAAAAGCAGACAGGCTTATGGGGGACTCCTCATGTGTTCTGTGCTGCCACCTTGGTACTACTCAGCAGCCAGCGCTCCCTGTCTGTCTCCTCACCACTTTTAACTGCTGTCTGATGTTGTAAAATCTCCAATGTGACGCTGCGACTGAATTCATGTGCATTTCTCCCAGTTTACACAGTATGTGTGGCCAATTAGAGCTGGGGTTATGAGGCTGATGTATGGATTATAGTCTATTATTCCTTCTTCCCTAATGTTGACCATTAACTGCTGTGTCATTAGTTACTTTACCAACTGTGGTGGCGGCCCAGGAAGGCACACAGTCTGTCATTTCTCTGTGGGTGCATGGCATGCAGATACTGGAATGTGCCTGCAAAATGGTGACAATATTCTGGGGAATGTTAGAAAAGCCAGGAAACCACATTATATGACTGCCATCTAATTAAAAGAAAATAGCAAGAACATCAGTTTTACTGTTTAGCTCTTGCATTTTAAAAAGGCACATTATTGGATGGTTTGTAGTAGCTGTGGAGCTATGAAATTAGCTCAGGATTGCATATACCTGCAGTTTAACAAGAGAAACAAATGCATGCATTGGGAGTTTTTGGGAGTTTTGTAGCTGCAGCGTATGATATGATATGATATGCGTGATTTCTCTGCTGTGTTGTTCCTCTATGGGCAGCGTTGTGTGTGACGCAGCATTGACTTGCTGTCTGTCTGTCTCATATCCAGTGTGGCAGCACAGTGAGCGGTGTCTAATGGAGCCTCTGATGAATAATGAGTCCATACACTGGTAATGTTCTGTGCCGAGTAACGGCTGCATTGGTTTCTGTCCTGTTAACTCCGCTGGTGTAAGATTGATTGTGGTGTGCTCGGCAGTCATACAAAGACACTTCATTGCTTGGCAATGAAAATAAAGCTTCTCCCGCTGAAATGAAGAGCAATGGCACTAGGGCAACTGAGGCAGACCAGCGCCAGGCCTAGAGACAACCACAGCCCCATGTCACCAGCATGAGTGAGTGGCACACCATGAAATAGGCCCCGCTCCAATAAGACGTATTTGTTTACACATTGCTTTCTGCTAATTGAGGTTTTGCGGAGTTTATTTTTGCCTCACTTGAAATGAACCTAAGTCGTCCCGATTAGGCCTCTCACTGTACTTAGAGATCCTCCACCAAGACTCTCCTTCAAATTACACTTGACACTGTGAAGAAACATCTAATAGAAGTGTGTAATGGGCTCTGATGACAAACTACACGGTTGGAAGACCATGTAATCTCCCCGCAATTAATTAAAGTGCGTCCTATGTGTGTGTGTGTTAGCAGGTTTTTTTTTCCTCACTCCCTTTCTCTCACACCCAGCCTAACCAGATGCCACCAAATAACTGAAATAACATTGCCTGTCAACAGTAAAAAATGAAGACCCATACCCTAACAAAGAAAGGTACTTAGAGCTGGCAGAGAGAGGCAGATGCAGGGTTATTTGTGCTCCAGTGCTTCTCAGTGTCCCAGTAAGGGTCCTCCACAGCTCAACATCTGTACCTCCACCCGCCTAATTACCCACAGCACCCCTGCCCAACCGCTTCCTAGTCTGTCACCGACTCAAAGCCCGCTGGAGAGACGAAGGAAAAGGAGAAGATGAGAAGCGCTGGTCCTCTCGGTGTATTTGCACAGTACAGTGTTTTGTTTTTCTCTCCCACCCCCAGTTTAATTTTTGCTGCTTCAGAGACAGTTGTTCACAGTGTTTGGCAGTGTTACACTTTTCTATGTGAACATTTTTTTGTACTGGTTTTTTCCGCAGCAGTTCAGTTATTTTTAGCTAAAATGTTACTGTCGTTTCACATCGAAGGAGACACTCGTTCACTCGCTCGTTCTCGCTCTCTTAGTCCTGTTTGCACATTGTTCTTACACTTTACTTTTCTTATTTGTCTTTTTATTTATTTATTTCCCGCCACAGTATTGATCTGAAGACGGAGAACAATTAGGTCCATTTTGGGGATAATTCCTCAGTCTTCACTTATTTTTATCAGTAAATGAGAAATTTGCCATGCTTTATGTAAGTTTAGATGGGAGCTATCAGTTTGAAGTTGCTTGTGCCATTGATTTGATTAAAGGCATTACGCATTGTCTAATGAGTTTTACACATGGCTGAGTGGTGAATAATCACCCAGTGATTTCTGACCCAGAACTCCTCTTCACACCCCCTCCTCCCCTCATTTTTCTCACTTTCTCTCTTTCTCACTCACTTGGAGAAGAGGACCAGACACTTGGTAGTTCACAGAAGAGGTAACGGAAATCAATTGAGATTGTGATTTAAAGAGTTTTTTCTCTCTCTCTTTCCCCCCTCCTCTCACATCAAATTGATTCCTTTGCTTGTTTTGCTTTAATATTCATTTTAGCCAAGTGTTGAGTAAATGTGCGGAGAATATGAATATTAGGCATCAAACCTCTTTGCATGAGATCAGTTTTGAAAACTATAAATTTTACCCAGCCGAAAATTGTCTGGCAATTAAAGCGTATTGTGTGTAATAAGCAGTGTCTCTATCGGGTGTTTAGCTTTATCGAGCCTGTCTGGAGATGGAACTCATACCTGCTGCTCTGTGAATTGCAGCGCATAAAAGATGGACTGAATATGTTCCCGGGGAATATTGCCCTCTCCAAAAGACCAATCCGTCTTGCTTAGGGAGGCAATCTTAGGTGCGGTAGATAAACTAATATTTGTGTATAACCTCAGTCAGACAATACAAATGATCGGATGATTTTTCATCTCCTTATGCATACAGGGAAATATGAAAAATTGAGGTTTAGGAATATTTGCAGGGTCTGCGAGGCGGCTGGCTGGGCCGCTGAGTGCCCTGGGCCACGCTCCTCACCAACGACTGCAGAGTGAAGAGTGATGAGAATATTATACCCGTCTGTTTCCCGTCACTCCCCATCCTCCCCTCCCACCTTCTTCATTCTCTCCTCTCACCACACTAATTCGTATGGCCACAAGATGGAGAGAGAGGGATTGAGCGGGGTAAAATGAGAGATAGAGCACGATGCTGGCTGCCCCTTTGGTTTGCCGTCTTTGACTTTCGCTGTCTGTCCGCCGTCCATGATTGACAGTCACGCTGACATAATTCTCCTGGTCATCTTGCTGCACTTTATTGTCCCTCCCACCCTAAACCAACACCCCTGCCACCACTGCCAACTCCTGCTATCGACACAAGCCCTCTCTTCAACCTCTGTCCCCGGGCTCTCACGCTGCTAAAAACTTCATATTGGGTTAGTCTGCTGGTGTTACTGGGCCAAACAATTCATCACATTGGGCAGCTGGTGGGCAGATGGGGGCACAGAGTCATTCCTAGTGCTGAAGTTTTGTCATACTGAAACTCATGTTTGTGGAGGCTGAGGGAAGATACTGGAAAGGCTGCAATTCTAATACTCCCATCTGTGGGAGAGATATTCTAACATGGCATCAATCATCTCATCTCCCACACACCAAAACTAAACTTTGCTTCTTGCAGTAGATTTCATGTATATATTTGTGTAAGTTAAACACGTACTTTTAACCACCAGCTTCACTTTTCACAAGTCTTTTTCACAATGAGCGGCCCTTGAGAGCACAACACTGTATGTGTTCTACCAGTGTCAGTCAAGAAAAGGGCATGTTTTGCTATAAGACAGCACATTTGGTTCCCTTCAAATATAACATCCCGGTGTCCCTCTCTGTACTTTTTCTCTGCTTTGAAAAATCTGCTGAATCCCAAAGAATCTAGCCGTCAAGTGCAATTCCCCCCACCGCCACTCTCTGACATGGAGATGGTGACATTTACCCCCACGCTTCCCTCTCCTCCTCCTCAGGTTTGGGAGTTTTTATTTTTAGTTTATTGCGTTGCCTCACGCCAAAGCCTCCATGTTTTCCCTTGAAAACCTTTCTGTTTGCTCTCTATATTTCTGCATTATTTGCCTGTGCCCTCTGCTTTTCAATATGTCTTTTTTTTCTCCCCCTTTTTATTTCATTTTCTCCCACCCTCTCGCTGTATCCCTCTCCCGCTCTCTTTCCCTCTATTTTAGCTTTACTGCGGTGAGGAACTTCTCCCCTCCCCTGTTCATGATAAATCAGGGGTGTGAGCGGCGGCACTCGGTCGGAGGCATCAGTCGCGAGGCTGATGAGATAAGCGGCGCTCATCTTGCGGCCCTGTATGGAGATTTATTGGGCTGGGATAAGCAACAAGCTAGCCATCACTCTCAGCCAAATAGACTCCCTGCCTGCATGTGCTTATTCTTATTGCACTGCCACGACCACTGCCACTGTCAGGGGTGGAGTAGCCCCCGGAGGCCTGCTCCGTGGTAGAGGAAGCCTAGCCCTGCTCTCTGGATCATTACCTTCTATTAGATCAAGAAAACAAGGCTCCACACTGCGGCTCTGACTGACACTGATGGCCCAATTTTTCTGTATCTCTGAGGACCACATAGGCATATATAAAATAAGGTTATAGAATATATTGGCTCATCACATCTGAGTGGCAACATTGTTGTCTTTCTGGATTTGAATTTCCAAGCCCTTCTTTTGGCACATAGAAGAGAACACAAAGTATTGTTTGAGACAAACATGTATTTTAGTGGTGGGTTAGATGTTAGGGGGCATTTAGGGGGATGTAAGGTTTGAATAGAGGTACACATTGACTTTGCCAATGATGACTGTGTGATATTTGAATTTTTTTGGCAATCCTCTAAGCCATCTGGCTCCACATTGAGTTCATCTTATGCCGAGTCTTTATAACCAGGGTATTGCAACTTTTAAAAGAAGAAATAATACAATCATCCCATTCTAATGAATTCACTGTAATTAAATTCATGAGCAAATATGTGCACCACTGCTATATTTATACACTCAGGGGTTTTGCTGCTACAGTCTTACTTGGTCTGAGCTCATGGTGACTAATACTAGCCAGTGCTAGGAAACCTAAGCCAGAGTCAGTCTGACATGTTTTCGCTTGTGATAGTTGAACAACTCAATAATTTAATCAGTATTCCAGCTCCAGGCCTTTTTACGAAAATGATTTGCGAGCACTGCCAATGTGCCAGTGTTTCATTTTACAAGAGTTTGTGGCTCACAAATTGCATATACATTTGTGCCAGGCTCTTACATGCTCATTCATGAGTGGTATAAAGACTTTGTTTTGATTCACAAAATTCACCAGAATTACTAGTACAGGATATAACCTCATGTTACTTGCATGTTCTAAAAGTGGTCAGAGATGCCTCATGTCTACCAGTGATGTCTTTAAAGCAACACAATCAATAGAATTGTGAATGCCATTACTCTGTAATAGCCACATGTGGCCACTACTCAGCTAAAGTTACATCGTCTCACTTTAACTGTAGCTGCTGATGCCAGCATTAATTTCAGACAACCAGGAAGTCTAACACATTAACCGTTGCCCGGCTGGTGTCAGAGAGCTGCAGGCCAGGATGTGCATATCAAGCATCCACTCCTCCCTCCACTATCCCCCTGGATGCCACAAAAACATACACTCCACTCACCCAACAAGTTCTCCACAAATTGCTTTTACCCTCCTCACCCCCATGAGTGTACACAATGAACACACACATACACACACAAACTTAGGCCTGGGCAGGGTAGTCGGGGTTAGTTTTTCAGCACTCGGGTTATATTTAATCATGGCTGGCGGATGAGGAGGCTTTTCTCTTTATGAAAGGTATTAGAGCAGCGCTGTGTTTTCACTCAGCTTTACACTCTGCCCCCATGCTTTTCTTCCCCTGACCTCTGTTACCATGTGCCAAGGAGGAATTTGATAAAGTGACACCGGGCTCCCGCTATCTCTTCCTCTCTCTCCATCTCCCATCTCTGTCTCAGATTCTAATAGTGTGTCTGGCAGGTCTGGACTGCCTCTCATCTCATCAGTGGGGTCACACCTTTGGGCTGCCCTCGCTCTCTCTTCACCAGCACTTGCCTTGTCATTTATTTTGCTGCTGAAACGGCCAGCGAACCGGCAGGTCTGATTCAATCTCCTACATCCTCAGGCTGATGTACCGGACAGAGCCTCCACTGTCTGCGATAGTGCTCGCAGGAATGAAGCGGGGGCAGGGTTTTACAGCCTGAACATCAGGCCCTCGTGTCTTGCAACTTTCTGCTCCCTGCTCATCCTTTGCTCTTTCCTCAATAACCTGAACCTTCGGGGAAGATTTTCTTGCACCATTCATTGTTAAAACACACTTTCGTTAGCCAAGGAATCGCACTCTGACAGAATACTCTAGCATTCAACTTTCCCTCTGCATCCTTATGTGACTTACCCCAACCCTAGTTGATCTGTACTACTTCTATTTAAAGGCCCCATTCTCTTTGATCTAACTAAAGTTACAGAGGAAAGTGAGAAGCATTGGGAAAGCTCCAGCAGGGGGGTTTACATGCCCTTTCAACACTTTGAGAAGCAGGGGATGCTCTCCATTCTGCTTCATGTTGCACCCGGGGACTCTCCCCACTTCACTAGCATGCATCAGCAGACACTTGGTCATTAGGTAGATTGACAGTGATTGTCTGGCCTGCAGAGCTGAGGCAGCCTCTGCTCGGCTCAGATGCCTGCTTTGAAATGCACACATATAGATTTTGTGTGGGTGAACAGAATTAACAGAAAATGTTACAAGCGAAGGTAATCGATAATGTGTGAAAGATGCGGCGGACAGTGTGGAAATCACATTTTGGACAGGTTGCTACTCCATAATTGATCGGGTGTAGCTTTAAGCGGCTACTCTCCTTTTTTTTTTTTAAACCTAAAGGATGATGGTCAGTGCCTCAGTACTGCTCATACCTTGAGCACTACAATGGCAAAAGGTGAAAGGTGTGCTGTAGAATATGATGTTAAGTCCAAAGTGAGGAGCCGTCAGAGTGTAATTTTCTGCCTTATAGAACTTGACCATTGTTTTCACTTTCTCTGATTTTTCTTTATTTTGAGAGAGCAGTGAGACTGATTTGCTTTGTCGTGGCCTGTTTGGGTCAGGTCATGTTGAACAAAATGCTCCAACATCTTATGTCTCCCCTGTTATATACAGCTTCTTCTATTTACCAGTTGTTGTCCCTTGACCTGTAGGAAGTCCTTGATTAAATGCACTTGACAGCTGAGACTGAACTGAATCAGACTTCTATCGCATTTCTGCATTAGCCTAGCCTCTTTCAATGTTTCATTTTATGGAAGTTTCTTTCTATTGTCACGTTCTGAGATGGCAATAATCTTCAGGAAGTTTAGACTGTCCTCCATTATTTATCCGTGGTAGTGATGGAGAAGAGCTGGCAGGATCTGTGGACTTATTGATCTTATCCTCTGGTTTCGTGCCTCACCTCCCATGGGGGAGGAGAAAAGGAGGTGTGCTAAGGCCACATTCACACCTCCTCTCTGGAGCCAGCCCCGTGTTCCTCCTTTCTGGCACTGTAAGTAAGTGCCACACAAGTATAAGTGTCTCATTGTTTTGGAGTGGACAGTTTGTCTTGTTATGGCTTAGAGATTGACTGAACTGTCTGTCCTGTCTGCCATCTGTGATCACCAAACATCTGCCCTCTCTTGCTGCTGTTAATTGAGAAATTCCAAGGGATTCAATGTTTTTCTTTTTTGTAGTGTATTACACAGTGTTCTGTGGGTTAAAGTCCACAACCCTACGGATAACTGTCCCTCAGAAATGACACAGCTTTTAACCTTTGAGAGGTTTACAGTTTGACGATGGTGAAATGTCTTGCCCTGCCTTGTCCTGCTATTCTATCAGTTTCATGGCAATTTCCCTATGAATGATGAGGATTTTGGAAATGGCGCTGTGCAAAATGTACAATTTTATACAGGATGTGTAAAGACCATGAGGCAATAACCCTCATCTGGCCTGTTGACCGTATACTACATCAGAGCCATGCAGAGGCCTCCTCTTCGCTTCCTGTGCCTATGTATTGCCTCACTCCACCCATTTTACTGCCTTGGTGCACAAATGCAAGCCGGCTAAATTAGGCCGGCCCCCTTTTAATACCGCAGAGAGGGGAGAAGCAGCCATTATGAATTATCCTTAATTACAGCCATTTCCTAAACTAATAAAGCTGCTAAATCTTTACTGCAAAGGTTAGTTTACCCAGCATGCATAAAAACCACTGCATGTGTGTGGGTCTGTGCCTTTGTGTGTGTGTGTGTCTGTGTGTGTGTGTGTACGTGCACATGTAGGTGTGCAAGCTCATGCATTCAAGCGTATATGCTGGTGATTGGTGTGTGTAAAGAGTGTGTGTGTGTAAAGAGTGTGTGTGTGTGTGTGTGTGTGTGTGTGTGTGTGTGTGTGTGTGTGTGTGTGTGTGTGTGTGTGTGTGTGTGTGTGTGTGTGTGTGTGTGGGCGCAGGAGAGCTGGCTGGCAGCACCCATAGTCCCATTAATTTCACGTGGGCTCCCTATCACCAGCCACAGATGCCTATAGACACGTAAATGAGTCTCCAGCGAGCGGTGGGCCGCCTCAGCCAGCCAGCTCGGGCCTAATGGTCTGGAAAGCCAGCGTATGTGACGGCAGGAGATGAGGGCCTTATTTACACTGGCAGACATTAGTGGATGGACGCTGATTCACTGATTAACACGTCAGCCTTCCTCCCATCCTCTCCCCCATGCCTCCAACAGTTCTCTTCGTCTCTTCCTTCTCTACCTTCAAACCCACATAAATACATTCAAAATATCTTTTACACACATATCGTCTTCCTCTTGCTTCCTCTTCTTCTCCTCTGAATTTGCAACACCATTCACATGCCCATGCCAACAGACAGATATGCACGAAAAGACACACCAACGCACACATTGACAATATTCAGTGTTGGAAATGCATGGTGGCAGGCTGCTGAGAAGGGGGAAGCCATCTGTGAATGATAGCTCCTGTGGAAAGATAATGTTTCTCATGCAGCGCCGAGTGAGGCGCTGATGGAGGAAGATGACTTTTTGAATGGTTAAGTGGGTAAACGTTAGATCATGGCCGCAGCGCTCCCATTCGCCTCACCCACCATCAATCCCTCCCTCTCTCCTTTCCTCTCTGCCTCGCTCTGCCTTTTGCTCTTTTTTTCCCCTGACTAGATTGTTTATTGAAAAGGCACGAGGAGGCCGCCGATAAGAGAGGCAAGGCTAATGCCGTGATTTGTGTCAGTCACGCCGCACAATTTGTTACAATCGCGACACTTATCACAATATAATATGTTTATTCTGGTCAATTAAGTGGCGCAGGAAGGCTCCTGCATTTGAAGTGTCACATGCAAGATGGGACGGGGCGAGGGCGATCAAAGGAAATGGAACTAATCTAATTGTACAGCATCTCATGCTGCTGCCACCTCCACGGTCATTGCCATCGCCAGTCAGCATATGAAGTGATACATTTTAGGAGAAAAGAGGGGATGACAGTACAGGTTTATAGGTACAGAGAGGGCCAGGTGCTTCTCTGTTAGGCCGACATGTATGTATAAGAACAAATCAACCCACTTTATTGATTTTTGGACTTAAACACTTTCTTAGGTGTTCAAAGGTCCATTCAGATCTGTATGTCTCTTCAGCACATATAAACATAGAAGCAGTACAACATTATTTTGCTTACCATAGGTATGCTGCATGAGCAAAAAAGCACTTTGACTCACAATATTTAGGCTCTCTAGATATTCACATTGCAGAAACACACTTGAACATGCCTCAGCAAACAACAAGACAAGTATGACAGAATTGCGAACAGGAAGTACACAGTAAACATACGAGTGATCAAGCTATTGCGTATGTCTGCAGTTGCATTAAAACACATATACAAGCCTCATTGATCGAGCTGACACATTTGTAAATGCACATGCACTTATAGAATAAATGGGTCTATCAGCAGACTCTTTTCTAGGTCTGTACAGCTGCATGTACACATGAACACACACACACCTGGATATGTTGAGGCCTAGTCCAGCACTGGATCCCAAAAGAGTCAGAGTATACATAAAAACAAGCCAGGCAGTGAAGGCAGACTGTGTAACAGACCAGTGCTTCCATCGATCTGAGAGGGTTCATTAGGTAAGTGCTGACATCACAGATTGATGTCTCTTTAAACCAGTGCCTGCTGAGGAGCTGACAAGGAAAATCAGCACTATTGACTCCTGTAGAGAGTGTGTGTGTGTGTGTGTGTGTGTGTGTGTGTGTGTGTGTGTGTGTGTGTGTGTGTGTGTGTGTGTGTGTGTGTGTGCGTGTGCGTGTGCGTGTGCGTGTGTATGTGCCTTTGCAACACATCACATATATGTTTACATATTTGTGCACATCAGTGTCAATGTGCACTTTTGTCCCAATAAAATCAACATGCTTGTACTTGCGTTTGGCACACAGGTGTGTCTTTTTCTATGTGCGTACATGTGTGTTTCCCGAGACACCGCACTAAATACCTTTGTCTTTGATGGGCTCTCTGGGTGTAGGTGTTCACTAATGTTGCTAGTTATACACTCAGCCATGCAGCTAAGGAGCCTGTCAGCCTGTTTCTGCCTTCACGCCACCATCCATCCATCTGCTATCACAGGGTTGGAAAGAGATGGAGTGGAAAATGGAGATGAAGAATCAAGCTAAGAACATAGGGTGGAGGAGTCGGAGAGGGACTGAACAGAATCTTTCCCCATCTATATTTCATCAGCACATTTAGGGAACTCAGTTTGGTAATTATGTTGTGCAAGTTTCAATCCAGAGAGAACCTTGGCATGGGGCGGCTTTCATTTCATATGGGGCCTCAGAGCTGTTTAGTTCAACTTTAGTACTTAGATTTTCAAGTTCTTGTCGTGGAAGAAGAGACCAAAAGTTGTCTCTGCGTATGACCCCAGTCCCCTCACCCTGTACTTGTCGATTGACTTGAGATGTCGTTTGTATCTGATGTGTTTCTCTAATTAAGAACAGGGGAGAATCATTGGCATTGAACGGCTCCGCACGCCCATCGATTGGGAGGGGGAAGGAGTCGGTGTCTGTGAGGACAGCGTGGATGCAAGTGACAGGAATTAAAGTGGTGCTTATAGCTGCAGCCACAGAGACACCAGACCAAGTTAGATGGTTCCAGTGTCGCGTTTTTTTAGGTCACCTCAGGTGCAGTTTGGCACACAGCTTTTTTGTGGAACAGGTGAATTGCCAAAGAAGCAGAGAGAGTAGCATTTAGTTTTTAAATACAGAACCTGTGACCTTCTAATTACAGCATCACTTCTGGCAGCACCAGGGTGTTAAGATCATCAGTTTCCCTTTTCCAGGTTGCAGCTGCATGTAATAAGTGATTTTTGTAGCTGCTATGGAGCATTGACAAGTGAAGATCAATGGCACATATTTAACAGTCATAAGATGTGATGATAATACAATAAGCATTACCTTCTCTAAACACCATGGTGCCTCATCTTGTTGCTTTAAATGAGCAATTGATCAGTTCCTTTGGAACATAAACAGTGTCTTCATGTCCAGTTGAGATGTCTTTGAGCGATCTATAGTCCAGGAGGAACGAAAGGGGAATTGATTTATCTGGCTTTAATACTATCAATACTCAAAATAGTGTATTTTCACAAACAAGAAAAAGTAAAACACTTCAGAAAGTTTGCCTGTACTTTATTTTAGCCTGAGCTGAGCATAATGCAAAGTAAGTGTTAGGATTGAGAAATGTGCAGAACTGAAGGCACGAATCCCTTCCAGGCCGCCACCACCGGAGGCACATCGCTATTGGCTGCCTCCAGGAGATTAAAGAGAATAATTGCCAGCTGATTGGCTGTTTAATTTTTCATGGACCTTTGATGCACAGGGTGTTTGTATTACCTTTATCAGCAGGCATAATAATAGGATAGAGTTTGACTCACTTAAGTAAAACAGGCTTTTTCACAGAGTAGCAGAGCTGCTGCTCTTCCTCTCAGCAAAAGTGAACACAATGGGGTGTCAGTATCTTTTCAGTACTGTACAAAGCACTGCACACTGGGTGGAAACATTAGTCTGTGCAAAAACCAAATTATAATTAATGATCAACATTTCTGAATGTAAGTGCCACAGACAGACTGGACATATGACACATTGTAATGAATGCAAATTATTTTACCATATTTTTCAATTTAAGTGATAACAAAAAATCTTGTAATTAAGCAAACTTTTGGAAACCTGAGAAAATACATACTTACAATTTTCAATTTCTGATAGTATGTCGTGTGTATATAGGTTTCAATGATGCAGTTTGTGTTATTAGATTGGAATTTATTACATTTTAAATGTGTATTTTTTAAGTCTATATTTGAATGAGATACAATTTTAGACACTTTCAGTGCATGTCATGCATAAAATAATGTCTCAAACTGTAGCACTATAGTGTAGTATTATGCTGCTGTGAAAACACAAACTCAAAATTAGAACATGTCAGCTCAGGTACTGTTCATTTATTGGGCTGCTGCATTCTGTTGCATTAGATAATACATGTATACAATTTTCCTGGTGACCGGTGGTGTCAATAGTGAAATTATTTCGTCTGTTCACATTTTGTTTAATTTCTAATTTGCGAATGAATCCTGAACTCTCAGCTCCAGCAAACACTGTATTTTACCTGTTTTTTGAAAGCAGTATGATAGCACATGAGAGCTAGTTGTGCCAGCTTCTCCCAGATCAGGGACAGCTGCAGTTGACAGTCCCATGTTCATGCCTCTGCCTGGTGACACTAATCTTTTCCTGTAGGTGACCTACCTCCTCATTCCCAATCTGTCTCTGTGTGTAGGTGTGTGTGTGTGTTGTGAGATGGTTGCAGCGGTTGTCTCCTCTGCGGTTCCGCTTCGGAGGTCCAGGAACGGTGAGCTTCTCATGGTTGTCACTTTGAGGTGGGAGAGCAATCATTTCCTTGGACAACAGTCCCATCCTCATCCCTGCTTCCCGCCTGCTCGGATTAGTTCCTCTCGCTGAGAAAATTTGCATCCAAAATATTTTCCCCTAATTTATTTTTTCACTGTATTTCCAGTTTTCTTTTCTTTACGTCGTGTGCCTTCTTGTGTCTCTTTTTCTCTGCCCTTCTCTGTTTCCTTCCTCCTTGTTTTCCCCCGGACGCTGTAGAGCATTTTTTTACAATTGTCAGAAAGAGTAACAATTCTATTGTGGGGTGATTACAACAGGGTGTTTTACCCACAGATCACCAGAGCAATTAAAATCTGTAAATAAGGCTACCCATGATGCCTCAGTCCAAACAATGGGGTCCCGTAGGAAGTGTTTGTTTGAAGGAGAACTGTGGAAGAGAGAGTTTCTCTCTCTTTGACTCTCTCTCTCAGTCTCTCCCTCATTAATTAGGAGACGCTCCTTCAACCCGACACGGCTGTGTCGATGGGCAGCTTTGCACAATCACAGTGACACATATTTCAGACACAAGATGAAGTTGTTTACTTTTGTGTAAGACCTCGCATTACGCCACTGCACTTTGTTTTGCAGCATTGCAAAGATAATGCAGGCCTAATTGTGCCAACTACAGCTGTTAGGAAGAGGAAGGAGAGAGGCCTGCGCCAGCTACTGTGAACAGCCAGACAAGTAGACACACTTTCTCTGGACTGACACACATCCAGACAAAAACTGTGGTGGGAAAATGTGCAACTGGATTTTCTTGAATGTCCTGTTTGAAAACTATGGAAGTAATTTGCAGATATGTGCCACATTAATTGGAAAAATATTTCTGATTGTACTGATTTTGCTCCTTTATGACCAAGGTCCCTTAACTCCTGGCTAGTCTTTTGGAAGGCATTTCTTCTAGTCACTTGGCAGTGTATCACATTTGTACCCTGGCATAACCAGAAGACAGTGCTGCCAGATAACCAAGACAATGCTGCCAGATAATGTCATATTCCTTGAATGAACAGCTTAATTGGGGCTTAAGCTAACCATTAGCACAGAGAGTTACTTTAATTCTGGTTTAGCCTCTTAACCTGGGTTGCCGCTAACTATCTGGTTCACAGCACTTCAGAAAGTGATGTAAGCATCCCGAACTACTTCTTAATGTTTCTTTTTCTTTGTAGAGACAAAAGGGCTCTTTGTAGTTTTGTGGGAAGACATGTGGAACATGTCATGTATTTGGTGTCAGGATGTGCGTGTATCGCTTCCGCAACCACCCCCACCGCACTTCATAAATTACTCACGAGTGGAGTTTGGGCAGGTTGGAGCAGAGGAACCAGATAGATAGAAGGAGGGACCGTGGGAGTATTGCAGCTCAGCACAGCAGCATGATGATGCCAGGCTCCGTGGGCCTCACCAGAGGCTATATGCCTTACCAAGATCCTGTTTACAGTCAGCCAAAGAAGCTGCCAGCCACCCATTTCCATAACGCTGCCTGCGGTCCTCTGCGGAAACTAATTTCTCTGTGCCGGAGATGCGCCATGATGCTGCCTGCTCTGTGCCTCTCTCACTTTGCATTCTGTGTCTTGTGTTTCTCACTTTTGTTTCCATCTGTTTTCTTCCCATCTTATCTTTCCATCATTCCTTATTTGTCGTCTCTTTTTCTCCAGCTCCCACTAAACTCATCTTTTCTTGTTGCAGCCTTAACCACTAAACTGTCCTTTCCAGCTGACTCAAAGGAGTGATTATATGACCAGTATAGGTCAATATAGAAGTTGAATATAGTTTGAGTTGCAGTATGAGTTTTTATGTTTTAATGCGAAGTGGATACACCTGCAACAATTCATCAGTTAATCCATTAGTTGCCAAATATTAAATGAATTGACAACTATTTCGATAATTGATTAATTATCTTAAGTAAAAGCTAACAGAATTAACAGTCTAAATCCTCTAAATCCAGCTTCTTTAATGCAAATATTTTTTGATTTCTTTCCTCCTCTTTGACAAACTGAATATCTTTGTGTCATCTGAGGATGTCATATTGGCCTTTGGGAAAAACTGATTGTTTTTGGGTTTTTTTTAACAATTTTCTTTTATCTTATAGATTAAACAGCAAATGAGTTGATCAAGAAAATATTGAAACTATTAATCAACAATGAAAATAACCATTAGTTGAGCCCTTGTAGATGCTTGAACAGTCTACTCTACCTGTCCATTGGGACAGTAGGACGGTGTGTGTATTTGTGCGTCCCTTTGTTCAAATTTACAACAGATGTATTTTCTATATGGGTGTGAAAATATTTATTTGACGTTTTTTATGAGGGTAGTTACTATTTCACATCTTTTCACTGTTTGCATGGTGTCGTCTTCCATCTATGTGTATGTCAATGTGTCGCGTCCACTCCGCTGTGTATTTACGGTCATGTTTCTACATTCAGACACATCTCTGCATGAGCCTGCCATCTCCAGCTTTTCCCCTTGTTCTTTTCTGTCATATGTTTGTGCAGATTTTTTTTCTGACTTCAGCCACTTGTGTACTTGCCATGTTCCTGTGCCTGTACATCAGTGAGCATCTGCTCTTTCAACAAGGTCCCTATGGCCTCAAATGTCAGACCAAGCAGCTGCCAGACAAGTGCATTGTGCAGCAGGCTTGTGTTTCGCCTCCTCCCATCCCTCCACTTCTTGCTCTGTGATGTTAACTGTGATTGAAAGTAAGTAGGCAGCAGCAAGTGGAGGAGGGACGAAGAGAAAGGTCTCTACATTTTACAACTGTATACTTGCAGTTTGGAGCAGTGCTGCTTTAATTTTGCTTCAAGTTGAGCTGCTCTCCAAGGCTCTTTGGTGAGGTGAGGACGATGTTCAGTTGTGCATTAGGAAATACTTCCTCTCCCCTGTTGTGTGAAAAACCAGTGCAATGGGAGGCCATTTGTAGGTTGTCCATATTGGGTCCATGTACTGTGAAGTATCGGGGGAAAACAATGTGTGCATTTGTGTCTCAGTGTGCATGCCCTTGCACACATTTGAATTGGCTTGTGTCCTCCCTTAAATACCTTACACAAGTCTGCACTTGCATTGTAACATTTAAACAATGTGGATTCCCGGTTGCACTTCGTAGTATAGATGGTGCAACAAGATGTCACAGGATGCTTGTTTCAGAGTGTATGTGGCCTTGTTCCATAGATCTCTGTGTGTGTGAGCAAGTAGTCGTTGGATGGGAGCACCGAAGCAGAAGAGATGGAGGGCGACGAGACAGGCAGGTACCCCCCAGGAGGGGCCTGGGGGGCAGCAGGCCAGGGGATGCCCCTCTAGCTCCCTCCCAGCATACTCTGCTCTGCTCTCAGACATGACTATTGATTTGTCCAGCAGATAAGACCACAGGTTAGCTGCTCTGCTAAGTACTGCTCTTTTCACCTCCTTTTGCCTGCCAACAAAGACTGGACACTGGTTTCATTTGATGTCAGGTGACGTTGTTTTCTTGGCATTACTTTTTCCAGTCACACCACACATTTCGCTTCCTTCTTCCCTTCCTGGCATAAAGCATGTACAAACCATCAGGGGGCACTGTGAGACTCGCTCTTGTGACCCAACCCAAACCTGGCATACTTCTCCATTGTCTTCTTCTGAGGCTGTAGGATATAAGTTCGCAGCTGTGGCAGGTCTAGAAGCTGTGAGAAAAGGCACTTTAGTTGTCAATCAATCCTCCACCTTCATCTGAGGATCCTAGAAAGTAGAATTTCTGTGTTAATTCAAGCCTAAAGTAGATTAGTCCAAACAGCAGCTTGAAATTGTGCCTGTACTTTGCTATATGTAATCAACATGTGCAGCGAAGTGTAAAGTTTGAACCTGACAGATGTAGATGGAAGCCAAGGCAACTCTTGATCAGCTTAAGACAGTTCATCTCATTGCCAAGCTCTTATGTGATCGGAAGTCAGTCAGCAGTACCTCAGTGCTCACTGACAGATGGATGAATCGAGTCTTCAAAAGGCTTCATCGGTGACACAACATGAGCCGAGCTTCCTGGAGGACTCTGAATTCTGAGCTGTCACAGGTGGCAGATGAGATAAAGCTACTATGCTGCTCTGCTTGTTTCGTAACATAACCTAACTCATGTTGAGAAGAAAATTGGCACCTGCTTGACATCAATTAAAAAGCAGTTTCTGAGATGTGAGAGAGGGTTGTTGTAACACGTCTTGTATTTTTAATTAAAACAACCTCCTCTGAGTCATCATCAGCTTTTCATGTGTCCGAAGTCAGAACAGGTGTGCGCGTAAGACAATGAACAGTGAAGAAAAGGAACACCGCATGGGTGTGGATGTAATGTAACTTCCCACGCTTTAATTGCAAGCTAGTGTGTATTTACAAGACATTGCGACATGCTTTATCATTGTTAATCAGAAAAAGGCAGTGTACGACAGCATAATACCAGCTCGTCATATTGTTTGTTGTTCTTCTTGCACCAAGTTGCATGTCATTTGTCATGGCAGAGAGCCAGACCTTTTAGTGTGTGTTAAACTGGTTCTCTCTTGGATGAGAAATGGAGGCTATTACCAGCGATGTCAGCTATAAGAAGCAAAACGCTTACCAAGCTGAGGGCTGCCTGCAAACTGTAAATGAATGGAACAGGCATCTTCAATGAATAATTTTGAATGGTTGTGTTTTAAGCTCCAGGTTTAGTGAAATGAGCATTATAGTTTTTAACTTTAGAACAGAGTTTCTAATGTATCTTACAGTTGTACTGCATATATATTTAACAGCATTGTTTTCAAGGGTTACCCCAAAGCAGTCAAATGTCATCACAGGAGAGAATACTTTTAACCAAATGAATACACATCAAAGGACCATTAAAATCCTGAAAAAATTGACATTTTCACAGACCTCTCATTTCCATTCATTTTAACTCATCAGTGTCAAATTGAAATGTTTCATGAAAAAACACCTCAAATCTTAAAGCGAGGGTTCGTACCAGGTTAAATCCTAATTTGCAGCATTTTTCATGTGAGCTCAGGTGCATATCTTAACAACAGCAAAACAAGTAGTGTGTCAAAGCACAACATCAAACACAACATAAACATGTCAATAACGACATTTATATAGCAAAGGAATACCAACCAGTACGTTTACATCACATGCAACCTTGCGTGACATTGTTTTCAAAACTGTTTGTCATTGTATCTGCCACCTGTACAGAGATTGATTGATAGATTAATCGGTGGTAAACCTGTGGAGGTGCTGCCAGCTGCATAATTAAATATGGAAGATGCCTTTGACTTGGCAACAAAGTGCTCCTGCAACATTTCAACCTCCCACCCCGTGCCTGGGCTCTCATAGCTGTAGCTCTTTTGCTAGCAACCAGTACCACTTACCTGCAACATGAATGGGGAGGACAGCAACTAATTGCAGGGACAAATGTTCCCGACTGCGGGGTTTGCAGTTGTCTGGGCCTGGTCCAGACCCTGTTTATCTCAACCTCTGTTGGCAGTCATACACACACCACACACGCTATGCTCTGATTTAACCAGAGGCAAAGCCCCCGCCAACCCCCACTCTCTCTCATCAAAGATTCATAAAGGCAAGGTTCTCAATGATTTTCTGTCTCTTCCCGTATTCACAGCTTGTTGTCCTCACCCTCCCTGTCTCCTGCCAGTCAGACAGCGGAAGTCAGGCGGAATTACGGCTGAAGTGGCCGCTGGCTCCCACTGTGTGTGAGTGTGTGTGTATTAATGCTCTGTGTGTTTGTTGTGTGTATGCTTGCACTGGTAAGTATTAGGTGGAGACACAGGGGGTTGCACTTGGGCAATAGGGCAAAGGGACAAATGGACAGAGAGATGTCAATGCCATACTGAAAATGTTACGAGACCCCATGCAGGGAAAGGAATTAAACCCCACCCTGTCTTCTCTTCCCCTCATGCACTCCTTCCGCTTTTCTTTGTCTTCCTCCCCAACCCCTGAGCCCTGTGCACGGTGGCAGCTTCAACACTGGATCTAAAACTAGCTCAATCAGAGCCCCAGTCACCAGGCCCAGGGCACACCATCTGTAGCCCTCTGAGTCCTTCCGTGTGTGTGTGGGAGGGGTGTGTGTCTGGTTGTGTGACTATGTTAGTGTGTGTTTACCTCCTTATTTATGTTTGTGTCCATTTGCGCGCAGGCTTAGAAGCATGGGTGTGTGTGTGTGTATGCGCGTCTGCGAACCCAAACCACCGTGCCTCAGCCTGTTAGTCTTGCTACTTACCAGGCTTAGCCAGATGAGGGCCACTCAGCCCGGATCTAATTCCTTCGACTCTGGCAGCACTTCACTCCTGGCTCTTTTTGCCTCTCAAGTGTGCATCTGTGACCTTGGCTGACATCAGAGGGGGTTAAACTGTGGACTTGGAGATGCGGCCACAGTGATTGAGTTGTAAGCTAGTTTTTGGATCAGAGCTTCCGCACCGCCATCTGGGCTTCTGTGGAGCTCAGAAAGAGGTTATCCCTCTCTTACTCCCCACAGCTGACCCTGGATCATCTGTAACGGCAGAGAATTTAGTAAGAGGCATCCTCGCTGGGATAGGTAGTGCATAGTGTGGATGTCTGTGAAGTGAAAAAATCATTAAGAGAGGAAACTAATATGAGAGCTGATCTTTGTTACCGCTTCAGATGTAATCCCTCCGTTTTTATTATGCTGAGCTCTGCTTTTGGCCTTTGTCTCATTGTTGTCTTTGTGGCAAACAAGCTAAGCCTGTGTCACCTTCAAGTTGGACTTTTTATTTAACTTAACAGTGAACACAACTCTTTACTTAGTATTGTTGTGACAAAAGGGTTGGGCTCTAGCAAACGCAGCTCTCAGTTATTTAGGTCTTGCAATTACTGCATCAAGTCCTGACATTGTCACTACAAATATTACACTATTAAGTAACTGTTAGACCACAAAGAGCCCCTTTTACCACCGAGATCATGTTTCATTGAGTGATGAACATCTCCACCTAAAACTTTTGCCCCAACTCATCTGCATAGGCAGGTACTTGCATACTCACACCCACACACACCATTTTACTGCATTCCCTGGCTCGCTGTGTGAACCCTTTGCATCCTGTTTAGTGCAGTGCCTCAGGGCCTAGCCTGGCTGCTCTTCCAAACAAATTGCTGGCTGTTCACAACGTTTTAAATGCTGAGGCCCTTTAATTACACTATTTACTTAATAGGGTGAAACAAAACTCGTGTTCACGCAGCAGGAGTACCAGGTGATGCAGAAGTTCAAACACCTGGCAGAAAGCGCTCCTCTGGCACGGATGCACAGCATACACATGTGTACGCATGAATGCACACACACTCACACACTGTGTTACAAATACTACAGGCTTTGTTCATGCTTGGATAAGAAGTTGACTGAGTTTGGACTTTCTGTAAAGATGGTTTCCTGGGGGGGGGAAAGGCAACTGGGAAAATGCAGCTCATAACTTACTGTATACCCTGCCTGACATTTTCAGAATTAGTACATCCTGTCCTGTAAACAGTGAGTTTTTGTTGACTTTTTTGCTGCGCTGTTGACCATGTGGGAACATCATCTCCTACTGTGTGTCACTCCTTTGTTTGTCATGCTAAATGCTTAAAGTGTTCATTATAACCGTGTAAATCAAGCGCTCATCTTTTGCTGTTTGTTTAACAAGAATGTCCTGTTGATTGCCATGTAGCCTACACCTGACCCTGTCCAATTTATTGGGTTTAAGATTTATGACTGCCTCAGCAGAGTGTGTTTACTATCACTGGTTTGCTGAGCCTATTATGTGATCTCATCGTGACAAGCAGAGTCAACAATGAGGTGACTTTTTGTATGCAGTTTGAGCAAAATGTCATATTTATTCAAAGACGTTTCCTGCTCTCAAAGACTTGCTTGTTTGTTCCCATGCTTTGTTTAAAAGGAACAGCTAATTCACTGTCTCTTTTTTCTTCTTCTTGTAAAGCAGTTTAATATACACAATTCTGAAACCCTATAACTGTTGTGCAACAGTTTAAAGCTTCTATCTCACAGTTTTGCTTTACACAAAGGCTTCAGAACTTAACACCACATCCCCTGGAGCTGGAAGGATGACTTGTAACTGGGCAATTTAAGTTACAATAGACTATAATTAGCTGGGCCAGCTTGACCCCGCCATTGTCACCTGAAGACAGGTGGGAATTGTGCCTGCATTGGATCGACCTTATCATGTGACTGGGGTCAGGTGTCGCCCAGTGGTTCGGCTGCACTGCTGTTGAGGCAAGCCTCATCCATCATCAGCTTTATTGCACCATTCAGATGATGCCCACAGGGCACTAACGCTTGGCCAGAAGGGAGGGAGCCTGCGATGAGGGGGAGGAATAAGGGTTAAAAATGATCGTTTTACAAGATCACTCTCAGCACAACAAGTTTTCACAGCAACGGTATGCCATTGCCCTGAAAAACTAAGAGTTAGTGCTCCCAACGCCACATTAACCATCTTCCTGATTTCCTAACAGCAGATTTACAGCCTCGCAATGCCGAGCTGTGAAAAAGTGCAATCACTCGCAGGCTCGTAACCTCTTTACCCCCGCCATCAAGTCCTCTTATTGCTCCATTTTCTCTCCTGGGCTTTATAAATAAATAGCGTCATCAGGAAAAACTTCTGTGTCTCTTCAGAACCCGCTCTAATTAGTTTTGCCTGTATAGATAAAAATGTCTCACTCTGGTATTTGGCCACATGTGTCTCGTTTGGGATGCTGAATTGAGCTAGGCGGCCGTCCCTGTTTGGCGTTATCTTTGCGGTGTTACTGACAAGGCTCCGAGTAAACTTTCTGTTGTTTGTTTTTCATTGTTCCTTTAAGTCAGCTGCTCCTGTTGAACAATCCTGTAGCCTGGCACAGGTGGCTAGTAGGCGAAAAGCCACAGCCCCTTTCATGCCTCCAAAGTCAGCCTGGAGCACACACGCACAAACTCTTTTTCTGTCTGAAATGCACAGACACATAATCTCACTTTGACTCTTTCTCTCTCTCTCTCAGGCGTAGACTCATGAACACACACAGACCCAGAGCCTCGGGGGGTGATCTGTCTCTCCACCCCTTGTCGGAAGAGTAAACGGCCAGGAGGGCCCTATCTGTTTGTCCTTTTCCTGCCTTTTTTTTTATTAGAACCTGATTGCATTTGAACAATAGTTGTCTGCTCGTAAATTTTGCGCCTGTGTTGACATTAGGCCACATTCCATCCCGTAGCCTGAGGAGGAGAAGGAGCGGGCCAGGGTGTTCGGTAATTTGTTACACTGTTAAGCACCTAATGGACGTCCACCTGGTTTTTGAGAGCAGTAGCTGTAGATGAGGGGCTTGCCTCCTTTGCACTTCCAGACTGCAATAGTGTTTTATTGCTTGCAATTATGAAGGCTGTTTAGAGGCTACCTTGCTTTGTGTGTGTTTTTCTGTTACATCTGGTTCACCCTGCTCTAGACGGGGCAGCCAGCCAGACCACATCAAGCGCAGGGTGTGAAGCAGGCAGAGACTGTGCAGGTACAACGAAACTTCTCTGTTCCTGTTGTAAGATTCCAGCTAACTCTATTTACAACACATGGACCTAATGCAAGCTCACGGTCCTGTGTTTCCAGCTGGCTAGAGATGCCAATAATGAGCCTTATTTGTTTCATGTGGTTTAATGAGCAGTCCAGACTGCAGCTGGCAAGAGGGAGACCTCACAGAGTCTAAGGAAGGGGCAGCCCCACCCAAAGGTACCCATGCTCCCTGGCAGAATCATTGTTCCCAGTAGCAGCAGCAGCAGAGCCATGGTGGCACGTGGGTGGGTGGGTTGGGGGTGTTGAAAGCACCACGCGGCAACCGCCTCGTCTCCTAACCCCCTCTCTTGCTAATGCATTTTTGCGTGGTTTCCACAACCATTAATTAAAGGGGAAAAGAGTGCATCAGATGTTAGTTTTATTAGCCCAGGCTCCTTAGAGGGAATCAAAATGAAAGGAACATATGTCATGCATTTGATGATGCCCCCTCCCTCTCTGTTTCTTTCTCCACAATTGCCCACCTCACACACTCACAAAGTGTACAGTCAGCAGCTGTCTGCAGACACAATAGCATTTGATTGATCCTGAGGAAACGCTCAAGACGCGGCCCTGCCCACGCTTTCTTCTTTCTGGCTGGCTGGCTCACATTCTGCACCACTTTACATTTAACGCTGAATGTGGCAGTGATTGGGATAATAGGAGCTGGAGATGGTGGTTGGGGATCTGAGGCACCGTTCAGGCTCTAACGAGGACAGCCCTCAGAGTTCACAGGACCCTTGGAGTCCCGTGTGGTGTAAGTTGAGATCCAAACTTCACAGGTTGGGCCTTGTTCTGAATGACTGCCTGTTATACTGCCCTTTCCACAACATCTCTAATATCTTGCACAGCACAGCGGAAAGATTAGTATGTAGATAAATGCTATCTGTCTATCTTTTTCACCTTTTATATAACTGCATAGCATACAAAGACAGATGTGCTCAATCACTCATTTAGTACACAGTATTGCATATACAGAATGTACATGGATAATGTACTTCTTTCTTTCTTCTCTCTCCTTGGGACGTGATTGCATGCCTTACCTTCAGGGGCAGGCTGATTTATGAGACACATGCCTGTTTTTTCATGACTTGTTTGATTGCATTCTCAGCTATCGGGCACTCAGGCTGCCAAAACCATAAAAATTCACACCTGCACAAAATTTCTAGAGACTCAGATGAAGCACAGTCAGAGCACGAGGAAGCAGGTGATCTGAGGTATTTTGCTTCCCTTGATCAGCACAAACGTATAATACAGATCAAAACTGACACCGATGATTGATTGATGTTCATTGTACCTTTATGCAAGCTTCATTTTTTAGTCCAGTTTAGATACTGTGTAGGGCATGGCACATACTTTGGAGATGATTCTCGGAGCACTACCAACGCTCATATTGTTCAGGTAGTTGTAATCACAGATTTGAAAAGTCATCAATACTAGCCTATTTTTGAATGTCATGAAACTCATCACTTTTTTGAGCTTCTAAACTATAAACAGTGTATAAGGAAAATTTGCAAGGTGAATTTAGGGGACTTGTGTAAATGGAGTGGGATTGATAAATAATATCTTTTTTTAAAGGTGTCATTGGTTGTTTCATGCATTCAGAGAAACATATTGGTCATTTGCATGACTTTCACATAGAACAGCTGACAAGTTCAGAAAAGATAGCTGGTATGTCCTAAGATGATGTCCTGAGTCAAGCAGCCCAAGCTGTCCAGTCCCATGTGGTTACAAATGACCTCGTATAGCAATAATGCAATAAGCGTTGTCTCCTCTCTACGTTCTCTGGGTTCTTTTTCACTTGGCCTGACACAATTGTGCATTTATCAGTGTAATTGCATGAGTCGGAAGCACTGATGTTGTCTATTAGGCGGATTTCCATCCTGTTAAGAGCAGAGGGCCTTTTAATGTATGGCCCTGCTTGAGAGTACTGCTACACAATTACACACTGGCCAGAGATTGAGTGGACTGATGATGCTGATGATTGGAATGGTTGGGATGGAGGTGATGGCAGTGATGATATTGGACCACCCTGCACCCTTCTAACAAGCCTTTCAGAGAGAGTCTACGAGTGAAACAACAAAGTGAAACCGAGGTTAATCATTTTATTTACTCGTTTTTCTCTCCCTCTCTTCACCCTACCTCTCTCTCCCTTTCCTTTCTTTAACCAAGTGATGGAGCCCGGACCATGGAGCAGGGGGGAGGAAATCGATGGGGAGCGCATTACAGTAAAACGTATTGATTAGGAGACCTGCGAGCAGTGTGTTGGTCGCGGAGATGGTGGAATGATGCAATGCTTAAAGGAATTTATCCTTTGACTTTTACATTAACCTTTTATTGACTGCTTTGCCTGTCCATAATTAACACTCACTTTAGCTAAAGTGGTTAGTTTGAGCGCAAAGGGGGCTCCGGCCCTTATTGCAGCAAGGGCCGTGGAGCTCCCGCCCCAGCCGCAGTTCAAGTGCACTGTGCTGCATGGAGGGAAAGGCCTCTGTGGAATAGAGGCGATAGAAGCCTAGATACCTTTCACATTAGCATACCATTTGAGCGGGGGCCTGCCAGGCTATAAGGTTTCAGGGCAAATTGAAATGAGTGATTGTATTGCCAATCTCTCTTGACCGAGCGCCAGATGGGATAGTTAGGCCCATATCTGTCTGGGGTTAATCCATTGGAACAGCCTGGACTCACAAACACATTCTCTCCCTCTTTGACGCCCCCTGCCCCACCCACACACACACACATGCACACCTCTTTGTCTTTGACCTTAACTTTAAGGTGGACTGCTCTGCCATGGGAAAGTCTTTTGGTGAGCCTTGTTTGTACGCCACCTTGGCTTACACAGAATTTCTAGCAAGAGCCCTGGAGAGCTTAAGGCACCTCGCTTCATATTGACTTTTTGTTTGGTTCCATTTTAGCAGTCAAGGGACGGAACTCTGCGAACAGTGGTAGACTGTGTAAAAGTGTGTGCTGAATTACCTTCACTATATTATCTTTGATAGTCTTCCAGTCTTGATATCTTTTATATCTCTGGTAAACCAGGAGCCTTCTATTTGCAAGCTAATGTTGCAAGATCCCTTGTCAAATAAATGCAGCAGCTCTGTTGAAGGCAGCTAGTTGGGCTTTTACGGTATGTAGCCTTTCATTATAAGTCAGGGCAGCAGAAAAGAGGCAAGTGTTTTCTCTCATAGCTCTACTGCATGAATACTTAATCGGACCAAATCAAAAGCCCGGGTTCCCTTGGCCTATGGTGTCCTGAAGCTGATGTCAGCAGAACCACACAGTGTGTGTGTGTGTGTGTGTGTGTGTGTGCTGTCTGGGTCAGTTTGCACTCACACACCCTGTAGATATGTATGCCAGCCATGTCCTCCTCCTCCTCCTCCTCTGAAGTGGTGCTTCCTTTAATTCGCACCCTAAATAAATGATGAGAACATTTAAACACACGGCTCGTCGCAAAGCCCCAAGGTCGCCTAATCGTATTATTTATGAAGTGATGTGCTACATAATGGTACTTAGTGCATGTTAACAGATGCTATTATCAGGCCCTGATCCAGAGCGCTGAAGATATATTGGACAGTGGATGTTAATGCTGCTCCTCACCACCATAATGCAGCAGCTCTTTAAAGGGCTAACCGCACCAAAATGCAGCACTTAGGCCGAGAGCCAGTCGAACATTAAGTGGCTCCAGTGAAAATATATAACCACAAATTGTGGCAGCCCCCGGCTGTCCCCTGACAACTTTAACATCCCCTCATCTCATCCATAACTGACCCCCATATTCTTCTCTTCGGCTCTCTGTGCCCTCTCCATCCCTTCCGTCAGTCGCTGGCCACAAGGTGGTGGTGGTCGTGTGTGGGTGTATGTGAGGGGCTTGTTTGAGGTTTTTTGGGGTGTGGATAAGGTAAAGAGATATGACAGGACAGACCCTGGCATAATGACTGAGTGGGGAATATAACTGGCCTTGTGGCTGTAGACGGAGATTCTTGGGTCACTACTCACAAGCACACATGCGCGCACTACACACACAACATACAAAATGCCATCCTCCACATCTCCCTTTTGCACCTCCAGGTCAGGGGTCACTCTCATCTGTCAAGAGGCAGAGGGAGGGCAGATTTACACTGACAGCAGAGAGCAACACAGAGTCACAGCAGTAAATATTTACACAGGTCTGACAAAAGATGTGGCCGAGGTCTGTGGGGGCTTCAAACACTGTAAAAATTACAACTTACCCCGGATTATTAATCATATAAAAATCATGCAGTGACATGAAGAGGCTGGATTTCTCACTGCTCTGTCATGATTGCAACAACAGAGAGTGATGTTCTCGTGAAAGCATCCTGCTGTGTGTGCCTGTGTGTGCGTAAGATGAATGGGGCATTAATCATGATACATGATATCATGTTTTCTCATCACCATGTTACTGTTGCTGTCATTTATGGCTTTAGAAACACTTCCCTGACACGGGACTTTCCCCTTTTCTCTCAGCTCCATTCAGGTCAATGAGCTTTACTGGCTTAAAAGTATTTCTGCATTGCCTAATTATGGAGAAGTTGTATGAAGATAAATTATTTAAATGTCCTTAATGATATGTCTTGGGGGTGAAAAACTACATGGAGCATTTTTACCAAGAATTTCAAATGATTTCGTCTTTTAGAGATTATGCTGACAAACTTACTTTTTTCTATCAAGGAGGTCATAGTCTGATACACTGTTATTGGGAGTCATCAAAAGAACACACAAGCCTTCTACTTTTCTTAACTTCTAGTCAAACACACAATACAGACTGTGCGTTTAGAGCAGGGTTAGCACACCTTCACACATATTATTGACTAAACAACTTGATATTTCTAGGATTGACCCCTTTAGATTCTTTATTAGTCACTACGGAAAGACCAGATTAAAAGATGAGTGTTTATGTTCACAAACTATAGTCACACTGTATTCACTAGCACTAGTTATACTGTATGTACTATTAGTACTAATGATGTGAAGATGGGAATCTTTTGGTTTAGGTGAGATTTTGCAAGTAGTGGGTATGGATACATACAAGGTAGTTCTCCAGGAAATGAATGTTGGTCAATTTCAAATCACACGTGTTGTGAAAATGTCTCTGCCACAGCTGTAGCAAGGTAAGAAACACTAGTGGAAAGTTTTGTGAGTGAGCTGAGAAGTGTGCCCTAATGTTGGTGAGGGTCCACCAGTTGGTTTTGTTGAGAGGGAGGAGTTAATGGGTTTGTTTGTTTCCTGTGTCCTGTCGCCTCAGGTGCCACTCGAGTCTGGCCCAGACATTACCCCCTGAGGAGGCCCCAGTGGACCGGCCCTTCTGGGGTGTGGATGACCCCAGCATGCCTCTGCCCTTTGATCTGGCTGACATCATCAACAGAGTGGAGTCACTGCTCTGGAGGTGGGCCCGAGATGCTGAAGTGTGGACATGTGCTTAAGTACACATTGCGTACATATATCTCTATATATGTGTATAGCCCATGCAGCATGCATCCATTCACAGGTGACTAACTTGTCTTATCATTATTTCCCTATGGTTTATTGGACAAATGATCATTTCTTAATAATGTCTTACATAAATACACACAGGCACATAAATACTGAAGTAATTATTTACAGACCAATGCGTGAACAGTCAAATAAGAAATGTAAACACAATCTTGCATGCTTCGCACACCAAGTGACAAATGCGGAAAAGCTGGCCGAAGGCATAAGCAAACTAAATGGCTACTTGGGGCCCATAAAGGAAACATGAAAAATAAATAAATAACTTGAAATTACTTTGACAACTGCTTATTCAATCCAGTATCAGTTTTTCAGCTTTGGAGGCTGCTCAAAATCTGCTCATGGCTCCAAAAAAATGTTTGGCCTGGCCTTGCCACTTCATTCACAGATGCACAAACCACACGCTCACATCTGTCTTTACACATATGGTGCGTTATTTAAACACTGAAACTGCTCACCCAGTCTTATCATAAACTCTAGTGAGTCATATACAGTGATCAGCCACAACACAGAAACCACTGACCGGTGACATTTGTAACACTGATCACCTTGTTACAATGCAAGGGTCTGCTGAGAATCCTCGAGTCCTGGCATTCATGTGGACTTTTCATGTACGACATGCTTAAATATTGGTACAGTCCAAGCAGACTACCCCATGGCACTGGAGTAGCAGAATGAGCCCCACCCCAATGCAAAACCTGCACAGGAATGACTCGGGGGAACGTGAAAAAGTTCCGAAGGCATTGACTTGGCCTGCAAATCCCTAGATTCCAATCAGATTGAGCATCCAAAAGATGCCCTACAATGTGCCCAGTCCATGGAGGTCCCACCCTGCAGCCCAGAGGACCCAAAGGATCTGCTCCTCGCGTCCCAATGCAGGACACCATAGGACATCCTCAGAGGTCCTGGCAATTGGTCAGAGCTGTTTTGGCAGCATGAGGGGGATCTGCACAATATTAGGCAGGTGGTTTTAATGTTGTGGCTGATTGGTGTATAATCATTCAGTGGACTTGGTCTTTGTAGTGGCCAATACATGAAGTTGGACATTGTGTTCCTATTAGTCAAACATAATCGCAGTGTGAATCATGGGCCCCTCTGGGCTTCTTTGAAGGCATTTCAGCCTTTTGTTGTGACACAAAAAGGCTGTGACTGATCAGTATACAAACTCAAACCATCTTTTACTTCCAAATTAGGCTTAAAATTATATCTAAACCTCAAGTTCCCTTCACAAAAGGTCTCCCGCTCAGTCATAGCATGTGATGAAAATAAAACAAAAAAGGCACATTTTGACCATTATGCATTTCTTTTTTCTTCTCCAACAGGATGTGAGGGATGGAGAGAGGATATGAGAGGGAAATATATGAAAAAAAAAAACCCACCAGCTTTTCTGAATGGTCCCCACATTAGCTGAGGGGACAGACCACTGGTGATACCTCTGTCGTGATCCCACCAAGATTGATTTCCTTTTGATTGGGGCATCTACATCTACCCCCCTACTCCACCCTCCACTACCCCAGCTGACCCCGGCATCGCAGCCACACCCCAACTTGGATTTGGCTGGAAGGAAACCAGACCACCACAGTAGATTCAGAATAGTGCTTCAGTAACATGCTAACAACGCAAAGCTTAGCAACAAGCTACTAGTGTCACAACAGTCTAACGAAACATATGTGGAACCTGCATTTCAGTGTTAGCATACATTGTGTAACTATTTATTATTTCAGTGTACTCTGTTACTTAATCTCATGTAACCCAGACATGCTTTTATCAATGGATTGACTCATTCTCAGTAGTCACAGTACAGTACATACATATATGCTTTTTACTTGTCACACAGTGTTATAATACAGTATAGAATGGTAAGAAAACTCACTGCTCACATGGTATTGCATTCTTCACTTGTGTATAGTGTAACCCCTTTATTGTGTTCAGAAGTGGAAAAAAGCCTGAAGAGACCAAAGAAAGATTAGGATAAGAAAGTTATGAATGTCACCCAGTGGAGAACATGAAGAATGTGTTGTTAAGTGTTTATGGTGCAGTGGTGTGCTTGTGCCATATATGCCTGACAGTGTGTATGTGTGTGCATTTAGCCATTTGAATATACATGCGATCAATTGCCGGCCTGTGTGTTTGTGCACGTTCGCCCTCCCACATGTCAATGCGAAGGCGCGCGTGTGTGAATGTGATAGTGTGTGTGAGCCTGTAGGCTGCCTGCCAGTTGTTTGTTCTCGAAGATGTGCATATGGAGAAAACAGAGACTAGCAGCGGGGCCCCTCTGCTTCTGCTCTGATGAAAGGCAGCGCTGATAGAATGACCCGGAACACAACCGCCGTTTCTCATAATTACAGCTGTTCAATCGCTTTTAATTACTCTTAAAGTGTGTAGAGCACCACATTCCCCTGTAATGCTGCAGGCCATCCGAGAGAGCGAGAGAAAGATCCGGCGCTTCTGACAAAATCCACTTTCAAAAAAGCTAAAAAGGGTGGAAAAGGGGGCCGACGTCAAAGCAGTGTAGCAGCCCTCCTCGTTTGATTTCTTTCTATCTAGTTCATGATGAAGTAGAGATGCTGTTTACTATTAAAAATGCAGAATGCACTCCTTTTTTTACTTCTGAAGTTTTTTCCAAGATGTTAATGGTTGCCAAACGCTGTTCTTCTTGCTTCTTCTTTTGCTGCGCCTTTGTTGTTTGTTGTTGTCAGAGAGATTTGTTTGTAGATCGGCAGTAGCGTTGACTTGTTTGAATCACTCTGTGCTCCCTGCGCCACAGCTTGTCTGTCTGAAGCAATAGGAATGGCAGTAAATTAAAAAAAAAACAGTGTTTTATCCAATGACCTGCATCCTTCTCATTTTTTATAAAATCCTTATGTATAACACACATATAACAGGTACAGAAGTTTATTCATACACATGTGTTTGTGTCAGTTTACATATTGATTGACTGTATTTCTCCTAATATTTTTGACTTGACCTTTGACCCCGCCAACCAAAGCAGTCATGCGTCTCTTTACCATCCCACTGTGTTGAAGGTGAGTATTGTGCTCTGAAATAGCCTCTGAGGTTTCCTCTATAAACAAAGACAGGCAAACATCCCTTATTTGTTGGTGTAGCTCACTGGCAGGAACATGCACAGTAAAGCATTTCCTCATGCATGTAAATATAATTTCCAAAGAACCCTGCCGACTTAAGTCTTTGTGTAATACTTAAGTACGTAGATCTAATTATCTGTCTTAGTTTTTTACTTTGTTTTATGCCCAGCTGCTTCTTGCTCTAAACTTCAAAGGAGCCGGCTGGATTAGCAGAGCAAACATCTCCTACGACAGCTTGATTGACAGGTTGATTGAGTGAGTGATGTCACTCCCTGTAATGAAGTGCTGGCTAATATTCTGCGTATCTCTCCAAAACCTCAGCTCCACACCCTTCGCCAGCCGCCATCCCAGAGGTCGCTAATGTTAACTACTTCCTGTAGTGGCTGAGTGACTGAGTGATGGATGAGTGCGGAGCGCTCTCCCCTCGGGGGCCGACTGAAAAAAGGGCCCCCACTTGAAGAGACAATTACACAGCGCTGGTGAGAGCCACAGGTATGCATTGTTCTGACCGGGGTCAGCCGCCAGCCAACCAGCCGAGCCACCCTCAATTAGGCCAACAATAGGTGCAGGGGGAGATAAAATAACCAGGTGTGTGGTGGGGAAAGGTATCGGTTTGGGGTCATATCCCAGTCAAATGTTTCAGTGTGTGGCAAGAAGGCTGGCGCTGATTGCAGTGTAGGTAAATGAATCCTCAAAACGGATTTTAAAGTGTTTTTATATCCACTTTGTGAAGTAATTCTGAAGATTTATGGTATTATTTTGGTTGATTCATAATTCTGTCAATGCCAGTGAAGGACAGCTGTATTTTGTGTATTGAACAGAGGAATCTGACCTTAACCATGACATATTTAGAGTGGCGACTGTACAATTCAGCTTGGTTATCAGTGCATGTACAGTACACTGTAAAAACGCATGTTCGCTATGTAGAAGAACGAAAACGTGTGAAACGTCTTCAACATGAGTTTGTACAAATGAATAGAGGTGTGTAATGTATCTGTGTGTGATTGTGTGTATCCAAGATTCCTGTGTGCAGGCTGGCGTTGGAGGCCCCGGGGCCACAGAGGCAGTAGTAATTGTAGAAGCAGGCAGAGGAGCTGAAGATAGCATCGCAGCTCTGGGGCGGCTGTCAGCAGTGGGACGGGCCGCACTCATTTGTCACCAACACAGACAAACACCACTCAGCACCGACAAAACATTGACTTGATTGACTACATGTGAAGCAACACAAGCCCTAATGTTTTGCAACTGTTAATTGCACTAAAGGTCATAAAAAAGGCAGACAGAAGAAGTTTCTCGTCAGCATAAATACAAGGCTGCACATAAAGCAAGAGCAGCAGTCTGTCAGTGAGAATTACACAAAAAGTTACGGATCTGAACTAACTATATCACCCTGTTTTACTTTGCTGATGGAGATTTTATCCATGTCTCATTTACATTTATCAATGACGAAATGTTTATGTTAAATGTTAAATAAAAGTCATTTGACAGGATCAAGATGAAATAAGAGTTGCCAGTAATTTTTACCTGGATCTGCACTTCTGCTGTTGTGCCAGATAATCAAACAAATGTTTATATAGAAAAAGTGCAAAAACTCTGACTGTCTTAATTTGCTATCTTATCCAGGACCAGACCAAACCGATTTTCACTGGAGCTGCTAAAATCTAAACCATCTCATCCTGTAGACCAACTGTCCTCTCTTTTAGTAGGTTTATCACAACCGACATGTTTCCCAGCCCCCGGTTCACTTTGTATTAGAGTGAGAGTGAACTGATGGTGAAGTCTTGATGCCGGTGTTGATGCTGTCATGATCCTGGCAGCTGAGCAGCTCTGATGAAGAGAGGCTGTGGCATGATGAGTGTGTGTGTGTGTGTGTGGCTGAAGAGTGCAGAGGGGGGTCTTGGGGGAGCGAGGCCTTGCAGATCAAACAGCAGTCTGATCAAATGTAGAGCATGTTTGTGGGTCGTTGCTGTGGCCCCGACTCTGGTGACCAGCAGCCCCAAAATCGTGTGTCCTGCAGGACCTCCGTCTCTTTATCTCTGCCTCTCTCGTTTCCAGTCTGAAGTGGCTGACCCATTTCTCCCATTCACTCCTCGTCTTAATCTGAGCCTTCCTGTACACTTCGGCTGCAATTTTCCACCCCATCTTCAGTTACATTCCAAACTACAGGATCTCTCCTGAAAGGTCATCTTTGTATCATTTCCACATCAATTTAAATACCATGGCTACTGTAAACAAAACAGGTCAAAGACTGGAAGCTTTTATAGGCGAAACTGTCTGTTCCATTGTATCATTTGATCTGATAACAGAAATCACCTGAATTGCTTTAGGGCACCAAACACAACGCCAGTTTTGCTTGTTAGCGAACTCTGTCTCCTTTATTCCAGCATCATTTCAGCTTCACTTTAGCTAAATTTAGTCGAAACAAAAGGTGACAAAAACTGTGACTAGTGAATCCGACACACTGCAAAATGCTGCACTTAATTCCTCCTCTGTCCTTCTTTTCTCTAATCTCTCCCACATCCTCCTCCTCCTCATCACTTCCCCACCTCTCACATACACTCCAGAGCAGTGCGAAGCATCTCTACTCATACCTGTCTCGGTCTCTTAGCATTGCGAGCCCTGTTAGCGCCCTGCCATTCATATCAGTGGGATTAAATGGATCGTTTTCCAGCGTTAGCAGCTTCTCCGCCAAGTGGTCTTGATGTCAGGCCAAGCATAATTGAGTCATCTGCATCTCATCTAAAATGGATGAAAGGACTTTTTGATATCGCCAGTACTCCACCCCCCACACCCTCAACACACACACACACACACACCAAATACCCAACAGCAGACAGAAAAGACTTAGGTCGAACAAATGGAGAGCAAGGAGGCCATCAGCTCTTAATCATTACTTCAAGAATGACAACACCTCATGCCAAAGAGGATTTGATGGACCAAAAAGTAAAATAAAATCAGCGTATGTACTTTAGCTTAGGCAAGTAAAGGTACTTGTTTCAGGGTGTGGCCACAAAGTGTATATAAATATGGCCTGGGATCTTTCTGCATGGAGTTTGCATGTTCTCCCTGTGCATGCGTGGGTTTTCCGTTTACTCTGGTTTCCTCCCACAGTCCAAAAATATGCTGAGGTTAATTGGTTATTCTAAATTGCCCGTAGGTGTGAATGTGAGTGTGATTGTTTGTCTGTATATGTAGCCCTGCGACAGACTGGCGACCTGTCCAGGGTATCCCCTGCCTTCGCCCGAGTCAGCTGAGAGAGGGTCCAGCACCCCTCGCGACCCTAGTGAGGATAAAGCGGTGTATAGAGAATGGATGGATGGATGGATGGATGAACCCTCCACAATGTGATGGATTTCCTGAGAGCAATTTTGAAGATCAGTGTGGTGGCTCCAGCTGTCACTTTCTTGGCTGTGCCAGACTCCTCCTAACTTCTGGCTAATCCAAAACAAGCAACGAGGTGGACTATGAATGAAGCTGAGTCAGGCCTTGGACTGTCTTATGATGGGACCAATTTGTCACTCAAAGCATCCATGCCTGAATTATACATCATACAGTTATAATAAATTGATAAATTAGCTCCAAAGACCAAACTTTTTTTTGTACCAGGCTGTAAACATGTTTAATTCTGCTGTGAAGGTGCTCATTTAAACATGGGGGTTTATGGGGAATTACTTGCTTTTGGAGCCAGTCTCAAGTGGCCATTTGAGGAAGTACACTTTTGCACTGACTTCATTTCTCAGCCCCAAAGATGCCAGCACTTTTTGCACTGCAAAGAACAACACAATATTTCCTGATTTTACCCCCTACCATTAACACTGTTTTTTTTAAGGTGTTTGTTCAAACGACCAGTTTGCTGCCGTATTTCTGAAGAGGACCTTTCTTTGTTTTGTTTTGGGTTTTTTTTTTCAACTTGACAGTGCAAAAATGACAAAAAAGGAGATCAACATGACAGTAAACACCTCACAAGTGATGCATTCTACCTTGAGGCAACTGAGGACAAATATGTCAAATTGTCTGCTTTTAACTTTGACGCCAATCAGTTTTATTTCAAATACCAGAGTGTGCTGCTGAGATGCATTTTTTTTCCAGTTTTTGTCAAATTGCCTCTGAGATATTGGATGTAACAAACAGAAAGACAGAGACTAATCCTTAGATTTCATTGATTTCAAAAAATGGAGACAAAGCTGGAGATCAAAGAATGATCTTGTTGAACAAGGAAAAAAGAAAATGTCAAGAAAACAAAGGTAAAGTGAGTAGTTGGGGTGTAACAATTAGAGCTAGAAGGCAATAGCAGTGGTATGAACAGAGCTGCAGTCTAAGTCTTGGTTATTAGCTGCATAGGATTGCGGAGACAATCAACTTCATCTCTCAATTTCCGCCCTGCCATCAAGCTGAACATATCTCCAGGAGACAGAAGTGACAAAATTGTGAATATTAGGTCATTCTCAAGATGATTTGATAGGCAGCATCCAAGTGGTAAAGGATGGATATAAGTAGGGAGTCGGGATGGTTTTAAAAGGTAGTGTGGGGAGCAGGAGAGTGTGATGTATTCATCAGGCGAGATGCTCACCTTATCTGCTCCAACCTTGAAGATGAATTGCCGGCCAGCCCCGCTTAGCACACACGCAAACACACACATGAACACACTCACACATCCCCAACGCTGCTGCCCCTTGATTGACAGCTCTTCAAATGAGTGTCTGAGTAGCACTGGGCTCTGGCCCTCCAAGTAAGTGGGCCGTCAAATTACATCCAGGGGACCGGCTGGCCCCCTCTCCCCTGGCAGAGGAGATCTATTTATTTGTCTGTTTATTTGCTTGGTTTAAATATTTGGTGGGGGAAAAATATTGAATTTTTGTCCCCCGGTCAAAGTCCCCTCATATTTAGTTAATAAAGAGCAGAGGAGGTTGTTTGCCCAGAAAAGTGCAGGATAGGGGACTTTATTTAAAGGAGTCCTCAGAGAGAGCCAGTGACCTTCTTCTCATGGAGGAGAGGGCTGTGTACACTGTGCTGAGATTCACTCTCTCTGCCTCCACCAGCCTCCGCGATTGTTCAGTCTATCTGTGTACTCAGACATGTTTCCTTCCCTCTTTCTTCCTGCTCTCCATCACTTTTATTTTTTCTCTTCTCTTCTCTTCTCTTCTCTTCTCTTCTCTTCTCTTCTCTTCTCTTCTCTTCTCTTCTCTTCTCTTCTCTTCTCTTCTCTTCTCTTCTCTTCTCTTCTCTTCTCTTCTCTTCTCTTCTCTTCTCACACACCCCTCCCTCCCTCCCTCCTGCCTGCCTGTCTTTCTTTCTGCAGAGCCTTGCTCTATTTGAAGGGAGTCTCTCGCTGGATTCCCCGGGCTGCATCCAGGTTAAACTCTTAATTGCCTCGGCAGTGGGTGGTTTAAGGCGCTGGCTCACTACAGTGCAGACGGTCCCTGTGCAGGGTTCTGCAGGGTTATTGGGGAGGGGTGAGTTGTTCTATGTTCAATTGTGGCTGGCACGTGGCGGCAGACAGTGCTGGGTGATGATAAAGACTTATTAATATAGATGATGGAGATGACCTCTGACTGCAGCTGTACAACAAGCCTCTGCTGCATGTTGGAGATGATCTATCTATCTATCTATCTATCTATCTATCTATCTATCTATCTATCTATCTATCTATCTATCTATCTATCTATCTATCTATCTATCTATCTATCTATCTATCTATCTATCTATCTATCTATCTATCTATCTATCTATCTATCTATCTAAAACATGGATACATTTGCTGAACATGCACTGACCCCATCCCCACCTCAACAATCAATACCCACTATCAATGTAAATGTGAACATCCAAAGTGCCCGTCTGCTCTTCTTATTCCCCCATATCTGGATAAACTCTACTCGTGTGTGTGTACACTACGTGCAGCACTCAGTCTGAAGGCTTCGTGACCCTCCCATCTTGTCACTACAACCCCAACACATGTCCACGTTGTTCCGAGATCCAGGATACCCGCTCAACCAAGCCTTCCTATGTTCTAATGCTTTTCTGTCACGAAAATAAAACCTGCTACATGCCTGCTCAGCTAATCAATGGGATCAATGGTGCATTTCATCCGCTTATAAATATGTTGACAGCTGTCAGGTCCTGTACGTCTCCAGTAAAGTCATCTTTCTGCGCTGCCATGACAAACAATAGACTCTCCTTACTGTACCGCATGTGGGCTTTGCAGACTGCCAGCCTTGGCTCATTTCATAAGGCTATATTAGCGAGTTAATGCCCCTCATCTCGGCACTCCACCCCTGCAATTGATTCCTGTTTAAAAGGCTATGGGTAGTCAATACCACCTCCTCATCGCCATCTGTCTGTATTTACTAATAAATAAAGTGGAGAGCATTGACTGGTTTGGCCAGGCCTGTAAAAGCATGCATGCTAATGAGCGCTGGGCCTCTGCGGCCAACGGAGGAGGGAGAAGGTGGGGATACTCCACCTCTCCACCAACTCCGTCTCGATGGCTCTCACAAGGCACAGCACTCCAATCATGGTAATTGCCCGCCGGTCCAGTTGTTGTTTAACATCGCTCATCAGACAGAATGCGGTTTCACTTCAGCTGCATAGATTTTTCTCCTAGGCTTGCTTGTATGTTCATTCTCGTTTTTTTTGTTTCACTCTCCTAGCAGTGTGTAGGTCGGCTCTTAAGGTCGTGTCTAGTCGTTTGTCAGATGTGGCCTGTGAGCGCTGCTGCACCGCACTCTGTCACACTGATCAATTGCAGATCATGCTGATGGGCTCATTTGGAGTGGCCCTCATGACGTATTTGTTCTAAAAGGTGCTCAATCTTTTCTACCCACCGCCTCTCTCTCATTCTTCTCATTTTTGTAATATCTACATAGGGAAAAATTTATGTTTGTATCAATAAATGTGTTATGTGAAGGAGGGGGGGAAAAAAATCAATATTTGGAAGGAAGGAAATTCCTCATGTCAGTGCGATACAGCTTCACACACTGAAACATGGAACTTTGCTGTAATAATAATTGTAGTTATTGTTGTAAGAAGAAGAAGAAGAAGAAAAGAAGTCCACACATAGACATTTACACATGCAGCCTTAGAGTCCATTTGGTTTGACACTGATTTCCTGAGTGAAGGGGTGGTGCTGATGTGTCGAGGCTCTCATAGCTCAGCATAACACAGTACTGCTGTGTCAACTGTGACCCCAGCGACCCTGCAGGAGCCGGAGAATGGGCTGCGGGGTCACTCAGCGACTCAGGTGAAATGAGGGGTCAAAGGTCAGCTGTCCAGTGTGTCAGGCTTGCTGATCAGGAAGTGTAGCCTCTCGCTTCAGGGAGTACACAGGGAGTGTCATGTTTTGGACACATACTCACACTCTGACATAAATCTTCCATGCTTACATGAAGTGGAGCTCCCTCCTAAGTCAGTGAGCTGCAGGAAAGCGAGAGGAAATGTTTGTATCTTAGTATGCATACTGCTCAAAGTAAATGTATAAGAGCTGATTACTGGACTAGTTCTGCTGATTGGTGTCAGAGGTAGATCACAATCATCACTACTGTAATCATAAGTGTTTTCATTGCCACTAAGACAATTGAAAATATGTCTTGTCTATGCTTTTAATTAAACTAATCAAATATACATTTTAGGGTGGACATGTACTTTTCACAGTAACAAAAACTTGCTAAAACCTGCACTAAATCAAATATCCACGTTAACTGAGCACGGTTTATCTGGTAAGTTTTGTGGACTTAAGCATATTTGTAGCCAATTATTGCAACATAAAAATAGAAGTTCACATTTTACTTTTTTTTTTTTTTGCTCAATTCAATTTTATTTAATCTATTTTGTTTTTCCTTTACTTAAACTTTAAAGCTTTTCCACTTAAAGTATTCCGATACTTTTCCTCCCACCTGTGGCGGTACCATACAGAGTCAAACAGTGCAAAGGTTCATGTTTGTTTGTCCCAACCCTTGCTCTCTATCTGCAGCTCAATCCCATTGTAGACACATCCAAACGGGCCCCCTACCTCTGCAGCACTGAGGCAGTCCTTCCTTCCATCCTTAACCCAGAGTCTTGGGTTAGAGAGCTCACTGTTGTTCTGAGCCACCCCAGCATCCTGGTAGTGCTATGAAGGGAAAACAGCAGCGCCGCAGTAGAGTTTCCTTCCCCTGTCTCATCTGAAGCAGGCTCTGCTGGCTGTCCGGATCAAACTGGCCCACAGTGTGGTGCCGAGTCCTCTCTACAAACAAGAGGAGGCCCGTGCATTAAAGACTCACCACGGGGGCACCCATCCTAGAAGTTTTACTTTTCAACAGCCTTGGAGAGGGTAATGTTACAGGGAGAGTTAGTGTGTGTGTTTTGCCTGAGTGTCTTTGCAGATATCTTTCAATTTCCTTTAACAAAAGAGATTTTTTGAAAATATATTTAACGTAATGGACCAATTTGCTCCTCATCATCTGTGCTCGTCAGTCAAGCCGCAGAAACACTTCACCTCACTACAATGCATGCTGGGTAGATGTTTTCTAGAATAAATCCTCTGATACCTTGACCTGACAACAATGGACATCACAAATGGTTTCATTTGCAAATATTCTTTGGTAAGAATGGAGCAAAAGCATCACAGAAATGACTGTTTATCAAACTTATACTGAAAACTAGTGGTCACTTGGACTTCTTCATTTTGTGAGAATCTACCAAAAGCTATACATCATTTTGAAAGAATATTACTGCAGGATTTTGTGTTATTTATTTATTTAACTTGTTGTCCAATGTCATTAAAATTGAACAAATGTGACCATTTAAAAAAAACCAAAAACTTCTTTCCTCACTTTAATATTTTAAGCACAATAATGTGACACACTAATCTTTGTCCTTCATTTAGCAAAGCAACTAAAGTTTGAAAGTCTCATGTTGGCTTCCTTCATCTTTGTTCATCCTTGCTTTTGACAAAAAAAAAAGAAGACAGGCACTCTTCACTCCCTTATTTCTCTCTTCCTGCTATTTTCCTCCTCTCCTCTCCTTGCCTTCTTCCACCACTCGCTCTGTCCAGGGAGTCATTATTGCTTTGGTAAATATTTCATAGGCCTCAATACCTTCGCACACAGCCACCTGCCAGCTGCCTCTCGTCTCACACACAGACCATGGATAGACAGATCAAAATGAAAGAAAGTAAAGTGATGGCGGTGGAGGAGGTGGAATGAGGGGAAAGGGAGAAAGGAGCCTGCTCGCTTTCTCCTGCCTTGTGTGCATTTACATTTTCAGTGAGCTGAGGCTCTCTGCTCTGTATCCCGGCTTCATAACAGACTGAGTCCTTTCAAAAGATGGAAAGATTCCCTGGATGTTGTCAAATCTATGCCCAACACCGTTTTGTTTTCTGAGGTCCTATTTCTCGCCCTAAGCACTTTTTTTTTTTTACTCTACACATAAAAGGTTCTGGTTTAGTTTCTGAGATGGTTGTGCTGGGAAAGGAAGGGGGGGTAGAGAAAGAGCAAGAGACAAAAGCCTGAGCTGGTGCACAGTCAAGACAAGACAGAGAGAGAGAATACTAAGCTTCTCCTTCTTCTGACCTTGAGGAGGCCTGTAAGCAGAAGCCACTCTCCCTCCCTTCGCTTTCTCCTCCTCTTGCTTTTCCAGCCCCACCTGTTTACTTTGACTGGGTTAGAGCGGGGTCTTGCATCACCTGCAGTGTCCTCTCCTTCTCTTCTCTCGCCTGCCCTGTGTCATTCTCCTCACTTCTTGCCTTAAAAAAGACTCAAAAGGAGTAGCGATCCAGAGATGAAATATTCAGCTTGGATATAAGCGCTTTAAGTTGTTTCAGAGTGGATAGCTTGTTGCCACAGAGCTTTGACTTCATAAATAAATGGTCAGCAGTGGCCTCTTCGACTGCCCTGTCTCCTGTATATATATGGCTGAGTTGTTCGTGCGCCCGGGGCAAAGCCCTGCCAGTGAGTTCCAGGCCTTAAATATGGATAAGCTGTGAAACGCCTCTGGACACACTCCTATGTAGTCAGTATAATGCTGAATAAAGCTCAGCTGTACACACGGCAAGAGACTTGGAATAGAAAATGTAAAATCTTTACGCCGTCCAGGGAAAAGCAAGGCTGTTAGTTGAAAGGTGAGTGTACAACGAGGAATATTAGTTTAAATATGCTTTACATTCACATTATATGCTTGCATCCGGAGCCAGCAGACAGAGATTTTGAGTTTAACTTCTGTCATTTCCACAACGAAAACTGTCGCTGATGGACACACTGACGCATTAAGTGAATCAAATTTTGTCACAGGAGACACGGTCTGGCCACTGTTGCTTTCCTTTGCCTTCCAATGTTTTTCGCTGAATATTTACCATTCTCTTCATGTTTTTTAAACCTACCCTCACTTCTCTGCAAAAGCTCCCAAACTGCTCCTGTTTCTGTTCAGGGAAAAGCTTGACGCTTGGTTTCCTTTGAGCTTTCCTATGTAAACGCGTGTTCTCACATTTGCCTTGCAGTGTTGGACGTTTCTACCAGGAAATGAAATGAGTCCGTAGCAAATGTTTTGGCTTCTGTTGAACTCTTTAGCGAACAGCAGCTTGCCAACTGCCGCAGTGTTTTTGCGTTCCCAGAAACCCCCTGGGATGGTGACTCCCCGAGCTTCCGGATGAAAAGGGCGAACAGTTTCTCTCTTTGATGGAAAAAAATATATATATGTGAAAGAAATGTTTTACAAAGTTGCATAGGTATTAGGATAAGAGGGATTGAAATAAAGATTTTCTTTTGTAGATATATATAATTCCATTTGTATTTCATTTGTGTGAATGGAGATATGGTCTAGGTCTAGCCAGGCCATTTAGGATTGCGCCTTAATCTGCAGGTGAAAAGGGGTCTTTGAGTGTGATAAAGACGCCCTTGAAGACAGGTTTGGCCTCTAGTGCAGCAAGTTGAGCTCAGGTCATGAACAATTTGTGCCTCATTGATTTTGTGTGTGCCTAAGTCTGTGTATGTGTGTGTGTGTGTGTGCATATGTCCCTGTGAGAATATGCAGTATGCTAACACCCATGAGCCTTGTAGCCATAAATCAGCAATAGGAAGTGGTGTGACACAGGCTGCAGGGCCTTGCTGATATGGACTGGAGTTATAATGGGTCCTGTTTAAGGTGGAGGAAGACATCAGCTGCACTGATCTTTACTACCCTGCAGGGCTCTGGAGATTACTACTGTACAAGAAGAAACACTATTCAGGTCACTCAGATGGTAAAAAGTTTTTCCTCCGCACGCCTATGCCACACACACTCTCTCTTCTGTACAGTATGTTCGGCAGAAGCCTCGACAGTACTGTACCGCTGCATGAATGATGAGCTGTATTCACGGTTTGTTCAATGTGCGCACGCAGACAACAGCATTTGTTATTCTGTCTGTTTGTTGCAGATAGGGCCTGGGTCTTGTTAGCTGTCAGGCCAAGCATCCACAAAGCTATTCTCTCACTTATTGATGGGGATCCACTAAATTACAGGCTCAAACAAGAGAGGCGGCAGCAAAAAACAACCCTTGTAAAAGTTTCCTAAGAGCCCCTCATATTTCAGCATTGTGTGTGTGTACACAAAGAAAAAAGAGAATGAATGTCAAGAAGATCCCAAATGCATTTTTCTTTATTTCACTTTCTCTTTTCTTTTGGCTGTCATTCTTTGGTCAGACCCTGTCTGGTCTTGCTATTATCCTGGGGCGTTATCAGTGTGTAGCTGCCTCTTCAGATCAGGCCTGCGATAAGGGCTAAATAAATGGAATGCTTGGCTAGTGGACATAGGTCAAGCCTTGTTTCGCCCCTGTTTTTTTCATGTGTTGTTGTGTTTGTCTGCAGGGGAAGTGGAGGGTGCAGCACGAACAGGCTCTGCAGTCTAATGAACTTATTGATTTCAATTTCAGGGCTGTTCTCTCCCTGCCTGATGTTTCTGAAGCTTTCATCCATTGCTGGACATAAATTAGTAACTCAGTCTCTTGTTCTGGGACTTTTTTGCTCATCTCTTTCGCTTGCTCGGTCTGTCTCCCTGAGACAGGTTGCTATCTTGGAAATGCTGTTTTTAAATGTGTTAAAAGCTTCTGTGGTTAGATGGATGCTGTCTCTGTGTGGGTGTTTTCTGTGTGGCTTAACACACACCTGTCCCTGACAGAGATGGAGCGAGGAAAATGACAAGCTGTGTGTGTGTGTGTGTGTGTGTGACTGCAAATGTGTTTGTGCATATATGCGTGTGTCTGTGTGTGTGTGTGCCATCGGTTATTGGGGGTCACTGAAGATGCTGAGTGACCTCTTCCCAAGGGGGTCAGGGAGCAGCTGACAACTGTTTGTGTATGCCTGTGTGTGTCTGTGAGTACATGTGCGTCAACTACTAATCCATATCATGTATCACATGCACAACATGTTTTCCCTACAAATTTGTGCACGCATCCAGAGACGGAGTTCCATGCCAACAGAAGTGAACGCAGCACATTCCCAAAAGAAGCCCCGCTCGTGGAAAATGAGAGGCCACCGGTGCTGGGACAGGAAGCCTTCTCGGCCCGGCCCTAATGAGCACTGTGGGAGCCTCCACTCTGGACCCAGTACATCCGATATCCCCGATGATGTCCAAAGGCTAAACAGTTAAAAGGTCCGGTTGCTATATGTAGATGCGCAACACCCCCCCTGCTCTGAATCCGATACTCTGGGAATCACAATAACAAGGCTGTGAGCTCTGGTCAGTTTTCCGGAGCTACCATTCGGCCTCCCACCAACAGGCTGCAGAGTCCCAGAGAGAGACAGATAGAGAGAGAGCACGAAAGAGAATTGATGCTGAGTAGCACAGGTTTTAATAGGGCTGTCAGAGTCATATTGTTTATGTCGTGTTCCAGATTAATCCATTCTTCCTTTATGAGCCTCTGCAGCCACCGTAAATTGCGAGCACGAAGCCGGTCCACCGTTGAGTTACGCCTCGGGGATCAGTGCCACACATGGGCGGAAAATAAATCATTTCCCCCGGATTTAACGCCGGGCAATACCTGGGCCCTTTGTAAATAAAGCCATAGATGTTTTTACACCCCCCTGTTTTCTCTCTCCTGCCTCCAGGGCTCTTATTGAATCTCAAAAGGAGAGGGAGGGAGAGACAGAGAGAGAAACATGAGAGAATAAGAGAGAGCAGAGTTGAAGGGGGACCGGGGGAGAAAAAGGGAGGCGAGAGAGGGAGTAAAACAGAGGGGAAAGTCGAGGAAAGAGATTCCAAGCGGGGAAAGATGAAGAGACACAAACCAAGATAGCTTCACAAAACAGACAAGTAGAGAGAGAGGATGTAGATGTTGGCTGGGGGTGATGTATGCGTGGAGTGCTGATTCCCCGGGTTCTCGGGGTGTGCAGGTTGAGATCTGTCAGACTGTCTAAACACAGGGCCGACTGTATTGCGCTGCTCTGGAGCAGTGGGCACAGAGCAGACAGCCAGCTTCACCAGCACAACCAGCAGGGCGACCCAGCTCCGCTCCAGCTCCGGCTGTGACCGTAGCCCAAGACGCCTCTCTTTCTCGTAGCCTCCTCTCCATCCTCGTAGCCTCCAGCTCAGGGGAACAGTGCCAGAGCCTGGAGAGGGAGAAAGCAGGAAAGAGAAAGAAGGACAGAAAGAAAGGCCGGAACAACTTGTTCATCCTGCCTTGTGCAGTCTGCCAGTCGGAGACAGCCAATGGGAATGTGTGTGCTGCTCTGTCAGGGCTTCATGAGTTATACATGACGAGCTATGTGAAAATGCTTCCTGTGTACTGTGTGTATCATGCTTCTCGCCTTTTTTTTTTTATCATTTCTTTTTTTCTTCTTTAACCCCCTGCTTCCTTCTTTCACACTCTCTTTCTCTCTAGTGTTTCTTTCAAGAGCTCAAAGTTTGCTTTTTCTTTTCAGGGACAAAGTATTCCCTGGTTGTTAAATGTTAATCAATGGCAGTCAGCAGTGACACAAGAGGTTCCAGCTTCTTTTTTTCTGGTATGGGGAAGGTACTGCAGTTCAGCCACATCTCGCCCGGGGTAATACCGGGCTGCCGTCGATGTACGTGGACCACAGTGAGAGCAGAGTTTAAATGCATCTGAATATAACATTGTCTTTGCTCCCTTTGTAGAGTCCAAACCAAATAATTACATAAATGCAGCCAGGGAGAAGACCCTATACTAATTCATTCTTAACACAAGCATTTAACCTATCCATTATTCATATCTCCAACAATGCCAGGGGGCAAAAATCAGTGCTCCCCTCACCCATATATCTGCCCAGCTACAGAGAGGGTGATGCATTATTCAGGGCGTGCCGGGCTAAAGACTGTTCTTCCTGTTCCTGACTGCTGGAAGCAACAATCATCGCACTAGGACACTGTTCTCTGTCTGTAGCTCTCTGTCCTCTTCCCCTTTCTGTCTGCCTCTGCTTCTTTGAGCAACTGTTTCATCATGGTCATTTTTCATCTCTCAAGTTTATCATCCAGATGCCTTGTGGAATCACTTCTTTTCATCTCTCCGTCTCATACAGGGCATACAAGATTATATCTCTGTCTTTGGTGCTTTTTGCTTGATACTCGATCACACAGCTGATTAAAATGTTTTTAAAAAATCTTTGCTGAAGTTGTCACAGTGCACTTGTGTTTGCACTGATGCCGACCTGAGCCACCTTCTCATTCCCTGCTGTTCGTTGACGTCTCTCTCTCACTCCACCTACGCACAACTTTCGTTTTTCTTTTCTTCATCTCCTTAAACTCTGACTATTTTCCTATAATTTAGCCCTGTCTCTTTTGTATCTTGTTGATGTGAACTGTCACTGTCTGTTGTCTCAGTTCCCACTGACTGAGCAGAGCAGGAACACAAAGTACCAGGGCCTGCCTCAGGGTCCCGGTGTACTGCTGCACACTTTTGTCCCCAGAAAACAGAGCATGGACGGATCAGTTGCGAAGACTCTGGACTGCTTGTTTGTTTAGGCTAGAGTGTCACTGCTTCTCCAGGCAGAGAACATTCTGTAGTTATTGCTATAACAATGCTAATTCTCAAGGTGGGTGTGAAAGCATGCAACACATTGACAAAGCAAAAAAGTGAAAATGAGAGAACACATCTGCATTTGCATTTAAACTACATGCAAACAAACTGAGACCTGCTTTTGTCAACATTTAATGCTCATGCCTAACTTGAACTTGAAAGAGTTTAGGTCACTTTGCGCAAAATACAAGATGTTGGATTTCTGTGAAATGAGCGCTGCTGACTTTTCTCAGAAACTCACAGCATCAAAGTCAGAAATCAAAATAAGGCACAGTAACTTTGTGAGTAAAGGGACGAGGTTGGTCTCATTTCTTATTTAAAATCAGCTCCATAATTTGATCTTTGTAAAACTTAAGTTGCTGCAGGTGTTCGGCAGGAGGAATGATAGCCTTAGGGCTTGGAGCTACCGTGAGGCCCCGCTGAGATTTCCCATCATCCCTACAGTCTGGCAGCAGCTTTTCAAACAGCGCCCCTTCTGAAGTTGCCCTTGGTTCTACATGTGTAGCAGTAATTATGAATGAGGGGGACTAAGATCTGTACAAAACCATCAAACATTTTACAGCTTGCTGCTATTGTTATAAAGATCAATAGACACAGTATCAGTCCTGGTTTTGAAGGAGAGGTGGTGCTGTACATTTTCCCTCGCATACTTTCTCTCTTTCTTTCTTTCTTCCTTTCTTTCGGTCTCCCTCGCTCATGTCCCCTCTCATTTCTCTTTTCTTTCTCTCTCCCCGCTCTCTCTCCCTATACAGAGCCAGTGTTGCACATCCGTTTTAATTGCCGTTTGTAGGGTTCTGTGATGTGAGCTGCTAAAAGACACCCGTCCTGTAAAAGAGCAGGAGATGGAGACAGAGAGAGGAAATGAAACATATTCACTTCAGGGCTGGCTGGTTGTATAGCAAAGGCAAAGGCCAGACTTCAAGCGCAGTGTGAGTTTGCATTATGTGTGTTTATAGCATCATATGTGTAGCATGCACATGTGCAGCACATGCCTCACACCTTATAACGCTTAGGTGTGATGTGTTCCTGTGTGTGTGTATGTGTGTGTGAATACAATGTAAAGGCAAAAAAATCCCATCTGTGTATGTGCCTGTGTGTGTGTTGGAACATACTCTAAGCCAAGACGTTTTCTCCTGACTACCATCACACTCCCTGGTAGTGGTGGGACTGTTAAGGCAGATACTTCGAGTGGGCTGAGGTCATTTGACCAGAGACAGAAGAAGTGGAGAAGCTGCAGATCAAACAGTATTCTGTCTGACAGGAAAAGATAAAGAGACTGTCAGCCTTGCCTCAGAACAAAGCAGCTCCTCACCTCTCTGGCCCACAGCAGCTTCCTGACGGCCAGTGATGCAATGGTAAATCAAAAGGTGGACAAACTAAGATGAACGTTGAGAAATGATCACAATGCCAACATCCACCATTAAAAATTTAATGTAGTTGAGCAAGGGGTTTGGTTCCAAGGGGTTGTATATACATTTCAGAAAAATGTTGCTGCCAATTACTGACCAGTAAATAAATCAGAAAACATACTGTTGTATTCTCAGAAGTACAAAAATATAAAAAATAAGCAAAAAAAAAAAAGATCTTTTATCTATATAAAAAAGGTGTGTTTATGGCTGTATTTAACCTTATTTTTGTGGAACAATAACAAACAGTGGGTGGCATCAAATTAAATCAAATGGAGAAGCGTGTTTACAGCAATTTCTGACTTGGCACTGGCACCAATCAGCTGTATTGTAACAAAAACTAAGATCTGCTCCCTTGATGTTTCTATCACTAAATCTATTTCTTTCTTCGTGTGCATGTTTGAACGACAGCTTGATGCTGCAAGCCCACGCAAGTTTTTGGGAGCTGTCCAACGGTATCAACTTTAGAAGACAGGTGTTGATGCTGCTTGTATGTGCCAACAACGTTTAAATTGCATATATTGCTGATAGATGTTAAAGAGACACTTTGTAGGCATCTTTTCCTGAGGGTAAAACACAAGATGGATATAGCTGAAGTGTGAAGTTCTTTTAGGCCACTGGAATATGTTGTGTAGAGTGTAGAGAAGCAGTGATCCTGGTCAGACATAGCCTAGCCATGCTACACCCATGTTTCTGACGGCACAAGGGTCTAGGGCTGCTCGACAGGGAGGGAGGCGGGCTAAAAGGTTGTCTATCAAATCCCTCTGCAGCAATTGGGTAGGTATACAACCAATCAGCGCAATGAATAGGCTGACGCAGTTCCGAGAGCATCGGCGGATTGTGGCTAAGTCCCATTAGCTTCCCAACCAGCGGAGCCGCGGAGCCAACTGGTATATTAAGGATTTGCCATATCCCGTCGGCATAAGTCCAAATACGTCTTTCTTCTCAATGAAACACTTAAGTGCCGTCCTTTGTTTATCTTTCAAGTTGAATTTTAGCTTCAAATCTTTAAGGGCTGTGGCCAAAGCTGAGTCGAAAGATAACTGTTTATTGTGCGTTGGTTGTTTCTGTCAGAATTGTCACGCCTCTGTCGTCACTTCGTTACGCCCGCCTTCTGACTCTACACTTCATGGTGATTGGTCCGGCCAGTTTTAGGAGAATCCAGCCTCGAGCCTTATGGAGGGTAACTAGACCCACCCTGGCAGAGAATTAAATTCGTTGCCACTGGTTGTCTGGGCTAGGTCAGACATGCACTAAAATCACAATACCAGTTTACAGAAAATCTCGTGCCAAAACCGGTGTTTTGGCGCGAGCTATCGCGCGATTTCGGAATGAGATTTGCTTTCTAGCGTCCTGAGATTTGGATACAGACCACAACAAAGAGCGATCGCCAGGTAATGTGGAGGTTTTCGTTCACTTCTCATCTCTAGTATGCTGTGGGACACTCGTTGAGACTATCCGAGCTGGTCAGTGTGGGGATAAAAGCATGTTAGGGCGGACTTTGACGCGGGGGGGCAAGTTGCCCCATACTTTTTGCTAGCTGAGCTGCTAGCTGAGCTGCTAAGCTGCCTGCCTGGCTAAATACTGGAGCTATGTCGAAAATTCATTTCTCCATCACTCACATGTATGAAATGACATATGAAAACAGACCCCAGGTTGAAAAAAAACGAAGTTCCCCTTTAAATGACAAGGACATTGTCACTGTCAGTTTTTCAGTTTGCTGGGATGGTAGCAGATGTTTTAATCATAGATTTCTAAAAAAAATAGCACATAGGATTGAAGTTTGTACAAAGTGATACCACAACATTTTAGAAAACTTTGAACTTTCCACTTGTGTTTCTGTGCCATCGCTGCTTTTCTATCTGTGGCTACTGTGAGGGGGATACTCAGTAATTTACCAAGGGAATTTAAAGTTATACATTTACACTATGAAGTCAGATGATAATGTCTGTACCAGAACAAGGCCCCATCAGTCTTCATTGTGGGGAGGAAGGAGAGAAGTGTTTTTCAGGCCTTAAATGTTATTATTCGCCTTTAGTTGTGGTGGCATTTGAGCAATAACACTCAAGGATAATATCCTTAGTTTAATGTGATTCTTCTGCTCAGCACAAAGTACAATTATATATCTCCCTTTGGTCAGAGCTTCACCAGGATGGACTGAAAGCACAAGATCTAAAACACATTTACTAACTACCCGCTAACCCTCATGTTTTCTGGAAAACACACTCTCATTAGTCAGCCTGTTATCCTCTAGTGCGAGCTGAGGGTCACTGTGAAGCTGCATGGCTGAGGAGAATGATCCAGTGCGACTTTATTCTCTCCCTGAAGAGCGATGATACAATTCTTTGCCAAAATGAAAGCATAATGTGCCACGTTGATCTCCACAACACATTACAGAGGCTGCTCGTGCGTCGAGACTTTGTAAGTGTGATGCTTTTCAGCTGTGATCTGCTGTCGCACAGCAAAAGTCTGACTGATGAGACTTTATCTGTGATGCCTCTTTCAGAGTGGAGTTACATTCGCTGCCTTGTCAGTAAGTGATTAATGGATTCAAAAGGACATGATGGCTGGGATATCAAACTGTGTACTGTACAGAGAATATAGATTTTCTGCTGAGCCCGAGTGTGTCTGTTTGTGTTGATAAAGACTAAAACATAATCTGCCTCTTATTATATGGATATTTCACTTCCTTGAAGGGAGCAATGGATGATTGCTTTACAGTTTTTTTTCACTCATTCAAATAATCTTCTACAATTGTCCTTGATGATGCACAGCTTTGAGCCACAAATGCATGGGACAAAAGGAACAACAACAGGCACATATACACACAAATGTTAAGTTCGTTAGGCAACAAAAAGTGCATTCCATCCAGCATAAATGCACTTTTCAGTTAGTTTTCATTCGCATAAAGAATAAGAAGACTTCAGCTGTGGCAATCGATGAGGTTTGGCATTTAACTGTAAACTTTAAAAGACACTCATAATCTGTCTGCATTGTTTTTAATGGCCACATCAACTACTTTGGAGGATAATCATTTTATCTGATAAATGAGGATTTCAAACACTCTTATCAGCTGTGCACTTGCAGTTGTTTTTTAATCCTTCCATTCTGTCTCGTTTTTTAATTGATTCTGCAGCACAGGGGCTTTCTTCCAGAGATAATGCACTTGTGAGAACAGGTCATGATCCCTAAATGAGGGAATTTCACTCCAGTGTGTTTGCCGCGCTGCATTTGCCGTCCTTCGGAAGCATTTCCACACTGCTGGAAAGTACAGATTGACTTTGTTTTTCTACATTTCATCAGCTCCCGCCGTGTGTTTCCAGAGATTCCGTGCACGCTCCACAGCGAATGGCCTCAGCTAAGAGCCGGTGGTGCTGATGCTGTTTGGAAACGCTTCCTCGTATGTCCTACCTCAAGGCTTGAACCAAATCTTGTGTATTAGGATCAAAACAGTGTCTACTTCTTTCCCTATGTCTTTACATAATTTTGTAATGTGAGCCCAGCCAGGCATGGAAAGTAGACCACTCTGATTATCCAATAACATAGCAACAGAAAACATAAAAACATATAAATAAATAAAAACACAAAGTGTTCCAGCATCTGTGCTGTGTTGGACTGTGATAACAGCTCATCCAATAAGACCTCCACTCACCTCTCCCATCTCCTCAGGAAACCACCACCGGTTCAACTCTCAGGCCCTCAGAGGAAAGCTGTTTATTCCACACGCTGCCTAAGTAGAGGTCTTGGGGTTGGAGCGGCGATGTAGCGCATGGTGAAGACAAACACAGGCCTATTTAGTCTGGTGGGGGAAACCATGGTAAACAGCACAGAATGGAAGCAGCTGGGGATTTTTGTTTTCATGGTTTTTCTTTCTTCTTCTTTTTTTCACTTAAATGCTCCTGTTTCTACACCATCACTTTGGTTATATAATGGATTTTAGTGATGAACAAGGTATGCACAGATCAGACTCTTCTTTTTCTGGTGATGGAGAATATTAAAATCAAAGCATCTTTTTCTCTCCATGCACACTGGTTTGTGTCCACCACGGTTTACAACGTCTGAGTTTTAGTGTGATCTTTACCACGTGTAAACTCTGTTGAATGCATGAATGCTATTATGTAAATGGCTACAGATAGTATGCAAACATTATGACTCCAACATGTTATGGATCAGTAAAATTTCTTTTTCACGGCATTAAGACACTGGTGTGTTGTTTGCACATGTGCCCTAGAAGTCTGGTTGGAAAAGATGTTTACAAATCGTAACCTGGTCCACATTAGTGATGGCATGTGTAGCAGTCATAAACACTTTTCGTTAGCATGCTTTAGTTCAATAAATTCTTATTCTGAAATACATGTTTTGGAGGTAAATTTTTTTATTTTTGTATATCCGAAAACTGTGATGGATTTGATCCAATTTTATATTGAATTTGAATAGCTGATACTTCTGAGCTGGTTATTATGATCCCAGTGCATGCAATCCATAATTGTTGAGTATTTGGAGTATGCACATGCTTGGATGTGTGATTACAAAGTGGGAACGTCCTCTGGAATGGCATGGGGAACCCCTCTCAGCCATTAGGCCTCTGAATCCCACTTGGTATGGTGACACGAACACTCCCCCATCCTTCCCACAGACACCTGTCTAGAGGTCAGAGGTCGTCCTGTTCGGGGTAATCTCCGCAGTAACCTGACCAGGCCAGGGGATAGTGGCAACCAAACGTGCAGTGGTGGACCAAGCTGTCCCCCTAATACTCCCACTAATCACATTTTAATTGAATTCCAGCGAACATGTAAAAACCTGGTTCAGTTTTGTTATTCCATTTTCCTAACAGATGTCCCTGTGATCATTGTAAAGTGATCTGCCGTGGTGACGTCTCCTGTTTGGAAACACATGAATTAGCTGATCTGGATGGGAGAAAGCAGAACCATGTGCTTGTCCTCAGGATGGATCCCGTCTCGACCGAGGAGCTGGGGGGCTGACAGGGCTGTGAGATGTGGAATTTCAGTGGAAAGTCATGAAGTTATTCTGAAAAAACCCCCCCACATCTTTTCATGAATGCTATCATTAAAAAAAAAAACCTCAAAGCATCATTAGCGAGTTATTTTTTTTCTTCCCCTGGTTGGAATGGAGGTCCCTACCCTCCTATATTAGTACCAGGCTTGACTGCAGGACATCGTCAGGACTCAGCATGGTCTTTGAGCTAACCCACACAGCACCTCCTCTGCGAACATGTGTGCACTGTTTGCAACCGCTGAATGCATATTCTTGCTTTCATATGTGCGAGTTAGCATTGCCCTTTGACATTTTCACATTGAGCTAATTTACAGCAAGCAAACCAGGAAGCTACCTAAAACTGATTAAAAACATAAATTCCTTTATATGACACCTTTCATCTGGTGTAATTTAAACAAGGCAGAACGTTTTACCCCGCTCAAAGGAACACTCTTCTGTACATCTGCCAGATTTAATTACATGATTTCAATAATTACAACACCTAGTCACACAAAGCACAAGCCAATCATCAGAATCAATCAGAAATGGAAAATTGCATTGATCCCTGTAGGCAGAATCTGTGTGCTTTTGGAACAACCAGACTCTCCGCTATTTCAAATGTCACTTTTCTGCACACTAAAGCTTGATTTATTCTTCTGCTTTGAATTTATGCCATAAGTAAGCATACCAGCACACCCTATGCTGCAGGGTAATGTGTACCTCTCCAGAAATGTAGCTGCATATCGCGGTGACGCACATCACAACAACCGTTGTCAAAAACGTTCCTTTTTGACAAATCTTATAGTTAGGGCTGACTGGGTGACCCAGAGGGGTTCGGTCTGTGTCTTCATTTCCACAGCTGATTCCCTCTTGGACGTCCCTTCGTTCTGCCTCTAGTTATGCTGCTATAGGCCTATAGGCTGCTGGGGGACTTCTCTTGATGCACTGAGCCCTTCTCTATCTACCTTTACATTTAATATGTATACCATTATTGCAGTACATTCACTCTGTTTCCCTCTATGTTATTTCTCCGAGTGTCCCTGGTCCCAGAGCTGGATGCTTCAGATCTGCGGTCGATGTTCCACCAGCTGGTCCAGTCTCCACCATGTCCACTGTGGGATGCTGCTGCTGACCTTCTTCCAGCCCTCCGCTTCCAGCTCCCCTTTTCCACCAGTCAACTCTGCATCGCCCTCACTATATTTGTTATGCTAACTTACATACTGTTTGAATTTTACTGCTAGCTATATATGGAGTATGTTTAATGTCAGAGCCATACATCATAAGAGTAAATTATGAGTCAGTTTTCAATGTCAACTTATACTTTGTGTCACATATCTTGTCATACATGTATCCAAATGTGTGTTGTACTTTCCTTGCTTTCCCACCCCTCTCTCTACTCCCATCCATCCCCCTTGCCCTCCTCTGTCCTTCTCAACCCGCCCGGCCAGCAGGCAAATGGGTCCCCCCTATATAGAGCCGGGTTCTGCTCGAGGTTTTTTCCCTGTTAAAAGGGTGTTTTCCTTGCCACTGTCGCCTTTGGGCTTGCTCTGGGGGTCAGGCATATGGGTTCTGTAAAACGTCTTGAGACAGTTTGACTGTAATTGACACTACATAAATAAAATTGAATTGAACTGAATTGAACCGCAATTGTTCTACTTGGTAAAATCGACATATTAATTTGTGCAAAAATATTGTTTCTGTGACACAAAATGCAACATGTAAAAGGCTGTTATTGGCTGCTCATAATGTAAACACAAGTGCCAGTCTTGTGCCAATATCACCATATGCTCTTTTCTTGTTTTCAAAGCTCCACCACTCTTTGGTTTCCAGTGGCTTCTCTCTTTTCTGTTTCCAGCAATTTTGGTAAAAATAACTGTTGTTCGGCATTTATTAGTTCCAACTCCAACATGATCTGCTTTGCTTCAGCAGCCATTGTTTGAAGCATGAAGAAAGAGCGGTGGTATAGAAACACCAATGCTAACTAACATTTCACAGTATAATTGCAGAGCAGCGCAGACACTTTGGAACATGTATCAATGCTTACAACATAATACAACAAATATCATTCAAACACATTCGCAATTGCATGAATGCAGAGGCTTGTAGGTATAACCTGGCTCTTGAGCTTCATGTTGGACTTCAGCAGAAAACCTTTGTGTAAAATCTACATTCAGTTGAGGTTTTACAGAGCTTAGCTTTCCTTCTATGAGGGATCATTTCTCAGCCATTCAAAATGCATCTGATGCTGTAGTAATAGTAGGGCTCGGTCATAGCATTTGAAAGCCAGGAGTGGAACTGATGGGGATTTCTTGATGCTAGATGCTGCAGGCTTAACCAGGAAGGATCTTGTTTTTCATCATACTGCCAATGGATAATCAAAGTGGTCCGACTTCTATGTTTGACTGGAATCAAAGTACCAATTTTTTGCAAAGAAATACACAAGACACTGAGATTTTTCTTCAGCCTTGACATAACTCTCTGGACCTTTCTGCAGTTGCTGTAGTGGATTCTGGAAATCTGTTTCAACCACATGTGTATATACCCACTGCAGTGATGAATGAGTAACTTTGTCATATCATCAGTTCAGTGATCTCTACTTTATGTCTAACAATCACAAGTGGAACAAACTGTTCTGACCAGTTTAGGACACAAACCATAAAAGTGAGCAGTTTCAGGGATCAAGGTGATGTGTCTCCCAGTTTCTACCCACCTCACACCAACCAGCAGCCTCAAGGCAAAGACGGGGATCCTCCCACACGCCTCCGACTCTCTGATTAACCACCGCAAGCAGAATAAAGTTTTGTGTCTGCAGCCCACTTGCCTGTTACTGAAAGCTAAATCAAAGGCCTGCTCTGTTATTAGAGCCAATGCGCTTTTGAGGAAAACAAAATCCGACTGTGAGCTTAAAAAGGAGTTGTCTCATTTGATCATTTATTACACATTTTAAGTGGTTTGGAAATAACTGAGGCCAGCGTGGTCTACATCCCTAATTGGTGCTCTTTTTCTCCCATTAGTACATCCAGACTTGTGATCCCACTAAAACAGGCAAGAGAAGAAAAAAATCTTTCCCCCAAACAAAGCGTTTGTCATCAGTTTGCAGTTGCTCTGTTTGCAAGCATGGTTCAGATTTGCTTCTATGTGCAGCTGTCACTGTGCCTGTTGGACATCCTGGACCCCAAACACACAAACCAGAAGAGATTAGTGTGCCATGTCAACCCACTGCTTCCGCAGATGGCACGGATGCTTTTAGCCTACTCCCTGTAGACAGCCACTCATTGATCTTTCATACTAAACTCCCCACAGCAGGACTCTTGATACTGTTTTATTTATCATTCTGGCATTTACTATTAAGGCCAATAAAGTTTGACATGTGTGGGTTTTAACTGTAGGGGGCACTGTGGTTTCTGTGCAACATGCTGGGGGTGGGGTGGGGGGGATTTATATGCTGGCAGTCAGAACTGTCACCCGCAGTAATACCTCCCCGTTTCTCTTTCTCTCAGTCTACCCCTCACCCCAATTCCCCAGGTCCAAATCTAACCCATAATTCACTAGTGTTGTCTCTCACCTTGACGTACACCTAGTAAACGTGTAAAACATTCCGGTGGGATTTGCTCCAATTTTAATAACAGAACATTTCAGGCCGTGCGGGGGGAAAAAAGGAGATATCAGTTTCTAGTTTTTAAGGATCCTGGCACAGGCTTCAGGAACCCCTAAGCTCCAGTCCAGAGTCCTCATCCAAAACCAACACAGGGGACAAGCAGGCAATTTTGGAAATGCGGTTTTCAGTTTCTGCACATATTTTCCAAGGGTGCTGCAGTCGGGCTGACCATGATGAAACTTGGTTCTGGCTCCCGTCCAGGACATTACCTGTGTGAGTGTCAGGTGATAGCCTCCCTAATTACCCTGGAAGGCAAACAGAGAATCTTTTTCGTCGGGATTTCACAGAACCCTCTGCACCAGTAAATGTGTTGCTCCTGTGGTAAAATGTGATCTTTCGGCTAATGAAGGACACGCTTCGTTTCCTTAACTGAATCACCCTCTAGCTTCGGCCTCTAGGGGGAGCTTAGCCCACTTTTTTTCTTGTTTTTACTGCAGTGGGCACTGGCAAGAGTTTAGGTGAACCTTTGTAAGTAAGTATTGATTTATGGCCCAGGCTTGAGGTGTGCATCTCTCCAGGGGTAATCAGCCTGCCCGGACAGAAGCTTGTGTGAACAGTGGCTCTCAGACATCACTGACACTCTGTCCAACCACTGGACCAAGAACCACTGATTGGAGTCTGCGGTCTGTGGTGTGTGAGTCTCACACACACACCACAGCAGACGAAAGCCCTCAATCACTGGGTCTCGGTCCAGTCCATGCCCCCGTGTTCCAAAGTTGAGTGACGCGCTGCCTGCAGAGCTCTCATTAGAATCTACGTTTCACAAGCAGAGCCGGGATAGTAAATCGTTCAGGCCTCAATGTTGTTATAGCTGGCCCTAACAAGCCACTCTCTGTCTACTTTATTGGAGTTAAAAAGTGGATTTCATGTAGCTTTTGGCAACTTTGAAAAAATATGACAAACAATGGAAACTATTGCTGTAAGAGACAAGACCACAACACGATGAAAACTTGTTCAATGTTTCAAAGACGCCCTTTAGTTTTTCAAGCCCTCTGCTACTTAGAGACTGACAGAAACATCATTAGACAACAAAAACATCCCATTTATGTTTTCAATAACATCAGAGAGAGGAAGTGTGCTATGGGAATACTGTGCAGTTTTGGGAGGGTGCTATGTGATCCCTCATCACATGGTCAAGGCCCCTGCTCCAGTACTGAGTTAACGGATTTTCTCCCCACGGCCCCGCTCCTAAATCAGATCAGCCTTTTTTTTAAATGCTACATCTAAGGGCCTCTATCCCATGTCTAACTACCTAGTCTTTTGTTTGCTCATGTTTTCCTTTTCCTCTGTGGATCGACTGGCTCTGACCGTGTAATAGAGTGCATATTGGCCAAGCGAGGCAGCCTGCTGTGACCAGATCAGATGTGTGCTCCTGATTATGAAACTCCCTTTTAGTCACTGACAGACATGGTAATAAATGTGTCCATAAATTGAATTTGGGGCTTTTGAAAAGGAGCAGGAATATCTAAGGAGCATTTCAGCTGATTGTCTCCAGCCGACATGGCAGCGCTTCAGTGGGATTCTGGGGGAAAACTGATCCTGCTGTGGTGCGGTTGGAGGGCTGCGAGCGTGGAGGGGGAGGGGGGGGGCATACGGGGGTGTGGGATTGGACGCCCAGCCAAGCAAAATAAAGACTGCTTTATTGCTATTCAGAAAATCATTTGATTGAGTTTGCACAACTAGGAAGACAGAGAACAGTCTGCAGGATTGTATATGTATGTTTAAGGGGTTGTGTGTTTTAAATGTTACTGTATTTATGAGCGTGTGTGTGTATGCATGCGTGTAAGCTTTCAAGTCACTTTACCATTTCTTAGGGGTCTGCTGAACAGGAGCAAGTTTCTGAGTCATTCCGCTGATTTTAACGGGACGTATAGTGCACTTCCACTTTCTTAAATGCTCCCATTTACAACAACACTTGCTGAATTTTTGTGAAGTGGCGTTGACAGCAGAAGTTGAATGTTAGGCCAAAACTTTTCTACTCCATTCCTCTCTGGATCAGGACTTGGCTGCGATTTCATACGTGGTAAAAAATATGAGAAATTCTTTTGCATCCACCTTGATTTGCTATGATGGAACATTACCGCTTGTTGGATTATTGGCCACAGCTTAATATTTACTGACAGCAGTGGAATGTAACTGAGTACATTTACTCAAGTACTGCAGTTAGATACAGTTATGAGGCGCTTTACTTTTTAGGCCACTCTTTACTTCTACACAACTCCATTCTACTACACTTATCTGACAACTGAAATTCCCAGTTACATTATAAAGAAGTATGTGTAAACACAAAAACACGTTGAAGAATTTCTAATGAATGTTGTTTTTTATATAAGTTTTTATATAAGTTTATATAAGTAGCGAACAGCTTTTGAACAGCACCAACAGAGATTACAAGCTTGTACAAACTAAATAATCAGTTGATCAAAGCAGAAAATAATCCGCAGATTAATCCATAATGAAAATAATCTTTAGTTGCTGCCCTGTACAACAGACTAGTTGAAATTAAATTCAACCTCAGCCAACTATAACAGCAAAATCCCATGATATAATGATATAAAGATAAATAAAAGTGTAACAGTTAAGGGGAAATCTCAGCATTGTGTATGCTTTCTGTTAATCTTTTCAGTACCCTTTTTTGGTTATACTGACTTTCCTTTACATAAGTACTATTTTCAGTGCAGGACTTTGACTTGTATATGTGAATACTTCCTTCACCACGGTCTACTTAGCATTTATACAGCAAGGTATACTGTAAAGGGTTAAATGACTGACACATGCAAGTATGAAGCAAGGCATGATCTTTGACACAATGAGCAATGACTAAAATACCTAAATGAAAAGCAGCCAAAATATTTTGCAGGTCTCATTTTGAATAGCTGGAGCACTTACACCTCCTACACACGGTCATACGAAATCAAATCTGACCTAAACTATGCTAAGCTAAGCTACACAGTCCTCAATATTACTTCAAGTCCAGTAACATAACATTGATCCCCGCCAAGAGAGGAAACAGTGTGTAAGTGCTTTGCTGAAATGTGTATATTTAGCCTGGTCAGTCATGAGGGAGGGACACAACTTCTCAGAGAGGTGTGACACACGTAACTCAGCCACCAAGAGTCACACATCTCCATGTGTTTGCCAGGCCAATCCTTTGGGCTTGATTTTCACGGAGACGTGAAGTTACGGGTCTAAAAGGTTCCCCTGGGGCAGAGGGCAACCTGAGTCATAGCCAGAGAACAGACAGGAGCAGTCAGAGCACCGGTTTAGAACTGGCAATCTAACATGATGTTGTGAAACTGTTACCCATCATTATTTATTCACTATAGACATCTGTCTTGGCAAAGGGAACAGGATTCAGTGTGTGATTTTTATCTTGGCCCTCTCACCTTCCCTTTGCTTCTGTCTTTACCCCCTTTCTCCAGTCGATCTAATTTTCCGTTATCTGTCTGTCTTTCACTCTGTCCTGTTGTGTCTCTTTCCACCTTTCTTTCTTTCTTTCTTTCTTTCTTTCTTTCTTTCTTTCTTTCTTTCTTTCTTTCTCCATCTGTCTATCCTGGCTTTCTTTGAAATGTTATGATTCACTGGCTGTGATCTCTGTGAGCTGTCTCCTTGAAGTCTGTGTGTCTCCTGAGTGCAACCACAGAATGGTACATCACTTCTATTCCATGTAATTTCCTGGGTTTTATAAGGTACATTTACTCACCCTACAATGGTGAAGACTGTTCTTTTCTACAGAGTTCAGAGTATCTGTCTCTTACACCACGGCCTTGTTCATGGAAACCATTATCTGGTGTGGGGATGTGCCAAGATTGAGCTACAAAGTTTGTCTCTGGTTAACGTTTTGAAACTTGGATTAATGCAAAAGTGAAATAAATCTTCCCAGAGTTTTGTTGAATTATAATATCGAGATCATGCAAAACTATCATGTTTACTTTTTCCAGGAGACAAACTGCAGTGCGTCCGGCATGTTGGTTGTATAAAGTTGCACAGAGATCCAGCATGAACTGATACTCTCCTGCAATGAATTCTGCATGTTTTAAAGGTGCTTTAATGAAGGCATAACAACCAAGCAAATAACTCTACGAAAGAAATGAAAGGACGTGTTTTGATAAGCAGCAGGAAATCCTGTTAGACAACAAAACGTTCTTTCCCAAAATTCTCCATAAAACCTAAACCCGTTTAAATGCCCCCACCTGTGTTACCTTTGCTCTGTGCAACATTGCATACGGGCTCAATTACACTGTTATTCTTACTTATATGCTCTCTCTCATTCTCTCTCTCACCCTCTCAATAAAAAGAGGCCAATAAATCACTTAGCTGTCTCTGCGGGTTTGGGGTATTGGTGTTGGAGCGCGCTGTCCTACCAACCCAGCTGAGTAGACATGACTCTCAAAGCCCCAAAAAACCCTTCCCCACTCTCCTCACTCGAAAAAACCAACATGGTGAAAATTACATTTTGGTTGAAGAGTCTAATAAATCTTGGCCGAACGTGGCTGCATAGGGGGAATAAGGCCCTCCATGTCGGCTGCAGGCTCAGTGATGTGGATCTTGTGCCGGGGGAAAGGGGAAGCCACATAAGAGGAGGTTTGTGTTAGCACTGGGTAGATGAGGTGCAAGGGGAGTCAGTGGGAGGATACAAGGTCTAAAAAGTGCTTGTGGATTATAGGGAGTGATAACTCTAATGTTGAATGTGTGTGTGTGCGCAAGGCAAGCAGCTCTGGAGATTTGTGTTCAGATAGCAGAGGTCTATTATGATCTATAATTTCAAAGGCAACGTGGGGATGATGTGTGCTCGTTTCAGGAGCAGAAGAAAGTTCCAAGTCACTTCTCATAAAGAAAGGTTGAGCATTTTATCTTGTAACTTAAGAAAAACATTTGAGAACTTTTTCTTTCAAATAAACTTTTATTGTTTTTATCCGTAAGAACTACACGTAGTTTCAAGCATAACATTTAAGAATGAGCTCATTAATAACAGCTGCTCCGGTGTGCGGTCATTCGTCTATAGTCTCTGGGTATTAGCATTACCTTGTGGCTTATTCCGAGTTCCTACAGCGTGTCCACATGGTTGATTTCTGTAGGTTTTCCATTTCTGGGGCCTGTTTGACGGGAACAACTTCTGTAATGCCATCAGCAGCCTGTCGAGGCTAATTAAAACACACATCTACAAATCTGCCAGCAATTACTACACCCAGAAACATTTGGTGCCACTCACAAATTTTAGGCAGAGAAGACTGTGTTTACCATGTTAGCTTTTCATTTCTCAGAGCATTCCCACAAAAACAAATACTGGTTAGAGCCTTGTTTGATACGGCAACGTTCATATTTATTTTGCCATTTAAACGTTACAGAAATGCAGGCATTGGGAGACATGATAATGGAATCCAGATTTTGGCTTTATTTAATTTGTAGCTCTGCACAGAGTCATCTTATTTTAGATTACAGCCCTGTGTAAACTGTGCTGCTTGCGTCTCACAGGGTTATATTGTGTAACAGTGTTGTGTCGCAGTCATCTGGATGTGCTTTGCTGTCCTCAACAGAGCACACTCCGTATCTGCATCAATCCCAACCCACAGCCTCATGATCATGTGGTTCATCTACTTCACCCAATGACAAAAACAGCTAAGTGGGCCATTTGCATGCAAATGCTGAGATGTAATTTGAAATTTCCTTCTTTTGCATACTACTGATAGCACAAGTAGGAGTGCATCCATGCAAAACTGTGTGATATGTTCGACTCTTCGGTTGTCCTTTACACTGTGATCATACTAGGCACTCGCAGGGTTTCTTCATGGTGTGAACAGGCCAATAACAAATGCAATGTAACAATATATGCACACTGTCACTATATGTCATTATTTCTTTGATTTCTTTGCTCACTAAAAATGTTTCATTGTTGAATGTTCAGTGTGTGGAGAGATTATTATATGCTTCTTCTTTCTGTGCAATAAATTAATTTAATCATAAGAGCAGAACATCTGAGAAGTGCAGGATTCCCTTTTTTATGTAGTCCAACCTGCATATTCTGAACAGAGCAAACAGTGATACTTACAACTTTAGACAGAAGCTATTTCTTGACCCATCTTCATAGCTAATCTTTTCAAACCTTTTCAAATCTCTTCATTTACTTTTGCATAGCGCAATAGAATCCATTCATTGTTATTCAAAGTCAGAAGTAGGAACTTCTTTTCTGTTGGTCACATAATATGTTGCATGCCTTGGACATACATGTCTTCTTCTTTTGTTGCATTTTTCCCTTTCACACTTTAGGATGTCACTGCACCAGAAATTTGGTAGTCGCTATCTATGCTACTGAGCTTCCCAATTCTCAACACCAAATTTGATGTCAAAATAATAGATTGATCAAATGAATACATTCCAATGCAATGAGTGCAGTTCTCTGATGCAAACTTGGATATTTTAGTTTGGGGGATTTTAGGGACTGATTTTTGGAGCTAACCTTAAGTGGACATTCAAGGAAGTCCAGTTTTGACACTTTTGTGTTTACTTCATGTTCAGCTGCTGAGGTTGCTGAACAATCTAAAACACATTATTTCCATTACACCTGAGGATATTTCCCAGGAAAACTCCACCCATCCCCAGGTGTTGACACAGGTGCTGAGCTGTTGGGCTTCACTGTAATAAAATGCGGTAAATATGTCAAAATGTACTGTTCTTTGTTTTTGGAGCCAAACACAACATTGACCATTAACAGAAGGTTGTTGTAGAAATTGATCTTGTGAATTGAACAAAAAAACTTCAGCCACAAAGCAAAATTTACAGTAGTGGCTTGATTTAGGAAGCTACGAATATTATTTCTAACTTTACACTGATGCTGTGTGATTGGCTTTTTTGTTTGTTTGTTTGTTTGTTTGTTTGTTTTACAACTTTTGGTTTAATTAAAAAAACATATATTTTCTTCTGGTCTTTAAAATAAAATTAATATACTACAATTAGTTATGCATTGCTGCCTTCAAATTAATGTTCCCAGCCCATGAAAATGTAACTTCTCTTATTCACTGTTGTTTTGTACTTCAGTGGTACATGTATTTTTAAAGTTAAACTGAACTTGTGGATATTAATTCTGGATTGTAAATAGTAAAGACACATTGTTATTTCTGGTATATGTCTGCTATTCAGAGCAGTGTTTTTGCATTTCTAAAGAAGAAACCGCGAACATGATATTACAGTTGCAATTATTATAACACAGTATAAATGGAGTATATTATTGGAGGATCAAGTTCAGTAATAAACAGTAATCCTCGTGTCCTACAGTCATCCATCCATCCATTCTCTATACACCGCTTTATCCTCACTCGGGGGGTGCTGGAGCCTATCCAAGCAGGGGACACCCTGGACAGGTCGCCAGTCTGTTGCAGGGCTACATATACAGACAAACAAGCACACTCACATTCACACCTAGGGGCAATTTAGAGTAACCAATTAACCTCAGCATATTTTTGGATTGTGGGAGGAAGCCGGAGAAAACCCACGCATGTACAGGATTCAAACTGGGATCTTGTCACTACAAGGCGAAAGTGTTTACCACTACGCCGCTGTGCAGCCCCTCATCTACAGTAAAATACTAGTGACCAGAGCTGCCAGTATTTCATTTTAATGTTACACGTATTGGTGTCTTCCTGTTTTGTTGCATTGCAACCTGGAATTAAAATGAATGTTTTGGGGAGAGATGAACCAATAATTTGCACAACATGTCTACAAATATTCTCAACTGAATTAAGCCTGGGCTTTGACTAGGCCATTCCAAGACATTTAAAATGTCCCCTTTCTGAGTTTGAACATCTCTGCCAGGCTGGAACAATTTTGTTTACCCTTATGAATTGCATTTTTTCATTCCATCCATCTTTCCTGGAATCATGAACAGTTTTGCAATCCCTGATCAAAGCTTCTCAAAAGCATGATGCTGCCACCATTGTGCATTACTGTGGAAATGGTGTTCTCAAGGTGTTTTGTTTTATATTTTATTTATTTTTGCCACACTTAGCTTTTCTCGTGATGTTAAAAAGTAAATTTTTAGTCTCAACTGACCGGAGAACCTTCTTCGATGTGTTTGTGAACTCCAAACATGTTTAGATGAATTATGTTCATTTTTATTGTTAATTGATTTAGATTATTGTTACTTTTTAACCGACAACTGAGGAAGGAAAAGATGGTTTCTACCTGCTGACATGTTTCAACCGCGTCTGTAGTCTTCCTCAGAGCGTCTTCTGAAGTATGAAGACGTATCGTTTTTATCACGTGGCCGGCCTGAATCTCTATGGCCTCCTAAGGAGAGTGAAGGAGGCCATGGAGGAAGCGGGCGAGCAATTCCATGAACCAGGACGAGGGGGTCTACACACCTCTCGCACACCTGTGACTCCATCCTCCAGAGACCGTCGGACGGCGGGGGGCGTGGCCGACCAGACAGATTCTGACAAAGCTGTGAGACTGGTCACCTGATTAAAACGGTACGTCATCACAGGTCAGATGACGCTCTGAGGAAGACAGCAGACGCGACTGAAACATGACAGAAGGTAAAAAACAACAACAACAACATATTTTCTTTACTTCGTTGTCAGTTGCAAAGTAATGCTATTCGAATGCAAACATGCTTCCATTTTTGCTTTTTTCCATAAAGCGTCACTCTGCGTAGTGTACAGCTTAAAGTGGTTCTAGGGACAGATAGTACCATGTTTGCTGTGGATCTTTGTAGCCCCCTTATTGTTGTCTTTGGTGTTGGTTAGTTGAATCTCCGTTGAGTGTCTTAATTACCTGAACTGTGAGTTCTGGTGGGTGGTCTTGTCAGTTTTGTAAGTCTAGGATAATTTATTATAAGCCAGCCTTGATCTGCAACTCACCACAGCTTTGTCTTTGACTCTTGAGCTTCTTGTCCTTTACATTGCTTTGTTTTTGGTTCCTTGAGGCACAGGGGCCAAACAGGTATATTTACTGACGCCATGTGGCAAAGCATGTGACACTTTGCACACAGGTGAATTTAAATCAAAGAATTATGTGACTTCTGAAGTCACATAATACTTCTGAGAAGTTGTCTAGGGGTTCCATAGTAAAGGGAGTTGATGCATATGCACTCACAACTTTTCAGTTTTTTGAAACCACATATTTTTTCTCATTGCATTTAAACAAATTTGTTAGGTCTGTTACATTGAAAGCAAATAAAAATCAATTTTAATTCCAGCTTGCAATGCAGCAAAACAAGAAAAAACACCAAGAAGAATGAATATTCTGACTATAGTTGGAAATAGAGAGTTGCAAAACAGGCAGTTAAAGATGTGAATGTGTCATGAATCAGTTATTTGACAATGGTAGATCAAGATGGTTGCCTCATTTCAAGATAAAATGAGCCAACCGTCAGATTCTGTGATCTGGCTGAGTCTGGTCTGATCTGTCAACTGTCTTATCTGATGAAATCAGTTAAAGTACGAATGCATAACTCATGTTGGTTTTTGAATTCTCATGTGTGCCTTCTTTATTTACATAGTTTTTTTTTTCAAATTTATAGTTTATTGAAAAGCACATTTATAGTTTACATTCAAGATACAATGGATATGTTTCCAGCAGTTTTGCTTTTCCATTTTATACAGAAGAACATAATATATAACTACCAAATAGAGGAGCAAGGGAACCCATTCATTGACATATCATGACAAACAGTGGTATATGTGTTTACGTTAAGCAAAATCAGATCTTACAGGCTTTACATATTCTGTCCATTTGGACCACATTGAGTAAAATTTGTCCAGTTGTAATTTGAGGGTAGATGAAATCTTCTCCATAATAAAAATGTCTTTCACGACATCAATCCAACTCTCTATTGTTGGTCTTTCAGGTTTGAGCCACTTTCTTGTAATATTTTTTTTGCTCGCCGTCAACAGAATATTGATGAGTTTTCTGTCCTTTTTGCCAATTGTTTGAAGGTCTACTTTACCCAGGTACATTGTAGTAAAAGATGGGAGAAAAACAATATTAAATATATTTTGCAAGTGCTGATGAATGTCCAACCAGTATTCTTGTATAACCGCACATTCCCAAAATATATGAAAGTGGTTGGCTGTATTCTTGTTGCATCTCCAGCAGGTATCTCCTATTCCCTGGTACCTTTTCTGGGCTGGTGTAACAAAAAATCTCATTGTGTTTTTCCATTCGAATTCACGCCAAATATTCGACCCAGTCGTGGTCCACTGAGTCTGACATATGTAAGTCCATTCCTCTTCCGTAATATTAATTCTTCCTTCTGTTTCCCATTTCTTCTTTACGTAATATGTGTTCCCTCCTTTACCCACCAGGATGCTGTCATATAATTTAGATATGATTTTGGTAGGGGAAATTGGTTTTGTTATTGACATAAATGTTTGTAAAAATCCTTCAACCTGTTGATTTTTTATGTTTTGGTTAAAATAGTGTCTGATCTGTAAATATCTGAAGAAATCTTCAGAGTCCAGTCCATGTTTTTGTTTTAAACATTCAAATGATTGTAGTGCCCCTTTATGAACAAAGGAGTTGTAGTCTGTTAATCCTTTTGAAATCCAAAATTTAAATCTATTGTCATATTTATTGGGGGTAAACTCGGAGTCATAAGCACACCATCTGTATATTTTTGTATCTCCCTCCAACTTACATAATTTAATAACTTCGTTCCATGACATGAGCATCGTGTTGGATATTGTGTCATCTTGAAAGTTAGTTTTCTGCTGCAATTTAATGTCGAATAATAAAGCTTTCAATGGAATATTCTTAATTGTTTGCCCTTCTAAGCTTTTCCATCCTGCCGTGTAAGTCGGTGAGCACGCGCAAACAAGTGGCCTCAGCTGGGCAGCATAGAAATATTCACGTAAACATGGAAGGTTTCTACCCCCGCTGTCTTTTTTTAGTTGTAATGTTTTATATTGTATTCTGGGTTTTTTGCCTCTCCAAATGTATCTTGATATCATTCTATCCCACTCTACAAATTGTTTTTGCGGTATTGAAAATGGCAGACTTTGAAATAAATACAGCAGTTGAGGGAGAAGAGTCATCCTTATTGAGTCAATTCTAGAGTTAAGATCCAGAAACGGCACATTGTTCCATCTTTTCAAGTCTAATTGTAACTTGTTGTTTAAAGGTATATAATTAACCTCATACATTTTTGTTAGGTCTCTATGTAGTATGATACCTAAATACTTTACCGCCTCTGCATCCCAGCTCCATTTGTATTCATCTTTAATATTTTGGGGTGGGTTGTAGTTGAAAGTTAGTACCTGTGTCTTATTTACATTTATTTTATAGCCTGAAAAGGTACCGTATTCTTCAAGTGTTTTTATTATTATGGGTAGGGTCTGTGTAGGTTGGGTTATGGTCAAGAGTAAATCATCGGCAAACAAGGCAAGTTTTTGCTCTTCATTAGTAACTGTTACACCTTTGATATCTTTTCTTTGCCTTATCCACTGGCCTAACGGTTCAATATACAAAGTAAAAAGAAGAGCGGAAAGATTGCATCCCTGTCTGTTTCCCCTCTGTAAAGTTATTGACTCCGTGAGGTCTCCATTAATTTTTATTCTGGCAGATGGCTTGTTGTATAATCCAGAAATTATCTCAATTACTGATTTATGAAAATTGAATTTGTCAAGTACCTTGTACAAAAAGGTCCACCTCACGGAGTCAAAAGCCTTTTCCGCATCAACACTAATAATTAGGGTTTCTTGTTTCTGTTGAACGGCATGTTGTATTATTCTCAAGACTCTCCTAATATTATCCTGCGTTTGTCTGTGTTTTATAAAACCCGTTTGATCATTGTGTATTAGTGATGGTAGTATTGTTTCTAATCGTTTTGATAAAATAGATGTAAATAATTTGTAATCAATATTCAAAACACTTATTGGACGGTAATTACTGCATTCTAATCTATCTTTCCCTTCTTTTGGAATTATGGATATTATTGCTTCATTCCATGAATTTGGTGTTATTTTCTTTTCCTTCACCCAGTTAAATGTTTTGAGCAATGTTGGAATCAGGGTGGTCCCCATAGCCCTGTACCACTCAGGGCCAAAACCATCAGCCCCCGCCATCTTGCCAGTTTTTAACCTCTTAATGGCTGCTAGAATTTCCTCTTCAGTTATTGTAGCACAAAGCTTATCATTTTGTTCATTCTTTAATTTTGGTAAATCTAACTGTGCCAAAAAATAATCTATTTGTTCGTGATTATTCATCTGAGTTTGAGAGTACAAGCTTGTATAGTAGTTTTCAAAACATTGTTTTATTTTCTCATGTTCGATTTCAATTTTATTATTTAAGGGATTTTTTATTTTATATATTGTTCGTTCTGCTTGCTGTTTCCTCAGTTTATATGAAAGTAGCTTCAAAGATCTCCCATCAGCTTCGTAGTATCGCTGTTTTGTTAATATAAGTTTTTTCTGTATTGCCAATGTATTAATATCGTCTATTTCCTTTTTTAATTTTTGTATGTCGGACTTTAATTCCTTTTTTAGGGTCTTAGAGTGCTCTTTTTGAAGTTCTAGCAATTTTTCTTCTAAACTTTCAAGCTTGTGTTGATTTTCTTTTTTCTGATAGGCGGATATGCTGATAATCTTACCTCTCATAACTGCTTTAAGTGTGTCCCATAAGGTCCCCGGAGAAACTTCATTATTATCGTTAAATATAAGAAATTCTTTAATGTTATCTTTTAGTTGCTCTTTAATTTTTGGGTGATTTAAAATGGTATTATTCATCCTCCAAAGTGTAGATCTTTTATTACTAGTAAGGTTAACATTGACAATGACCGGATTATGGTCCGAAATAGCACAGGGTCGAATATCACAACTCTTTACCAACGTTAGATCATTTTTGAACATAAAAATATAGTCTAATCTGGAGTAAACATTGTGTGGATGGGAATAGTGGGTATATTCTCTTTTTGTGGGGTTATTTTCTCTCCACACATCTATAATACCTAACTCTTCCATAAGATGTAGCATCTTTTTTCGGATCCCCTTACGATCCCCTTTACTATTTGTTGAGTCAAGTGTATTATTTAAAACAATGTTAAAATCTCCACCGCATAATAATGTTCCTTGACTTTTTGTTGATATCAGCTCTAAAATATGTCTGTAAAGAGACCAATCGCTCCCGGGAGGGATATAGACATTAAGTAAAGTAGTAAGATTACCTTCAATTTTTCCAGTTATCATAACATATCTGCCCTCCTTGTCTTTGTAGTCAAATAAGTGCTCATAGTTCAGTACCCCAGATATTAGGGTCGCCACGCCTCGCCGCCGTCCCGAGCTATGTGAAGAGCAAAACACATGTTTGAAACCCATTCTTTTCAACTTTAAGTGTTCATCGTCCGTGAGGTGGGTCTCTTGCATAAAAGCTATATCTGCTTTATCTTTCTTAAGATTAGACAGAGCTTTCCACCTCTTTACTGGATTGTGCAAGCCATTAATATTTACTGTAATAAGCTTTATATTTCTGCAACACATGTCTTATAGTTACAAACAATAATGCACAAGTGTTCCCTGCTCCTCAACATGAACAATAAACCCAGAACAAAAGATGAACTTACAAGATAAAAACATAAAGAACTAAAATTATGAAGAGTTGACTTCCAAGGTAGGGGTTTTTGAGGCAAACCCTCTTGGGCCTCTAAAGGCAAAGTCCACATCAGATGATGGGGGCCCTTATTAGCTGAGAACTATGCAGCAAGAGATTACACCCCCATCGAACCATACTTTACATTGTGTTTTACACCAAAAATAACATTATCCTTAAACTTTAATTATTTTACAAATAGAGAGTCATGAGTGTTATTTGAAAATATTGTAAAGAAAACCTCAGTCTCCAGAAGCCCCTGCAGTGTGTCTCCTGAAGGCTCTCAGCTTCTCTTTGTAGCTCTGGGTCTGCCTTGAAGTTACTGTTGTGCGCCCGTTTCCTCTGGCTACTCTGCTCCAGGTCAGCTCCTTCAACTGCTCCACGGTATTCTCCGGTGGCATGATAACGGCGACAGGAAAGCCTTTTCGGGACATGTCCTCACTTGCTTCTCTGGCGGTGTGGTAGGTCTTTTCCCCATCAGCGTATTTCACCCTGAGCCTTGCGGGAAAGAGCGTTTGGAACTGGATCTGGTTATCTTTTAAAGTCTTACGAATGTCTGAGTATTCTCGTCTTTTTTCAGGATAAGAGGAGGGTAATCGTTGTCAAGTGTTATGCGTTTTTCATTCCAGGTAATGCCTCTTTGTTGCCAAGCCTTACGGAGAATCCTTTCTTTTGTTTTGAGGCTCAAAAACCTCACCAGGATGGAACGGGGAGAGGCCCCACTAGGGGGTGGGGGGCCCAGGGATCGGTGTGCCCGTTCGATACCAATATCCTCTGTTTGGTCTATTTGTAAACCATCACGTAAAAGTTTTTCAACGAAACCAATGATAGTTGAGGCTTCTCGTTCCGATTCTTCGGGAACACCGTAAATCCTGATGTTCTGCCTCCTAGACTGGCTCTCAAATTCAGTTACCTTGTCCACTAGCTTCATGTGGGACCGCACGAGCTCAGTTACGACCTCTTCCACATTTAGCATCCTCTCCTCCGTCTTTTCAATCCTCTCCTCTGCTTCTTCTATCCTGTTGTTCACTTTCGCAATGTCTTCTTTGATGCTGCTAAGCTTTTCATTGTTTTCTTGGCGAAAGTCTCTCAGCTCTTTTAAGAGTTGCTCGCTTTCGGCCATGCTACAGGTTAGCTTGGCTGGTTGGTTAGTTAGCCAGTTAGCTTTGCGCTCGTGGAAATAGCCTTAGCAGCTAATGTAGCACTACTCAATTTCGGAGTATTTCACTCAAATGCTCTTCTGGACACTATATTTTGGTGTATTTCTCTCCCCCTCTATGTTGTCTTCGATAGGAATCTTCAATTTTCTTCGTTATAGAGGGGTGGCATATGAATTGCTTTGGTTCAATCGGGAGCTCCCTCACAGCACAGCCATCACGGTGATGTTCCCCGGTAGTCCCGACTATTTACATAGTTTTAATGTATTTTTAATAGCCTGCATCCCAAAGGAAGCCCAAGGAAATCAATAAATCAGTACAATATATTACCTTGGTATTTGTTGTAGACTCAATAATGCCTCCGCATTTCAAAATTTCCTTCCAGCTCAGTGTTGGTATGCAACAGTAAATTATGTTCAGCTGGTCACTACAACAAAATAAGAGTGTCCTTTCAGTGAAAAATGTGGCATTATGCCTATTCTGTTGTGTGTTGATCTATTGGCACAGTTTTGTGTCTTTGTACATTGTACCTGACAGTTAAAGTGATTGACTTTGAGAAGGGACAGAAAGACTGGCTGCTATATTAGGGGGAGCAGTGGAGGCATGGAGACGATCCCTGAGGGCCACAGAGTAGAGGGGCTGGAATTGGATTAGTGTGGCTGTTGAGGAACACCTGTCTGTCACTGACGGATCCCCTCCTACCAAGACCCAGATGGATCCTGGGTGTGGTGGGCCCCATCATAACTTCCTCCTTCATCCTTCCCATTAACGCTAATGTTTTTTTTCTGTCTTAACCCTCTTCCCCCGTATTGCCTTACCCTGCGTGTCTGGCATTCTGTAGGGGGGACTGAGTGGTGCTGGAGGAGGGTGCAGAAGGGGGAAAAGGGGGGCTGGGACAGTTTAGTTGGATGGCCAGCTGTGTGCCAGCTGTGTGCCAGTGGAACGCTGAGCGGCGTGGAGAAAGGCCTATTATCTCCCACACGCACACACTCTCTCTCGCCTTTCACACCCCAAACCCAGGCCCTGCAAAATCAGGCAGACAGATTCTGCTATAACCATCACTCATCCTTATACATGCATGTGGCCTCCTCCTGCACACACCCACTCAAATCCACACACACTTATCTCAAGTGCGTGTTGGGAGTTATTTTTCCTTTTCTTCCCTTGTCTTTGCACACACACACACACACACACACACACACACACACACACACACACACACACACACACACACACACACACACACACACACACACACACACACACACACACACACACAAGCCCCAAGAGCATCCATGCCATGTGTCACTGCTTCTGACACACAGGACTAAACAAGTCATTAGAGCATGGGTCAAATCATCCATACACATAGTCTTATCTGTCTGCTCTCAGTCAGCCAGACTATTGCATGGCGGCTGGACGCCTCTCACTGCTGGTAGGATATGAGCAATTAGCAAGAAAGACCTTTTAGCACTGCCAGCTGATTTGCGGCCAGCTTCTGCATATGCCTGTAATTCACTCTGACATTTCATCTCCTCACTTGTCACAGTCTTTATTGTGTATTACCACAATATAAACAATAATGATGAAGTAATAATCAAATCGGAGGCAATATAATCATTTTGTTTTCCGCCGGGCCAATGTCCACTGGTTGAACCTGTGGGAGACAGCTGATAAGTGAACGTTCTTGTGCGGGGTGGAGGTCTCAGGAGAGCGAGTGGAGGGAGCCGGGGGGAGTCTTCCCAAGTCAGCCCAGGGGAAATGGATGACAGTTACACTACCCTCCGGCCAATTAACTGTCATTCTAGCTGTTGGTTTAACTTGCTGACCTTACCTCTTCTCTGCTGTTTGTCTTATCATTTCCGGAAAAGAGGGCCTCATCTGTGTATGTAAAGTGGACCGGTGACCTTCAGGGAAGGGGAACAAAGGTCACAGTTCATCCACTGTATATTTCTTTTGCGTGACGATAAATATGCCGAGAAGTCCTCCGGGAATTTGGGGGTGTGAGAGGAAAGAAGTCCTGTGGGACTGAAAGAGAGCTATCTGTTATTACTTCCAATTACTCCCCAATCTCCCGCTCTATCTACCTGTAAAATGACATTAGATATGCCTGTTCTCATGGTCTCTTACAGATGAAGACTGTGCTTCTCAGTGATGAGGCCCATGGGAACTCAAGGTCCATATTCCCTGCCCTTACAGTCATCAGCTGGCTGAGCATTTTCACAGACCTGAGAGAACAAAGTTAATTTCTTAAAGAATTGCACTGGTTTTGTCTTTGAGAGGAAGTGTTGACATTAGTGGGAGGAAAGTGAATGTGGCTACCACGTTTGTCCCTTGGCGAGCGTGGGTTTGAGGTTGATGTGTGAATAGGGGTACAGTTCCAGTGAGCGCTGCTGTCTTAGCATGACAACAGAAGGGGGCGGATTTTACTGGCCCTTCTGCAAGGGGAGACAGTGACATAATGCCCACCCCTCTCTGTTTGTGAAAGCGCCACTTCATTGTGCCCAGTCGCCGCTAAGGGACAAAACCTTGAGAGCCTACACAGCTGGAGATGGCAGGGAGCATTCACACTGAATGCTTGGCTTGTTCAGACACTTTTCTGCCCTGTGTCTCACAAGAACCCACTTCCTACTCCCCATCCTGTCTCTGACATGAGATGGGTTGACAATTTCACTTTTGGTTGCCTACATTATGTCCTTTCTGGCTCATGAAAAGATTGTTAGAGGAAGTCCTGTAATTGGTAATTATTAACTCAGAACTCTAAGAATTATTCCTCCACAAAATGTTCAGTATCTCTCTAGTAAAATCCTGCCCTTGCTGTAATGATGTGGTGTCTTTTCTGACAGTAAACAGCATGTTAAGCACCGTCCTTTCACGCTGCACGTGAGGCCTTGCTTCGTTGTAATGGCGTGACTCCATAATCTAAACTCTTCCAGTCACATCGGGACACGTTGTTGTTATTTTTCTACTTGGCAATTTAGGTGATTCTAGTTGTGACAAACTGTCATCTTTAATTTTCCTCTCTGATGTCTTAAGGCAACTTGTCTTGACTAGATAAAGGAGATTTCCCAGGAGCAGATGAGAGAGAGTTCACTGAGAACAAAATTTGGCTCAACAATCCTCCTTCAGCATGCATTTAGTTTCCTTATTATAGACAAGGCACCAATCTATCCTCATGCCACCGCTGAATCACTCTGTCGCCCACCCTTTCATTCTCTAATAAACACTAACAAAACAGCTGCATGCATGAATGCACACACATGCGTGCACACACACACACACACACACACACACTGGTGGTATAGCTCTCCCAATCTCTCATTTGCATGGCAATACCATTATCTGGCTGTGAGGTGTCATGCTGGAGTGGCTGACAATGTTCCTGACAACAAGTTTATCTAAGCACAAAGAAAGTTGAGAAGAATAGAGTACTTTCTCCGTCTCCTCTTTTCCTCCGGCTTTAGCATATATACTTTTAAACTCCCCATGGAGTACGAGGAAGCATGTCACCCAGCCTCATCCTGCCTGATAGACTGGCAAATCCATTATTTATACCCCTAGTAAAGCCCGTGGTAAACACTTTGTATAAACATATATTTACTGTTTTAGCACTGTGCCTCTCTCAGTCGCCTTCTATTTCTCTCATTCTCTGTCATGTTCCTCCGCTTTCTATATTCTTCTTAATATAAAATGTGTTTATTTTTACGGAATTTGTTGTAAATTACTGTAACCAAATGTACTACCGCGGTCTTGGCCAAGTCTTCCTCGGAAACAGGATCCGCGCTCTCAGTGGGACTAACTTGGTTAAGTCAAAATAAAAATACAAAGGTTGAGCTGCTTGTCAGTATTCATTAATAGCAGCGGATATTGGATTCTATGCAGACACATTACTGCAGACTTTCGAGCATGCTAGATTGTGGAGACTATTGGCTGAACAGAAGAGAATCAATAACAGGGTTTACAACTTAGACACTGGTAGGCATCATCATTACACAGCGAAGCCCTCTCACCTGCTGTTATCGACCTCCCTCTCAGGTTTACATGGCTCGTCTGGTGATGTCATATACGGCTGTGTGTGTATGTGTGTGTGTGTCTGGTTTGTAGAGAGCAAAGCAAACACAACCTGTCTGGGTCATGTAGTAATGTGTTGGGATGCGAATAGCCCCATCTGAGATATCCGTGTTTGAATAAATCACTTGTGGTGTATTGCAAAAACCAGCATGGTGATAAGTTGGAGCTGCCGTGTCCAGTGCTGGTAACGTCTCTGTTGCGCTGATAAGGAGGCTCAGCTCTGGGTGGCTAAACAATTTCCGGAACATGCTTTACCCCCCGCCTAACACCACACTAGTTCTCAAGAACAATGATTAGCCATGGAGCTGTTTGGATACACATACCGACCACAGGGAGGCTTAGACTTATGTGGCCAAACACACGTGCACACAGAGATGTGCATAGAATGAATATCTTTGTATGTCTGACACACTTATATTCTCAACAGCTCAGCAAAAATCTATTTTTCAACACGCCACCAAGCAACAGAAGGTCAAGATTCTTAGTACCCTAGATTTTAGAGAGGTTATATTAAAAATAGTGACAGAAGAAATGAAACAAACTGGAGGAGCAGCAAAGTGGGTGTTGTTATTTTGTAGAGAAAATATCGGTAAGTTCTTCTCATCACACTCACACCCAAACTGCTGCAGTATATAACAATGCAGGCCTTGGGTGCAGGGATATACAGTCACCGCTTAATTTCTGATATAGGCTCTATTAAAGATGTTCCACGGATGCTGAGTCAATTTCATTTAGCTGTAAACTGTTAGTAGGAATCCAAATCAATCCAGCTTCTCATATTACCCAGGAGAGACGCTTTAAAGACTTTCATATTGGCAGTATGCAGGCACACAAGTGAAAACAGTATATAAAAAGAAGCTCATATCTGCCGTGTGTGGCTCTGATAGGGAGGTGATGGATATAGCAGTTGGAGGTTGTGAAAATGAACTCAAACTAAAGGGGATGTGGATCAAAGGGAGGGACAGCACCAGTGATCATCGTTAGACTTCCTGCGCAGCCCCCCACCCCCACCGCGCCTTCCTTTACATTACCATTATTAAAAAGGAGAGGACTCTCTTAATAAAGTCTATTAATCACACCGGGGGAGTCGGTTCATCGGTTCACCCTCTCGCGAGGGTCTCTAATCAATCAAGCTCGCTGGTAATGTATTCATGGGAGATGTAAGAAAGGACTTGTTTGACAGTGTTCCAAGGAGGAAGAATTTATTAAGTTCCCTTCAAGAGTCGGCCAATCCTGAGGAGTCGTGAATACACCCCGACCCTTACCCCGCCCTTGTCCTCGTTGCCTGGTACTGTGAATAAAAGGGCCTTCATAATGTATGAAGTCTGTACAAATATTGGAAACGTCCAAAATATGTCCTCTCATTAACAGCGATGAGTGAAAGCTGGAGTATTGGCATTTGTCAGATATGCTCAGAGTGTAAAGGCACTGTCGTACAAGGCCTCTGCTGTGTTGGGTGATGTCGAGACATCACTCTCTTGCGATCCTCTCAAAAGCTGGAGAAAATGTGTCTTATTAGTTCACACGAGGTGGCGAAATTCTGTGCTACACCGCTGACTAATGTACAAAGCTGAGAAAGCACAGGGCTGATGGTTTGCTGGAGCTCTGTTAGTGACGTGTGAGTGGAGAAGGTGCGGAGAGGAGGACATCAGGCTGGTAAAATTGTGCAGCTGTTGGAAGCAGCAATGAGGCCCAGCCTTTTTCATAAACCCACCCCTCTGCTCATCTCCTAGGTAAACGCTTTATAGGCAGATTGTCAGAGTGAAGATACGCAGCTTCTCCCCAGAAACTTTTTGAAAAATATCCCTTTGACATTTCAATAAAAACAATGTTCCTCCAATTTTCTTCTACACCGATTTTAAAAGAGTATTCTCAATATGTCGACACCAACTGCAATGTTGTGTGAGGTAGAGGAGAGAAGTTAGGAACATACACATACTGGGGCTGGAACATGTTTTATAGAGGAGGGGGCATAAAAAGCTCTTGCTGCCTTTGCTTTGTCCTGAGGAAGAGCTGAAAGGAGGCTATGCTTGGCTTCAAAGCTGCATTTCCATAATTGCCCTGTAACTTGGTCCTGTATGAAGGATCTGAAGGGGGCTGAGAAAAGCACAATCTTTCAGCTGGGTGAACGGCAAAAGCCCCAACGCCTCTCCCTCTGGCCTGTCGCCCTGTCGCCCCCTTCCCCACTTGTTGCCTTTCGGATTCAGTGAAAGAATTCCTCTCTCTAACCTCCATCAACAAAAGGCATGAAATCAGTGCCCTCCCTCTCTCCCGCTTCGGCCCCAGAGAATGTCACTCCTTCTGGGCCTTTTGTCCTTTGCTCAGCCCAGGGAAACACAACAACCCCGCTCTCCCTGCTCCCTGGCTATTCTTTAACATGTTGCCGGTGCACATTCACTTACATTCTCAATAATGAATGCGCCATAAAACATGCAGGAGACACAGAAGTTGCATATCAGTGTAGAGGGGGGGGGGTAAAACTGAGCTGTCCGTCTTCTCTGCTTTCAGCTCCGGAGTGCTGTAACAAGTTGCTGTGGAGTGCTGCGGCCTGTAGGCCCGTGTATGAAGGTATGTGGTGTGTGTGGGACATGTGTTCCTGAGAGCAGATCCCAGCTCCTCCTGCGGTCAGCGAACACACAGGCCCAGCGCCTGCTAAAGGGCAGCCCCACTCTTGGCCTGGCCGAACACCGGGTGGGGGCGCAGTCGACAGTGGCTCATAAAAGGATTAGTCCACCACACAAAGAGAGTGGGCCGCTTCTAAGCCTGACTAGGTCCACAAAGGAGGTGACATTTGTCTGTCTCGGTGGCAGGAGGGGGTGTGGCAGAGCGGTCCGGGCCGGGGGGGGCAGGAGGGGGTGGCACTGGTGGTGGGGCTACAATGACAGAAGGAGTGGATGAGGTGAAAACACAAGAGTGACCCTCTTTATTTGCAGCGGCCTCCTCTTTCACAGGGCACCTCTGGCCCCCTCCAATGGGCTCCTCTAGTGTTTATTTACTCCATGGCTTCTCCCCATTCACACAGCGGCCTTCTGATGGCTCCATTGGCCGGAGCCTTTCAGACCGCTCGGTTCTGCTGTCCACCTTCCCCCAGATCAATGAACGCTTCGGAAGACAGATTAGATTTCCTTTTAATGATTTCATCTTTCTCAGATTTTTCCCCCTTCTAAACGGCTGTTTAACAGTGCATTACTTTTTCCGCCCATGTAGCTGTATGTAGTTCAGTCAGAGTATTGAGGCCAAAAGGCGAACAGCAGTCAACTGTGCTCAGGACAATATAAGCAATTTGATTAGATGGGAAGTGAAGTACAATTTATTTCCACTGTGTCAAATGCGTCTGCGTTTCCCACACTCGTAATACTGCAGAACTATCAATTAATTAGAAAATAATTACAAGACAGAGAGCATAATTGAGAATCTATTGCTTTATAATGTGGTAAATCTGAATTTGAAGTCAAGTCAGTTTTATTTATATACTCCAATATCACAAATTCGCCTCAAGGGACAAATAACACTCTCTGTTGTTTGACCTTTGATTTGGAAAATAATCCATGATATCACATATTGCTCCTATTTTTTTTTTTTTAAATCTGTCTTAACTTCTCTGCTTTCCTGCCGTTGAGTCGATTATCCTGTTCTTTGAGTGGCGCATTGCTACAGTGTGCCCCTTCACACTCTGAGCATTTAACACAGCATGGACCTGAGAAATAAGAAGAGGAGTCAGTGTTGATTATTGCTCATTAGCCGAGAGAACATCCACTTAACGTGCGGGGAAACGAGTGACACACCATGCCCCACTGGAAATGGTCCCTGTGTAGCTCTGAACAAAATGTTGGCTAATGCATTCCATTTGCTCTTTGTAACCGGGAGCAGGTTGGACACGTATGGCGACATAAGCAGGCGTGATTACTTTGTTTCTGCTGAGGCATTTTAATCCCTAATTTCATGCACTGATCAGAGGAGAGGCCCTGAGCTCCAGACATGATCACTGGCCCTTCAGTAGCGTTTCAGCTGAATCCTGGTGATCAAGAGGGGGCTTGTTGTAGGGGCCCCTCAGGAGCAAACATCCTGTGAACTGTGAGGAAAATAAGCATCCTTATTTATGATAAGGTTCAGGCTGCAATCGGGGCCCATCATTTATTTACACATATTTTTATTTATTGTATACTGACATGAATGTGTTTAACATTCGTTTACAGTCCATGGGATCCAGACTTGCTTGAACCAGTTTATTTCCTGTGACATTTAGGTTTATGTAGAACTATTGAAAGGTTTTGTTTTTCACTGTGAGACTCTGCAGCATTCTGTTTGAGCATTTTTTTTCCCCTGGTGTTGTATAATTACAATACACTCGTTTGCCTTGATGAAAAGAAGTGGGCAAGCATGTTCAAAAAATAAAAGGAAAGAAAAAAAGAACTATTACATCAATCAGCTGGCTGGTGCCACTTATGAATATGCATCGCGCGGTTAGACGGGGCTCTCAAGGAAGATAATTGATTAGACAGGAGGCAGCATGGTGAGAGGAGCAGCGAAAGGCTCCGGAGTCTGTGCCTCGGCTGGGTTGGGTTTTGTTTAAAGCACATCCTAAACCTAGAGAGGATACGGCCCGAGCGATTCAGCGCTGCTCATCTACATCTGCTGCCCTGAATGGAGTGATATTGTCCCACTGACCATCTGAGTGTAGTGAGGAATGTGCGACAGACGATGCGAGTCTTTGCGAAAACAAGTGCAATCGTAAATCCAAGTGCTTTGAAATTTAAACTGAAAATAAAAATTTCAAAAAGGAAGATGACAAATAATGAAGACAAACAACTGCAATGAAAATGTTCTTTTTTCCCCCCTTTACAGTATAGGGTGAGTTTGTGCATCAAAGTTTGTCTCCCGAAAAAAAAAACCATTAATATATTTTGACTGGTTAAAAAAATAGGAATTTGCATTACTTTCATGTTTTGAGGAGTAAAAAAAAAAAAGTCTCCGCAATTAGAATAATAGGAATATTGACGCCTTTTTTCCATTACTGTATTTCTTCCCTTTTCTTCTTCCTTTCACTTTTAATTTCCTTTATTTCATCTTATCTGCTTTTATAAACAAAACAAGTGACACAACTGAACGCGCTTTCAAGCGTAATTGAGAACTCCTGCATCCCACCAAGTTAAATATGACAACCGTGAAATACTTTTAAATGCTCAAGCTATTGGCAATAAATTTGATCTATTTATTAAAAGTTACCAGCTTTGCTTTGTTGTACCTTTTGGTGTACATTTGCAACATATTTCTGCCAAACGAGAAGCTGCTTGTGACCTCAACTAAAAATGCCTCTCTGTTTTTCTTTTTTGTCTTCTTATTTTTTATGAAATATTTCTAAAAAAAATCATGTTTGAGCCCAAATTGAAATTTCACATGCCTCTTTTTAAATCCACGCTGTCTTTTTGAAGCACTGAAGAGAAGCGCAGCCCACTTTGACAGCGTTTGAACATCACAAAATGAGTGCACAAAGGCTCAAAAACACGCTAAAAAGGCATCAACTTGTGACAGATTTTTAAGTGCTAAAATGCTACTATCGAATTTTATATCACAACTGATGGATAAATTAAAAAACGGGCCAAAGAAAATGACATTACATGAGCAGAATGTGTGTGTGTGTGTATGTGTGTGAGTGTGTGTGTGCAAGAAGACATGGCCGACTGCAAGTAACTGTAGAGGGAGCTCCAACACTAAGTTTACATAAACTTCCTCTGATAAGGGGCTCACACATGCAAATGATCACATCACGGGCAAACAAAATAAATGATGTTATTATTAGCTATACAGCCACGATATATTACAATTATAGCAGCCGCGTTAGTTGAGGGAAATGTGTGATATATGCGAGGAGCAAAAGCATTACAAATTGAGCATGATGAGATCTGGGAGTTGCAGTGCAAAAAAAGGCACAAAAAAGAAAAAAATCCATCTTCAGGATCAACTCAAGCGTCCTGACCAAGCAGCAACGCATTCATTACCGAAAGAGTGTCCATAAAGAGCATAATTTCGGTGTAGGAAAAAAAATAATAATGAAAGAATGATTCGTTTTAATGCGACCGTTACGCCTCTGCGTGGATAATCCCACAACATTAATATCCAAATGTATGCCGCAATACTGGCTAATTAGCCTTAAGTCCCTCCACTATAAAAAGTGTAATAAATCCCTCTCGAATATTTACTTATCACTGCCACGGAGGATGAAGTGTGTGTGCCCCAGGCTGCCCACTAACACACACACACTCTTGCAGAAAAAGACCAAAGCAATGCACTTCAAGCTGCACTGCACAACAGCCACCATCAAAAGCAGCTGTCAAAATACCCCGGCCAAAAACCAACATTTTTTAAAGTTGCAGCAGTTCATTTATTAGCCAAAATATAGACTTTCTTGTACAATTTGGTTCACAAGTATGTACATATTCTTAACTTTATATACAAAACATTTGAACATCAAATCCTCACAGAACTTACAAAAAAGAAAGAAAGGAAAAAAAACTCACAGACTACAGGTTCATACATTATTACATTAGCAGTTTTACACAGGACATGCTTACAATGTAAGTATACAGAGATGTATTATTCTTATTTTACATTCCATATTCAAATTAAAATGAAAAGAAACCAAAACAAATAAAAATAAAAATGGGTGAGGGTTATTGAGAGAAGAGAGCCGAAAGAACCACCGCTGCTTCTAGTTGGTTCTGAGGCCTGAAATACACAGGGGTGAAACAAATAAAAAAAAACAATGAACTGGGAGGAAAAAACACTAATAATAGTCTCGTGAAGAGCTAAAACACAAAGTGATATAAAAGTGACATTTGCCTTTCAAAAATAAAACGAGCCTGAAGTGAATTTGCATTGAGCTCATTTGCATGACCAAACAAGTAACACAGGCCTCTACGAAATAACACAAGCGCGCACACACAGGGATGAAAAATAAATCTTAGAAACAAAGCTAATTTGGGTAAATATGGCGTTTAAAAAAGAAAAAAAAACGCGATATGGCATCAAAATGAAAATTCCCAAATGTCATTAACTGACAGCCTCGCTGTCTTTGAAGTGGGTGGAAAGCTGTTTTTAACAACTTTTTTCCCCCTCCTCTGCATCCAAGGCACTAGATCTCTCAGAAACTGCGGCAAAGAAAATTAAAATGCGTTAATTGAACTTCCTATGATCAGAGCTCAGCTTGGGTTTCCAGTGAATTTACTTTTAAAACATAGCTGGGTTTCACGTAAACCATTAAATGCAAACACATGGACCTTAATATGATATGGATGTAGGCTAAGAGGAGGAAATTAAAAGCAGTTTTTACCCGATTCAACATTAGATTTTTTTTTTAAAAAAAGATGCTTTCTAATGGGGCTTTTCTATAATCCTCCTGGACATTTTTTTTCAAAGCACACGCACACATCACACACACTGTATCCTGTCAGCTACAACACTGTAACACTGTTCATCTGTGTGGCCTCGAGAGAGAAAAAACAAATCCATGAACAGGCAGAGAAGGCAAAGGGAGGCTCTAAAATAAAAGAAATGAATGACGGGCAATGGGCTAGTGTCTTTTTTTGTACTTATTTATACATGCGGATCTCAGTGTCGGGGACATGTACCTGTGACTGGAGTCTCTGAACTATGACTCTTGTCCTCCGTTTGCCTGCTGCTGTAGAGCGCCAGGCCGGTGGCGGTGGCCTGGTTCGCCAGTCCCAGATAATGATTAGAGTTCAGTAAAGCCAGCTGGTGCGCCGAAAAGGCTCGGTTCGTCCAGTTCTGGATTTTCCCAACGGGACACGAAGAGATGAGTCTGTGAGGAGCGATTATGGTCTGGGCGGCGGGCCCCGCGGAGTTGCCGCCGTTCATTTGCGGCGATTTGCGCGGATTGTCAGGGGCCGTGGCTGTCTCTGCCAAAGACCAGATCTTTGGCTTCTGGGCTGGGGCAGGGTTGTTCTCTGAGGGCGGCGAGCTCACGGACACCGGGTTCAGTTTGAGCTGCTCCCCGTTTGGCTGGGACGCTTTGATGTCCAAAGAAGAGTGATGGTGGTGGTGGTGGTGGCTGTGGAAGTGCTCTGCTCTCTCCTTGCCCTCCTTCCCCACAGCCTTTAGAAACCTCTGGTCGGGCCCTTGTAAATCCTCATAGCCGTCAGAAATCTCAGAGTCACTCCTCCCGTCTAGTTTAATATCTGAATGCAGGTCGTCCTGGTCGTCCAAGTCGTCCTTGTTCTCAATATTCTCCGTGTCGATGTTCTCCAAGTCGATCTCCTCCTCGTCCTCCCTCTTGTCCCCCTCCTCCCCCTCGTGATCGCTGGTGTAAACATTTCCCTCTTCGTCGGTGCGGTTCCGAGGGGCCCAGGTCATCTTGTTCTCCTTCTTTAGCCTCCTCCTGGCGTTGGCGAACCAGGTGGACACCTGGGTGAGGGTCATTTTGGTGATGATGGCCAGCATGATCTTCTCGCCCTTGGTTGGGTAGGGGTTCTTACGGTGCTCGCTGAGCCAGGCCTTCAGGGTGCTGGTGCTCTCCCTGGTGGCGTTTTTGGGTCTGGACGGGTCACCGAACTGATATTGGCCATAGGGGTAAAAAGCAGGGTGATGGTGGGCAAACCCCGGGTGCTGGACCCCGGGACTGTCTTTTAGTTCATACTGAGCACCCTGCAAAGACAAAGAACCACAGAGTCAGAGGGATTCGTTAGATTTAACATATTAATACCCTAAGATACTTTATTTGGAGTTCCTCTTTACTGGAAATATACTCACACACACCACAGTGTGAGGTGCAGATTCACAGAAATAATAGCAAAAGTGAGATTCTTATTGAGGTGTAAACAAAAAAAATTGTTTATATATTTTTGACACAGCTTTGAATCATCACCCAAGCCTCAGAGCCGAATGAAAAATGTAACTATTTGTAATTAATTTAAGCAACTTTAAAGAGTACAATCATCCACTTTTACACAATATTCTCCACCAAGCTCATACCTGTAAACCTCCCACAGCACATTGCATCATTTTATTTACACGTTGCTGTCAGTTTCTTGAAATTGTGTGCCAGCAATAAGCCTAAAGCTCGGTGTGTTAATAAGTCACCTTTTAACCACTTTTAACTAAATTTCACAACTACGAAGTTCAGCAAGGCGCTCTGAAAGTTCGTGCGTAAATCGTGCCAGTAAAGTTCTCCTAAAACGTGTGCGGTTTGTTTCTTTACACAGAGAAAGAAAAAGTTACGGACAAGTTAAGAGAGAGAGAAGAGTGACTCACCAATTGATTGAAAATTGATATATCGTTAGAGTAGGGGAGAAACGCTCCATAGCCCTGCGCTGCTGCGGCGAAAGGAGATCCATACATAGTGGAGAGGACGTTGGAAAGTGCGCCGGACGGACTGAGCTCTGTCCCGGCTCGGGCATTGCTGGCGATCCCCTGGCGCTCCGGCGGGTATATCGGTCGGATGTACTGATATCCCAGCTGAGGGAAAGACATGGCGGTAGGAAAGGGGGGGAAAAGTCTGCTGCAGTCTCACAAAGCAAAGGAATTGCCTCGATATCCACTTTTACAGTGTGAGCATGTGAGCAACAAAAGGTGCAAGCAAGGGAAGTCTATATTTCCTCGGGAACAGCCAGTGTAAACGATCCGGTTGCGCCCCTTATTTCTTCCTCTTCTTCTCCTTTCCACCCTCACTTCCCTATTGATCTGGATGGACTAAGGTCAGGTCCTTACAGATTGCTTTAGATTATTGGGACTCCCTTGCTCAGATTGACATTTCTAGTCGTTTAGAAGCCCCTCCTATTTCTCAAATCTCACCCCTCTCGTACAAACCACACACCAAACAGCGCTCTCTCTCTCTCTTTTCTCCCTCCCCTCCTCTCTCTCTCTCTCTTTCTCTCTCTCTCTTGGATAAGTGTACTGACGTCGCGAGCTCTTATTTGAATGGGGTTTCAAATCTCATTTTATGGCTCGCCAATCTATTTCATTTGTTATTTGTTCGCGTCTGTGCTGCCACAATTTTTTCGTGCGTTAATGCACAAAATTGTGGCCACACGGACAACACCAAGCATTCTCTTGATTAACTTTTTGTTTGTTTGTTTCTTTTTAATGCACAAAAAAAGAGTAAAGTTTGCTTAGTTCGACCTAAACTTGGGGACTCGGACAACAGAAGGGTAAAATCGGTGCGTAAAAGTTCAATTTAAAACCACTTTTAAAGCCAAATATTCTCATCCTTTTATGGATAATGCAGAGTTTACATACGACTTTTGAACTGTCTCACATCTACATTTTTTTAAAAGCCAGCTTTAAACACACATAAATCATAAGACAACATATAATAATGAATGTGTTTGTAAACATTGAATGACTCCGGATCGCAGATTACTTTTACGCACGCCTTTTTTTCTTCTTTTTTGTATTTATCACTTCATCGATGGGGTGCAAGCTGTGTTTTCTTACACCGGTCCTGAGGTGTTAAGGGGAATCGGAGTGAAGTCTTTCTTTAATTTGAGACATCAAACGGGTCGCATGTAGCCACTTGACATCAAAGAGAGAGCTGCTGATGGGCACATTACGCTGTTAATGAAGACTAAGTGTAAAGTAACAACAGTGATAGGCAATAAACATTTTAGTGGATTGGGCTGGAAAGATGTTTATTCTGGGACGCGACGCTCAGATTTCAGCCAGCAAGACGAAAATAAAGTGAGTAAAACAAAGAAAAACAACCAAAAAAGAGAAAATAAATAAATATCGCATAATAATAATTGTAATAATACACATTTTATTATAATATGTGAATAAATAGATTATTCTTTTTTTAAACAACAAAACGATCATCTTGCACAGACTGCACCTTCCAGACAAATCAATTTGATAATTTTACTACAACCTGATGTTTCTTGTAAATAATGCGGATTAAAACAAAACAAGGGAGTCAGAATTGAAATTCCACGAATCAATATATAAAAGTGTGTAAGGGGACAACCATAATCGCATTTTCAACCCGACATTGTACCAGCATCTGTTTTGTTAATCGTTTGCAAAACAACCCCTGGAAGTTGAATGATTATTTATTTGGAGATGGTTTTAAGTCTTGACGCGTTATTGACAGCGAGATGAAAATCCCATCAATCTCAGTGCAGTTTTGATAATAATGCGATCCGGGTTTCCAAGAACTCTGAACTTGTTTAAACCTTTAATCTTCTTTTGAAGCAGATAGTTATCATTGTCTGGGAGGGATAATAGCAGCTATAATTTCTTATATGGAGCTACCCATATAAGGATACGCCTTGTTTCTGTAAAACTCTGTCCTGAATCTGTGTGTGTTCTTCGCCGACATCCACCCCAACCCGGATTATGGGGTTATTAATTACAGCGGCTTGCTGGTGCCATCCGACCGGAATGGTAATCGCTACATAGCAGTCAATAGCACGCTCACACTTATCACACACACACACACACACACACACACACACACACACACACACACACACACACACATGCGCGCGCGCGCACGCACACACACACACACACACACACACACACACACACACACACACACACACACACACACACATCAGATCGACCTGTAAACTAAAGGGGGTCCAGACAGTGAAGTGAAGGGTGCGTAAAGATAAGTGGATGCTGACATTTAGATACACAGCAGCATAATAGGAAGAGTAAGGTGAAGTTTAAGGAGGGGGGAAAAAAAATCAAACATCATATTGCAGAAGGAGAAAATGTGTGTGTGTGTGTGTGTGTGTGTGTGTGTGTGAGAGAGAGAGAGAGAGAGAGAGAGCGAAAGTGAGAGAAAAGAGAGAGAGACAAGGTGGCTGGCCCGTAACAGCAAAACGTTAGAGTATAAATGTGGGAGTCCAGCGAGGTGTCTGCCTGTTTGGTATCCGCTAAGCAGCGCCCCGAGTCCGGATGGACACGTGTCTCATCCCCGGGACCACGTATAGCTCGGACGCCCTCCTCTCCTCTCCTCCCCTACTCCCCCTTCTCCCACCTCTCTCTCTCGCTCTCCCCCCTCCTCCGCTCCACCCACGCCGAGGACTGTGTCTGATTTATTGCCTCCAATCAAACACACCACGCACTAACCTAACACTTTCACACCGACCCGGGAAACTGGCGCAGCCATAAAAGCATTAAGATGCTGCTGCTGCTCCCTTCTCTCCTTAAAGAGAGTCTCGGTAAACAGTAAACTAACCTCTGCTTGACTTCCGTATGAACAAACAAACAAACAAACACACACGAACACACACACACACACACACACACACACACACACACACACACACACACACACACACACACACACACTGGAACAGGCCAAAATTGCGCACAACAACCATCAGTTTAGCGATTTTATGGATAATTGCTATTATCACATGTGTATTATTATTATTATTATTATTATTATTATTATTATTATTAACACCCAGTTTAAATTGCTTTTCTTAATACTTTTGGAAGAATGCTGGGAGCGTGCTGGAGCCAATTTAATTTGTAGGTGCTGTAAAAAAAAAAAAAAAAAGAAAAGAAAAAAAGAGGGCAATCATACGCATGTGACTTGAGGGCTGTTTTGTAGAGAGCTCTTTGACGGTAATTATGCAGATGACACAATTTCACATTCTCATAAGCAAACATACACGGCCTATCGCTCCACAGTAGTTCCTTATGCAATACACAGGGCACCAGCGACACGTCGCAAATGATGAACCGAGGCTCTGCAAAACAGGCGAGATCAAAGGCTTCAAACAGAGGCACTTCAAATTACACATTTGGATCTTTTCCATAACGCCTCGGTGACAGAAAAAAAGAAAGGAAAAAAAAACCTAACACATCTCGTATCACACATGGAATCAATTTTAAGGGAGCCCTCGCTGATCAACATCGGTTAATTACGGTGAGGAATGAGGATTTGAAAAGAGAACGCAACTAATGACCCTTAGATGCCTCTTAGTAGTTTGAGGTGTGTGTGTGTGTGTGTTTGTGTGTGCATGTGTGTGTGTGAGTGAGAGAGAGATTTCCTCACTTGCTTAACAAACTAGTTTTCATTTTGTTAAGCTTTTCTTGAAATGTCAAAATGCAGTAGTTGGCAGAGTTTGTTGAGACTCACCACAATTTGGCATCTTCACTGACACATCAGAACATGCAGCTCTTAGTGCAATATATGACAGGGTGCTGTGCAGAGATTTATAGCTTTTTCAATGTGATCAACGAAAGGTAATGGTCAGCTGAAGCTAAATACAGAGGCTGGACTATATGTGACATGTTTAAGAGTGATGAAAACAAGTGACAAAATCTATGGGATAAAAGTGTCGGTGTAATTCATAAAAGTGACTACTGGTATTATGCCATCTTATTACAAAGCAATTATTCTTAGCTGTTGGGAATATGGCTGTTGTTCTTAATCAGAAATGTTCCTCAGCGGGTTCAAACTTAAATCTGTTGGTAACCTAAAAAACTAACTGTGCAACACATTCAATCTCCAAATATGCTCTTTCAAACTCGTGTCCCATTAGGGTGAAATAAAGGCCCAATAAATCTTACAGTGTTTAAAGAACAGTGAAGCTTAATCCAATAAATGAATTAGTTTCAAAAATTAATTGTTCTTAGCAGCAGAAGCAAGTGTACTTTGAAAATACATTTAAAGTTTAATTTTTTTGCTGTTGGGATAATTTAAATAGTGCGATTTTAATTACATTACACCAAGCAATCATGCATATTAAATAGATAGACTAACTTTGATTTGCATTAGTGGCAAAGCAAAGCATTTTGGAACCGTTCCTCCTGCTCACACCATTTGGAAACAAATTAATAGTCAATGGACTGCAACTTATTAAACTGGGTTATGACAGCGGATCAAAGCATGAATTAATGCATTACCTTGCAAATGTTTTACATTAACTTGTTAACTTTAGGTTGTAGCTACTACTAAATTTAAATGGTCAGTCATTCAGGCTAAGCACATGGATTGAGTGGGAGATCCATTTTAGATTCAGGCTTTGAACAGAGCTTTGGCCAAGCAGCTGGCAGCTTATAAGTTTTGTACAGTGTGCATAGGAATATTAACTTAAATACTGTGTCTATAAGCCTATATGGGGTGCTGACTATTACATGAAACTCAGATTATAGCCTGACTATATGTGTCCTAAAATACTTGCAGTGCATGCTCAAAGGCCTCTAATGTCTGTTTACAAATATATTCTCTTATGCCCCATCACCCAAATAACATGTAATATTGTCATAAAACTGTGTCTGCATCTTTTACTCAGTTGTGACTTTCAAACATCTTATTCTAAATTTTAGAGCATTTTTTTTAAAGTCTTTGAATATAGTTTTCACTTCATCTACAATACACACGTCTCCAAAATATTTTGCGGCTATATTAGTTTATTTTCTATTTCTTTTCCAGTAGAGAAGTGTTAAACTCTCAGGGACAAAACTGCCAGTCTGGCACCACATTTCTTCTTAGTTTTATATTAAAACAGACTGTAGATGTTTACTGTAGTGCTAACTTCTTTCTCAGGATAACATCACTCCCAGTGCTTTCATATGGACACAGAAAACGTGCCTTCCAGACTCTTTTTAGCTGTTAGTATTTAGGTTACAAACACATCTCCACTTATTTCAGAGTTCACAAATTAATTGATTGAAATGCCATTAATGCATAGATTTTGCCATTGACAGTCTCAGCAGTACAGGAAAACCACAACATCACATCAAACCTATGTCAGCTGAATATAAATGCTTTCAGTGTATATATCCTTCAGATTATTGCTCCCACATTGCACCTCAGTAAGGAGTCCTGTCTTAAGCTACTGTATAATAACACACTGTTCACACCACAGAGATTTGTTATGCTTTGAGTGCCTTTGACAATGCTGCATTGAAGGTGAGTTGTAGCTTTTTTTTTGTTTGTTTCCTCTCTGCCCACTCACTCTCACTCCATCTGCTGCAGTTTCCCCTGTATCAGTAACACAAGGCATTGATTTTACGGTAAAGTCACTTTGTAAAGGGAATGAGTAACTCTGGGCCCCACTATCACTGTATTACACGGGTATGGCCCACGTAACAAGATGAACATTGATTCAGCATTACGGATGATCGATAATGAAATAAGTAACTTCAGGGCCAAATTAAAATGCAAGCTGGCTTGATGCTGCCAGGCTCTGTGAGAGGTGACAGCAGGAGAGAGGAAAGGAGAGGGAGGGAGAGGGAAAGGCAGAGAGAGGGAGACAGAGAGGGGGAGAGAAAGACTACAAGCTGGTGGCAAATAGAAAGTTCCCTGTGTACAATAATGATTACATTGTGAGGATGTTAGCAGTGATGATAGTGATAGCTGTGGTTTTCATGACAGCTAATCTTTTAATAATAATACACTATTGTATTACATGTAATATTGTTTGTTGCTTCCTTATTATCAGTTATAACAAAGTTCCATTTTCATGATTGCAACACACTTCCCTAATAGCATGTAATATAATTTCGGCTCAGTTTGAATTATAGAGCCTCTTTTCAAGCATATTTTGAATGAAATCATTGCGAATGATGATTAAATCATTTGTCAGCAAATACCAGTTTTATTTTACATTTCAAATTTGATGCAAATTGACCAAATGTGTGACTCTGTTGGCCTGTTAATTTGAAAGGAATAACTCAGCATTTGACATCATGTGGAAATGTGGCTTGATACTGCCTCTGGCATCAGAAAGCTGACGACATGGACGAATGATCTGTTGCCTCTAGCTGAAGGTAATTTCTTTTAAAGAATTCTTTTATGAGTTTATTTGTCAGACAGTGCCCATTGATCAGCAGAACAGTCTATGTTCTTGGCATCCCTACAAAAGATCTGAAAACCCTTTCAGCAGATCACTCCAGCATTTTTTGTGATTCTTTTACTGTCTATTTTTCTACCATGGGCTACACAAAACACGTCTCATTTGTAAGCTGTACAGCTGTACCGTTTCCCAGATCATCTGCAATGTTCTACTCTTCCACTTTCCAAGATTCGCGCTGACAGTCCTCGGATCCAAACCATCATCCATTCATTCACAAAGTGGCACAACCTCAAGGAAGCGCTACTTATGTCAAGCATCCAACAGCAGCGCTCTCATAACCTATGATCTGTTTCTTTCAAGAAAACATAACATGGATTGTTGATTATGGAGTGTCTTGATCCAGTGGTAGCCGCTGATGCCCTTTCGTGGCCCCATAGCTCGACACCATTGCCAGACTAATATCAGTTTCCCAGCTCTTTTGGCCTACTGAGCCAGACAAAGCCTCAGTCTTTCCAGCTGTTGCTGCTGCTGGTTTGGGACGGGAGAAGAGGCAGCTGCACCAACATGGATGAACGGAGTTTCCTCAGCTGTGTGGTGGTCTGGACTTTACAGGGGGTACCAGACAGACAGAGGATGGCTGGGTGATGAAGCCAAGGAGGGATTCAAACTCTCAATATTAGTTGCTGTGAAACTGAAGTTTTCCATGATGCTGCAGTGACCATGCCTAATCAAAGATGGTTTATCGTAGAGGACACTGACGTGACTCTATGGTTGCATGACAAGTCTAAAAAAGTTGCCCCCATCAGCTACACTGACACTGGACTGATGCCATCATTCACCTGATTAAAGATGAAAGAGTTTAGGGTTCAGATGGTATTCCATTACAGGAGCTGCAGGAAGTGTTTGGGTCCTTCATTTGTAGCATATGAATAATCTATGGGGCTCCCCATTTTCGTTTATCATTCATTAAGTTTATAGGTCTCTGTGTTGGCAGACACTTGTCATTGTATAAGAACCCTATTAATATGATTATCTGCAGGACTATCTATTTAGGGAAAATCACCCCAGTTGAAAAACTCATGGACTGCTCAAAGAAAAAACAGCAAATATCCATCAGAAAACAGGACTGCTTATATAAGAAATGAGTTGTCATATTTGAGTTAAATGTCTATCATTATCATAAGTTGGCCCCAGTGAAAACTTACTTTCAACTAATTTGTCGTTGTTTCATAATTAGCATTTTCCTATTAATTATTTACCAAGTGTAGGAGAATTCTCTTCTTTGTTCTTTTTAGGATTCAAATAGGATCCAGTCACCATGGGAGAACTAGGTTATGACAGCTTTTGCTTCCCGTTCAGTGGAAAAAAAACCAAAAACAGTCTCTCTGGTGGAGTTAAGCAATTCTTGCAAAGAGAGAGCTGCTGGGCTGGATAGAAAAATGCAAATTATTTCCTGGAAATTCTATTTTGTGATGAATGAGCAGCTTGAACAATGACATCATGACAATTCACCTTGTTTTGAACCATCTAGCACTCCGTTTTCCACACAGTGGCATTAGGAGCGGTGATCACGCACTGGTATGTTATGAAGGTTGGTGGGTGTTGGTGGACCCTGTCTTTATAATCAGACCCACTGAGTGGCTGAACATGCCAGTGGACTGAGGTCAGAGGAAGCTTTACGAGGAAACACTTTAACCTCAGCTTTGATAAGGATTACCCACCTTAACAGTGCATTTATTAATGAACATTGTGCCAAACAGTGAGCAACACTATGTGTGGGCACATTGATGCATCATTGTCTTGTGTGTCTGTGTGCACCCACATACAGGTGTTGTCTTGGCACTCAAAACACATTATATAATTATGACTCTTTATTCTTAAAACATCAACTAATAGGCCTAAGGGTGAAAGCGATGTTAATGACTGTGAGGATGATGGCAGCGAGCTACCACTCTAACCATACACAATGAATATATGTTGCCACTGTAAACAAAGGCAAGTTGGCAAAGCTGTTTCTGTTTAATCAAAAACATGGAAACAAAGTCTTGCTAACAGATTGGGCTACTCAGCTTTTTTTTTTTTTTTTTTCAGACGCCAGTTTGGCCTGCACTGCTTCCTTTTTATTCACAACCAAGAGTAATTGTTTTTAGTTTTAGGAAGTTCTAGGTGTCAAATTAAAACAAATAAAAAAATTAAAAAAATAAACAAAAAAGTTAACTTTGTCTGCTTTTCTCAGTCTGTAGTGTTTGTAAGGTTTGTGGCCCAGGAAAGATGCTTTAGCTGCTATCCTGCTAGTCACACAGTTGCTATCTGAGGATGTGGCATAGTCAAGTTGGGAATTACCTACCTTTTTTTTAGTGGCTTCATTTAGTCAAGGAGTTGGCATCATGATAATGTAATTAAAAAAATGATTGGATTTACATTTCAATTTGTTTTTAATATTCACAGCCTCCATAAGTCCAATCCATATATTTCCATTTTGAACCATAAGCTTCACCTTCAGAACTAACTTTTCATACAGGACATTTTATGTTTGAATGTCATGGATTTTTTAAGCACATTCATGCTCCGAAACTCTTTTAATTTTAATGATTTCACAAGCCTTCCTCTTACTTCCCCCCTCAGTACAGTTCTGACCCCACCAGTGCCTTGAAAACTCTAAAAATATCTATCTTGTCCATATGTTGTTCACTCAGTCCAACAGTTACATATTTTAAGGTGTAATGAACACTGTATTCTCCAGGGTATGCCCACCAAACAAGACCAACTATCCCAAACAAACATGTCTTTCAGTCTTGTTTGGGTTTGTGTGTATAGCGCACACATCCGCGCAGATATGTGTGTACGTGCACGCATGCAATTCCGCGTGTCTGAGCCTATCTGTTGTACAACAAGCACTGGAGCAAGACTGGACCCAGCTGTCAGGTCACTGCTGTCACAACCAATAACGATTACCCTCTCCTTGCTCCTCAATTGCTGCTTCATAACCACCAACACGGGGGAGATCCGCCCCTTTTAGGAGAACAATGCACCCATGAGTGGGCCTCATCATCGCCCACGCCCACTCTTATCAGCCCTCTGAGGGCCCGCCAGACCTCATCTCTGTGTGTGCGCGGATATCTGCTAATCTGTGTGTATCTGTCAGATTTTTCCAATGAGCACCACTGGCCCGACATTCTCTCTCCAGACCCAGAATGATTCCAGCCCTTCTGGCACTGGAAGATTATATACCAATCAATACATATGGACTGCAGATTTTTGTTTTCTTCAAATGTGGCTCCCTCACAGTTACGTCGACGTAAATCATGAAGAGAGAGTTCTCCTTTGCTTTTTTTTTCCATAATCCATGTCTCCAAAGGACACCAAGTGCAGCACATGTTAGCTCGTTGGAACCCCTATCCACAGCCACATTAGCAGAGTTAAACGATATGCACATCGCTCATCAGCATCATTTGGTGGGACTGGGTAGCCATTAGAGCATATATTAAAGAGGCCTCATAGCCTGTCAGCTTTGCCTGCCCATGTCTAATGAAATGAGTGCCCCAGAGCAGCAGTGGATTAGGAACACAGGCAAGAGAGTATATATTCATGTATATATACGCATGATTATATATTGGAAAAGTGTCTGCATGCTATTCCCCAGGTCCCTTTAAGCCTCCTGACCAGCAAAGCATTCAGGCCCCGTGTGGCATGGCGGAAGAGGAAAATCACTAATGCTCTTAGCATCAAACAATAAATCCTGAAGTTATTTGCCACCGTGTTTAATTAAATATTTGGAAAAGAAAACCCTGTGATTGATTCGCCTTCTGCATTGATCCAACATCGATTGTGCTCCGTTTTGTTGCCCCAGCTGGGTTAATGCTAAATGGTGGCTGAGTTGCTGGAATAAATTGTTAGTAACCACCAGAGCAGAAACACAAATGAACTATGTGTCAAGTAGAAAGCACATATAGGTGCCTTTGGAGCTCAGTTTCCATGCCACAACTTGTGGACAGTATGGAGCATACTTGCATGATGGGAAATATTTAAGTTATCAAATATCTGTATAGTATACTTGAATTCTTTTTACATTTTTTTGGTGATATTAAAGTATTTTGTAAGAATAGCCATATATACTTTTTTTTTATAGAATTGCAACAAAGGGGGTAGACATTGTTATATTAGGTGCCTTTAATGTTTATTTCTTAAAAACAGTGTAGAAAAGAGAGTAAAAATAAGATGCTCAATAATCG